>NC_136060.1:391545397-392181647 GCF_964261635.1 Lissotriton helveticus | reverse complement strand
GAGGCCGGCACCCCGAACCGCAGAGCTAAATGTATAATAGGTACACTAATAGTAGGAGTGATAATATTAATAGCTTTAGTGGTAACAATTTCTTATGTAAAGGGACATGAGGAAGAGGTAAAGGTAACTGATGCGAATTCTGTAGTAACACTTACACCCACTGTTGCAGGTGAGAAAAGGGAAAACACTCAAGAGAAAGCGTTATTGGCTGCAGAAGCCCGCAGGTTACATGTAGACGAGTCCCAAGGAGACTTTAGGTCAAATGCTTATGCTAAACTTTTGTATGAATACGTGGATGCCATGGAGGTTAAGGATTGCTACGTCTGCATGCAGTTGCCTGCGTCTGTAGATGAAGGAATTCGATATCATCACCTCCCGCTGACATATGGCATTACATGTAGCTTATTGCTTAGTATATTTTATGAGAGAGATAGTTTTGAATACTATTTCTCCAATTATGATTCTGTGTTGCCAGAAGTCCCGAATTATAAGCAGATGAATAAATGGGATTACTGGAAGAGTGAAGACAGATTGGCCAAGTTCTTCATTCCTTGGATTACCTTAGATACTTCACATGCCCGTAGAAATAATCTGACATGCAAGGTGTCAGAAGTCGAGAAAAAGTTCATAGGGCAGGTGGATGATCGTTACAGGAGACAAAAGATTTTGAAAAAATCAGGACAAGGGAAATTAGATTGGACCGAGGAAGAGAAGTCACACAAGAGAAAGGGTAGTAGTGGTCCAATAGCTTTAGATAAAGCGCAGAAAGGAAAGTTATGTCTTCACCGAGCCAAAACGTATTATGAAAATGTATACGTGGGTGAAGTTGACTGTGAACATGCTTTTAATTTAGAGTACTACACTAAGGATTTCCTGAAGGGAATGCAAGTAATTCCAAATGTGTATTTTGTATGTGGAAGAAATGCTTACGTGAGACTACCTGACAACTGGTATGGATCATGTTACTTGGCAATTGTCTTCCCCAAAATATATCATGCACAAGACTTATTGATCATTGAGGGCCAGACATCATCGAGGGGAAGGAGAGATTTAGGCGATGCAGAAATGGTTGGAGATGTCTTTGGAGCTATGTTCCCTCTTTTGGGAATAATCCTTAATGATGTTAAAATTAGACGACTGGCAACAGTTGTCGACAGGTTGTCTGCCAGCACTGCTCAGTCCTTAATGCTGGTAGAAGGAGAGATGCAATCGATAAGGGCTATGGTTCTTCAAAATCGGCTTGCATTGGATGTCTTATTAGCAAAAGAGGGCGGAGTCTGTAAGGCTTTGAAGGTTCAGGAATGTTGCACCTACATTCCAGACCTTTCAAAACCCCTTGAGAAAGTTATTAAGAACATAACTAATATACACAAAGAGATCGAAGACTTGAGTAGAGAAAATGTCTGGGAAAAGGTGGGCCACGGAATGAGTACAGTTGGAGGGTGGTTTTCCACCTTAGGCAAAAGCTTTATTTGGTATATCCTAAAGCCTATCATCATAATATTGATCTGTGGGATAATATTGTGGGGATTGGTGAGGGTATTCAAATGGTACAGAGCAAGAAGGTCAGAAAGGGCCCAAAGAGAACAGTTGCAGAGATTGGCTGCCATACAAGATAATCAGTACAGGAGCCTGAGAGCTCTGGAAGCGCAGAGAATGCCAGCAATAACTGCAGTTTAAATGTTAGTGATGACCCCGAGAGGTCATCAAAGGGGGGAACTGAGAGAGCGCAAACTGATATAAATATATGAGTACATCATACTTACCTATAGAGAGCATAATACATGAAGAGAAATGCCATGAGTGCTAATAGTATTTGAAATTATATTCTAAATGTATAGCTAATATAGAGATTTAAGTAGAAGTGGAATTAATACAGAAATGTGTGACATTATATGATTTTATTAGACGTGATTATTTTGAATCTATGTCGTGTAGCTGTTAACATATAAGATGGTCTGTGGTAAAACGCAGAACGTGGTAGGCCTCAGGGCCAGAGCTGGAGCTAAAAGGGAAGGTGTTTCTTTTCACGACACAGATTGTTTAACGTTTTTGGTCATTGCATTAATGGGCCATGATTTAGAGTAATGTTTTCTAAATAATAGAATAAGAGTTTTAACATGCTTTAATTAAATGAAGAAATTGAATGCTATAATCATAATGTGAAATATTGTAGGCCTGAAATGTTTTAGCATTGATTTACACGTACATGTCTGGGCTGAGAAATGTTGCAAGCCTTTTTAGAAGTCTATGAGAGTTGGGTTCTTGGCGGCAGATATCTGTCTGCAACAGGAAAGGGGGGATCCAATTATAAGTGAATGAATAGAGGTCTGTTCAGTAGACGGCCCAGACATGGAGGAGGGTTCTGGAATGTTTAAGGGGTATCAGCGGGCCGGAGAAGAGACTGAGAAGCAAGGTCAACTCTAACGTCTGAGGCCCAATACAAAGCATCATGGAAAAAGCCTGAAGTTGCACCACGTGAGAGGCGTTTCGCAAGGGGCGTCTCAAATGTTGTTGACTGTTTTGTATTAGGGACAGCACCCCTGGGTGGAGTTAGAGCAGAGACCTGAGGACCCTTTAGAGAGCGGATGGGTAGGCAGTGAGGGGTCATGACTGGAGAATTTTAGGTTTTCACCAAGAGACTTAGAGTGGGTGACTTCCCTTGGGGGTCATTCATTGCTGACACCTTTGTTAGGTTGGGATTTGGTTAAGTAGGGATACCATCTAGAACAGGGTAGGGACGCCTAACCTGTGTTTGTTTTCCTCCAACCTAAATGAAGGAGAGATATGCGTCTATGCTGATAGCTTTGCTATTTTTAGAACTTGTGTTAGTGATTTCTGTTGCTCGTCTGAGGGCTTTTCGAGAGCACATGTATGTAATTGGACCTGTGTATCTCGTGAATCTCATTCTGAGATGCTTGTATTTGCAGCTCATTATATCTTTACAATAAACTTTTGAAACCTAGAAGTTGTCTGTGATCTTTGAGAGTAGAGTCCTTTCTTGGGTGAACTAATTTGCAGATAGGTGTACTGTTTCCTTCCAAGACAGGCAATAAAGGTTCAGTCGACCAGATCGAGGTTTGGATCAATAGATATAAGGTATCGATCAAAATCTCGCCCTTTCAATTCCATTCCCTTATTCCCACACTTTTGTTTTATAACTTCGGTGTTTACGTTTGGCTTACAGCACACATGCACTGTCTGCAAAAGCTATTGTTACAAAAAAAAGCTTAAAAATTGGTTTATAGCCTGCACATTGCTTACCAATGCTTACCATTTGTTGGTGTCAACTTCACTCTTGGTGCCTTGCTGCTTACTGGTCACGCCTCCTGCTTCCTGCCAGCTTCTCACCGCCTCCTAAAGTCTTCTCCGGGATCCTGTCCATGCTTGGAGCATGTACCCAGTACAGCTTCCTGTTTGCGGCCAGTGTTCTCCCACTGGCGGCACTATTTAAAAACAAATATTAGCCAGGCACTCTAAAAGAGTGTGTGGCACTGTACAGTCTCCTCTCCCCCAGTCTTCAGTGTATTCTATTGTATTATTTGAGCCTTGCAAAGCGCATAGCTACCCAAAGCCCTCCCAGCGCTAGAACAGTCACTATTATAGCCAGATCACTGCCAGAAAAGAAAGTAGTTACAGTAGAACCAGGTTTTTAAGGCCTTACGAAAAGAGAATTTGTTGTTCAACTGCTATAGTTCAATTGGGAGAGTGTTCCAAAGCTCGGGGGCCAGATGAGACAATGAACAGTCTCCCCAACTAGATGTACTGATCTTAGGAATCTGTAACAAGTGGGCTGAAGATGATCTAAGTGAGGATGTATGACGTTACAACGCATACTTTTACAACGCCTACCTTTACATCGCAAGTTTTACAACGCATACCATTACAACGCATAATGCTTTTGGGCGCTGGATAGTGAATAGTTTAATTTACTATTCCAACTCCAGTCCCCGTGGACACTAGGGAAGGTTATTGGATAGTAAATTAACCTATTCCCTATCCTAGAGCGCCCCCAAGCGCTATGCGTTGTAATAGTTTGCGTTGTAAAAGTTGCGTCGTAATGGTAGTGTGTTGTAAAAGTTTCGTTGTAAAGGATGTTTCCCTCTAAGTGACCTTCCAGGGATGTAAGGGATAGGTAGCGATCCTAACAGAAGAGGGCCTCTCTTATGGAGTGATCTGTGCAAAATGCATAAGGCATTAAATTACACTCGCCGCTCCACTGGAAGCCAGTGAAGGTCTATCAGGGCCTTTTTTTCAGATTGGTTCCTTGGGAGATTCATAAGGAGCTGTGCAGCAGCATTCTGAGTGACCTGCAGCCTTTTGATCACAAATTGGGCTGACCCGAGGTATAGGGCATTGCCATAATCAAGGTGTGAAATAATAAGTTGTCTACCTAAAAAAGGAAGAATGTTCAAAACCTTTCTTAGCAGTCTCAAAACACCAAAGCAATTACCTGCAAGTTTTTTAGCTTGGTGCTCCATTGTAAGGCTGGGATTCAGCCCCATTCCAAGACTCTTTATCACACATTTAGGGCTGGGGAGCCGAGCCAGACAGTTCGGCACACGGGTTAGGACTTTATTATTGAAATTGTTGCCCAATATCATAACCTCAGTCTTGTTTTCGTTGAGCTTCAGTTTACAGTTAGCCATCTATCTGACTACTTCCTGAAGGCAAGAGACCAGACTGCGGTGACTAGAGCTGGGATCAGGGGAGATTGAAATCACCAGCAGGGTGTCATTAGCATAAAAAAACAATGACAGCCCGTAAGTATGCACAATTTCAGCTAGGGGCTACATATAAAGATTAAAAAGGGTGGGACTCAGGGATGACCCCTGAAGCACCCCACAGCTCGAAGGGAGACTGTCGCAGTAACAGGAATGATCTAACACCTTGAGTATTCTGTTCACCAAAAATGATGAAAGCCATTGTAGTGCACCACCATAGATATCCACTTTAGATATCCTATGGATAAGTATTGCATGATCTACAGCGTCGAAGGCCGCACTAAGATCTAAAACAATAATGGCTGCTGAACCTTCTTGATCCAACAATAGTCTTAGTTCCTCGACCACTGCCAGCAAAGATGTTTCTGTGCTATGCAGTGGTCTGAATCACATTTGGTGGGTTAGAAGATTTCGGTGAACTCATGGAAGGTAGAACATGTTTATTAACATGTTTTTGCCAGGAGCTTCAAGGCTCCTGGTAACAGGGAGATCAGCCTATAGTTACTAACACAAAGAGGATTCAAACCAGAGAGAGATCCATATTTAATCTGGAGCAGGGGGCCCTCCATGTACGTTGAAGGGTGGCCACCTTTAAGTTTCGTTACGCACGTGTTTGCAGATACTGTACAGCAGCATGAGCTGCTGGGCAACATGTTTTAAAAGAAAAAAAAACTCTGACGCAGTCAACAATGGGAGCGTCACAGCGCTTTTTTTTTACTTCAAGCCATGTTGCACAGCAGCTTGTACTGCTGTGCAACAAGGCTAAAAAACATTGACAAAATTGATATTTTTCGCAGAGGCGAAACCTATTGTTTTTGCCAATGCTTGTTTTTTAAAGTTGCCCCATCATATGAAGGTCCTGTTTGTGACTTAGGGTTTCCATAGAAGTGATGGGACCTCGGGGCATAGGCACAGGTTCAAGGCTTTGCTCCTACTGTGCTCTTACCGATACTGAACAGCAATATGCACCTCATCCTAGGGACAGTTTATAAAATTGATAATTCCAGAAATCTTTGGGAAAATTCTAAAGTGGCGATGTGGAATAGACAGACAGTAGGTGACCAAAGAACTTTATCAATGTTGTGGAGCTGAATCTGCCAACTCTTATTTACCCAACCTCCTTCCCCAACCACCCCATTTGGAAACACAAACCCCAGCTATTGCTGAACTAGTGTTCTTTCAGCTACTTCTTCCTGCCAATAATACACAAAGCACCTCATAACCACAGAGCATAACTAATCGCAATATCCACAGTCCAAAGCCCTGCTAAAAAGCAGAAAAAGTTGTGCTTGTACCAGAGCACAGAGGCAGCGGAATAGAAAGACCAGCGTGTGACCCACTATCATGAAAAGTAGCATAAGAAAGACAATTACCAGAATCCATAACCCAGGAGTATTTAAAAAGGACATACACTACCAGCTGGAAGTAAACTGCTATACTTAGCACTGCAAATCGTGGAACATATGACCTTCCCACCCACATCCTTGAGACATAGAAATAGGACTAATGTTAGTAATACAGGTTGGGTGGAGTACTGTCACAGCTCTCAGAAGTCCTGAGACTTAGAAGGAGAACCTCGTCTGCATAAAGACAGCCTCAAAGTTTAAATTGTTTATTTGGGCCACACATCTTGCAATATGCACTGACCATGAACCTTTGGTTTGAATTTCCAAAACTGATTAAGTTAAAGGTTTGCTGCTCAGTTGGCCTAGCTGAGTACAAAGTTGCAGGACTGTATTTTCCGTGCAGACTATGTAGCATGAGGGAAAGCTTTAGTCCTGGTTGTCTGCCAGGGTTTTACTAGCAGACACTTGAACAGATATTCGGGATGCAGCTAATTGTTGGAGCGTCTTCTGGCCACGATCTGACATACTGAATAAATGCACTGAGAAGGGATTTCTCAAAATCTGTCTGTCTGTCAGCTTGCACATTTTTTTAAGGTGGCCATGGAATTATCTAAGCAAAAAAATGGTTCTGTTGATTAGACAAATTACTTTGAAGCTGCTATTAATGCATTCAAGAATAGGCGCTCTCTAATACACATTAATTGAGAAATAAATGCTCAAATAAAAGGTCATGAGATCAAGAGATTATATTATGCAATTTATACAAGAATTACTTCATTCAACGATAACATACAATACATGATGTGACCATCAGAATCAGTGTCAAGGTGCAATTATGTGACATTAGTGAGTAGTGCTCAATGAGTGAAAAAATGTACAGTGAGAAGAAATTTCCTATATACAAATATATATACAAGTGTTTTATTGGCCAGATGCTGATTTGCAGTCAAGGATTCATAATGTTCCTATTGGGATCCTGGTGGTCTGGACCTATGACATGCGTCGATGTTTCGACCCTCATGCGCCCCAGTAGGTGGTCGCGGCAGGTCTTTCCCAAGACAGGGAGTGATGACAGTCTGAAATTATATATAATGGAGACTGTGTATCAGAGAGGCTATAGGGGCACAAAAGTTACATCCAAAGGAAAATAGGGTGAGGTTCTACTACTCACTTGTGCTTCAGACCGGGAGTCTCAGCCTGAATCAGTGTGGCGCAGTGGCCAACGTATCTGTGGAGGAGGGGTTGGGAATTTAGTACAGCGCATGGTTTTAACAGAGGGAAAGCGGTCTGTTTGACGGGGGAAAGGAAACGTAGCAAGCATTAGCGGATGCGCGGAGTCTTGTGAGGTGCGGGGCTATCCTAATCCTGGCTTAGTGCTCTATGGGCGTGCAGTGAGAGCAGGGGACACATGCGTTTAAAACCATATTTAGGCTAAACAGTCAACAGGATAAACGAGCTCTGAGCGGTAATACTCGTATAAGTAAATAGCATGTTGTCTTGCTTGAGGCGGAGGCGCGCCACGTTCTAGCAAAGGGGTAGCTTCTATAGAGAGTCCAAGCAGGACTCGCGGGTATTAACTAGTGGGTCAGGCATGCGACTGGCCCCGTGCAGTATAATTTCTATAGATGTGAGCCGGCAGCAACGAGGCGTCCCGGATCTACGAGTAATCGGGATTAAGAGTGACGGGGGCTGGTGGACTGGTATAACCTGAAGTGAGCATAGGGGCAGAGGTCGCTTACCCGAAGAGGCAATTCAAATCAATCGGCAGAGGCTGCGTCCCTTCCGACGGCTGCATCAATTCAATGCTGCCTTCTACAGCTTACAGGGTGGTTATAAGCAGATTGCAGGGACGCGTGCACGCTGAACGCGTCTTTTGCCAAGAAACGACATGAAGTCAATTACTGTCTCCCGCAGCGCGCGTGAGAGCGTGTGGTAACTTAATGTGGTGCGGTGATCTGATGCTTGTATTTAGTAATTTAAAGGGCGACATTTAACAGCGAACGGGTTTTGGACATATAGCCGGTTTACAGTTACTTGCATTTGACAATAAGAGCAGAATGTAGAAACCTTTACCTCACAGCCGTTAGTACAAAGTAAATATTTAAAGATCAGATGGACATGTAGCAGGCATCAAATTGCTGCACATGACAAGTACATAACCGCGGTCATGGATTCTCTCCGTGACAACGCGGATAAGGGGATTCCTCAGGCCCTGGTCTTACTAGATCTCTCTGCCGCGATCGACACGGTGGACCATGCCATCCTTTTGGACCGTGTCGAACGGGCAGGTATTGGGTTAGGTCTTTCCTCAGCAACCGGACTCAAGCGGTTCGCCTAGCTCCTTTTACGGCCCCTACAATTCAAACAACTTGTGGGGTGCCTCAGGGGTCATCACTGTCCCCCCTCTTGTTCAACCTGTATCTTGCCCCTCTGATTCAGTCCTTAGGAGAGTTTCAAGTCACTACATTCAAATATGCGGATGATTTACAGCTTATCTTTTAAATCGACGGCTCCCCTAATTCTATCAGGGACTTTCAGGATACCATGCTACATATCTGCCATTGGATGGATATTAATCATTTAAAACTGAATCCCGGTAAAACGGAAATAATCCTCAATGGCAAAAGTCAATTACTTTGGGGCCCTCAATATTGGCCCCCGGAATTGGGTCTTGCACCCCTCCCCTCGGCATCGGTTAAAAGTCTGCGAGTAGTTATTGACAGTAATCTCTCATTGAAAACCCAGGTGGGCATGGTGGTATCCTCCTGCTTTTACCCGCTGCGCAGGATAAAGAAAATCAGTCGGATGTTGACCCAGTCTGTGAGAAGTTGGCCTGATATGCAGTGCTCACTATTCTAGTGATCACTATGTATCAGTCCAGACAGCCCTTATTGATGATTGGTTGTAAGTCAACCTTATAGACCAGCTATCCTAGTAGCATGGATACGAGCAGTCTAAGGCTAAGACTCCAGAGGGCGTGTTAAGCCAGCTGTTTTACCATCACATATACCCCTTGAACACCAAGTGAAAGGACACCACACAAGTTGTTATGAAAATAAATGTATATTTATTTCTAACAAGTCTACCCTGGCTCTTTATGAGACAGGGAGCTAAGCACACAACAAAACTCCTATAAAAATACTTAAAGTCGCACAATTTACACAAATGCCCGAGGGGCACGAAAAACCATATACTATACAAGTGGAATGCGAAATTACTAGCAGGTAAGTAATACTTTTCTAGACTATAGAAACGCTAGGCCTACAATGCTGAACCCTTGGATTAGAAGCAGGAGGCCTAGGGACGCCGTGTGCAGAGTGAGAACTCTCACGCGTAATGCGGGAACAAGTCTAGGAATACTAGCAATCACAAAGTTACTGTTCTCGGGCGAACCCGACTAGGTGGGTCGAAAACAAGAGTGGATCCGAACACTTGGAGTGTTGGACTATGCTGGAGCACCGGAGTACTCAGTTTACCTAGCCCAGGGGCTGCGGCTGCATAGGGTTCAAGTTGCGTCGGAAACCCTCGTAGAAGAACCAGGAGCCTGAAGAAAGAAGTTGCTGGCAGGCGGCCAGTGAAGAAGTTCGTGGTGATCCAAGCCTGGATCAGGGAAGAAGAAGACCTGTAAGCAGAGGGGACCAAGTTCTGAATCACTAGCCAGTGATTTAGGTGGGCACCAAGATGGCACCGGTCGAAGTCACCTCGACCAGGTGAGTGGGCGCTGCTGGGCTCTGCAGTCTCTCGGACCAGGAGGCGTTGTCGGCGACCAGGATGGAGGTGCGAGCTGTCCCACGAAGGTGTCTGCTGTCGACGTCGCTGGACCCAGGATTGGGGCAACAAGTCTTGGCAAATGCAAGCCCACGCGGTGGACTCAAAATGGCGTCTGGAGTGCTCCTCTGTTGGAGGGGAGCAAGGGCCAGTCTGGAGCAACCAGACCAGCGGTGTTTGTCGTCGAAGTTCGTCGTCAGAGGGCCACTAGCCAACGGGCAAGTGACCGGGACAACGCGGTGAGCAGCAAAGAGCAGAAGGGCCCCACGCAGATCTCGTGGATGCAGGGGGGCTGAACTTCGGTGCTGGAGCTGCTCAGGGTCGGGGCTTCTCTTACCCCAAAGCACTCAGTCGAGGGTCACTCGGTGGTCGTGCTGGACAAGCGTGGTGCAGTCTTTAAAGATGGCCGGTCCCTCGAGGTCTCGTCACACCCACGGATCACAGCTGGGCTGATGATGCAGGTTGAGGTCAGAGGTGCCAGGGAAGCCGGTTCTCGTCGTGCTGGGCAGTCTTGATCCGGAGGAGAGACTTACAGCAGACCGCGATGCTTGGTTGGTGCCTGCTGCTGCAGGGTGACTACTCCTTAGTCACAAGGGAGAAATCTTAGGAAGAGTCTTGAGTTCCTCTCGTAGAAAGTCGGTTCAGGATTCAAACATTGATCTAATTTGGAAGGGGGCCTGCTCCTACCTTTATCCTGCAAAAAGGGGGCTGGCACGCGACTAAGTCCTGCCCTATGGGTGGGACTAGGAAGGGGGGTGGTTACACCCCTCTCCCATGCCGGGCTTTCCCCAGCTCAGGGGCTCGTGTGCCCCAGGAACTGGTTCTAGCCGGCATATGCACAGTGAGCACCGGGGTGCCACTTGCAGTCACCTTCCTCTAAAGCCCTGCCTACCTAGAATACACAAAATCCTGTCTGGGATGGTGCTGGCACCGCCCCTGGCAGGAAACCCTTTGTCCTTGCCTCCCGCGCTGGGAGGACTCCCAGCAGCAGGAGGGCAGACTTGTGTCTCGGTGGCAGCATCCATTTTGTGGAGCTAAGGCTCTGTCTGACTTTAACCGGGGTTACAGGTTACCAACATGTCGTGTCCCTCTAGAAGGGTGGAATGCTAACCCCGTCGCCAGAATTGGCGAGGGGTTAGTATTCCAATTCGTATGACACCTTACTCGACATGTTTTGATAAAGCGATACCAGAGTTGGCATATAACCGCGAGGATTATAATGCACTTAAGAGTATATGGTATGCGTTATCATGGAAACGGCTAAGGGATAGATCCCGAAAGCCGCAGACAGGCTCAGCTCATGCCAGAGCACCATCTCACACGATTCCAAGCACTCTGCCTTCAGGATTGTCAAGGCCTGCCATAGGAGTGACTGATAGGAATATATGTGTCCATTTTAGGGTTAGATATAGGAATACTATATCTAAAGCAAAGGGTGATTACACCACTTTGCCCCAGCTGTCAAGCAGCCAGTTGTGTCAGATTTGGATGGCCAGCCAGGGGTGGCATAATACATGCTGCAGCCCCTGGTAGGCCCTGGGTACACCTATGCCCTGGGTACCTAAGGTACACTGTACAGGGACTGATAAGGTGACTCAGTATCCAATTAGATATGTACCTAAGGTACATGGAATCCATTTTACAGAGAGAGCAGTAGGCCGGGGGTCCTGAATAGCAGGGACCCAGGTCAACTAAGTCAGAAAACCAGCAAAACACCAGGCAAAAAGTTGGGGGTAACCATAGTCAGGGATCTACCTTCCTACATAACCCCCCCAAACGAAAGGAGATAAGGCTATCCTTGCCAGGTAAGCCTATATTGCCTGAGTGGCCATATAAGGAAGTACCAGCACTGGCATGGTTACCCCCTATCTCATGGTCCACTAAGCAATCCCTCACCCTAAGGGTGTCTGAGGGTCTCCACCATAGGGAATCTCTACCTGTGGTGTGTTTTGGCAAAGTAAAAGGCTGGTGCTGAAATGGAGTACTGAAGTGAGGCTCCACTAATTTTGGGCTCAGCTTCCTCCCATCATTATCCACCATAGAGGCCTTTCTTTCCAATACTGAGTTGTTTTGGGCTCTCAGGGTCAACCTCTGGGTACCTACAGCTGGAGGTTGGGTCCCTCTGTTTGGCTTACTGGAGGGACAGGTCAGGTTTGGGGCCCTTAGGTCCCAGGTTTGGCTGTGCCCAACAGTGTCCATCTGTGGGAGGTCCCTAACTAAATTTAAGGGGGATCCCTCAGGAGTTTGTTTTATTTTCACTTGGCTAGGACTGCTAGCTTCAGTGTCCTTAATCTGCTGATTGGGGAATTCTTTTGGACAGGGGGCCCTTTGGGGTCCAACACTGGCCTCCCTGACCTCTACAGCCCTGGGCTGACTGAGGCAGGGTAGAGAGGGGCAGGTTACCTGCTCCAGACTGGGTCCCACCTTGGAAGGGTCCACTGACATCAGGGGTTCTGCCAGGCTAGGTCTGACTACCTCTGGGGCAATTTCTTCACAAGGGGTCAGATCAGTTCCCTGAGGAGGCTGATCCTTTCCTAAAGTCTGGTGGGAGGGAGATTTCTCTTCCTCCTCAATGCTCTCTGTCTGAGTGGAGTGATCCATAGTTTCAGGCTTCACAACACTATTATCTGTCTGAGTTTGAGCTGTGGCCATCACAACTCCACCAACCTTTTCAGGAGGGGACTCAGTTTGGGTATGGGCTGTGACCATCACAGCCCTGTTAACCTTTTCTGGGAAGGAAGCTGTCTGAGATTGGGCTGTGACTGGCACAGCCCTCCTGACCTGTTCAGGGAGGGCATCTTGGACTGGGGCTGTGGCTATCACTGCCCTACTAACCTTACCATGGGGGTTTACCATTCTAGAATGGGTTTCTTGCTCTACCTCAGCCCAGGCTGAGGTCTCTAAAGCATTCCCCAGTAGGCAATCTACAGGCAAGTTGGATGACACTGCCACTCTCTTGGGGCCAGTGACACTTCCCCAGCTGAGATTTACTACTGCCATGGGATGAGTTTTCTTCACTCCATCAATGTTTGTCACCTGGTATGTGGCACCAGGTAAAAGTTGCCTTGAGGGGACTAGACTCTCAGTCACCATGGTGATGCTAGCCCCTGTGTCTCTGTAGGCCTCAACTTTCATTCCATTGATGAGGGGCTCTTGTCTGTATTTGCCCAAAGTGTTGGGACAAGTGGTGAAGTTGGCAAACCCCATGCCAGTCTCACAGACAAGAGTATCTAAGTTTGGGGACCTGGTTAGGCCAGAGTCCCCAGGAACTCCCAAAGTAAATGCACCCAGATTCTTGGGGGCACTCCCACCACCTGGGGGATTACTACTAGTAGTAACAGGAGGTTTGGGAATGTTACTTGGGGTATGTTCTCCTTATTGTTGTTTTTTGGGCAACTGCTGTCAGTTTTCAAATGACCCACCTGTTTACAGGGATAACAATAAGGTTTCTTCTGGTTATTGGAAGGATTCTGGGACCCACCCCCTCAGAGGATTTTTGGGGCCCTGATGTGGTTTGATCTGTAGATTTATTCCCACCCTTCTCTTGAGGCTTGGTTGATTCCTTTTTCTGGTCACCACCTTGTTTCTTGGGCCTAATCCTGGTTCTGACCCATTTGTCTGCCCTCTTGCCCAATTCTTGTGGAGAGGTCAGATCAGAGTCTACCAGGTGCTGGTGTAATAACTGGTTCTGACAATTATTTAAGACTTGCTCTCTCATAATAAGATTATACAATCCTGTGAAGTCAGTAACCTTGCTACCCAGTAGCCAGCCTTCCAAAGCCTTAGTGGCACAATCAACAAAGTCAGACCAGTCCTGAGACTGAGTTTTCTGGGTGTCTCTGAACAGCAACCTGTACTGCTCAGTGGTTAAGCCAAACCCATCAACCAGTGCATTTTTCAGGACCTGGTAATTGTTAGCATCCTCAACTCTAGTAGTGAGGAGCTTATCTCTACCTTTGCCATCAAAGGAGAGCCACAGTATAGCTGCCCACTGACTCTGGGGAATGCACTGCACAGTGCAGGCCCTCTCCAAAGCAGCCATCCATTTCTGGATGTCATCCCCTTGCTTAAAGGGGGGCACTATCTTTGTCAGGTGTTTAGTATCTAAACCCTTCTCTTTATCTCTTGGGAGATTGCTGCCACCAGTGGGAACTATCCCACTCATCTGCTGCTCTCTAGCAAAGGCAAGCTTTTCTTTGGCCAGGGCAAGTTCTTCCCTTTCAATCCTCAGAGTAGCCTGTCTCATTCTGGCTTCATGCTCTATTCTCTGAGGGGAAGTCCATCTCCTCTGGGGAGAGTTCCTTCTCCTCTGAGAAGAGGCATTAGAGTGCAGAGATCTATTGGAGTCCCTAGAAGGAGATCTATCTCTCCTAACTCCAATGTTAGGCCTGATTAGGGTCAGTACTGGGGGCCCCCCAGCTCCTTTCCCAAGCAGGTCTAAGTTGGCCCTAGTGAGTCTGCTGACTAGTTCAGGCCTGTCTGCCTCATCCCCAGAGAGTTCCTCTTGATCCTCCTCCTCAACTGCATTTTCAGTGTCAAGGAGGTCTGGATCACCAAGAGTACCCTCTAAGGCTGGCATATTCCCATCTCCCTGAGATGCTTTCCTAGCATCATAAGTCTCTAAGAGACCTATCAGAAAGGGAATGGTGGGGTTAGACCCCTGTTTCAGTTTCCTGGAGGTACACACTTGTCTCATCTCCTGGAAACTGAGAGCTGCATATCTTGATTTGACCTGTGGAGGGTCAATAACCACAAGGGGGGTCTCAGTAGACTCTCCCTGGGTAGACATGCTTTTCTAGTGAGGTGTAAGTGGTGCACTTACCTACACTATATGTTTACCTACTGATCCCTTGCTAGAGTTGTAGTTTAGGGTGTGCTAGGCCCTAGGAGCTACAACAGCTGGTTCAGTAGAACTCAGAGTATTCTAAGCTAAGTTATATGTACCTCAGTACTTATGTGATCTTTCAAATGATATTCTTAGGATACGTGTGGTAAAACAACAGCAAGCTCAAATCCCAACCGCTGCTCACCAATGTGAGAAGTTGGCCTGATATGCAGTGCTCACTATTCTAGTGATCACTATGTATCAGTCCAGACAACCCTTATTGATGATTGGTTGTAAGTCAACCTTATAGACCAGCTATCCTAGTAGCATGGATACGAGCAGTCTAAGGCTAAGAATCTAGAGGGCGTGTTAAGCCAGCTGTGTTACCATCACATATACCCCTTGAACACCAAGTGAAAGGACACCACACAAGTTGTTATGAAAATAAATGTATATTTATTTCTAACAAGTCTACCCTGGCTCTTTATGAGACAGGGAGCTAAGCACACAACAAAACTCTTATAAAAATACTTAAAGTCGCACAATTTACACAAATGCCCGAGGGGCACGAAAAACCATATACTATACAAGTGGAATGCGAAATTACTAGCAGGTAAGTAATACTTTTCTAGACTGTAGAAACGCTAGGCCTACAATGCTGAACCCTTGGATTAGAAGCAGGAGGCCTAGGGACGCCGTGTGCAGAGTGGGAACTCTCACGCGTAATGCGGGAACAAGTCTAGGAATACTAGCAATCACAAAGTTACTGTTCTCGGGCGAACCAGACTAGGTGGGTCGAAAACAAGAGTGGATCCGAACACTTGGAGTGTTGGACTATGCTGGAGCACCGGAGTACTCAGTTTACCTAGCCCAGGGGCTGCGGCTGCATAGGGTTCAAGTTGCGTCGGAAACCCTCGTTGAAGAACCAGGAGCCTGAAGAAAGAAGTTGCTGGCAGGCGGCCAGTGAAGAAGTTCGTGGTGATCCAAGCCTGGATCAGGGAAGAAGAAGACCTGTAAGCAGAGGGGACCAAGTTCTGAATCACTAGCCAGTGATTTAGGTGGGCACCAGGATGGCACCGGACGAAGTCACCTCGACCAGGTGAGTGGGCGCTGCTGGGCTCTGCAGTCTCTTGGACCAGGAGGCGTTGTCGGCGACCAGGATGGAGGTGCGAGCTGTCCCACGAAGGTGTCTGCTGTCGACGTCGCTGGACCCAGGATTGGGGCAACAAGTCTTGGCAAATGCAAGCCCACGCGGTGGACTAAAAATGGCGTCTGGAGTGGACCAGGAGGGTCCGGGGTGCTCCTCTGTTGGAGGGGAGCAAGGGCCAGTCTGGAGCAACCAGACCAGCGGTGTTTGTCGT
Source organism: Lissotriton helveticus (assembly GCF_964261635.1). Classification (NCBI taxonomy): domain Eukaryota; kingdom Metazoa; phylum Chordata; class Amphibia; order Caudata; family Salamandridae; genus Lissotriton; species Lissotriton helveticus. The sequence goes on along the minus strand of NC_136060.1, from coordinate 392,165,623 downwards.
CGAAGTTCGTCGTCAGAGGGCCACTAGCCAACGGGCAAGTGACCGGGACAACGCGGTGAGCAGCAAAGAGCAGAAGGGCCCCACGCAGATTTCGTGGATGCAGGGGGGCTGAACTTCGGTGCTGGAGCTGCTCAGGGTCGGGGCTTCTCTTACCCCAAAGCACTCAGTCGAGGGTCACTCGGTGGTCGTGCTGGACAAGCGTGGTGCAGTCTTTAAAGATGGCCGGTCCCTCGAGGTCTCGTCACACCCACGGATCACAGCTGGGCTGATGATGCAGGTTGAGGTCAGAGGTGCCAGGGAAGCCGGTTCTCGTCGTGCTGGGCAGTCTTGATCCGGAGGAGAGACTTACAGCAGACCGCGATGCTTGGTTGGTGCCTGCTGCTGCAGGGTGACTACTCCTTAGTCACAAGGGAGAAATCTTAGGAAGAGTCTTGAGTTCCTCTCGCAGAAAGTCGGTTCAGGATTCAAAGATTGATCTAATTTGGAAGGGGGCCTGCTCCTACCTTTATCCTGCAAAAAGGGGGCTGGCACGCGACTAAGTCCTGCCCTATGGGTGGGACTAGGAAGGGGGTGGTTACACCCCTCTCCCATGCCGGGCTTTCCCCAGCTCAGGGGCTGGTGTGCCCCTGGAACTGGTTCTAGCCGGCATATGCACAGTGAGCACCGGGGTGCCACTTGCAGTCACCTTCCTCTACAGCCCTGCCTACCTGAAATACACAAAATCCTGTCTGGGACGGTGCTGGTACCGCCCCTGGCAGGAAACCCTTTGTCCTTGCCTCCCACGCTGGGAGGACTCCCAGCAGCAGGAGGGCAGACTTGTGTCTCGGTGGCAGCATCCATTTTGTGGAGCTAATGTCTGACTTTAACCGGGGTTACAGGTTACCAACATGTCGTGTCCCTCTAGAAGGGTGGAATGCTAACCCCGTCGCCAGAATTGGTATGGGGTTAGTATTCCAATTCGTATGACACCTTACTCGACATGTTTTGATAAAGCGATACCAGAGTTGGCATATAACCGCGAGGATTATAATGCACTTAAGGGTATATGGTATGCGTTATCATGGAAACGGCTAAGGGATAGATCCCGAAAGCCGCAGACAGGCTCAGCTCATGCCAGAGCACCATCTCACACGATTCCAAGCACTCTGCCTTCAGGATTGTCAAGGCCTGCCATAGGAGTGACTGATAGGAATATATGTGTCCATTTTAGGGTTAGATATAGGAATACTATATCTAAAGCAAAGGGTGATTACACCACTTTGCCCCAGCTGTCAAGCAGCCAGTTGTGTCAGATGTGGATGGCCAGCCAGGGGTGGCATAATACATGCTGCAGCCCCTGGTAGGCCCTGGGTACACCTATGCCCTGGGTACCTAAGGTACACTGTACAGGGACTGATAAGGTGACTCAGTATCCAATTAGATAGGTACCTAAGGTACATGGAATCCATTTTACAGAGAGAGCAGTAGGCCTGGGGTCCTGAATAGCAGGGCCCCAGGTCAACTAAGTCAGAAAACCAGCAAAACACCAGGCAAAAAGTTGGGGGTAACCATAGTCAGGGATCTACCTTCCTACACAGTCTGCCTTGCTTCAGGTGGTGATAGCGTTAGTTCTGTCCCAACTGGACTACACCAATTCCATCTATCTGGGCCTCCCCCTGTATCTCGGCAGACGTCTCCAACTGGTCCAAAACCAAGCTGCTAGACTGATTCACCACCAGCCCCGCTGGCAGTCTGCCAGGCCCACTCTCAGACAACTTCATTGGCTGCCCTTCTCCCAGCGAGTGCAATTCAAAACTGCCTGCATGGTCTTTAAGTCACTCCACACCTGCAGCCCTCAATTCATCAACACCCTCTTGTCCAGGTATACCCCTTCTTGTAACCTCGGTTCTGCCAGTCTTCACCTCCTGTCTATACCAGCCTTCAAGTTACACCGCCAGGGCGGACGCAGGTTTGCTGTGCTTGCCTCCAAGCTCTGGAACTCTCTCCCCTTGGGGATTCGCTCCTGCTTGGATCTCCTAGCATTTAGAAAACAGCTCAAACTTGGCTTTTCCCCTCGGTCTAGGCTCAACCCTTTGTCTCTGGGTTTTCTGCTCAGTCAGCGCCATGAAGCCTCTGGGCGTACGCGCGCTATACAAAAAGATATTAACATACCATAACATAAAAGCTTTACATCACGAATGATTGGTGCAAGATTGACACCATCATATGCTGTCAAAAACCCCTCAAAAAACACAATGATTATACATTATCCTGCCAGTCACAGCATGTTTGGGGGGTACACTGTGTACAAATATAGCGGTGTAGCAAGACATTAAATGCTAGTACGGCAATCAATTGAAAATCCAAAGAATGTGAAAGGATAAAGAGTCAAAAATTGAGATTATGCACAATTGGAAAGGGGTAGCTTCACGGTGTAACAGAGCTAACAAGTGGTTGGGCGTCCGAGGGCAATTAACAGTTGCTAAGGTAGGGTCAGTAATTAACAGTTGCTAAGGTGGGGTCAGCATATGGTAATATTACGATTGCAGCATGCTTATAAAAAACCCATTTGTTTGGATATCTCTTCATGCTCGTTCAGGCCGGCGGCCACTGAGTTAAGAGTATGTGTCCATTTGCATTCTTTCCGGTTTAAGGCAGATGCCATGAAGCCACCTCTGGGGTTGGCATTGATTTTTTCTTCCACCCTCCAACGTATGTTCTTTGGTGTGTGATTGAGGCTAGTGAAGTGCTCCACTAGTGGTGCGCCCTGAACTTTACACCTGATCTTACTCATGTGTTGCAAGAATCTAATTTTCACCTTTTTGGTGGTCTGTCCGACATATGGTATGTTGCAGGGACACAAAATAATGTAGATGACATTAGTAGTGTTGCAGTTTGTCAGTGAAGGCAATTTGTATGTTTTGTTTTCGTGTATGAGAGAAGGGCCTTCTAAGCTGAGAGGACATACTTTGCATGTTCCACCTTTGAAGTGGCCCTAGAATCTCCATTTTTGACTCTTTATCGTTCCACATTCTTTGGATTTTCAATTGATTGCCGTACCAGCATTTAATGTCTTGCTACACCGCTATATTTGTACACAGTGTACCCCCAAACATGCTGTGACTGGCAGGATAATGCATAATCCTTGTGTTTTTTAATGGGTTTTTGACAGCATATGATGGTGTTAATCTTGCACCAATCATTTGTGATGTAAAGCTTTTATGTACTTGTCATGTGCAGCGATTTAATGCCTGCTACATGTCCATCTTATCTTTAAATATTTACTTTGTACTAACCGCTCGTGACGTAAAGGTTTCTACATTCTGTTCTTATTGTCAAATGCAGTAACTGTAAACCTGCTATATGTTCAAAACCCGTTCGCTGTTAAATGTCGCCCTATAAATTACTAAATACAATCATCAGATCACTGCACCACATTAAGGGCCAGATGTAGGTGGCCAATTACTGGTCGGTAACGGCCGAATTCGGCCGTTACCAACCGGTAATTGGATTTTGAGATGTAGGGGGAAAAAAACAGGCATTTTCGGTAATTTTACCGAATCAGTAAATATACCGGTCGGTAAAATTACCGAAAATGCATTTTCGGTATGTAGGTGCCAAGTTGCACATTGACACAGGGCTTTGAAAATCGGTATTTTACCATGCATTACAATTGCATGGTAAAATACCGATGCAGGTGTACATGCACATCTGTGCATGTACACCTGTGCCATGTGGCACACATACATGCCCTAAGGACATGTATGTGTGCCACATGGCACACAAGCCTAAAACAGGGGTGCCAGAGGGTGTCAAAGTGACACCCCCTGCACCCTTGCTAAAATCGGTATTTACCGATTCTGTAATTACAGAATCGGTATTGCCCATTGATTCCTATGGGCTTCATAGCCCATAGGAATCAATAGGAAATACCGATTCGGTATTTCCAGATTCGGTAAATACCGAATCTTAACGATTCGGTATTTCCACATCTGGAAATACCTACATCTCCCCCCTTCATATTTACCACTTCTTAAATACCGAATCGGTAAAATTCGGTATTTAAGAAGTGGTAAATATGAATTACCTACATCTGGCCCTAGGTTACCACATGCTCTCACGCGCGCTGCAGGAGACAGCAATTGACATCACATTGTTGCTTGACAACAGATGCGTTCAGCGTGCACGCGTCCCTGCAATCTGCTTATAACTGCCCTGTAAGCTGTAGCCGGCAGCATTGATTGATGCAGCCGTCGAAGGGACGCAGCACCTCCGTCTCCGCCGATTGATTTGAATTGCCTCTTCAGGTAAGCGACCCCTGCCCCTATACTCACTTCAGGTTATACCAGTCCACCAGCCGTCGTCACTCTTCCTCCCGATTACTCGTAGATTCAGGACGCCTTGTTGCTGCCTGCTCACCTCCATAGAAATTATACTGCACGGGGCTAGTCGCATGCCTGACCCGCTAGTTAATGCCCGCGAGTCCTGCTTGGACTCTCTATAGAAGCTACCCCTTTGCTAGAACGTGGCGCGCCTCCGCCTCAAGCAAGACAACATGCTATTTGCTTATATGAGTATTACCGCTCGGAGCTCGTTTATCCTGTTGACTGTTTAGCCTACATATGGTTTTAAACGCATGTGCCCCCTGCTCTCCCTGCACGCCCATAGAGCACTAAGCCAGGATTAGGATAGCCCCGCACCTCACATCACTCCGCGCATCCTCTAATGCTTGCTAAATTTCCTTCCCCCCCCCATCAAACAGACTGCTTTCCATCTGTTAAAACCATGCGCTGTACTAAATTCCCCACCCCTCCTCCACAGATACGTTGGCCACTGCGCCGCGCTGATTCAGGCTGAGACTCCCGGTCTGAGGCACAAGTGAGTACTAGAACCTCACCCTATTTTCCTTTGGGTCTAACTCTTGTTCCCCTATAACCTCTCTGATACACAGTCTCCATTATATATCATTTCAGACCTGCCGCGACCACCCACTGGGGCGCATGAGGGTCGAAACGTCGACGCTTGTCATAGGTCCAGAACCACCAGGATCCCAATAGGAACATTAGGAATCCTTGGCTGCAAATCAGCATCTGGCCAATGAAACACTTGTATATATTTGTATATAGGAAATTTCTTCTCACTGTAAATTTTTTCACTCATTGAGCACTACTCACTAATGTCACGTAATTGCACCTTGACACTAATTCTGACGTCCCATCATGTATTGTATGTTATTGAATTAAGTAATTCTGGTATAAATTGCATAATATAATCTCTTGATCTCATGACCTTTTATTTGAGCATTTATTTCTCAATTAATGTGTATTAGAGAGCGCCTATTCTTGATTGCATTAATAGCAGCTTTAAAGTAATTTTTCTACCCAACCATTTTTTTGCTTAACCATTAATTACCCAGGTTCTGAGGGACACAGGGTTACCCCTTTTCTTTAAATACATGGAATTATCTAATCAAAAGGTTTCATCATGAGAGGTGATAGGTGTGTGCCACCCCGACAAGTGAGGTAAAGATATCTCGATGTGACAGTAAAGGAGGCTGGAGATTCATTACTCGTGGCTTTTCGTTGAAAGGCTTGAGGATACCGTAAGGAATTTTCTTGCCTGTAGCATCAAAGAAAAATAGTTTCAATGTAGCAAAGGACGTTGTCTCCAATTGAAACTGCCTAGCAGATGGGATTGCTGGTGGCCTATTGTCCCGGCTCCTCTGTGAATTCACTTATTAGAACATTGGAATGTTGGGACCTCCATTGAAAACAATAGAGTGCTCCGGGTATCTTATGACCAGTAGAAGTCCAGAGCTCTAACATTATAATGATTGTTCACAGTTATTGCTGTGAACAAAAGTCCTAAGGGAACCAGAGGGGATTTTAATCTCCTTGGGCTCTGCAAGGCCTTTGTTTTACAAACTAGAACATTTTGCCCTCTAGGGGTGGAATGTTCTAATAGCCTTAGACCCTCCGTAGCAGGCTCTACCAGCCATTAAAGGTCCGCTCCCTTGTTAAAGGTCCTCGCTTTCGTCTCGGGCCTTTAATGGCCGGTAGAGCCCGCTACAGCGGGCTGTGAGGCTATATTAGAACATTGGAGAGTTGAGAGCTCCATTAAAAACAAAGTGTGGCAGAGGGCCAATTATGGCTGGTATGGGCCTTCTTCCCCAACATTTGATGAGTAACTTTCTATTCAGACCAGTCGACTTTCAGTTAGTGTAATGTTCTATTAGCACGGTGTACCTTGTCCCTTAGCCTATATTTGTTGTTAACGGCCCTTTCCCACATTATACAGCCTCAATTGCAGTTTAGGCCTATAACCTACATAGAGGGTTTTTACAACCAGTATAGCCATATGCAATAGGCTATAAGGTAATAAAGTACACTGCACCTCGCCTGCCACCTTGAAGTGCACTTTACAAACTCATAACTATCACACACTAGATAATAAGGCAGTCCACTGGCAGCTAACAACCGAGGACTCACATAAGCACCCAAATAATGAAGCACAGTAGTCCAGGCCACGGACTAGACTAGTTACAGCACAATAACCCTGTGCCATTTAAGTAGAAAGGCAAGAAATTCATTTACAATAGTTAGGCATGTACATATTAGGTTCGTCTCAATATGTAACCCCTGTAGTTATTGAACTGTCCAACACGTGCAAACCACAGGAACAATCAGAACACGCTCTCGTTTCTAGGTCTTCATTCGTTAAGACCAGACAACACAATGGAAGGGAAACCTTTATAAACCAAAACATTTTCTTTCTGTTGACACTATGTAGCAATCTTATTAACTTAAGTGAGAAACGAGTAAATGAATAGATGAATGTAAAGTTACTTTTTTCACAAGTCATGTAGATGGGGTGTTTTGAGCAACGTCCTTGGCCCCACACCATTTAAACTTTAGCCAGGCTGTGATGGAGACTTCACATTACCAGCCAGATTCTGATTAAAGGGGCCATCCGGTGTAGAGAAAAACACAAATCACTTTACCCAGTCCAAGGTCACAAACAATCACCAACAAAAGGTATTCCTCCGTATATGTTTGCTGACGTCGCATGGGATTGTCAGATATATTGTGACGTCATTTACTGGACGGCCCCTTTAACGCGATAAATGGGAGTACACACTTCCGTGTCAGTTCATACACTGTGAGTTAGAGTATAAGGTGCCCTCATTATAGAACCCTGCGCTCTTCCACAGTCCCTTGAATTCCATGCATCTTTCCAACGCCACAGCAAGCCTGGGTTATTTTCAGGAGCATTTGGCGAGGTATAAATGCCTTCATTCATGGAGGAATGACACGGCTGACAGTTTACAAGATGCTTAGTTTGGTGCAAGACGTAGATGCCATTTCCTGCATGATGTGTCAACCGCTGTGTGGGCTGGGACCAGACAGCACCTCCATCACTTGGGTCTTAGCACTAAACAGGCAAATAGCAGAGGGGCAGAACGAGACAGTCACATACACACATTACACTACATACTACTAGGAATAGAGCGCTTGGCGATGAGTCATGTGAAAAACTCTGACATTTAGCCGCACAATGGATATTTTCTGGTCTGCATGTAAAACGGTAATCTCACAAAATAGGCTCTGACTGTTCTCATAGTCCTAAAGCCAAAATGTATTTTATTTTAAACATATTGGTTGATGAAAGAAAACATATGGGTGGATGTTTACATTTCAGCCTGAACTTTTTTTCTTTTCAATTTACAAATATTTCCAGAAGTATTGCTAAAAAAAAATCCAATGGCTGAAGTGGGCTGACGTATATTTGCCCTTGATGCATGCTGGAGTGGGTGGAATAAAAATGTGATTGATACAACCACAGACCAATAGATGAGGTCTGGTTGAAAACCCCTATAAGTAACTATGTTTTACACATAATTTTAGTAAAATCAAAATATCTTGGCTAACACAGACTTAAAAAAGCCAATCGATCTGGCATTAACTGCCAACTTCCTGCCTTTGAGAAAGAAAGCAAGAAAGAAACAAGGAAAGAAAGAGGAAGGCAAGAAAGGCATAGGAAGGCAAGATAGAAAGAGGAAAAGAAAGAGGAAGGCCAAAAAAAAGAAAGAGGAAAAGGAAGAGAAAGGGAGATAGAGGGATGAGGAAAAGAGAGATGGGGAAGAGAGAAAGGGGGAAGAGAGAAAGCAGGAAGGGGGAAAGAGGAAAGGAGAAAGAGAGAGGGAGAAAGGGGAAGAGAGAAAGAGGGAAGAAAGAACGAAATAAAGAAAAAGAAAGCAAGAGAGAGAACAAAAGTTAAAGAATGAAATAAGCACAGAGAAAGGGGGAAGAAAGAAAGAAAGAACAACAGGTGTAAGAAAGAAAGAAAGAAAGAAAGAAAGAAAGAAAGCAAGAATGAAAATGGAAAGAAAATAGAAAGAAAGAAAAACAGTTAAGAAAACAGAGAAGTAAGAGTAAAGAAAGACAAAAGATAGGAAAGAAAGAAAAGAAAGGAAAGACGCAAAGAAAGAGGAAAGTAATAGAGAAGGAAGCAAATAAGGAGAGAAGGAAATAAAGAAGGGATGACAGGCAACCACTTAGGGTTGCAAAGACAGAGCATCCTCATGAGCTTCTATTGAGAGTTCATGTGAGCTGCTGGTGAGGTGTGTAAAAGCAGCAGCCAGATAAACAAAGGCCACTACAAAAGGAATTTACAGCAGCATTGGCAGGAGACAGGAACTGATAAGACTAGAATATGCACTGTGCTCACATCTGGTATAAAGCATCCTGCTACCACATCAGGCTTTACAAAGAAAGGCAACACTAAAGTATTAAGAGATAAACAAAAACACTGGCACTAAAGGGAACTGCCTTATGTATGGATGTGCTCTTTGTGAAAGGGATAAATGCAGTCATTCAAAGTGAAGTTATCCAGTATCTAAAGAGGCTGACCCAATTCCCGGTGCTATATGCTGTAGTGAGTGGAAGCAACATATGAATGACTCTACAACAGACCAATGCATGAAGAGAGCTGGCTGAAAGCCCCTTTAAGTAAATATATTATACATATAATTTTAGAAAAGTCAAAAGGTCTTGGCTAACACTAGACCTAAGAACAAGGTCAGAGTGAAGGTTCTTGAGCACTCTACATCTACTCTCTAATGCTGCCTTCCACGCTTCTTTGTGTTTTATTAATGTCACAGAAAATGGTGTCATTCCAAACTCTCAAAAAGGTATGCTTTAATTCTGAGAAATGTAAAAAAAAAAAGGAAAAATACAAGTGACGTTGTGTAGTTTGTGTCATACTGAATGAAGCATATTGATTGATTCACTGGATCATTCATTAGATAATGGAATGCACACACTGGCCCAAATTAAGCAAGGCTGAGGTTTGTAAATATTCCCCAGTTCTATGTTGCAAAACGCATATTATACTTTATAAATAAGGCATGATTAACAGCATCTTAAAAATGCGCATAAGGAGGGGAAGTTAGTTGAAGTGAAATATCCAATAAACTTCGCAGAAGGTAGAGTATAAACCACTAATGACTCCTGATCAAAGACACATGTTCCTCAAAGCAAGCTACACACACTGTGTTGTTATCGTAGTGAACAGGCATGGAAGGACTGCCTTGTGGGATTTCGAAAATGCTAAGAATATGTGTCATAGGTTTTGCGTGATGTACAAGTAAGGAAAAGCACACCATGTCCACACAACCTCAGGCAAACCACACCATTACCTCAACCACACCTGGCCAAACCAACTCAAATCACAACTATGCCTCTTCCTTCAGCTACCTCCAAGAAATGTGAACTCTACAGCGCAATTCTCTACCCCCAAAAATCCCATCAACTGTTGTCCATGCAGACAGTAATGTGCCTATCAAAGTCCTACTCACTTATACTGACCTTCACAACACAGAGTACTAAGTTATATTTTTTAAACCCTGAAGTTGAATGTGCAAGCCCCACAAGTTCCAATAACCCCTTGCTAGCATAGGATATTGGCAGGCAATTCTCTCATGGGTCTCTCCTGAGGCTCCCACTGCTGCCACACTATCTCCACAGTCCTCATTTGACCTGCGTTTGGCATACAAATACTGTTTCCAAACCAGGATCCAACAGAATCTGTGGATTTCAAATTCTGCCTGAAATGTAGAGAAGTCAAATTTCTCCTCCGGAGTTCCATACAATGGCGTAGGTGATAGCTGGACCACTTATAAATAGTCCAGAAATGGATGGCGGGTGAAAAAAGGAAGAACGTAGTATAGATGAAGAGTATATCTCAGACACTTCCCTTGAGAAATCTTCATGAAAGCAACAACATGTGGCCATCTGTCTTAATAAAATGGCATGAAAGAAAGGCTACCTGGAATGCTTGATATTCTTCTGCATGCATTGCAGAAGGTTGAGAAATGAATATTTTCAGTGGGCTCTTGCTACGACTGCTGAGCATCAACACCGCCAAGGGTGGCTGGGATCATATTCAGCAAAATGTATGCAATGGAATATCTATCCATCTATCTCACTATCTCTCCCTTTATTTCTGTGTTTGTCTGCTATCTATCTTATGTGCATACACAATAAGTGTATGAAAAACAGTAATCCAAAAACCAATATATTTAGTATAGGGATGGGTGACACAGCAAGGCATGAGCGCTGCCGTTATTCTTTTGTCCCTACAAACTGGCTCCTTTTCCACTCTTCTGTACTATACCTGCTCGTCATGCTCACTATGTTGCAGAATTTCTTCTTAAAGACCTTAGGAAATACATCAGGAGTAACCCTACTCTCAGAGAACTCCATCAGCTCTTACTGTCTGCTCCCATAACCTTTAGTCCCTACGCCATAATCAGCAAAGTGGTACACTCAAGCACCCATTGTAAATTATAATTTATAAATATCTGGTGCGGCTCACAACAGTGACATCAGCAAGGCTAACAGATTTAGGAGAACAAGAAGCCTTCTCCTGCTATATGCCTAGGCTCTGGACTATCATCCACACCCACATCCAACAAGCTCATCTTCCAGTTCCTGAGATGAAGATCCATCACTTCAAACAGAACCTTCTTCCTGCATAAACTAGCACTTACTGCACTTCTACTGAGCAAATAATCATTCAAATCTTTCCTCCTCATCTCCTCTGTACCAACCTATACCCCATCTCTATGCCCTTTCTCCCTCCTCCCTTCTTATCCCTGGTACTTGCATGGTCCCTTCTTCACTATTTTAGCATTTTCTACAGCTCCCCATCATTCTGTAGCTTGGTTTGAGCCATGCAAGTCACATACATGCAGAGTGAACAGTTACTGCATTTTTGTGTGTATTGGAGTTTGTTTTTTCAAAACATTATGGAACTGATTCACCACCTATATTGCAGCTAAGTGTAAAAGAATAAGGCATTTACAATGATAAATTTCATATTCTTATTGAGATACCCATGATGAGAGGATTGTTAAAAGAAAAGTCCATGTGCAATGAAGAAAATCTGCCAGTATTGAATGTGTTTAGGCTAAGGGCAGGGAGGAGCTGGTGTCAGGAGGCCATCATGCAAAACGCATGAAGCACATTTGGGTACATGTGGAGTTAATCCCTAAATACATTGTAGTAACTGCTTTTCCAAGGCTGAGAATTCAAAACGGACAACCTAATATTTCCTGAGGGTTTATGGGAAGAGGTTTCTCCACAAGAAAAATATGTTGCCTGATGCAATAAAAGAAAAAAGTTTTCAGAAAAATTTTGAAATCGATGAGTAGATTTACCTTGACTGTGGTTCACGCCCTTTCCTACTTACCCGGTTCACTGTTTTTAATGTTTTCTGTTGTTTATACTGTTTCTTTCACCGCCTACAGAGTGAAAGCCTTGATGTCAGTCATGCTAACACAGGTGAGTGGGGGCACCTTGAACAGACAGGGTCATCCCCTTCTGTGGAATTCAATTGCTGAAACGGCTCACTTCCACCTCTACCAGGACTCGCACTTCCTCACAATTGTGAAATAGTCTGATGTATTAAAAAAAATTGTCAGATGTACGAGCAGTTTTTCGATTGCAAACGCTCCAATTCAGCGTCAGTTACCGAAAAACTGCTTTTAGCAATGTACCAAGCGTAACTTTTTACAGACTCATGAATGGGTTTAGAAATCGATAACAAATCACTATTTGGAAGAGGCGTGTTGTAAGCCTCCCTTCCATACAGAGATTCCGACCCATAAGAATCAAATGGTTTAGGACCAAAATAGCAATCGTAAACCATTGAACACTTACTGATGCCCACATTAAGGTGGTAACCCATTTGCAAACAGACCCCTTGCTAGTGTGAATGTTAAAAAAAACTTGCAAACAAAAACTATTTTTCTTTTTAAATACAGTCCAGTATCACTTAAGGAAAATCGGCTGCATTTTTAAAAAAAGTTGACTTTATTGAAATGCAACCACAGACATGGTGGCCTGCCGGTCCCAGCGGGCCACCATCCACGTGATGGCATCCAATCATAGTGACTGGCGATTTGCGACGGATAAAGTCTAATAAATAAAAATGCAAAATTATTAAGTTAAGCAGCCAAACGTGCAGCGATTAATGTAAAATGTAAAAGTCGAAAAACACACGTATTTATAATGTGCAAGCTGAACTAGGCAGCCATAGTTATTAGAATAGGCCTCAGAAAAGCTATCTTGGCATTGCTGTAATATGCACATCACAATCAGGACTTGACCCTAATGTGACATGCTTAGAAATATTCTTCATAACTACAGAATGTTCCGGTTTAACACAATGTATTATTTTACAAGGCAACAGTTTATTCACATTAGCTAAGCTTCCTATTATTTTTCTTTCACATAATATTGAATAGAATAACTGTACACTTTAGACAATAATTCTTGTTCGTGTTAAATGAAATACATTATCTAACCGTGACCTTGCAAGTTCATTTTCCCTTTTCCTCTAGTGTAGTTCATTGTTCTCATAATGAAACATTGAATAATTGGAAGGTCGAGATGTGAGTGAAGCTTATGGGAATCAAGGCTTATGCTTCCAAAAGCTACCTAAGTGAGAATGTCTGTAACTAACACTGTGATAAGAACTTTGCAAGCTGCATGTTATTGTGTGGGAAAGGCAGAACGTAACAAGCTCATCGACAAGTAATGTTTCCTGATTGGACAAGGGCGACCAGAGCCTGAAACAATATCTGCTGCTTAGTTTATTTTTTTTTATATTAGTGCGTGTTCCTAGTGTAGGCAACACACTGCCCTCTACAACTATCCTTTCCACTCTTTTACCCACTTTTTGCCTGTCCCTTGTCTTAGACTGACGGTTGTCGCTACTGCTGCTTCTTTTTTTTTACACTTTATTTTACAGTTTGGTACTGCAACTGTATATAGATGTGTTCGTGTTATTAAGACTCAGATGAGTTTCATTATCTATTCTTTATGGAACGATTTGACGCTTTAATCTGGCTCTAAGCTTTATGCTCTCCTGATCTCATTCTTTTTAGGTTTCGTAACCTGGCGAGGGGCGAAGCCCCTCCCAGATCGAAATCTGTTGTTTTTAATAGTGAGGTTAGGACAGCCTCTGTTTCCAATTGGCTAGCTCCATAAATGGAGGCTAGCCATTGGGAGGCAGAGGCTGTCAATCGCGCTTTCTCTCGAAAACGCGATTCGGGGGCGTTTCTGGTGCTTTTTTTAAGCCCCGCCCCTTTGTCCCGGGCCGCGCTGCGATTGGCTGCCGGCCCGGGACACCCCCGTGACGTCATTCCCGGGCCGCGCTGTGATTGGCTGCCGGCCCGGGACACCCCCGTGACGTCAGCCAATCACAGCGCGGCCCGGGACCTGACTTGTTTAGTTCTTGTTATGATTGTTGTTACATGAGAAATATTTACAATCGATGTAAAATTCTTGAAAGGAGACAGTTGTTCCTTCTCTGCGAATAAAAGGTATTATCTGAAGCCACTCGTTTAACATACGGGTGATACAGGCTCGAAGCAGAAGCGCTAAATCCAGTGACGAGGCGGAAGCCGTGAAATGTGGTCTGCCTAATGCGCATGCGCTGTAGCAGGTTTCCTTCCTTCGAGCCGCTGGACGCTGGTTAAGGCCAGAGCGGCTCTGTGGGAGCTGCCGGCGGGAGGCGGAGCGTTCGGCTCTGGCGGGAGGCGGAGCGTTCAGCTCTGGCGGGAGTCAGACCCTGAGCCATGGCCGTGTGGACCCGTGCTTCCAAGCAGGGCCTCCTGGAGCTGCTGCTGCGGGAGCGCTGGGTGAGAGTGCTGGCTGAGCTGAGCGTGGACACCCTCGCACTCTCCGCCGAACCCGGCTCCGAGTGGCAGGGACTGTCCAATGGCACGGAAGGGAGTCCCGGGGGCGCGTCCCGGAGAGCCCTGGGCGGGGAGCGGATAACTCTCCCGTCCGCACCGTGCGGGTCCTCAAGCAGGAGTCCGGCGGGCTGGGCATCAGCATCAAGGGCGGGCGCGAGAACCGCATGCCTATCCTGATTTCCAAAATCTTCCCGGGACTGGCGGTGGAGCAAAGCCACGCACTGAGCGTGGGCGACGCAATCCTGGCCGTCAACGGCTGCGACCTCCGCGAGGCCACCCATGACCAAGCCGTGCAGGCGCTGAAGCGGTCCGGGAAGGAAGTGACCCTAGAAGGTGAGAGCAGAGGGGACGGCTCCGGATTGTGAGAGTTCAGAAAAGTGTGAGCTGGCCTGAGATCCCACAGTTGAGGGACATTGAAGGCGAGGGTCGTCAGGCAGATAGAATCAGATTGTACTAGAGAAAGAAATAAACTGGCACCCGTAAACTGAGTGGAAACTCGCCGTCCTTGGAGAGGCTGCAGGCTAGCAGTTTGTAGGGTATGGGATTTGAAGGACAGAAAGCGGATGGCGAAAGCTGTTGCATATTTACCTGACAGCTGGTCAGTGTGCTTGTGGTCAGCACTGCATTGGCGTAGCTAGGGGGGGGCGAGGGGGGCGGTCCGCCCCAGGCGGCACTATTTTGGGGGCGGGCTGTTGTGGTGGCCTTTATCATTTATTTGGGGGCACTCCTACTGTCAGTTATTACGGAGGAGTGCCCCAAATAAATTATAAAGGCCACCACAACAGGCCGCCACTCTGCTGTGCGGCCCCGTGTGACGTGCAAGCGCACCAACTTTTAAAGGCTGCCTGCAGTGTGCACGCACCACCCACCTAGCATACTGGTGGTGGTGCGCAGAGCGACGTACCTCGTTTGTGGCCGTGGGTCCCCTCCCAGGGCCGTCAATCTTGTAGCGCGCGAAAACGCTACCAATGACGGCCCTGGGAATGTTTGGCCAGCCTCGCGCTGAATTTGCAGTGTCAAGGGCGTCATTCTGCCCCCACCTGCCCGCGGTGCGTGTGTTACTACCGGTAATTGTACTACCGAGGTGAGAGCTGAAGAGGTAACAAACCCGCCCGCAGCTCCCACCGCCCCGCCCTCTCCCCAGCCCACAGGGTCGTGACGCCTCCCACATCAAGTACGAAGTAAGTTATTTTCATTAAAGCACTTCTGGCATGATAAACTATATTTTCATTGCTTTGAGTCGAGCCCTGCACGCCCCTTGTAAATAGCGGGCGGCATCGCACGCTGGACGATACCGGGTCGGTGTACTAATTGATTGTAATTGATTTATTTTACTGCTCAGTACAGTGTCTTCACTCTTAAAGTAATACCGCCTCCGGCCTGACTAACTGTTTTTTACTTGCGGATGAAATGGCCATTACTTACATCATCTACCTTCTTAATTTATGGGGAAACAAATTTAAAAACGGAGGGTGGCGACAAGCAGGGCCAACTCTAGAACAATGCAATTGTAGAATTACTAGGCCCCCCGTCTCCACAGTTATGTTTTATACTATTAATTACATCTGTACAGTTTCGTTTTTTCGTTAGACATTCTTACTTCCCCCATTTGCAATCTGTGGTATAGGGAGAAGAGGCAATTTGCCCACAATCGCACCATTCACATGTAAAAAAAGTACACATTTGCAAAGTATGTCTGTATGGCTGGCATTATATAAGTCTGTGAGCACATTACGCACCGCTCTGCCATTCCCCTTTATCTGGGTTCGAGTCTCTGTAACGATGCCAAACATCCTGTGATCCTGGGCAAATCACTTAATCTCCCCTTACCTCACAAAAATTAATATAACTGGTGCTATGTAAAGTGCTCTGATACCCAATTCGGTTCGGGTCAAGTTTGCGCTATATAAAAAAAAAAGGCAGAATGAGTCCAGGCTACATGAGTGACTGATCAGAACACAGGGTGCGCACCACTGCCCATACAGGGCCAACTATGGAGGAAGCAGCAAAATATGACTTCCTAGAGGAGCAGAAATCATTGCCCTGCCTTGTGAAAATGTGCAACTATGTCACACTTCAGAATAGCTACCTATTTGCGCTTAAGCAGGGTGGAAAGATGTATTGCGCATATCATATCACCTATGCTTTGCATATAACTGGATAGTCGCTGGCACTTCAAATTCAGAGGGTACTGTTTTTTTCTAAATCAGTGGAAACCCAAAAAATACATGTCACTGGTAAACGTTTATCTTTTTCATAGCTATGCCACGCTGTGGCATAGGCACTTATTGACCCTCTGAAAACCTTCATCACTTTCAACTGAAGTCTGGAGATTATTATTTCAGGTGGCCCTTCTAAAATCTAGACTGAGGACTGCTGGCCCTTTTCTTGGCATAACATGCCCATGCATGTAGCCAGAGTAAGCAATCTTGAGTTTTGCTGACTATTGATGCTCTCCTGGATCCATTGTGTTACTTTCATGTTTTCTTCTATCTAAATCTTTGAGAATCAAACCACCTTTTCTTCCCCAAGAAAATCGTAGGATGGTGCTCCTCTCTGTTGTATTTACTTGCACCAATTATGTTAGCTCTTTACATCTGCCATTCCTAAACACAATTTGTATAGGGTCCAACTGCTGGTGGGTCGATACATGACCTCCTCAAATCTGCTTAGGTTTCCGATATTGTAGCCAAAAGACAATAGCGACACAGTGACAGTTCCAACATAATATTGTTCAAATCTCTACGCATCTGTCACAGAGTCCATTGTAAAACTGGTCCTGGAACTCCTGACCTAAGGGTTTGTCGCCATACACCTACTAAAGCTCTTCAGTCTGCCACCTTTGCAGTACATGTAAATAGGCTCACAATTCGTTCTAAGCTGTTATCCCCCCAAGCTGTAGAGCTGCCTGCCCCTCCCTCCAAGATCACATCCAACTACTTCGCCTTCGGTATGAAACTAAAGGGTTGAATATATCGAACAGGCCGCTTGGCTTATGTGGTTTGTTTTCTCTTTTGACTCCTCCCAGTATTTCTTCATGGCACTGTTGGGTATTTTGTTGCACTATGGATATTTAATATAATTCATATACAACATCTGCAACTGCAGCAATTGTGCAGACAATAAACTACACAACCCCCTATCTTGTACTGGCCTTTAGTCTCTACTAGTTCCTGTTTCTTATCCCCCCACCCCCGAATAAGACCGAAATTACCTCACACAATCAAGGACTGCGGATGACATGGGCGGCAATCTGAGGGATAGCCCCGGGCGCCACAAGCTCTAGCTACGCCCCTGCAGCACTGCCTAACCATGTATCGTCATTACCGATATCCACACGGACTTAAGCAACTATTTTTTAACTTAATTTTAGCTAATGTTTCTAACTCTTTACAAGGTGATCCTTGCGCGGTCGTTAACACTGTCATGTCTGTTTATCTCCAGGCTTAACTTGATTTATTCTTTGTACCAGTACAGCACCTGTTCTATATTTTTCTGTGCTCGATGCCTCATTTTAGTTACTTTGTGCCAAGCAGTTATATGTGTTCAAACTTTAGCGTCACTACTCTGTCTTCGGAAATATATAACACTTCATATTTAAATTTGGGTCACTAATTTCTGAGCAGATGGGCCGTACCCATCTTAGGGTGGGATCTACGCTCTGTCTTATTCCTTGTAATGTATTACTCAGTCGCCATAACCCTCCCATATCTTTGGTATATTCTTCACATCCCCCACCCCCCACATCCCCAAATAAAAACGAATTCTGAGTATAATGGCTTTGACAACATTCCGAGGACAGGTACGTTCAGTTTTGATTGATTAAGCGACAAGACTGTCAGTGAAGCTGTATAAACAAATTATTGCTATTAATGTTATTGACTGTACCATCAGAAGACTAGACCAAATAATCACAGGGACTCCAGGAGGAACAGTGTAACCTTAAAAATGTCTTATCAGAAGCACCCGGTTATGTACAGTATTTAACCTATGCGTAACTGTTCAGAACTTTTGTAATCGGAGGATTGCCTGCTGGCACTGCATGGGACAGCGGAGAGAGGATGTCATGCTGGGTGGCAATATGTGGAAGGAGGAACAGCTGAAAAAGAGATACTGATGACGGGTCCATCAGTCAAAAGGGGCCTGTTTTCCTCTGTATTTTTACGCCATTATTAGCTGTTTTGCCCCTCTCCTGACCCGTGGGTTGGACAAAGCTCATTGACATGTCTCACAATTCACGATCTGCTGCAGATCGTGTCCCCAAGTTAGTTTAGTGGTTTATCTTGATAGTCCCTCATCATATTACTGATCACCCTCCACTGTTTGTGACAGGCTCAGTGAGTTTTTAAATGTCAGTTTCAGTTTTCCCGAAAGTATCCCATCCTTGTACTGATAAAACGGTGTGCTGTGAAAAGTCTCGAATCGTGATTTGTCAGTGTGGACTACTTTAGTTTTGATACACAGGCCTCTCTTGTTTCCCATTCTTCAAATCACCGAGGGAATAATCTGATGCACAAGTTTAGTACCAGTTTGACATCTAAATGTAGCAAAAAGAAATAGAAAGAAAACCAGCCAGCCTTTGCAAAGGGCCTTTCAATGCACAGGAAAATGTGTTGCTGCATTTCTAGTAATTTTCTAACTGTGTGAGCTAGAAACAAAATGTCTCTTTTTTTTCGCTAAAATCTGCAGATTATGCAGCATATGGCAAATGCTGCAAATCCATAACTATGCGAAAAACGCTGCGGACGAACACTCCCATAATTCCAATGGCTCTACCTGTAAACCAATGCATGAGAGAAGTGTGGGGGGGCTCTGTATGGGTGTGGGGGGGCTCTGTGTGGGTGGGTGGGGGGCTCTGTTTGTGTGGGGGGGGCTCTGTGTGTGGGGGCTCTCTGTGGGTGTGTGTGTGTGTGTGTGGCATTTGCGAGAGATTAAGCTATTGGCATTGTAAATGACAATGCCATTTATTTATCTGTTTTCCAAACCAACACATAAATAAAAATGTTGTCATTTACAATGCAAATAGCTCTAACTTTTGCAAAGGCGAAACCGTTGCATTGTAAATGCTTGTTTCTTTTTCTTTTTGAGCTTGGACTCTTCATGGGTCTTTCTAATTTTGAATTCCAATTTTGAGCTTTAGCATACAGACTTTATTCCTTTATGGAACATGCTTAATGCCCAATGTGATTATGTATTCTAACCAAACCTTTTTATTGAGATTTATGTAATTTACTGAATTTATTGACTAATCTGAATAAATCAAGAGAGAGAAAATGTTACAAATTAAGGGCCAGTGCTACAAATTGATTTTGGTAAAAGTGGTTGTAAATTGCACAGACTTTTACTAAATCCACTCTGATTCGGCAGACCAACAACAGTACTAATAAGTGGATTCACAGAATCACCATTTGTAGTGAGTCGCAATTCGACCTATTTCATTAGTATGCATGAGGTACATTGCAAATTGCAACCCACTACGATTGGTTAGAATCACAGGGATGGTGGCCTGCTGGAGTCAGCAAGTCTATGGTTGCTTTTCAATAAAGCATTATTTTGAAGCATCCCATTTCCTAAACGGGAAACAGGATACATTTTTTAAACAAATTACATTTTACAAAGTTTTTGAGGAGTAAGCAGTTGTACCTTCGACCACTACCTACTCCTAAAAATGTTTTTTTGAACATTCACAAAAGGAAGGGGTCCCTTGAGAATCCTTTCCCCTTTGGGAATGTGTTCCCACTATGGAGTCAGTAAAATAGTAATGTTTTCTACCAGATTTCGATTGCAAAACGTTAATACATCCCATTGCAATTCTCCATTTAGAAGGGGTGCCCTAAACATGCCATTTCCAAAAAGTGATTTAGTATGCACTCGCAAACAGAAATTGCGATTCGGTAACGTGTTACCAAATCATAGTTTGGGTTATTACATGCCAAAAGGTCAATTTGCAGTTGCAAAGGCTCCTATTTTGCAAATCGAACGCTTTGCAACTGTAAAATCCCTTTGTACATCTGGCCCTAAGTGAACAAAATGCAGACTTCCTTGGCCCACACCCGCGATTTCCAACCCGCTTATTTTGTTTTTGACTGTAGGGTCTCTTAACAGTTCCAGATAGTGTGTCCACATATATTTGTCACTCGGAACTGGGTCAACCTTACATAGAGGATGTTATCAAAGTCCACGCAGTATTATTGTGGCATAGGGTTTGGACTACGGAGGAGTGTGCTTTTAATCAATTAATATTGAGAGATGCGATGAATCTAGATAATGCCAGAATAACAAGATGGTTGGCATATGTAAAGATGTTTCTTACTGAAATAGACCGTCGAGATTATTTTGATGATCCACTACTTGTCTCATGTGTCCAGGAGAGAATTAAAAAAACTTTGTATGGCATACCTGGATGATCAAAGATCTTGTACCGAGATGAGGAAAAGTACAGTGGTCGCGCACCAACTTATGATGATTACCAATGACACTCAGCCATATGTTAAATTGCACATGAAAGAATTTGAAAAGTTTTTATTGATTCGTTTTAGATTGAATATTTTATTTAGATTTCTTAGTTTCCCCAAAATGAACGATTAGACAAAGGAGCCTAGCAAATGTCTTTGTGATGAACTGTCTAATCAATCGGATATGCACATCTTGCTATTTTGTAAGTTCTATGTTGTGCAGAGGAAAAGATGGATTGTGCCATTATTGAAGACAATGGGTTTTAATCAGTGTCGCCCTGCCTTTTTAGCTATTCAGAAACTAGATAACATTTTAACTATTGCTTCTGTCTCTGCCTTTTTAAAAAAAGTTTTTAGACTACGAAACTCAATTCATGCCCCACCGTAATTATTTATTGTTTTTATTATGTGTAATGGTAATTATGATTGTGTATATATATCTGTCTGTAGTTTTTAACAAATGTACTTTTATGGTTGTTATTCTCATTCAATAACCGAATAAAGATAAAATGATTTGAAATTGACTGTTTTATTTTAGTAGAGTCCAGAATAGTAGGTTGTGCAGTGAGAAAGAAATGGATAAACAGGCCTTGGAAGTTTTCATATTCTTTTTATATTCAGAATGTTTCAGCCATGACCTGTGGCCACTTGGAGGTCATACCTTGTAAAGGCGTATGCCTGTTATGAGCTCGCCTTCATTGAAGTCCTACATGGTTCAGTGCTACTCAATGTAAGAAGCTTTGACGTAAGACTGACTGCAACATGCACTTTTGGCGTGCAACTGACACTACGTCAGACATTCAGACTGTTACACTCTCGTGACATTTCATAATTTGTAGCTTCAATTGCACTTATTGTATTGACATCAGACAAATGAGCTGATGACTTCCAAACTAATGCTTGGATATATATTGCACAGCGAATCAGCAGCAGGCACATTACTCCACTGAGGTATCTTATCTAAGAGTTTAATGACTTTCTTTTTGTACCTCTTGCTCAAGCGTTATCGAGCCTGAGCCTCGCCACCCCCCTCCCCCCTACACCCACCTCACCCCTAATCCCACCCCTCCCCTCTCCCCCCGAAGTTATCTTGTGAATGTTTTTGTTGCTAAGATTCTCTGCCCTGGAATCCTAACTTTATCGAAGCTCCACGAACTTCGACAAGAGATACCGACAGAGAGTGTAACTAGGAAAGTGTGTGCAGACCTAGAGTCGACCCTTAAGTACTTTAAAAGATTGTGGCTATCCTCAAACTACTTAATAAAACGTGTTTGTCTAGCCCTTCTACCAGAATAGCTGTCTTTTTAATCATGTTTTATCTTGGCTGGGCTATGCCACCTAAACCAGGATAAAACAGTTAATTATTCATTCAGATAATTATGAAAGAGTCTACTGGGGAATCAAACGCACTTTTACAAACAGGGCTAAATGTGTTTAAATATAAAACGCCTGACTTTTACTTTTTCACACCTATTATTAACATTTTATATTTGAATTCACTGAATTGCTGCTGCCTTCGTTTGCCTTCCTGGCACAAGCGACAGCAGGCACAATATATGGCATAAAATGTGCACAAACCGTTATTAAAAAGTGTATAAATAAATATACGTGAGCCCAATTCACAAATGTGTTGCTGTGACTTTTTCTTCTAATACTCCTGACTCACTCCTGTATCCCAGGAGTAAATCAGGAATACTCGGCTTTCTCCTGGAATTCAGAATTGCGCCTGGAGTATTAAAAAGAGTAAGTAAAATGAACTCACGGTGAAATCGTCCGAATTGCACTCATAAACTAAAACTAAAAGCAAAAATTGTCTTTCTCATATCAAAGTACTTGAGAATAACGACTTTCATTTTTCAAAAGGAATGTCCCGAGTGTGTTTTTTAGGACGTGAGACTGAAGAAAGTATTTCGGGTATGTCTCTGTAGAATTAAATATAGCAATTCCCTGCCCTGGAAAGAAAGTAGGGCAGAATAAAGGAGTTGGTGAAACTGTGAGACCAGCCCTATTAGCTGCATTCATTGTCTAGTGACAGGCCCTAAGAATAGCTCAGAGCCCTTTCTGCAGATGAAACCAGTCTCGGGAGGGTGTCGCCGACGCCGGCCAGAGTTTAAATGGATTACGGTCCAAGGACCCAGTGTAGAAATGCCTCATGTGTGCATCGGGGCGCACCTGCAACACAGACACTGCGCAAAGTTCAGATTCCCGCCAAAACAAGTCTGCTTAAACTGCCTCGCGCAGAAAAACCAAAACGCGTCGTCCGGCCGGATGGGCTGCACGCGCCCCACATCCATGTCTGTGTATAATTACACCCCAGAGCCCAACTACAGTTCTATTCTTTCCGTTCTTCTACGAGGATAAGGTCACAATATTTAGTTCAGCTCCCTAAAGCGGACTTGTGAAGCTTTTTAAACATGCAGGAAATATTTCCTGCTGCAGTTTTCCCGCCGGGGTGCCAGGCTCCGGTGAGGCCTGTTACTGTACCTCTTTCTGCCGAAGTGTGGCTCTCTCATAATCTGGGTCACAATGCAATCTCACACATTATTATAGTATTTTTTTTTTAAGAAACACATTAGGTATACAAATATAATTGTTTTTTTCCCTGTCCTGAACCTTATTTTCCTATCCTGAACCTTATTTCTTCTAAGTTGTATTCAAAACTCCTGGTACCAGCTCTCCCCCTTATGAAAGTGAAAGCATTCCTCACTGATAGTGACTTCATAATTTCTGTTCAACTCCTCAAACTCTAGCACCTGGATTTTGATGATGCCCTGGCTCGGGAGTTTCACAGACCTCACCATCTCCAAAACAAGTTGCAGCCATACATCCCAAAATATTAGAACTGGAAAATGGGAGATTTTGAGAAAGAAAAAAAATCGGTGTAATGTATTTCCTCCACTGACTTCTATCAGAACGTTCAGAAGGCAGGGTAAGCAGGAGCTATTGGGCCCAGCAGTGGGGGGTGAGGGCTTTTACTCCTGATGTCCCAGTCTACTATGGATCCTGAGCCACTGGGCCAAGTACCCCTTCAGCACTTGACTCTCAGTGGGAGCTTCACACAGGATCACGACTCAAAATACATCCAAATATTTGTCCAGTCAAAACTTGTTTATAATTAAAAAAGGAGCATTGATATATCAAAACAAAGTAAAATTCACAAACAATATACACAGTCCCCCAAAATCAGGGTTCTAGCGTTTCAATAGGCGGGTTTCTGTACTAGGGACTTATTAGTAGATCAAATATGCCAATCATGGAGAAACCACATGCTGGTTACATTTTAGACACAGAGCACATGCACTTTAGTGCAAGCCAGCAGTGATAAAGTGCCCAGAGTCTTAAAACCAGCAAATACAAAGTTCAGCATACAGTCAAAAACAGGAGGCCAGAAGCAAAAAGACAGAGGAAACCACAACAAAAGATGCCAGGTCTAACAAGAATTATAAACAGCCGCGATCTGTAGTGGGAGTACCTGCCGGGTGGTGACGTGGGGAGGGGCAGGGTGGGGGGGTAGTAAACTATGGATTACGGAGGTAAGTAAACATATAAATAAATAAAACAAATTTTGTTGCGTGCACTGCATCACCTCCCCTATGCCTTGATTTCACTTTGTCAAGCACATCGTTATAGCCTCAGCCAGAGCTATTCGTGTTTTTAAGTGCTATACTGCATTTAAGCTTTGAAAATTTGTATCTTGACTTGTGTGTGTTTGACTTTAGTCGGTTTGGTCTTGTTTGACTCAGATAAATATTGGCTATTTCTCTAAACAGGTGTGGAGCACTTTTGTGGTGTTTTCACTGTGTTGCTGTATGTGTGTATACAAATACTTTACACATTGCCTCTGGGGATAAGCCTGACTGCTCTGTGCCAAGCTAACAAGGGGGTGAGCACAGGTTATCTTTAGTGTGTAACTTATCCTCAGTAGGACTGTGGATCCCTACTTTGGCAGGGGCACACCTCTCCCAACTAGAGACCTGATTTCTAGCAATTCTCTTATCAGCCCCATTTCCTTCCTCAGATGTGCCCAGGCCCCTTTCCTGTGACCTCTCTCTGAATCAAAGAACACCCTTTAAAGTACACTGAAGAGCCTGACTCTCCTTTCCTCCAGTGTCCCACTTAGCTCACAGGAGTGCAGCAATCCATAAATCAGCCTGGGGCGAGTACAGTAGCTCCTCATGCTCCTCCAATCAGACCTGGGTCTCCCAAAATGGAAACTAGAATCTTTCATGTATTGTACCATACACCCAGCCCATACATAAAACACATGTGCTGCACAGCTCTACTTATTTATTTATTTTAAGGGTATTATGTAGCGTGAACATGACCAGTCAGGGTATCAGAGCGCTGTACGAATAGCAGACAAGTGATACATGTAAAGTAGTAATTCAATAAGAAAAAGCAAACAACAATACAGATACAATATAATAATCGGTCTGGCAAATCAGGATCCAGAGGGACCCACAAGAAGATAGTCATGCTGACTTACTTCACAGCTGCTATTGAAAGAATCTGTTCAACAAAAGTCTTTTTACTTAATTTTTGAAGGAGGTAGTCGAGTTGTTTGATCTGGTTGTAGTTGGCACCAAGTTCAATATTCTTGGGGCTAGACCACAGAAGGAGCGTTTGTAAGTTTTCTTTTCGTTGAAGTACTGTGGTTTCAACAATAGGGAGTTAGCGCTTCTTACGGTATGATTACCCCCCAGACAGTTATAGTTAATTGGCAAGTTAGATGGGAGTGTTATGGTGAAGGGCCTTGTGTTTCATGCAGGGTATCTGCAACTTGATCCTTTCTTCGAACAGGAGACATTTTAGATGTTTTAGGTCTGGTGTGATGTGAGCGAATGGTCTGGATCCCATGATGAGTCTAGCAGCAGAGTTCAGTGTGGCCCTTAGTGGTACCAGCCTTGTTTTGGGTAAGCCTGCAAAAGTTGCACTACCGTAGTCTAATCGGGAGATGACTAGGTATTGGACTGCTAATTGAAAGTCATCAGAGTGTAAGAAGGGTTTGATTTTACTCAGTGTGTTTAATTGGTAATTGACTGTCATGGTGGTTACACTGATATGAGCTTGCATATTCAGGTAACCGGATAGAGGCCAAGGTTAAGTTAAGCATAGAGTAGTGGAACTTTACATGAGTGAGCCTGTAGGCCTCACTGCCGTGACAGGTAAAAAGGCCTGCTCACTTCGACTGATCACATGTTGCCATCACCGCACTCATGCTGCTTAACTCCTTACAAAGGCAGTACCCTTTCACCACTGACGGTAGTGCTTTGGGTACCGCTCCCAGTCCAAAATGACTCGATTCCAACCAACATCTCGCCAAACAAGTAAGGGTGGAATGTATGCAAGGCCCATATTATGGGAAAGCACTCCTTCTCAATAGCCGAACAGTTCTGTTCTCTGGGTAGTAACCTCTTACTAATAAAGCCTACCGGACACTCTCTACCTTTGTCATCCAGTTCAGCTATCATCGCTCCAACTCCCTTGTCAACTTCCTTGTCAGAGACGTCCGTCTGTATAATGAAAGGCTGACTGCAGTCAGGGGCTTTCAGATAGGGGCTCAGTGCATAGTGCCTTCTTTAGTTCCTCATACTCCTTAAGACACACCTCAGTCAATATCACTTTCCGGACCTGCTTCTTGGGAGTGAAAGCAATCAATGGGTCAATTATACGTCCATAGTTTGCCATAAAGTTCCTGTAATACCCAATGAGTCCTAAAAAGCCCCTCACCTCAGTCTGGGTAGTAGATACTTCCCACTCGATCACTGAATAAATCTTGGCATCGAAGGGACGGACCATCCTGTTTTCCACTTTATTTCCAAGGTAGACTACAGAGGACTGTCCCACCTGATATCTGGTCACATTAATGGTCAGTTTTGTCTCCTGTATCCTGGCCAACACCTGTTCTAAGTGTCTCATGTGGTCCTGCCATGAATTGCTGAACAATGTCATCCAGGTGGGCCACACAGAACTCCTCCAGCCCTGCGAGACATGTTTGCCCAGGTGCTGAAAAGTGTCAGGAGCATTTTTCAACTCAAAAGGCATCACCATGAACTGATATAGCACCTCTGGTGTATAGAATGCAGTCTTCTCCATGACATCTGGTGCCAAAGCAATCTGATTGTACCCACTGGTCAGATCCAAGGCACTCAAGTACTTAGTAGCACCCAGCCAATCCACAAGCTCATCCTCTCTTGAGATTGGATGGGCATTGGTTTTGGTTACCTCATTAAGGGTATGGTACCGCAAGTCAGTAGACCCTAGCTTTGGTACTAACATCACAGGACTAGACCGCAGACTAAGAAAGCTCTTAAAGACCCAAGGTCCAAAATGTTGGCAACTTCAAATGCATCCCTGAACTCATACACACATTCTGTACATCCTGCCTCCATCCCTGGCAGACTGTTTCCTGTGCTTATGTCATGCACACAGACAGGTCTTAACCCTGGTGCCAGAGAGAAAAGGTTGACAAAATGTATAACACCTCTCTACACTCTCTCTGCTGCTCAGGCTTTAACTCAGAGGCTCAGTCAACCACCTTCCACCATGCTGTCTCTCATGTCACTGCAGCATGTCAGGAAGAGGCTCACTGCCTACCTCTGATTCCTCTGCCGTAGCCATGACATTCACTGTGTAATCTCGTCGGAGATAAGGCTTCAACCTGTTCACATGGAACACACTCTTGGTTTCCCTTGTGATACCTGTGTCCACCAACTAATTGACCTCAGAAACCTGAACTACCTTGTATGGCCCACACCATTTGTCCTCCAACACCCGTGGACCAATGGACTTTAGCACCAACACTTTCTGACCTTCCTGACCCCCAGTGGGCACAACTTTCTGGTTGAGCCACAGAATCAATGCTTGGATGGCATGAAGGTTTTCCTTTACCTGACGTATGTAATGCACCATCAAATTTTTGAACCAAATGACATTGTCATCCTTTTGTGGTTCCTTCCCACCCCTCTCTGACTAAAGTGAGTGGACGCTACACCAGGGGTCCAGACACATGCTCAAAGGAACTGAACACCCTCTTCCTACAGAATCTCTCAGTAGACAAACAATGTATTTATTTATTTATTTATATTTAAGCTTATATCGCGCACAGCTACCCACAATGGGTTTCCCGGCGCTAGGGATAGACTGTAGAAGAAAAGGAGGCAGTTGCACTTAAATTGAAACACAGCAGGCTATGGGGCACGTTGAGAAAAAAGCCATGTCTTCAAGGCCTTACGGAAGCGAAACAAGTTGGTCTCGAGTTTTAGGGCCAGTGGGAGGGAGTTCCAATACCTAGGGCCCAAAGTAGAAAAGGAACGACCTCCCATTTTTGTCAGCTTCCATCTTGGCATGATGAAATTTCCCACGTCCGATGACCTTAGTGGACGTATGGGTCTGTGAGGTGTTATCAACCCTTGAAGGTAAGCTGGGGCACTACCCTGCTTAACCTTGAACATATAGCATAGTGCCTTAAATTTAATGCGTTTAGGCATATTCAACCAATGAAGGTCGCGCAAGGCGGCCTTGGCTGAAGTGCGTCTGGGAATGTTTTTCAGCAGGCGCGCAGCCGCATTTTGCACTACCTGTAATACCTGCAAGGTGGCTTTATCTGCACCCAAGTAGAGAATATTACCGTAGTCCAGGCGAGATGTTACAAGCGCCTGGACTACGGTTCTACGGGAGGAGAGTGGGAGCATCCACAAGATCTTATAGAGCCACCGCAGCGTTGAAAAGCAGATGGCAGCGACCTTAGTGGCCTGTTGTCTCATCGTTAACCTGTCGTCAATAATGACGCCCAGGTTACGAACTGCAGTGGAAGGTGTAGGTACAGTTCCCAATTCGATGGGCCAATGGTGGGGGCCCCAAAGATGTTTATTGCGACCCAGAATGACCACCTCGGTCTTCTCCCCATTCAGTTTGAGACAGTTTCTCCGCATCCAGTCAGCCACAAGAGTGAGGCCAGACTTGAGTGCGGAGATGTTGTTCTCGTCTCTCCCTGATAGGGAGAAGACAATCTGGGTGTCATCAGCATAGGAAAATAAGGTTAGCCCAGCCTGTTCGACAATTGATGCCAAGGGTTTAACGTAAATATTAAATAATAAGGGGCTAAGGATTGAGCCTTGGGGGACACCGCGGGTAGATGGACTAATGGTGGAAGCAGCTTTAGGAGAGAACACTTGGAAACTCCGGTCTTTAAGGAAAGACACCAGCCAGGCCAAGGCCTGGCCGCCCACACCTAGAGATTTCAGAGAGTCAATTAAGATGGAGTGTGACACGGTGTCGAACGCTGCGCTCAGATCCAACAGGATGAGCGCCATGGTGTTACCTTGGTCGACACCGTGCCTCAGACTCTCCGTTACCCCCAGGAGTGCTGTCTCAGTTGAATGCCTAGACCGGAAACCCGACTGAGAAGGGTGGAGAAAGGCGGTATTTTCAACCAGTTGGGATAGCTGGAAATTTATATGTCTCTCCAGTATCTTTGAGAAGATTGGCAACAAAGATATCGGGCGAAAGTTGGCAGGATTAGAAGAATCGGCGCCCGATTTTTTTAGTAGAGGAACCACCATGGCGTGTTTCCAAGGTAAGGGGACCTGGGCCTCGCTCAAAGAAGTGTTTAGTAGTTTGATGAAAAAAGGGTGAGTAAGAGGATCCAGTTGTTTTAATATTTTGGCCGGGAGCACATCCAATGGGGAACCAGAACGCACACTATTTAGACAGGACACAAAGGAAGTGGCGTCTAGGGGCTGCCAGATGGAAATTGCGGCATCAGTGGTAGTATTCACCAATTCCTGGACCATATTAGGGGCGATAAAGGTGGTCTCTGGAGGAGGAGAGAAATGATCGTAAATTAGATCCACTTTGTTTATAAAATAGTCCGCTAAGGACTGACACTGGACGGCGTCAAGAGCCGGAGGAGGGGGGGCGGAATTCACACCAGTCAGTTTCTTCACAACGGAAAATAACACCTTAGGGCAGTTTTGTGCATCAATCACTGTTTTTGTAGTGTAATTAGCCTTGGCAGTTTTACAGCTGTTATGGTACTTTTTTAAGGCTTCTTTATAAATGATTTTACATTCAGGGGAATAGCCTTTTCTCCATTTCCGCTCCAAGATCTTGCATTGTGAGCGGAGACTCTTAAGTTGTGCAGAGTACCATGGGGCTGGAGGATGATGTAATACTGTGGGTTTTGATGTAATAGGTAGTACCCGATTTACAGCATTGGTTAGCCAAAGTTCAGTGGCACTGTTAAGAACAGTGACTGGTGCGTCAATAGACGGGAGTGTTTTAATCAGTAATTTATTAAGCTCTGGAATGCTGACCTTCCCCAATTTCGAGAAGGCCCCTGTTTAGCTGTCACAGATCTAGTGGCTATTTCAGCCATGTCTAAGGAGGAAGGGACAGCAAGATGATCAGACCAGGTAATTTGTAGAGCTTCACGAGAACAGTCTAAGGGCAGATTAGATCAAATAGGGCCAAGTAAATGTCCAGCACAATGAGTAGGACCTGTGTTGTGTAACTGGAGGTTAAAAGCTTCCAAGGTAGAGAGGAGCTGGTTCCTATGAGGGCATTCATTAGCGTCTAAATGTATGTTTAGGTCTCCTAAAATAGTTAAATTAGATGCTTTGAGCATAACCGGGGCCAAAAGGTCCGGTAGTGAGGCTATCCATGAGCTAGCTGTGCTACAATAGACATGGAACAATAAGATCCCACTTCCTCCTGAGGTTACCTGGCAGAGTTCTTATCATGCTCTTCATGTCTTGTTAAACCGTTCCATCAAACCATTGGTTTGTGGGTGGTATGCTGTGGGGAAGTGGTATGTCAGACAAGCTTGCTCCCTCATCTCTCCCATGTAAGAGGAGATGAAATTGGTCCTCTGGTCAGAAATTACCACTCACAGAAGTCCAACCCTACAAAAGATCCCCAGGAGAGCTCTCACTTCCATTGAGCAGTCACACTTAGCAGAGGTACAGCTTCTGGATACCTGTTGGCATGTTCCACTACAACCAAGATATACTTGTTGCCTGACTGTGAGGGATGCGGGGGTCAAATAGACCAATTACCTCTATTCCCACCTTCTCAAGTGGAACACCTACAACTGGTAAAGGCATTAACGGTGCCTTTGTCCTTCCTCCTGTTTTACCACTCATCCAATAAGTGGGACAGGTTCTAGAGTACTTCTCTGTGTCTCTACATATCCCTGGACAATAGAACAGAGGGTCCAACATATCCTGGGCTTTTCTAACTATCAAGTGACCTGTCAAGGGAACTTCATTTGCCAATGACAACAGGGAAAGCCAGTTCACTAATGGAACCACTAGCCTCCTGCTAGTTCCTTGCTCAGGATTCATCGGCTCACTATAAAGTAGACCATCCTTCCAGCCAACATAGTGTTTCCTGACCCCTCGTTTGATGACCTGGTCCTGGGCTTCCTTCCAAAGTCCCACAAGAATTCAGCACTCTTCCGACGCCTTGCAGAAATCCTCCAGGCTAGGTGACAGACATTGTAAAAGGCATCACAGAGACCCACCTCCACTATGCCCTACCTGTCCTCTACTACAAATAAACGCCCTACTAGAAAGCGGTCAAGCTCAGGGGGCCTTACCCGCTGGCATTTGTTATGAGGAGGTTCATCTACTGGCACTGCTTTCTGTTGTCGTACCTTGTATTGAAGAGGATGTATACTATCAGTACTTAGGTCCAGCCTCAAGTCGCAAACTTCCTTACCCCCATGCTGTTTGTGTTTATAGCATGCGCATACCTGCGAGGCAACAGGAGTCACAATAGTGTTTTTGAACATTAGGTGTCAGTTCTGATTTTCCTTCAGTAGCGCACCCGAAACATACATGCGGAACCCTAGGAATCAAGAAACTGGATGTGAGCCGTAGAATCACATGCAGAACAATAACACGTACTATGAACTTTCCTTCAGTAGCAGCATTCACCCACTGTGTGACCAGACATAAGGAGATATACAGCATGCCATCAACACATCGATCTCGCAGTGCCCTTTTATCTACTCACCTGTGGTGTTTAATTCACACCATTTCTGTAGCTTTGCTTTTGGTCACTTGATCGAGTCGGAAGTTCACCCACTGGCAAGTCCACAAAGTGTACAAATCACCCAATATATCATCCCCTAATTAGTCTTCTTAGGAGACTCTGGCATTGAGTTGAGTTTGTAGCAGTACTTTGTGGTATATAAATAAATAATACCGGATCTAGGTTTGACTGGACATAGTAATAACAGATAGCTCAATAAATAAGAGTCAAGATTCGAGGTAGTAGGAGTTTGCAGGTTTAATACAGCATAAAGGACAGGAACAGGACAACCTGCACAGGAATAGGATGGCAGAGCCCGGCAGCTGCCGGGGCTGGATCTGGGATGGGCGCGCTAACTTTAATAACAGTACACAAGCATATATACTAAAACAGTTGCATTACAATACATACAATAGGCGGAGCAGTGGGTGTGGTCAATAGCAGTCACGAAAGATAAGGGTGAAAGTGGGTGTAACAGGAGGCGTATACATAGACATGTGATGTAAACGTAACAGAATATGTCATAAAGGGGGCGGAAACATGGAGGGGGCTACCTAAGGAGCCGGGACCTCTAACCTAATGGTGCGCGCAAGCTGACAATGACGTGTTACTAGGAGAAGCTGGGGGCTATGAACTCTGTACTAGGAGCAGAGACTGGAGTCTGGAGAGTCAGGGCGACATGTGCCTAAACAATATCTAGTATCTGATGTTTAGAGAACATGTTGATATAAACTAAGAGTCAGGAGGGGAGAGGCTAACAGACTCTAAGACTGGAGCATGCATTATTCTACATGTAGTGCGTGTTGAAGAATATTAAATGACCATAAATACAGTATTTCTCTTACATGGAGACGTAAGGGCTAGACGATGACTGAAACTATTGATGCGATTCAGTAGCTTAGGAATGCAGAGAAGGAGGGCTGGACTGATAACTAGAATCAAGTTCAAGTTCAAGTTCAAAAGCTTTTATTCGATTTGTACATACAAATCATACAAGCATAGACACAGTTAAAATATTAAAATCACAAAAAAATAATCTTTCCTAAAGTAGGGAAAAAGTTAAAGTGCAGCAAGTAGAAGGTTTACATGCCTCTAAAGGTCAACACATCTTTTTATAAATTATACGACGTTCTTACATGGACTAACTGGGGATCAAATAGAAATTACTTACTAGGCATTTTCCGGGGATTGTATGTTAAAATTATTAAATACTCATTAAATACTGTGGGGCACTACGTAAATACCTTAATACAGACAATAATATAAAATTCAAAGAAGAATAGTCATATGTATACAGACAGGGATAATAACATTAATTTCATCATAAATAGACCCTGGCAGCTGTATAGCACAAGTACAGACAGGTCAGTAAACAACATTAAAGAATAATACTTTTCCTGGCAGCTGTACATTTTAAGATAAAAGTAGCCAGGAAGAAACAAATCTCCTCGTTCGCTAATAAGGATAAAAATATCAGTGCTGATTGTGCAGTACTGATGTTATATTTAAGAAAAATTGGTTTAAGGTATTTGAGCCTAAAATACTTATAAAATTTACAAAATAGTAAAAAATGACAACTACTCTGACGAGAAATACCGTCACACGGACAAGGTGTGTTTGAACTAGTCTTTGTGCTTGGAAAAGCAACCAAGTGATGAACAATACCCAATCTGACCCGTGTTAAAACATACTGGTGGGAAGAGCGGGTCACAAATACAAGATAAGATTGTAGACCAGAGACTAAATTTAAATCTTTGTAAAATTTCAAAGTAGCAAGATTTCCAACAACTTTGTCTCGCTCGGCTTTACGAAAATTGAGAAATGTTATCTTAATCTCTTTTTTTGAAATAGATATAGCCTTTTCCGGCTCACGAAATACATTGATGTTGAACAAAAGTAGATACCAGTGATGGATGTATCTTAACCATGATACCCGTGAGGAATGGTCCAAGCCTATACAGTCAAGGATAATATCCTGAGTAAAGCGTGTCTCCGGTTTTACCCAAATAGATCGCCACAATAAAAGTGGCCGAACTGCTGTTAGGTCAGAGATGTACTCAATCCCGACTTCGTCATGGATCAACTGTATGGAGGCGGAAGGGGGAACACATAATAACCTCCTTAAGAATTTGTTTTCCTCCTTCTGCAGAAGAGTACCCCCACAGTGACCCCACACCCCACCCTAACTAGAATCATAACATACTCTTGGCAGACTCGTAGGCAGAGCCAGGCTGAACCGGGCACTGCGAGGCAGGAAGTAAGTGAAGGGTCGAGGATACAGGTGGGGGCTGTATCGCTCCTCAGCGAGGGCTCAGGAGACAGGAGTTGAATCTGGTGTCCGGGCCCTTTTGAGGCCTAGAAACGGGGACTTTACAATGAAATAACGTGCACACTGAGAAACGTGGCAACGTAACTTTACATAGGCCTGATATTCGTAGTATTCACGAGAACTGGGAACTGGCATACTAGGGATGGACACAACTGTAATTGCGTCTTTAATCAAACATGGGGAATACATATGCATATTAATCATGCACACATAACATAAGATGGGGAACACGTAGGGACACAGAACATGGCAAAATTTACTTTTCCACAACTTGATTAATGTTAATATTAATTTGTCAAAGAAGAAGACCTACAACTTGTAGGGCATTGGTAAGCGCTTACTTGGTTTCGCTTCCTTTTTTAGTTATCAGGAATGCTGTATTGCAGCATCTGGTGGGAAGGTACGTCGCTGTGATCCCTTTTGAAATGGTTTGCAGGCAAAATCCTTGAGTAGCTGCCAACAGTGCGGACCTGGGATGCAGAATCAGGAAGTCCAACGCGGGTACTAAAGGAACTCTTTCCGGAATGTTCTAGCAAAAGCGATTGCATCAGGCCGGGGCGTGGCTAGTACAGTAAGCTGCTCCCAGCTGTGCCCAAGATGGCAGCAGAGGATTGCTGCACACCTGTGAGTATTCAGCAACCATGTGTCATGCCATCACTGATGCCTTGTGAGGGCGACTGGACAAGATCCAAGTCAGCACAGACAAGCACACAACATATAGTAGCAGCACAGAAAGTAGCCATGTGCAATTCAGCACATGCAAGCGCACAGAATGGAAGTAATACCATGCAACAACTGTGTGGGGGGGAAGACATAGGATATACAGTTTAGCGCTCCGTCCATCATCTCCTTTTTTGCTTTGTTCGCCCTAAGGTGGCAGGGTATGCCCAGAAGTGGTTCCCTTGCTCAATTTGACACTGGATTCAAGCTAGCCTGGCTGATGAGGGCTGTTAGCCCGAAACCGGTCCCAGGATGCTTGTTTACGGTCCAGGAAAGAAATGGCTTGGCGTTCGGTCTGGACTGTTCCCATGAGGCACAGGGTCAAGACTGATTTGCATATAGCTGTGTCTGAACTGGGGTGGCAAAGTGAGCTAAAGGAAAATTATGGATTCAACCCAGATCTGTGGCTGGGGGTGAGTGTCTGAAAAGTTTCAGCGCTTCCTCCATCATCTCCTTGTGTTGGCTTTGTTCGCCCTAAATTGGCAGGGTATGCCCAGACATGGGTCCCTTGCTCACTTTGCCACTGGATTCAAACTAGCCTGGCTGATGAGGGCTGTTAGCCCGAAACTGGTCCCAGGATGCTTGTTCCTGGTCCAGGGAAGACATGGCTTGGCATTTTGGTCTGGACTGTTCCCATGAGGGGCAGTCTCAAGACTGATGTGCATATAGCTGTGTCTGAACTGGGGTGGCGAAGTGAGTTAAAGAACAATGATGGATTCAACCCAGATCTGTGACTGGAGGTGAGTGTCTAAACAGTTTCATCTCCTTGCGTCCATCATCTCCTTGCGTTTGCTCTATACAATCAGGTGGTTCATACTTAAAGTCAGTAGACAGTACCAAGCGGGCTGAGAGGCTGAAAGTGTGTTTGGCAAGGCTACATTGGGTTAGGTAGCTCTTGACAGTGCGACTCCTGACACTAGGCCCTCCTGAGGCTCACAAACTCTGCAGCTCTGGAAGTAACCAAGACTCCAGCACCTGGTGTGGTTTGGGAGCCACATCCTCCTATCTATTTGGAGCAGAAGTGATGACCTCCACAACCACTGCCTTCCTGGAGTCTGTACTTTATGGTAAACTACCTTGTCCTGGTTCCTGCAAATCAGAAACTATCCCAAGCCCACTCTAAGACTGATGTGCAGCCTGTTCTCTGGTCAACACAGCTGGTGTGCTCCAAGCTAAAAAAAAATTCCGGTCCTGGCATAAGCGAGGGGCAATTAAGTAATTGCCCAAAAGGCATCCAGCACCTTGCCTTTCCCTTACCTCAACCCTGGCAATCAGATACTCCATGCCCTCTCCAATGGTTACTAAACATGTATATCCTTGGTTCCAGAAAGCATCTCCTCAGGCTTGAGATACTTCCTCTCAACCATAGTGCAGAGGGCCTGAGTATCCGTCAGGGCAGGCACTTTCCTCCCATTGATATAAACTTTCTGCATAAACCCCATCCTGATAGGATGAATGTGCTTCAGAGCATCTGGGTCCCTCTCTCAGATCTCCGTAGCTACTAGGTTGAGTGCAACTGGACCCTCTGACGTCCCTTCACTCACATGTAACATGCTTAGGCACTCTGATTGATGTAATGATTTTTAATCATCACAATTATGTGTGTTGTGATGTAATGATTTTAATTAAACAAGCATCAATAAATATCTATCATTCTATCATCACCAACTGGTTAAGGGACTGAAAGTCCTTGGCCACCATCCCTCTAGCCCACTCATTCTAATCATACAATACACCATGATTCCAAGTCTCATAGGAACACCATCCGCTCTGGAACTTCTGAAAGTACTGAGTTGGCATCAGGCCAAACCATCTAATCCGAGCCTCCTCCATTCACTTGTAGACCATCTGGTCAGCCACAGGCATCCTTCTAATGATGGCTGTCCCTTCCAATGACTTGCATCCCATGAAGGGGCCTAATCTGCCTTAGATACCTCATCCAAAGCATTCGCCTCTTAGGAAACCTCAAAGCTCATAAACCATTCCAAGGTGTCACGACCTTCCACATACATAAGCACAAGATATCTTGGAACCTGCCTGAACTGGATGATGAGTCACTTATAGCAGATAGAGTTGTTGCTGCTGCCATCCCAAGTTTCTCTCTCTGAATGAATATCCTTTCCCTCTCTAGTACTCCTCCTGTTCCCTCTGATTCTTCTCCAACTCTATATTTTTGAACTTCCTTTATCTCAGTTTCTCTTCCCCCTCTCACAATTTTTCTTCCATTCCTCCTGTCTCTCCCTCCTCCTCTTGTTCCTGGTCTTAGCTACTCCCTCTCGAACTCTCTAGTGTTCTCTTCTTCCTTAGCCTTCTGAAAAGCCAGCTGCAATCTCAAGGTCTCTGCAAGACTAATCCCACCCAAGGTATTTATGCCTGGATTTGATGACGATGGCACCTTAGAAATTTGACGTGGAAAACACAACTTGGACATTTAGAAACTAAAGGTGATGAGTGTCTTAGGGAAACTCTGGAAAATGCATTAGGTGACACACTTTGCGTGTGTTTTAATAGATCTGTCCTAGGGTATCCTACAGATTGAATCCACAGAGCTCTCTTCCTGGGTTAGTAACATGTGTCCCCCTCCCCAAGTCAACTGTAGCCTCTTCCCTTTCAATCCATATCTCAATTAAATTAGCAAAGAACTGTCTGTCTCTACTTCTGTGAATCCTCCACCCTCTGTCCATACATAAACTATTCATCTAACCTATGGACATGGTGCTGATGTCTATTTCCAGCCCTCTGTTTTCCATTGTCTATGTGTACCAACTTTGTGTGTAAAAACTGGACATATTGTATGACTAGCATATATTGGAAATGGCTAATGCCTTTTACTCCTGATGTCCTGGGGCCCGAAACACTATGGATCCTAAGCAACTGGACCAAGTATCCCTTCAGCACTCAGCTCTCCATGGTAGCATGGGTCAAGCAGTCCAAGGCTTCTCAGGGGGGAGTTAGACACAGAGGGTTGAACACACACTCACAACTCAAAATACGTTCAATAGCAGCAATGAATGTCCAGTCAAATACATGCTTTTATGAAAAAAAGAGTATTTATATACCATCACAAAGTAAACTACGGCATTCAAAAACAATATACCCAGTCCGCAGAGGTCACGGCTCTTGACAGTTTGGGCTGGACTGTTTCAATTGGGCACAGGGTCAAGACTGATTTGCATATGGCACATAGTTTGAACTGGAATGGCATGGGGAGCAAAAAAACTATGGATTTTGGCTCAGATCTCTGTACTCAGGTGAATGTATGACATTGTTCTGCATTCTGTTCATCAATTGTTCTTTTTGCATTTATCACCCCGAGTTGGACGGGTATGCTGAGACTTGGATCCCGTGCTCTCCATGCCACTGGAGTCAAGCCATTCTGGCTGATGAGGGGTGAAACCTCGAAACTGGTCCTGGGATGCTTGTTTCCAGTCCAGGGAGGACCTGCCTTGGCAGTTCGGGCTGGAACGTTCCCATTGGGCACAGGGTCAAGACTGATTTGCATATGGCTGGGTTTGAACTGGACTGGCATGGGGAACAAAAATACTATGGATTTAGGCCCAGATCTCTGTACTGGGGTGAATGTATGATATTGTTCTGCATTCTGTCCATCACTTGTTCTTTTTGCATTTGTCACCCTGAAGAACCGGATTAACCCTCTTACAGGGTCTTGGCGGCGGGGGAACCGCCCAAGCCTTCCATACCCTTCATACGTAGTAAAAGGAGACACAGGAGCCTTCGTCTGCAGGAGGAACCGAGATTTATTCAAATAGCCCGGGCTATGGAACAGAGTCCCAAGCTCGTCAGAAACAAGACAGAGGAGGCTGCTGCTTTACTCCGCAGCTTACAAGCCTTTTATACTTTTTCATGTCAGTCTTTTGGCTGTTAGTTTATTGTTCAATCAGGGCAGTGTTTGCAGTTGATAACCAGATCCAGACGACGTTTGTAGATGGTGACCTGGTCAAGGCTTGGTACACAAATCATTGTTCACTCGGCTTGATCAAGGCTCAGTCTTTCAGGTCAATGTTTAATCACCTTGATCAAAGCCTGGTCTTTCAGGTCATTGTTTAATCACCCTGATCAAGGCCCAGCAGTCAGACCATGGTCCAGATAACCTGATCACGGTGTCAAGGATGTTTACCAGGCTGGGAGCAGGAGATGGAAAACAAATCATTTACACAGGGTGTGAGAGTCTCATGGCTTTCTGTTAAACGTCAAGAACAGGGGAGGTTGGGTGTGCATCAGTTCCTGGGCAGAAATGCAGGCTGCAAGATGGCTGTTGTCGTGTTAGTTAGATTTTCCTCAGGCATCAGCAGAAACGACCAGGTGGGTAGTGTGGAAGTGTTGGACACGAGATGGCAATGAAAAACCAGTGGAGTCTCGGTACAAATGATGCCGATCAGAAGAACACTTTTCCTCAGACCCTGCTTTTCCCATTGAGTAGCAAATACTTTAAGAAATGTCAATGTTCATAAGGCCATTGGTTTCTTGTTGGAGCATCATCATCATATTGGTGTTGTGAATGTTAGAGGGTGGAGGCTTGACGGTCTGGACACACATTGTACAGAGCACTGGCAGACACTGAAATCAGAAACAGCAGGAGACCAGGACAGTTACTCCTAAGGCAAGGAAGATGAGGATCCTCCACCCCCACTGGGAAAGGAGGCCCCAGATCCAGCCTGTGAGGGACCAGTTGCCTTCTTCCAGATGAATTTCAGAAGAAAGGCGATGCAGACGGTGGATGACATCGTACACTGTAGGTGCGTAGTCTGGGATGTACACGCAGCAGCTGTTGCAGATCAATTTACACACACCACCACGATCAGCAAGGATGACATCTAGGACCATTCTGTTCTGGAGCGTTATGAGGCAGTTCGCCTGCAGCTCTGCAGTGATGTTGGAGAGGGCACCAGCTGTTACTGTGATGGTGGCTTCAAGGACCCTGGTCAGTCCTCGTACAGCCCGACTGTTGGCCATGGGGCCCCAGAAAGGAAGGAAACCTTTAAAGAAGTCCCCGGTTTCCTGGCCTGCTGAATCCTTGGCTGATATGACACCCCTACGTGAGCGGTGCAGAGCGCCCTTCATTGACAGGTGATAACCGCCATGGCTAGAATACTTTGGTGGAAGGATGAAGGCCAGATAGAAGGTACCAGACCAGTTACGGGGGAGCCAAGTGTAGGCGGCAGTGCCACAGATGAACTAGGTGTTGGGGGATGCCACCAGCTTTGGAGGAGATGTGGAGTTTATCACACATACTGGTACCAACTTTCTTAGTCCCTAGGCCATGAATGCAGACACGGCCTTGCACATTTATGACATTCACAGTGTCTCATTCATCAGGCAGTATCTTTCTTGTGCGGAATCTGGAAAATGTTTGTCGATTAGTTGAGTTGAATACTACCATCTCACCGAGTTCATCTGGTGATAGTAGCGTTGTGGATGAGCTGGTCGTGCAAAAATGAGCATTGACTTGGCCAGACCTGTTCCACCAGAAGTCATCCCGAACTGTTCCAAGGGCAGAATAGGCAGTACCATTGACAGTGTAGGCCTCCTGTATCAACATCCACCATGCAAGACAAGACCCAGAGATGGAAAAGGGGTAGGGAAAGAATGGGACAGGGTTTATCATGGAATGTGGCATCAGTCCACAAACCCAGCAGTTGGAAGTGTTCATGATCAGCTGGTGATGATGCAACATTTTGATGAAGGTGTAGTTAAGAATTCTGCACGGTAGGGTAATTCGTGGGCTGGTAGCGTGAAATACTGGTGTTCCCCAGGAGTCGGGGTAGGAGTTGGTGAGGTAACAGGATGGTAGATTAGCAACAGCCAACCAAGGATAGACGGGATGAGGGAGACAAACAGCGTCACCACGGTGGCCATGAAGCATTTACTATGTCGGAGACTGACATCTTGTTTCTGGATTCGGGTGTTTTGGACGACTGCCATTGTGCTAAGCCAGGGACCTCTAGTGGCTGTCTGTGATTGGTGGTTGCTTCACTGGGCGCAGGTGCCAAGGGCCCTATGGCGTACCTTAGTCTGACACACTAGCACTACTCTCAGCCGGGGAAGATCACAGCCCTACAGCCTATAGGCACTTCGCGAAGTAAAGGGCAAACCTTCCCTTGGGGGCGCAAGTTTTATCGGTCAGAAGTAGGGAATGTATGGTCGGGAAACAATTGTTCTTGGTGTTGAGCAGAGCTGAGGGAGGGTTCCACCCTTCCTTTCAGTATGCTGTCACTCTCTGCTTCCGTGGATGTAGAATGCAGTCTAGCATCGCTGAATGGGACAAACGTCGGGACTGTTTCTGTGTCTGAGTCTCCTTGTCCTTCCCTCACCCTCTGATCATAGGGGAGGGGCAGAGGCACACGCCTGCAGTGCGACGAATGCACCCAATTCTTCCGACCTTCTACTTTCACTGCGATGCGGGTGGCCAGTAACACCTGACGGGGCTGTGTCCAGCGGGTCTCGAGGCTCTTAGTCCGTTGAAAATTTTTCACCAAGACCCAATCCCCAGGTTGGATGACGTGTCCCGGGCCCTCGCTTTTGTCAGGTATGGCCTCATGCACCTGGTGATAAAGAGTACGAAAGGTATTAGTCAGACTGTACAGATAATCAGTTAATACAGGATATTCAACGTCAGACAGTTTCTTAGGCCGCGGGACACCCCATACATTGGCAGGCCTCTCAAACACAATTTCATGGGGGGATAGCCCTATTCTGGTGTGGGCCGTTGTTCTTGTGGACAGTAGGGCTAAGGGCAGAGCATCAATCCAAGTGACACCTGTCTCGGCTACTATTTTGGCCATTTTAGTTTTTAGGATGCCTTGCACACCTCCACTAGACCTGCTGACTGGGGGTGGTTAGCTTCATGACATTTTTGTTTTATACCCAATGCTGTACAGACATATTCCATAATTTGAGCCGTAAAGTGGGTCCCGCTGTCACTCCAGACCAAGTGAGGCAAACCAAATCATGGGAGGTACTCTTTTAATAGCACTTTGGCGGTAGTGATAGCGGTGCAGACTTTGACGGGGTAGGCCTCCACCCATCGGCTGAAGGTACAGACCACCACTAGGACATATTTCAAATTGTTACATCGGTCCATCTGGATGTAATCCATTTGGAGGCCTTCAAAAGGGAAGGTAGGAGGAGAGAATCCTCCCTTAGGAGTAACTGTGCCTTTTCCTGGGTTATACATGAGGCAAATCTTGCATGTTTTAACCAGCTAGTTAGCATATGCTGGTATCTAAGAGTTGTACCATGTAGGTTCCAACAGCTTACATATCCCTTTTGCACTGATGTGAGCAGGACCATGGGCCATCGTAACTACTGGTAGCACGTGACTGTCAGGTAACATCCATTGTCTTTCCATAGTCGTGCAGACCCAACAACCATCAATTCCCTCCTTTGCTAATTGCTCCTTCCACACCCTTAGTTCCTCAGGAGTAGTAT
Organism: Lissotriton helveticus; assembly: GCF_964261635.1. Classification (NCBI taxonomy): domain Eukaryota; kingdom Metazoa; phylum Chordata; class Amphibia; order Caudata; family Salamandridae; genus Lissotriton; species Lissotriton helveticus. The sequence goes on along the minus strand of NC_136060.1, from coordinate 392,123,391 downwards.
GGGACTGAATATCAATCACACTTTGAACGGTGTTTTCAAACATGCCCTCGTCTGCCACCCACCTAACGGGACCTCCTACATACATTCCTTCCCTTTTCCTAAGAGCTGTTTGTCTGGCCGCCTGATCAGCCAGGCCATTGCCTTTCCCGACATCGTCTCTCACTTTCTTATGGGCCTTACATTTTATAATGGCCACCTTTCTGGGGAGTGTTAGGGAGTCAAACAATCGGTGAATTAGGGGGCCATGTTGAATCTTGGTCCCATGGGAATTAAGGAAATTCCTTTCTTTCCATAACCTCCCGAAGTTGTGGGCCACCCCGAAGGAATATTGGCTGTCAGTGTAAATATTTAACGTCATCCCTTTGCTTAACTCACAGGCTCTAGTGGTGGCCACTAATTCCACTGCTTGAGCAGAGCACTGCGGAATCTGAGCTGTTTCTACTATTTGCCCTTATGTCGTGAGGGCGTAGGCAGCTGAGGTGTTACCGTCTGACCCTCTGAGAAATGATCCGTTCACATACAGTGTACCTTCTGGTTCTGCTATCGGGGTATCTTGTAAGTCAACCCGTCCCTTCGTCTCCTCCTCTGTCCTTAATATGCAGTCATGTGGGTCTAAGCGTGCATCCTGAGTATCCAGTGGGAGTAATGTGGCGGGGTTTAGTACAGTGCATCTTTTGATGTTAATGTGGCTGGAAAAGAGTGTCAGTTCATATCCTGTGAGTCGTGCGCTAGTGAGGTACTGGGTCTTGGTGATATTAAGGAGGGTATCTACAGAATGGGGGACCATCAGAGTCAGGGGGGAGTTCATGACGATCCCCGCACTCTGACGGACCATGAGGGGGGCCGCAGCATTCGCCCGTAGGCATCCTGGGAGAGCCCTTTCAATAGGATCTAAGGTGGCTAAAAAATAGGCACATGGCCGATGGTGACCTCCGAACATCTGGGTCAAGACAGCGCATGCACAGCAGTCTGTCTCATGTACAAAAAGATTTTTTTTGTTATAATCAGGAGTACAGAGGACTGGAGCAGTACACAGAACCTTTTTTAAATCTTGGAAGGCCTGTGCATGCTCTCTAGTCCATGGAAAGGAACTGTCTGATATGTCTTTAGTGGCGAGGGCAAAAAGAGGTTTGACCATGGCCGAAAAATTGGAAATCCACTGTCTACAGTATGAGGTTAGGCCTATGAAGGCCCACACCTGCTTTTGTGTTCGTGAGGCTGTCATAACATTGATAATGGCTACACGATCAGCTGTGAGCTGCCTTCACTCCTTTGAGAGGAGATGATCTAAATAGGTCACCTTCTCTTGACAAAACTGAAGCTTTTTCAAAGAGACTATGTGATTATGGAGGGACAAACAGAGTAACAAACAGAGAGTAGCCTCTTTACATGCTGGGGCAGAATTTGCAGCAATGAGGAGGTCATCTACATATTGTAATAGGGTGGAATTATCAGGGAGTTCCAAGGAATCTAGTTGACTTTTTAGGGCTTGACTATAGATACTGGGGCTCTCGGTGAAACCTTGAGGGGCGCGGCAGAATCTAAAGCTCCGCCCACCAAGGGAGAAACCAAAAAAATGTCTGCTGTCAGGATGTATAGGAATGCTGAAAAAAGCATTGTTCAGGTCTAGAGGGCTGTAATGTTGGGGACAACAGGACATTGGGAGATTGTTATTTTGTTAAGGGCTCTCAGGTCAATCACAAATCTGTACATTTTAGGGGAGAGAGCATCTACATTGTTTTTTTAAAGAACAGGAATAATGAGACTGTTACAGATATTGCCATGTGTCTCCTCCACTACGCCCTTGTCCATTAATTCAGATATTATTGTTAAAAGGGCCATTTCTCCTTCCGCGGGAAGTCGATATTGCCGTAGGCGGGGGAGAAATGCACCTGGCTGGATGCGTACCACATGAGGGGATATGTTGAGACACCCTACATCAGTGCCTGATGATGCCCAGAGGGAGGAAGGTAAAGACTGCAACTCTGGTGGGAGGGGACCTGATAGATACATATAGGAAACTGCGGTGGGGGAAATTGTTAGGGATATACCTTGGGGACTACATGATATGGTGGCAAACAGAGCTTTCAGTAAATCCATGCCTAACAAGTTTTCAATGCAACCTGTAGTAAGGACCAAGGGAGCGTCAACATGTGCAGGGCCAATATCGAGAGGAAGGGGTTCACAGACAGGTGTTCCTGCAAAACCCACGGAGACATTCATATTGCCAGAAAGGGGTGCCTCCGGGACTGACAGACATGCAATAGAAGACCTGGTGGCCCCAGTATCCAAAAGAAAATTCTGATAATTCCCAACAACTGACATTTGAACATACGGGCCCCTTTGATCCACTGGAATTTGCACTCTGGTAATACCCCTTTCCTGGCTGTCCTATGCTTGGTAGGACCCTGTCTCATCAACTTCATCATAATCATCATTGTAATAAGTTGCTTCGTACCCATCAAACTAATTGGCAGGGCGCAGCCGGATCGGAGCGTCATCCCTGGGCCTGCGTTCTTTATCCGGTGGATGGGGCGGGCCAAGGTCCCTAGTCGGCCTCCCCTCCCTGGGAGCGCGAGGCTGAGTCTTCCCCGTTCTGATGTTTTCAGCTAACACAGGACACTCATCTATCCAATGGCCGTACCCCTTACAGTAAGCACACTGATCTGTTTGGAGGGCTCCCGTACGTTGAGGGCTAGAGGGAGTAGACAGGCGTACCCTCAGAGGGGGTTGAGGTCTGAAATTCCCGCGGGCATTAGGACCTCGGGGAGAGTAAGTCTGCTGCAGAAGTGCCTTAGTCTTAAGATCCCTAACCTTCTTACTTTCCTTGTCTCTATCTTCATATTCCCTATTTTCGTGATATTGTGCCATAGCCAAGATACCAGTCATAGTTTGGGCAGACCATGACCCTTTCAACTTTCTTAAGCCTGGCGGAAATCTCAGGAAGCAAGTTGCTGACAAATGTATCGACAAACACTGGGCCGGAACCTGGGGTCCGGGGATCCAAACCACTATGTCCCGTGTATTCTGTCTCAAACGGGTGAAAAAATTCAGCCACATTCTCATCTTTTCGCTGCCTACAGGCGTTTATTTTATCCCAGTTAATGACAGTTTCCGGCAAAAGTGTTTTCATAAACGTCATTATTTTACCGGGCAAAGTCAGGATGGCAGCTTCTGGTTTAGTCCCTCCTACCCTTGCTTCTTCCATAGCCTCTAGATCAGCCCATTTACCTCCCAACGCTACTTCATGGTTAGTATGTCGAATTTTGTCCCAAATTTCAGTGGGGACAACTGTACCAAAAAGTAAATCTATATCCTCAAGAACAAGAGTACCTGCCGATAAATCTGACCTCATTCTCTGTAAAAAGGCAGCCGGATTCTTCCGGGGATCTGCTAATTGTCCTTTTAACTGCATTACTTCTGACCATTTTCAAGGAACATGAACCCAAAGCCTGCTCCAGTGTGCCTCAACAGCCCCTCGGCCATTATTTTGGGCATCGGTAAGTGCGTTAACAAAGACAGGGGCCGCTTCTCCCATTGGCATAGCTGTTTCTGGAGGGGTGTTGGAAAAAGCGGTCATATCACGGTAAGCCATTAAAGCAGACACAGCACCAAACATCTCCTCTCCCTGAACATCGCCTCTTTTTTTGCGACTTAAGGTCCATTAATCCGGTGAGTGTCTGCATAAGCGCATTCTCAAATCTTTGCAGGACCAGGGTGCACAGGTATTCAGCCCAGGTGAACTGTTCCATAATCGTCCAGGGAAAAGGTGGACCATATTTCTTTAAAGGTATAAATATTCCCGTTATTTATCCAACATTCACACTGTTGCCTCTGTAGATAATTTTCTCGAAGGGACGAAAAGCTGACTGTAGAGCGCAAGGAGGCCAGTTGGGGGAAATTCAACGATTTATATAAATCCTGCTTAACTGTAGACCACGGGGAAGTAGGAAAAGGGCATGTAGGGGTAAAGCTGCAGGGGTTGGGCGGATGGAAACTTGTCATTCCCGTAGCGAGGACATGGTTAGCGGGCGTGGTCAGTGCCATAGGAAAAAATGGGAGGGTTGGTGACAGGGAGAACAGTAAGAGGGGCAGTGGGGGCAGAAGTGGGCTGTCGCGGGGGGACATGCGGGGTGTGAGGCGTCAGGGCAGGGTACATTGGGGCATATGCAGAAGGGCTTTCTAGCATGGTATCAAGCAAGGAATCACCTCTTCTCTCCCTTCCATATGGCCCTTTCCTTTCTCCTCACTAACTGGATAACATTTTTGTACCCGGGCCCCATGCTCCCTATCGGCTATTTCTACTATTTTTCTCATTTGATTTTGTTAAATTTTCTCTGGCATGGTCGGCCATTGACATACGTTCTTGTTTTCTTTCTTGAGCCTTTTGCTTTCTAGCTCTCTGCTCTATCTCTTTCCTCCAAAGTCGGACAGATTCAAACATAGATGGGCGCGTTTTTCTTTTCATTAATTGTTCCTCTATGTTGGCGAGAACTTGGGAATTAAAGGAGCCATAAAGTGGCCACTGTAATTCCGCGTTACTTTGTTTCATATATTTTACCCAGAATGAGAAAAACATTATGGCAGAAGGGCCATGTTTAACCTACATCGTATGGCCAGGGGTCCCTTCTGGAGGAAGCGGACAAGCCGCCTCCAGCTGGGAGTCCTGCGTACACATACAATAACATAATCTCTTGAACTTACTACTGACTGGCATACTTCAAAACAGATAACAGACACCAACGGGTTTTAAAACTCACCTCACTTGCTTGGCTTTTGCAAAAGTCAATAACAGCAGGTTCATACAGAACAGACACCAGCGGGTTTTAAAAACTCACCTCGCTTGCTTGGCTTTGGCAAAAGTCAATAACAGCTTGGCTTTTGCGAAAGTCAATAACAGAATTATACAGACTTGGTGGGTGATCAGTCCACCCTTACCTCACAGGAGTAGTTCTCGTCTGCAGACGTAGGGCTGTGTCCTGCTCCAGAAATTATTTGCATGGGGACTCCAGCGAGAACACGGTCATGTAGCCCAGATCAGGTGGGGAGGAACAGCGGGTGAGTCGTTCAGCTTACCGGATTGCAAGAATCCCTCGGGTAGGGTACCTCTGTCGGAGTCTCTCCGTGCACCTCGTCACATCCACCGGGCCTGACCTTCGTGCTCGTGGAGTCCCTATTTGGGCGCCATTTGAAGATCCGGATTAACCCACTTACTGGGTCTCGGCGGCGGGGGAATGATCCAAGCCTTCCATACCCTTCATACGTAGTAAAAGGAGACACAGGAGCCTTCGTCTGCAGGAGGGACCCAGATTTATTCAAATAGCCCGGTCTTTGGAATAGAGTCCCAAGCTTGTCAGAATCAAGACAGAGGAGGCTGCTGCTTTACGCCACAGCTTACAAGCCTTTTATACTTTTTCATCTCAGTCTTTTGGCTGTTAGTTCATTGTTCAATCAGGGCAGTGTTTGCAGTTGATAACCAGATCCAGACTACGTTTGTAGATGGTGACCTGGTCAAAGCTTGGTACACAAATCATTGTTCACTCGGCATGATCAAGGCTCAGTCTTGCAGATCATTGTTTAATCACCTTGATCAAAGCCCGGGCTTACAGGTCATTGTTTAATTACCCTGATCAAGGCTCAGCAGTCAGACCATTGTCTAGATAACCTGATCACGGTGTCAAGGATGTTTACCAGGCTGGGAGCAGGAGATGGAAAACAAATCATTTACACAGGGTGTGAGTGTCTCATGGCTTTCTGTTGAACTGCAAGAACAGGGGGGGTTGGGTGTGCATCAGTTCCTGGGCAGAAATGCAGGCTGCAAGATGGCTGCTGTCATGTTAGTTAGATTTTCCTCAGGCATCAGCAGAAACGTCCAGGTGGGTCGTGTGGAAGTGTTTGACACAAGATGGCAATGAAAAAGCAATGGAGTCTCGGTACAAATGATGCCGATCAGAAGAACACTTTTCCTCAACCCCGAGTGGGACAGGTATGCCCAGACATGGGTCCCGTGCTCTCCATGCCACTGGAGTCAAGCTATCCTGGCTGATGAGGGGTGAAACCCAGAAACCGGTCCTAGGATGCTTGTCTCCAATCCATGGAGGACCTGACTTGTCAGTTCAGGCTGGACTGTTCCCATTGGGCACAGGGTCATGACTGATTTGCATATGGCTGGGTTCAAACTGGGCTGGCATGGGGAACAAAAAAACTATGGATTTAGGCCCAGATCTCTGTACTGGGGTGAATGTAGGACATTGTTCTGCATTCTGTCCATCAATTGTCCTTTTTTCTAGTGTGTTAATAGGCGGGTTTCTGAGTCCCACTCCCCTGTCACTAGCAGTAGTGGTTATTCCCCATTCACTGTGGGCAACATTCAGGTTAAGTCCCACTAGTAGTTCGAATCTCAGGTGTCCCACTCCGTCTCCAATTAAAATCAAAGTGTTCCAGTGTTGAAGCACTACATATAGCAGGCAAGTTACTCAGGGGCCTTCAAGCCTGTTAATCAGTCTTACATACACCAGTAGGAAGCGCACAGCGGGAGTCTCCAAGAATGCCCCCCTTGTGGGTGGGGGATTGCTGTGTCTATCTCCAGTGAGTATCACACACAGCCCTGCAGGGGCAGCAGTCGGGTGTCCTTGAGTTCCTTGCACACAGCCCTGCGTGAACAGCAGTCGAGTGCCCTTGATGCTCCTCCGATGGCAGTACATTTCCTTTGAGCCTTCCCGCATGTGGGGGAAGGAATTCAATGTTCCTGATGCAGAGCCTCAATCGGGGCTTGGGCCCTCATAGGTAACCACAGTGGGCTCTTCCTCTCGGCGTTGGTCTCAACCAGACCAGACTCTATGCCTCTTTAACATTGGCCCTACCTGGCATACAGGTTACTGTCCTCACTTCACACACGGTCTACTACCCGATTGGTCCAAAAGCAATCTTTATGATGGCCTCATCTGACAAATGGAGTCACAGACTTCACTCTGCACATGGCCTACGACCCGTTAGCACAATAGTGATATTCACTGCAGCCACTCCTGGAAAACCGCATTACCAGCTTCAGTCTGCACATGGACTATGGCCTATCGGCACTGCAGTAATCTTCACCAGAAAACGTACGCCCAGCACATGCATATAACACATACGCACTGCACAACACTACATCTTCCATGTATTGTACCATTCACAGGCAAACATACAGCCAGCACATGCATACAATGCATGCACATTGCACTGCACTACATAGATGTAGGCCAAGGGTGAGTTATGCACACAGCAGTGGAACTTTACATGAGTGAGCCTGTAGGCCTCACTCCAGTAACACAGGTAAAAAGGCCTGTTTACTTCTACTTACCATTACACGGTATGTTGCCACCACCGGGCTTGTGCTGCTTAATTCCTGACAAAGGCAGTAGTTTTTCATCACTATGAGGGTAGTGCTTTGGGCACCCCTGCAGTGCCAAAAAGATGGCAATCAGTGAAACAGGTCTATGCCACAGCACACATGCATGATCCATGTTCACCCATGACAGCAAAAGTCAGCACAAGGGATCCAGGCAACATTGCAGTTGGGGCGCTCAGTGCAGAGGTACACATCCATCACCATTCAAGGGACTTTTCCACCCCAACAACTTCTATTAAAACAGAGTCAATTTCAAATGAGAGACAGCTAAAATACAGCTATTTGTGGCTTCGAAAATCAGGAATCTCCTGCCTGAATCTGGTATGTGCATCATCTAAAAAGCTAGCACAACCAACACACCTGCCTGACGAGCTGACAAGCTGACCATCTCCAGTGGCTGTTAGGACATCTAAAGCCAGGATACAATCAGAGTGGAAACAGACGAGCAAAAATGCACCAGTTTACAAAAACACCTGAAGGCTCAGCTCTTTCAAGAACACTACATCATGATGCAGTAACAGTCCACAAACCAGCTACCCCTCCTATTCCACGTTGACTGTGTCTTTTACTTTTTTCCCACAGAGCGCTGTTTTGCTTTTTGGCTAGATTTGCACTATGAAAATGCCACATAAACACAAGCATACATTGGAGGATTCAGAGATGAAAGATCTTAGAAACACATATTTGTAATCTAATATGAAATAAAATATCATGCCATTCTTGGTTTGTAGATGATTCTAGAATATTCGCTCTACTTGAAATAATTTGTTTGCCACTTTGATTTTGACTAGCCCCATCACCATTTTAGGCAATGTGCTTAATTTGTAAACGAATGAGTGCTAGTCCCGAAGCTCTGCTCAAAAGCCTGGGGCACCCCGAATACCAAGGGTGCATAGTCTGGAATCCACCTCACACCTCTGTAATCCACAACCAGACTCTCCCTGCCCCTATATCTCACTCTTGCAGGTTTCTGCTTTCTGTTCTTGTGATGGGGTTTCCATCTTTCCCTTCCTCCTTTTTCCCCCGCGGTGTGTTTTACTCTCTTTTGCTCCCAGTAAAAGTTTCATGAGGAAAGATAAGTGTCGGTCCCCAAAAATTAGTGCTGATGTGCAACCACCGACTCAAATCAAGCACTGCAGGCAATCTACAGGAACGATGTTTTCTCTGTCGGTTTAAACAAAATAAATGCATGTTCCCCTACAGGTTCTATTTTCTAATGCATTTACTGTCTTTTTGGTTTAATCATGTCCTCTCTTTGCGATCTCTTTTAGTGTTATGTTATGTTGATTTGTATAGCGCCACTAATCACCCGAGAAGGTATCTAGGCGCTTGTTATACATCAACACATTCCATTTGACTTGAAAAAATATTAGATAGAAAAAACACACAAGGCGTACTAATCCAACACCGGAAACACTTGCATTTACTTGACAGGGAAAATGAACTGAGATTTTCATATATTAAGCTGTAAGGTGCAGGCTTACAAAGGTTGAAAAGAAGTCACCGCTCTCAAACACGTAGTGACTTTGCATGTGCCAAATCTTTATGCAGAGGCCAGTTTATTTTTTCGAGTCTTCTTTGGAAAGTTAGCACATTTTTCTCTGACTTGGTAGAACATGAAAGAAGAACCCTCGTCTAGTGTTTAGCCAAGGTGCTCAGTGAAGACTTGTTGTTTGATGCTTTTGAGGCCATGGATGTGAGCCCCACAGCAAGTATTTAACTTTGGGATTAGGGTTTATTAAATTAGCTTTCTTAAGGCAGTTGGTTTTGCTTAGCACATTTAAGAAAACACAGTCTAAGCTCTACAACCCACACCATATTCACTTAGTACAATAACATTTAATTAAAAGCATGTTTTAGATTGAGTTGGAAAGAAGTCCTGCCTCGCTCTTTATTGATGTTCACTGATATGTCATGTCGCCTTCACTTCTGATCTTCCCGCGAGAGGGTCATGAACCAATCCAAGGTGAAAAAGCATGATAGGTTTCCATGACTGTGCATGGTTATGCATTGAAAGGCACGTATGTGATTGGATTCTTAATGGTACTTTGTAGTTTCACAGTTTTTGTATGTTGTACAATCTAAATCGAAAAGAAAAGCCATAGCCAATACAGGCAAATAAACTGATCAAAATACAAACAAAATAAGGCAAAAGACAGAACATTCTACAATCAAAAATGATTACACAGATGCATAAATAAATTGTGTGCTGCCTTGGTGGACGTTGAAAGACAAGGCGGGACCCATCATGAAAACTGCAAGTACGGATAAAGTAACTAAAGCTAGCAAGCTAGCAAGACACTGGCATCATGTAATTTGTGCTTGAATATCACAAAGTGGGTGCCAGGGGTACCACCGACCCCGAGATTCTCATCATTTTTGGGTGCCATCTCTTAATTTATTTTTATTTATTTTATTTTTATTTATTTATGCATTTTTATATAGCGCAGACTTTACCCGCAGGCGTCAGAGCGCTTCACAATAGGAACAGAAATGAAACATAATGAGAAACATTACACAAGAACAGATTACAAAAGCATACGTTACGTTACATAAGGTAATAGTGACAATTGTGAGCAAACAAAATACAAGAGGTAGTAAAAATTGTGAGCAACCAAAAATACATGAGGTAGTAAAAAGTGCACAAGAGGAAAAAGTGACAAGTGTGCAGTTACAAGAGAAAACAAAGTATAATTTGAGGTATAATACTGCAATAGGTGCTAGACACTCAGGCACAAAAACAAGCGTTACGTAGGCAAAGGTGGCACTTGTGCAAGTATCAAAGGTAAAAACATGTGAGAGGTAGCAAACCGTGTGATACAAGGGCAGAGTGGTGTGTGCATGTTACAAAAGGGCACCAAACACAAGTACATGGATAATACTGCAAAAAGTCAGACACTCCAACCACAAGAACACACTGGGAAGGCATTTCCATGGTCATGGAAAGTAGACATTTTCAGTAGTGGGAAGTCTTCCTCCAATAACATGAGGACGTGAATTACTTTTGGAGGTGTCTCTGGAGGAGGAGAACTTTGAGGTCCCTTTTGAAGGCCTGGGAGGAGGCGGTGGTCCGGAGCTGAGGCGGAAAAGAGTTCCAGATTCTCACTGCGTTGCCAGAAAAGGATTGGGCCATTGTTCTCTCCTTCTTAAAAGTGGGAGGTTCAAGCAGTAGATTCTCCGCATTGCGTGAAGGTCTAGAGCCTCCAGAGAGTTTCAGTTTATTCGCCAGGTAGCGAGGAGAGGAGTGCAAGGCTTTGTGGGTGATACAAGCGGTCTTGTAGATAGCTCTAGCCTCGAAGGGAAGCCAGCGGAGGGTGGATAACATCGGTGTGATGTGATCGCTTCTTTTGGCCCCATAAATGAAGCGAGCTGCTGAATGGAAAACAGACTTAAGTGGGGACAGGTGAGATTTGGGGAGGCCAGTAAGAAGAGAATTGCAGTAGTCTAGTCTGGAGAGGACCAGCGATTGCACCAGGGTTATAAGGTCCTGCTCCGGGAAGAAGCGTCGGATTCCCCAAAGAAGGCGCAGTTGGTAACGAGCAGATTTTGCAATAGAATTGATGTGGGGAGTTAGATTGAGTTTTTTGTCAAGAATGACACCAAGGGATTTTGCGCTGTCGACAATGATGGGTTTATTGTTTAGTAGATTCATCTGGTCCATCCATGATTGAACCGGGGGAGGAGAGAGTGAGGAGGAGAAGAGGAGGAGGAGGAATTCAGTTTTGGAGGGATTCAGAATCAATTGATGAGTTGCCATCCAGTTTTGGATGGAGTCAAGAGTAGAGCTTAGGATGGAGAGATCATGAGTGGAGGCAACCTTGAGGTAGAGTTGAGTGTCGTCTGCATAGAGATGACAGTGAATCCCGGATTTGCTTAGGAGGTCTCCCAGTGGTTCTAAGTAGAGATTGAACAATGTGGGTGCAAGTATAGAGCCTTGGGGAACACCTTGGCCCACCGCCATAGGAGAAGAAAGATTGTTCGCTATTTTGATCATTTGAGATCTGTCGAGAGGAAGGATGCAAACCATTTAAGCACAGTGCCCTCCATGCCCATTCTCTGTTGAAGGATAATGAGGAGGGTGTTGTGATTGACAGTGTCAAAGGCTGCAGAAAGGTCAAGGAGAATTAGCAGACAGGACCCCCCCTGAGTCGAGTATCCTCAGCGCATCATCAACCACTTGCAGTAGGGCTGTTTCAGTGCTGCAGTTTTGGATGAAGCCGGACTGACAATTGTCAAGAAGATCATTGTCCTTGATATGACGAGAGAGTTGTTTAGCTACACATCTTTCTGTGATCTTCGCAAGAAAGGGAAGGTTAGTGATGGGGCGGAAGTTGTTGAGGTCCTTCGCATCAGCAGTGGGCTTTTTAAGCAGAGGGGTGACCTGCCCAGTTTTGAAGGAGACAGGCAGGGAGCCTTGTCAGAGGGAGAGGTTGATCAGAGTGGTCCAATAGGAAAGGGAATGGGTATAGAAGTCAAAGGCAATGGCACTGGGGATAGGGTCAAGAGAATGGTTGGAGGGCTTTGTTTCGCGTATGCACTTGAGAAGGGCATCTTCAGATATGGGGTCAAAGCTCTTCCAAATGGCTAAGGATTTGCGCTCCTCTGGAGGTGTAGGATGAGCGACCTGATCCACAAGTGATTTCACTTTTTCATCGAAGAAAATAGCGAAATCCGCTGCTCTCTTAGTAGAATCCTCCACCTCGGAGGATGGGGGAGAGCAGCTCGGAATCTTGATGAGATCGAATAGTTTTTTGGGTCTATTTTTGGCGGAGTCAAGGAGGGTTTTGAAGTGCGCCGCTTTCTCAAGGAAGATATGCTTGTGGTACTTGGATCTTGCTGTGCGAAGCATGGCTAAATTGTCTGTGGAGGAAACTTGCCTCCATTGCTTCTCCAGGAATCTTAGCTGCTTCCTTTCCTCATAAAGGCATTTGTTGAACCAAGGTGCTGAGGGAGTGGGCCTTATCCTTTTGCTTTTGAGTGGAGCAACGTTATTAATTTCAGCTGCAAGAATTGTGAGGCATTGGGAGGTGAGGTCGTCAACAGCTATGTTCGGATCTAGCCTTGGAAGTGATAGCAAAGCTGACTCACAGAGGGGACCGACATCAATATTTTTGGCATCACGGAACCAGGAGATGGCCCTCTTGGGTTGGCCAAGAGTTATAGAGTGTGAAAGTTGAAGAGAGAATGGGATGAGGTGGTGGTCAGACCAATCTACATGAATTGGGGTAGTGGTAGAAAGCATGCCTGCTTTAGAAATAACAAGGTCCAGGATTGCGCCCTTAGAGTGGGTTGGTTCAATGCAGTGTTGGATAAGATCGTTTGTAGAGAGGAAGGTGGCCAGAGAGTTCGCAGAGGAGTCTTGTGGTACGCCCCAGTGGAGATTGAAGTCACCCACGAAGGTCTGATTGTCACTTTGTGTGTATTGGTCGCTGATGAAGTCAGTGAGATCTTCTATAAACGAAGGGCCACTACGAGGCGGGCGGTAAATGATATGGAATCTGAGCGGTGAACGGTGTTTCAATTGAAGCCTAAGAGAAAGGCATTCAAAGGTGAGGGAGGAACTGGTTGGAGAAGCCTTAAGTTGGAGGGCGTTTCTAAAGATGACTGCAGCACCTCCCCCCGTGTTGTCAGTTCTGTCTTTCCTAAAAATGGAATAACCTGTGGGTAATAGGAGATCAAACATAGAGTGAGAGGTATCTTTGAACCAAGGTCTCTGTGAGGAAGAGTATGTCAAGTTTGTGAAGGGTGATGGTATCGGAGATTTCAAGTTTGTGTTTTACTGCAGATCTGCAGTTGTGAAGCATACAGCGCAGCTCTGTCAAGACTGTTTTGGTGACGGGGGCACTTGGGCTCTGAAGGGTGATTGGGATATTGTACTTATGTGGGGGTGCTCGGGAAGGTTTAGGTGGAAGCTTTGTTCTGACAGAGGTGATGGTCGGAATAGTGTAGATAGTGGGGTTGCTAGGGTATGTCTGTTGAAGAAGGGTGGCGTTCAAGGGCTTGTGTGAGTTAACGACGTTTGCAGACGAGAGGTTGAGCTTGGCTGTATTGGGTTGAGGGGGCGAGGTGCATCTCATGGGAAGTTGGGAGGGAATAGAGTTGCATGGATGGGTGGAGATCTTAGAGCATAAAAGTGAAATGGCAGCTGTAAGCTGGGAGATGGAGGTGATCAGAGAGCCTAGCGTATTTTCCAGTGAGAATGAGGCAGAGCACGGAAGGTTGGGTGGCTCGATTGAGACAAGGGGGGTGGAATTGGTGGTGGAAGGCAGGGAGAGGTGGGGGGACAGGAGGTAAGTTGGGGAGAGGTAGGGGGACAGGAGGTAAGTTGGGGTGTGGGGTTCACAGGTGGAGTAAGTGAATTGGGCGTTAAGGGAGAGTTGTCATTGTTGGTGTTGCAAGAGGGAGAGGTATTAAGGACAAATTTAGAGGGAGAAAGGTGCGGAACACGGCGGTAGGGAAGTAGGAGGGGGGAGGCCTGAGTGGCGTCATGGGAATGTAGGAGGTTTGGGAGGAAAAGAGGTGCAGTGGTTGTGGAGGTCCTGTCAGTTAGGAGAGGAGGCAGTGAGGGAACGGTCATCTGGCAGAGTGAGGGGGGTTAAGAGAAAGGGAAGTTGAGGAAAGGAAGTGGTCCTGCTGGGCCTGAGGGAGGGAGATGGAAGGGGTTACTAGGAGGGGAAAGGGGGTAGTGCAGCAGTACTGGAGGAGTAGGAGGGAGGAGAGAGATGCAGTGGGAATGTGGCAAAAACGGGATGAATGACGAGGGGATGAAGGGGTGGAGAGGAGGGATGGAAGGAGGAATAAGGGGAGCATAGGGATGGTTAATAGGGGGAAAGGGTTGGAGGAGAGGTGGACTAAAAAGGAGGGTAATAGGAAGAAGTATGAGGGAGGAGAAGAGATTGGAGTATCGAGATAGTGCAGATGGGACGAGGAGCGTTTTAGCTAGTGGTAAGGCTGAAGTAATGTGGGAGGGGACATACTGTGAGGGGGGAGGAATAGGAGATGAGGTAAGTTGGGGCGGGGAGGGAAGAGGGCCGACCTGTGCTTCTCGAGAGTGCAGCCAATTGGAGTGGGGTGGGGTCGGCGGAGGAGAAAGGGTGTAATGGGTGGAGCTGGAAGGAGAGACAGGGGGAAACCCGGTTGCAGAGGAGGGGAGTAAGGAGGGGAAGAGGTGGTCAAAGAGCGAGAGGCAGGCGTCTTTGCCTTGGATCATGACAGTACCGTTGTTATAGAGTGAGATAGTGAGGTAGCCATTGAAGCACTCAGAGGGGGAAATTTTTAGTTGTTTCCCATAAGGGATAGAGGAGGAGGAGGTGACGTTAAGGGAATTGTAAAAACTGTTGGACCAAGAGGGGGTGTCGCGAGTGAAGAAGAATGAAATCGTTTTTGAGCCTCCCAAGACAACCATTGTAAAATTGATCAACAAAAAGGGAGTCCGGGAAACGTTCAATAGTGTTATGCTTCAGTCGTTTTATTGTAGCTTTAGTCTGGTCGGGAGGATAAATGATTTTGTAGCAAATGGCTCCAGACTTAACTCGAGAGGTGGCCATGTTGGGAAGATGAGGCCAAAAACACTGGGGGAGGGATGAGAGGGGTGTTATTGGGAAAGCGGTGGTGAGGAGAAATTAAAGGGCAAAAAGGGGGCGCATAATCCAAACGTTTATGGTGAGATAACCGAGTTAATGTGCCGTCAGGGAAGTGAGGTGGGAATTTGTTGGGCCCTTCATCTAGGAGTATGAGGTGCCACCTAGCCCTAGATAAAAGTTACAAGGGAAATATTTGCAAATAGTAGTGACCCATCACAGAGCAAATACAGACAAAGTAGAACAGAATAAGAATGACCACCCAGTGACCATTGGAGAACACTGAACTTAGTACCAGCCTGCTAATAGACCCATATTCGGTACCAGCCGCCATGTATGCCCAAGTTCTCAACAGACTACTATATGACCCTAAGCTCCTGTGAGACACGAACGTTAGGGCAAAGAGCATAGGGTGGATCACAAATTGATTAGCAATGTCTAGAAAATGCACAGTAACCTCGTCATCTTCAGACCACCTCTGATGCAGCAGGAGTCATGACTCAATTTGAACTGTCCCCACGGGGAAAGTTGCTTTATATGTGCAGCAGGCACTGCTAGATGTGCACCTGTGAAAAGGTCTAAACAATGCAGCTGGCATTACTTGCTGTACATCAGATTGATGGCCTAAACGGTGCAGCTGGCACTACTTGCTGCGTAGCTGTAAAAGGCCAAGACGATGCAGCTGGCACTACTTGCTGCGCCGCTGTAAAAAGGGCCTAAGCGGTGCAGCTGGCACTACTTGCTGCGCAGCTGTAAAAAGGCCAAAACGATGCAGCTGGCACTACTTGCTGCGCAGCTGTAAAATGCCTAAACGGTGCAGCTGGCACTACTTGCTGCGCAGCTGTAAAAAAGGCCTAAACGATGCAGCTGGCACTACTTGCTGTGCAGCTGTAGGAGGCCTAAACGGTGCAGCTGGCACTACTTGCTGCGCAGCTGTAAAAGGCCTAAACGGTGCAGCTGGCACTATTTGCTGCACAGCTGTAAAAGTGGTAAAAATAAATACCACACAGTTAAAGAGTTAAGCGGATGGCGATTATGATGGAAGAATACATTTCTCGCAGATGCCCGCAGGGCTGTCCGGTTGCTGCAGGAAGCACTGGCCGTGAAGATGACACATCTGGAAGACAGGCTGTGAGCTCACTTAATACAGCTCAGTAATAAGGAATAAGTAATCTGGAAGACAGGCTGTGAACTCACTTAATGCAGCTCAGTAATTAGGCGTGCAGGTGCGCGCGGTGCGCGGCGTCGAGGTGCTCACCTGCTCCCGGGTCTGCTCCCAGCTCTCCACCGTGTTGAGGGGCAAGCTCGTGTCAATGAAAGATCAGACAGAGACAGTGATTATAATGTGCCAAGGGCCCCTGCAAATAACATTAGGGGTGCAATTAGCTGCTCCAAGGGCACAAGCTCGGGCGAGGAGCACTGATAATGGCAATGTAGAGAGCAGTCTCTAATTCCGCCATCTTAAGGTCAGGCATTCATGAGTGGACATGGGCTTCTTTCAGGCAATAGGAATCAACGAGTGGCCAGCATAATAACTAGGACTGAATTTTATCCCCACTAGTAGTAGACTCGTTGCGCTGGACATTGGTATGGGAATCACAGGCTGGGGGACAGGTTAAGAGGCATCCTGCACTGAACGCTGCGCCATTTTGAAGTCAGGCGTCACCCGAGTGGGGTACACATCTTATCCCTAGTGAAGCAAATTCCTCCATAAAAGCCCAGGTAGAGGTGAAGGGTCCCTATGCAGCCATGCGCTTACCTCAGATGGCAGGGGAAGGAGTTTTCGAGCTCCGAAAGGGCTGATTTCAGGTCCGTCTGAGCCCACGTGGAGTCCAACTCCTAAAATGGCGGGCATCGATTCTCTCATTCTGGACTCGATCCGCGCTGGAGGAGAGGATGTGGAGTGTACTCACCGGCTCCTCCGAGACATCCTGCTGGCCTCACGGTTCGTAGTTCCGCCCCTGTTTTGTTTCTGGTGCCTGGTTTGCTTGCTCGTGGTTTCGCTTGAGTGGGGTGAGAAGAGCCGGAACCAGAACACCCTCAGGACAATAGCGCCGGGAGACGCATTCACCTCTCACCGGTGCCGCTGCGGCTGCTGCTGGGCCCGGGGAGGATGGGCCGCCGTTTGACAGTCGCGATGCTAACGGTGCCGCCCAGCCCTCGCCGGAGCGCCGTGCCGCAGAAGAGGCTCCGAGGCAGCGCTATACGGAGTGAGGTATCCAGAGCAACGGCTTAAGTGTCTCATGCCAAAAAGTGAAGAGATACGGGTCTTTTTGAGATTAACCCCCTCATACATGATACAGCAAGAACTGCTGGCGAGGCATTCTGTGGTAAAGCAACTGATAGCAACTTAAACCCTCTGTTTTATCTTAGGGACATGCGAAATTACAACTTTGCGAAGGTTCTCGAGTCTGACTGACGTCCACAATGCAAAGTCAATGATTCCTGACTCTGTCTGACTTCCACAATGCAAAGTTTTATCTTCTCTAGCACCGGTACCCTGCAGCTGGACTTTTCAGCTAAGAAGATCATGAGTTTAAGCTGCAGTTATTCGATGCCCACTGGGAACAGTATCCCCCACTACCACTTATAGCAGCACTTTTCCCTGGTTGGGATAGGAGAAACACTGTAATGCTCGTGTGCCGTCCCTTCCATAACCACCGTCAAGTTTAGCCTCACTGGGTAGGACTTCTGGCAAGTGGGGACTGCAGCCATATACCTCCCTTGCATGCCCCCTGGAAGACATGCCCTTAGAAGCAGGCAAACAGGTAACAGAGGGTGAGCAGGCAATGGGGTTGGCTAATGGTTTACAACAATGCATTCTCAAGTGGTCTCCTATCAACTATTTGTCATCTCAAAATACCCAGGTAATTTGATTTACTGAAAACCAATTGCCAATTCAACTATGTTGTGACGGATATTCTGGGCGATGCCATGACAGTGTTTTTGAAGAACTGAGAGCCATTTCATAAGAAGGTGTGATAAATCGCTATAGTAAATTATCGGCAGAATACTTAACCCTAACTAACCATGATTAATATCACCATGTTAGCGGGCTATTTTCAAGTGCGCTGTACATGGCGATAGTAACAGGGAAGGGGTGTCAAAACCCACGTACTAATCATCGCGATGGCGCATTGAAATCCTGCATTAGCCGGCGAAACGTTGTGAATGGCCGATAATCGGCTGCAAACTCCCATCATCACTACTTTTAGCACACTGCCAACACTGCCCCTGCCGGAAGCCAGGTGTCACTGTGAGACTGGCAGCATGGTGACCGTGGCAATCAGCTTCCTCGAAGTCTGACCATTTGTTTTAATCAACAATACTGTCATTTTAGTAGTGCTAACTTAGGCAGACACCTTCCCTCTGGAATACCTGCATCTTAAAAGGCTCCTGGCAGTGTTCCCTTTCATGCTGCAGGTAGTCGTCCTGCTTAGCACCAGCAAAAGGCAGGTGTAAAATCCCTGGTGCTAATGCAGTTTATCTCCTGTTTTCCTTTGCTTCGCAGATCTGGCAGTTCGTTGTGAATGTGGTGTTGTGGTTTTCTCATGTGTTTTTGCATGGGAACACCTACTCTGCATCTCATTCGTGTTAGTTGGTGGTGTCCACCGTGGAGATAAATTTGGGGGCAGTTATGGCAGGAATACTGGTGTTGTCCACAGTTTGCACCAGCTTGTGAATGGGGTGTTAATTCTATCACCATTTTTGATGAGTTAAAGTGGGGATAATTTGGAGTTAAATCCTTATGAATATGCCCCTTAGACTCTACAGGTTCTTGTAGAAACAAATTGGTATTTAATTCAGCCGTTGATTTGGACACCACTTCTTTTCACTGCAGCCCTCAATGCATACCTCACAGACACACCGTTGGATACGTGCTGGTTCTTCAGGTAAGCAGCCTAAGAAATGTCTACAGAACAGAACTGAATGGCAGTTTGGGTTTTGAATTACTTTATTTGATTATAATTTGAATAAAGACTTTTCTTGAACACACTTGCATGCTTGTCAACTTCTGACAACAGTCTCAAGAATTGAGTTATTACAGCCAGTAAGATCAGTCTAATGATGATGTGGTTATCATATTCTTTGATCAGTTATAAACACTTTTTCTTACATGCACTATTTTATAGTAAACAAGAACAAGCTAGTTTAAGTGGAAACAAGAGTCGGATTGATTTTTTTCCTAAAGATAGTTACAATTATTAATCGAAAAGGAATCAGAACATTGATGCCTACCCATTGGAATTGAATATAAATCAAGATATTATGTCATGTATAAATGTACTTGTGTGGTAGTTATATAATGAAAACCTTACCCAAAGGCAGTGGAGTATTGTACAGGTTCGAAGGCAAGCACACAGTTTATAAGCGATTGAAGAAGAAATCGGGTTCTAAGAGGGAAGATGGACTGGTACTTTTTGTAGTGAGTCTTTGTGAAGAGTTGTCTTCAGTTGTTTCCTAAATTAAAGCAGGGTTCTAGTGGTCTTGATAGATACAGTGAAGTTGTTCTAGATCCGCTGTTGTGAAACTCTCATTTGAAGGACACACCCAGAAAGACTTGCTTAGCCCCAAGGGGATCTTGTTTAGCGCACTCACTTTGGAGAAAACGTAAGCATTTTCTGTCAGTGAGGCTCATCTAGATTTAGTGTGTTATAAGTAAGATAACCCTGCCAGTGAAGTTCTTATCTGCAGGGGTTATATGTAGAAGTGTGAGCCCTCATCCTGGTCCGTAAGAACCTCACACACACACACAGCTGTTGGTATTTTATAATAAAACATAATTAATTGTACAATCATCACATTAACCTTGTGTATTACAATGATGGAAATTATTACGGTCTTCTCAGTAATCATTATATAGAATAAAATGTACATTAGAAAAACCCAAATACTTTTACATTACACTTCCCTACGACCTATAACAAATTATATATATATATATATATATATATATATATATATATATATATATATTCACAGAAAAAACCATAGGTTTCACACCAGTTATAGTTAGGTGGAAATTTTACTCGCATAAAACCATTGAAATTCCCACGTTATAGTTAGTTGGACTCACTATAACTTGCGCGTGCAATGCACTGCTGATGACGTCACATATTACATCACTCATGACATGGTCAGTGACATCACTCATGACATCACTGATGACATCTCAAATGACATCACTGATGACAACATCCTTGTGACAAAGTGGCAGACCTCCTATCAGCATAAAATAACCTTTGACACACACATTCAAAAATAGAAACTAACATTTTCTTAAAAAAGGAGAAACCAATACCAATTACAACAACATATTAGGTAATTTCAACATCTACATACACATCCACTCATTCACCAACAGTTCTATATAGTCACTCATGCATGTACTTACTCATCATATGTACTCATACACCTATACATCCTGTTACACACTAATACTCATCCATATAGTTACTCACACACAAACTCACACATGCAAATAAACTATCAAAAAAACATTTACTTGATTATACTGCTATATAAACACCACTACACATACTTCTACAGAAACGGAAACATATTTACTCTCTTAAACAATCAATTATAAAAACACATACTCACTAACCCACCCATACACACAATCATCCACCCATACAGTCTTGCACACATGCTGTCTTCAAAATACATACAAATAGTGAGTCACTCATTCATGCATCTGTGCTCTAAGTAATATCCCCCACCGAACCATACAGACACTGATACTGATACTCAAAAAAACAACTAATAACCCATATACACACTCATGTAGCTACTCACCAACCCATGCAGCCACTTATACACAAAGTGAGACACAGATACAGATATTTAAATATTTAAACATTACTCGCTAATATATGTATTCACTAAGATACATTTAATAAGTCAGTTAACCAATCAATTTTACACAAAAAAACATCCATTTAGACATTTATTTACCCATTTATTCTTCCATCAACCTTTAGATATACATATATAAAAAATATTTATTTTTCAGAAAGATACACATTCACTGGATGATGTCATCAGTGATGTCATTTGAGATGTCATCAGTGATGTCATGAGTGATGTCACTGACCATGTCATGAGTGATGTAATATGTGACGTCATCAGCAGTGCATTGCACGCGCAAGTTATAGTGAGTCCAACTAACTATAACGTGGGAATTTCAATGGTTTTATGCGAGTAAAATTTCCACCTAACTATAACTGGTGTGAAACCTATGGTTTTTTCCTGTGAATTTAATAGGTTTTTTAAATGCTAATTCCTAACTATAACTGGTGTGAAACCTATGGTTTTTTCAGTGAATATATATATATATATATATATATATATATAAATATATAAAATTTCTATGGCAAAATGAAACCCCTCATTTTGTACCTTTTCAAATTAAATGTATTAAGTGTTACCACTTTATTCCAATCAAGATGACTTCAGGTGTGCCATACTTTTGTCATAAGTAAGACTGTTAGCGTTCTAGTTGTTCTTTAGAACACTCTGGGACATTCTGTCATTGGGCTATAGTTGGGCTACATCTGGCTGATATTAGGGCTACATTTGGGCTCTTTTGTCTCTGGTGGCCATCTTGGGAGACTGCATATCAGAATTTTTTTAATCAAATATAAGAGGATTTGAGAAGTCACTCAAAATGTGCCCTCATTTTTCTTTCTTCAGCACTAATCATAATTTCTATGGCAAAATGAACCCCCTCATTTTGTTCCTTTGCAAATTAAATGTTTTAAGTGTTAAAACTTTATTCCAATCAAGATGACTTCAGGTGTGCCATACTTTTGTCATAAGTAAGACTGTTAGCGCTCTAGTTGTTCTTTAGAACACTCTGGGACATTCTGTCATTGGGCAATAGTTGGGCTACATCTGGCTGATATTTGGGCTACATTTGTTTTTTTTGTCTCTGGTGGCCATCTTTGGGCTACATTGGGCTACATTGGGCTACATTGGGCTACATTTGGGCTCTAACATATATATAGCCCAATGTAGCTCAATATATATTTTTTCAAAGTTAATTTTCGTAAAAACCACTGGAGCATATATCTTGAGACATAGCAAAGGCACATTGGGGTACCAGTCCCTACAATTTTGCCAAGTTTGGTGGAAATCCATTCAGCCGTTCGGTCTAAAAGTGAGTCCAACCGCCCTATGGAAATTAACATGGGGAAATCACGTTTTGGGACCCCCCTTTTATCTCAGCCCCCGCTTGACGGATCCCCCCGAAACTTTCAGGGAAGGAGCGGAGCGCAGCGAGGCAAAGTTAAGGAAAATTACAGGCAGATCCCTCATTCGGCGCCAAAGTTATTCCCAATAGAATGTTGCGGATTTCCTATGGAAAACGATCCTAACTATAACTACTGACTGGCGACCGCCAGTAGGTTATATATATATATATATATATATATAAAAGAGCCTGTGCCTTTAAAACTCTGTTAGCAAAGCAGGCATTTGAGATTTAAAAAATAGTTAGGATTGTTTTCCATAGGGAAATCGCAACATTCTATTGGGAATAACTTTGGCCCGGTTGAGGAATCTTCCTGAAATTTACCTTAACTTTGCCTCGCGGCGCTCCGGTCCTTCCCTGAAAGGTTGGGGGGGATTCGTCAAGCAGGGGCCGAGATAAAAGGGGGTCCCAAAACATGTTTTCCCCATGTTAATTTCCATAGGGCGGTTGGACTCACTTTTAGCCCGGACGGCTGAATGGTTTTCCACCAAACTTGGCAAAATTGTAGGGACTGGTAGCCCGATGTGCCTTTGCTATGTCTCAAGATATGTGCTCCAGTGGTTTTTACGAAAATTAACTTTGACAAAAAATATATATTGGGCTACATTGGGCTATATATATGTTAGAGCCCAAATGTAGCCCAATGTAGCCCAATGTAGCCCAAAGATGGCCACCAGAGACAAAAAAACAAATGTAGCCCAAATATCAGCCAGATGTAACCCAACTATAGCCCAATGACAGAATGTCCCAGAGTGTTCTAAAGAACAACTAGAGCGCTAACAGTCTTACTTATGACAAAAGTATAGCACATCTGAAGTCATCTTGATTGGAATAAAGTGTTAACACTTAAAACATTTAATTTGCAAAGGAACAAAATGAGGGGGTTCATTTTGCCATAGAAATTATGATTAGTGCTGAAGAAAGAAAAATTAGGGCACATTTTGAGTGACTTCTCAAATCCTCTTATATTTCATTAAACAAAATTCTGATATGCAGTCTCCCAAGATGGCCACCAGAGACAAAAGAGCCTGTGCTTAAAAACTCTGTTAGCAAAGCAGGCATTTGAGAATTAAAAGACATTTTAATATATAAAAACGTTATCCGCTAATAGAATTAGCATTTAAAAAACCTTGCGAATTCAATGAAAAAACCGTAGGTTTCAGGCCTTATATAGTTTGGAATTCGCATTTAAAAAACCTTGCGAATTCACTGAAAAAAACATAGGTTTCAGGCCTTATATAGTTAGGAATTAGCATTTAAAAAACCTTTGAAATTCACTGAAAAACCATAGGTTTCAGGCCTTATATAGTTAGGAATTAGCATTTAAAAAACCTTGCAAATTCACTGAAAAAACCATAGGTTTCAGGCCTTATATAGTTAGGAATTAGCATTTAAAAAACCTTTGAAATTCACTGAAAAAACCATAGGTTTCAGGCCTTATATAGTTAGGAATTAGCATTTAAAAAACCTTGCAAATTCACTGAAAAAACCATAGGTTTCAGGCCTTATATAGTTAGGAATTAGCATTTAAAAAACCTTTGAAATTCACTGAAAAAACCATAGGTTTCAGGAGTTATATAGTTAGGAATTAACTTTTAAAAAACCTTTGAAATTCACTCAAAAAACTAAGTTTTAGTGGTGTTATAGTTAGCTGGACATTTTACTCATATAAAACCATTGAAATTGCTCCTATATAGTTAGTTGTACTAACTATATTTCGCGCACCCGCAATCCACTGCTGATGATGTCACATATTAGATCATTCATGACATGGTCAGTGACATCACTGATGACATCTCAAATGACATCACTGATGACATCACTGATGACATCATCCACGTGACAATCACATACACCTTTTCATACACTATTACAATTTTTCATCACTCTTTGTAAAATACAGAGTATCATATTTAAATCCATTGTCACAGCAATACAAGTATCTAAATATCCACTCAGTGATTCATAGATGTATACACACATCTAATCACTTACCTATGGATTCACTCATACATGCTGTCAATGAACAATAGAACACTATCAAAAATACTTATACATCTATATCGATATTAAACAACAGCACGCATCCTATTCACATATGAAGTCATCCTACTCACTTATGCAAACAATGGATCATACTTACATATTTACTTAGCAAAACACTTATACAAACACCACTTCTTCTATTCATTTAGATAGTAAGTCATACTTAGTGAATTATAAAATCATTATTACAAGTATACAGTTATCCATACAGTCACTCACACAATCATTGTGTCTTATGTATACTTATTTATATACAACAACTGACACATACACTGCCTTTTATTTTTCTAGTTTGTTGGACCTGTACCATTGAGAAATATATTTGCTCATCACCACACCCATAAAGATATTCACTCACCCAAACAACTGTTAGAACATGTAGTTTTAACTTCATATATCTACTGAATCAACTATTCACACATCTTTGGACAGTCACACACCCCCCACCGAACCACACACACTTTCACACTCCCATACAAATACTCAGTTAACTAATCAATAACTAATATAGACTTTCACATAGCTAGTAACCAACTGTAGAATCAGTTTACACAACAACTGACAAAGTGATACAGATATTCACACAGTTTAGTCACTATCCACTATATTTAGTGAGACATTATAAATTGGTCAAGTAAACAGTCAATTACACTGCTACTAAATCCTCCATCCAAACATTTATTTATATATATCCACTTATTCTTCAATGCAAATTGCTATATATATATATAATGCATATTTAAATAACGAAGCAAACCACATTCACTGGATGATGTCATCATCAGTGATGTCATTTGAGATGTCATCAGTGATGTCACTGACCATGTCATGAATGATCTAATATGTGACATCATCAGCAGTGGATTACGGGTGCGCGAAATATAGTTAGTACAACTAACTATATAGGAGCAATTTCAATGGTTTTGTATAAGTAAAATGTCCAGCTAACTATAACACCACTAAAACTTATAGTTTTTTGAGTGAATTTCAAAGGTTTTTTAAAAGCTAATTCCTAACTATATAACTCCTGAAACCTATGGTTTTTTTCAGTGAATATATATATATCTATATATATATCTTGCACACGCTCTAAGCTGGAGGACACCGCTGAAAATTGCCAGGCGCCGCTGCAACAAGGAACACGAGACCCAAGAGTTCAGGTGAGAAGATTTTAATCGGCACCTTCGTCCAACATAACGTTTCGGCCTCCGAAAGGCCTTGGTCACATGACACACCGAGAGGGCGATCAAAATTTAAAGTGCAAGTGCAAAAATTCGGCCACTAGTGATTGGACACCACCAAGTCTTGAAAGATAACATAGAAAACAGACTTAAAGTACATATAGAATCGCTGGATAATCCAAATTCGTCATTACATATGTACAATTAAAGTGACATAGTGCATTAACATTTGGCATGGCAAAGTGTGTGTTATTAAAACCAATTGCAAGGAAAATTCATGACAGTCTCATCACAAAGCATCTCTATGACATTTTTCAATATAAAGGATAAATCCTCTTTATATAACCTAGAGAGCAGGTGCAAGACCCCTTCCATCTGTTACAGTTGTTAATGAACCCAATAAATAACACAATTATTGTATAAATACCAAACCACGAATACGTGATTTGCAACTCCAGCCCGACAAGTAAGCCGAGACTAACATGCCAAAAAAAAAAGGGCACCACACAAGTGTCCAAACTGTTTTTTGGGTCGAAGTGAAAAAACAAATTAATGAGTGAATGTGATAACATATGTGTATACATAATAACTCATATGTAGCTAAAATCCATGAATTAAGATCCATAGGCTGATCCCAACCTATGATGATGCATTGATTACAACGCTGCTTCCAGGAACAACCACAAGCACAGGTGGTTAGAACATACTCTGTTACTCTAACCTAAAGACATAAATGTTGTAAATGCATTGTGGAACTGGAAAGGAGATAAACATTCAGAAATCTATTGGCCCAGAATCAAACCTAGCATAGGTGGTATCACTGTAACACTGATGTACTATATATACAAAATTTCAAAGACAGGTATGAAGGTCTTCAGTGAAATTTAAGCCCCAAGGTGATTTGCTGTTTAATTCAATAATATACTTGGTCTCCAGAGCTCTGAGGAGGCCATCCCTATTGCCACCTCTCCTGAGAGGACCTACTGCATCAATTGCAAAGTATCTAAGGAGTGCACTGTTGTTGCCGTGACACTCCTTAAAATGCCTGGCAACCGGGTATGTGGCATCGTTAGTGTTGATGGCTCTAATGTGCTGGAGCACCCTCTTGTGGACCTGCAGTTTGGTGCTACCAACATAACGCAGTCCACACGGGCACTCCAGCACATATACCACATACTCGCTTTTGCATGTGAGCTGCTTCAGGATCTTGCGGGGCGTAGCTGTAAATGGAACGGTGTATTCTGTTTTGCTGACACCATGTAAGCAGGCTTTGCAGTTGGAACACTTTCTAAAGCCTTTGCTTCCAAGCATCCAATTATCAGACAAAACCACCTCAGGACTAGATTTAACTAAAGCGTCCTGAAGAGAAAAGGCTTTGCGATAAGTGATGTATGGTTTCCTTGGCATACGCTCACCAATGACCGGATCAAATCTAACAAGATCCCAATGTTTGTTAATGATCTTTCTCAAAGCCCCATGCTGTCTATTGTAGGTCCAAATCAGTCTAGTGGGTTGTTCCTTAACCTCAGTAGAGGTTGTTAGGGGTTTTCTATGAATGAGGGCAGTGTCTCTAGATATCGCATTGGCCTTGTTAATAGCAGCATCTATGATGTTAACGCTGTAACCTCTCGCAAGGAACCGCTGTTTGCTCGCCTCCTGGGCCAGCTTGCATTGGCTCTCAATGCTACATACCCTCCTGATTCGAAGCATTTCCCCGTAGGGGATGCTTCTTATCAGGTGGGGAGGATGATGGCTCTGCGCATGCAATACCGTATTGCCCGCAGTGGGCTTCCTGTACAAGGTGGTTTGTAACTGACCCTCACTGACTTCGAGAGTGACATCCAGAAAGTGCGCTACATTGGGGCTTATCTCTGAGGTAAATGACAAATTATATTGATTACAGTTCAATTTGTCAATAAACTGATCAGCTTCCATCTGCGTCCCTTGCCAAATTAAAAAAACATCATCGATGTATCTATACCATCGGATGATGTTTTTCATGCAAATGTCATGGTGTTCACCGAAGAGGACCTGCTTCTCCCAATAGCCCATGTGCAGACAGGCATAGCTGGGAGAAAAACAGGCCCCCATGGCAACACCTCTCACTTGTTGGTAGTATTGTTTCTGGAACATAAAGTAATTATTATGGAGACAGAAGCTAATCATGGAAGTGACCATTTTGTTGTGTTCCAATAATTCTAATGGTCTTTGCCCCAGATAGTATTGTACCGCCCGTATACCATCCGCATGTACTATGCTGGTATAGAGAGAAGTGACGTCTAGTGTCACCAACAAAAATTCAGGACTCCATTCAACCTCTTGGATTTTTCTTAAGAAATCACTTGAATCCTGAATATAGGACGGTAAGCCACAAACATACTCCTGGAGAAAAGAATCAACATAGATTGTAGTTTTTTCCAACAATCCCCCACATGCTGATATAATGGGTCTCCCCGGAGGCTTGAAAACGTCTTTGTGGACTTTTGGAATGAGGTAGAGGACTGGGGTGATGGGGTGATCATTCTTTAGGAATTTCAACTCATCCATGCTAATAAGGCCAGATGAACGCCAGCCCATTAGCATGGAGTAAAACTCAAATTGAGCTTTCCTGACCACTCCCACATCACAATGTTTGTAACAATTGCTGTCATTTAGCTGCTTAAGCGCTTCTTCCAGGTACAAACTCCTTGGCCACAACACCACATTCCCGCCCTTGTCAGCTTGGCGAACAATCATATTTCCATCTTTCTGGATTCTCTTTACCAGGTCAAAATACATTTGATTCTGTCTGTTCTTATGTTTCTTAGACGCAAGTGTCTTAACATAAAGATCTTTGATCTCCTGGGTAACGGCTTCGTGAAAAATGTCAATATTATCAAAAGTCATTAAAGGTGTGAATGTTGATTTAGGTTTGAATTTAGATTGACATTTAAAACTAGTGATGGGCAAGTCTTGGCTGTTTTGCGAAATAGATTGTTCATATCGCAGTGCCTCCAGATCATCCAAGAGAGGCGCATCATTGACTGTAGGTCCAATAGTAGTAATATATATATATAGATATATATATATGTATGTATTTATCAGTAACTACATATGTTTTAATGTAGTATATGGGAATATTGATGTATATAAGTGAGTATATGTGAGAGCAGAGATTGTAAGAGTTCCTGTTTAAATAAGTATGTGTTTCTATAAGTGATTGTTTAAGAGAGTAAGTATGTGTAAGTTTCCTGAGAAGTAAGGTGGTAGTGTGTGTATATCTGTATATGCAAATAAATGGATGTTCAATAGTTTATTTGCATGTGTGAGTATGTGTGTGAGTAACTTTTGGATGACTGTCGGTGTGTAACAGGATGTATAGGTGTATCACTACATATGATGAGTGAGTATATGTATGAGTGACTATATAAAATGTTAGTTTCTATTTTTGAATATGTGTCTCAAGGGTTACATTACAGTGAAAGGAGGTCTGTCACTGTCACAAGGATGGTGTCATCAGTGATGTCATGAGTGATGTCACTGACCATGTCATGAGTGATGTAATATGTGACGTCATCAGCAGTGCATTGCACGCGCAAGTTATAGTGAGTCCAACTAACTATAACGTGGGAATTTCAATGGTTTTATGCGAGTAAAATTTCCACCTAACTATAACTGGTGTGAAACCTATGGTTTTTTACTGTGAATTTAATAGGTTTTTTAAATGCTAATTCCTAACTATAACTGGTGTGAAACCTATGGTTTTTTCAGTGAATTTCAATGGTTTTTTAATAGCAAATCTTTATAGTTATAAAAAATAATAAATTTTAAAGCGAATTTTATATTGTATAATTATGTCAATTATGTTTTTTTTTTTCACCCCGGGGCGCGTACCGGTAAACGCACGGGTAAGCGCAATGTTACGGCGCGCCCCGGGGCGCGTACTGGTGAGCGTCCCGATAGCGCTATTGCCGCGAACGAAAACAACATCGTGACGTATCGCGTAGCCGCCACGCCTTGCGTCATAAGACACGTATCGCGTAGCCGCGAGATGCGTCTTATGACGCATCGCGTAAGCGCACCCGGTAGCGCATACGATTGCGCAACGTAAGCGCCCCGACGCGCTTACGCTACGCGCCCCGGGACGCGCCCCAGGTCGCGTAGCGTAAGCGCATCAAGCCATGTGACTTCAAAATAACACTTTTCATTGGTTCAGAACTTTTTTTTTTCAAAATTTTGAGAATCCCACCCATTTCTCTCACTATTGCTTTGTACTTGGAGAGAGCAAGAGCTGTTCTGTGTATTGTCTTCTTTTCCTAATTTTCCTGATCTACAGCAATGGCTGCGAGGGAGTCATCCAGCAGTGATTCAGATGAATTTTTGCATGAGGACCCTCCTCACCAGAAACAAAAGAACCACTTCATCTGGAAATTTTATGACATCCCTGAAGGACAAAAAAAAGTTAATGCTGCAAAAGTAACCTGCAAAATATGTGGCAGTATTTTATCCAGAGGCAATCCTCTAAAAAAATATAGCTTTGGAAATGCCAATTTAATTAGGCATGTCAAGAGAAGACACCCAATCAACTTTGCCAGGGAGAGTGTCAGGGAGCTGGCACGGAATTTACCAACAGATGGCGGCAGCACCTCCACTGGTGGAGCAACACCTTCGGGACCACCATGTGGAAGAATGGTCCCTAACATACAGCCGGTGTTTGCAGGCATCAAATTTCTGTGCACGCAGTGTGACGAACTCCTCTGCTATGGGGAGCAGAGTGTTGAACTCATTGCTATAAAGAAACAGGATCACCGCTGCCCTCCCCGTCCCTAAATTTTCACATTTTTTTGCTCCTGTTGAGCAGTTTTTGAATCCCTGTTTTTGTTTTTCCCCTGAAAAAGATCCCAAAAAAATATAAAATCGTTTTAAAAAGTATAAAAAATATAAAACAACAAAAAAAAAAGTTCTTTTCAGAACTACCTCCAATTTATAAAAAAATGCTATTTAAAAAAAAAAAAAGTCTGTCATTCTTTTATCTCCATGGTACGCTCCCTGGTACGCTCCCTCAAGCCCCCCCCCCGCGAAAATTGAAAAAGAAATATATTATATTAATACCTTTATAAATACCCTTTTATGGCCCCCACATCAAACCTAGGGGCTCAGGGGGGATGTACCCTGCCCCCTTTTGCTCATTTCCCCCTTTGATTTTTGCCACCTCTTGTGTCTCGATCCTACCGAGACACAAGATGGCGGCCGCTGCGGACTGTTTAGAATGTTTACAGACACCCGAGAGCCAATCAGCTTGCCGTGCGCAAGTCGCGTGGTGCGCCCGGAGCGCTCCCCGGTGCGCGTACCGGGGCGCGGCTCTAGATATATACATTTTTTTTAACCTAAATTAATCAAAATCCTCTGGAGCACATATCTTGAGACATAGCAAAGGCACATCGGGCTACCAGTCCCTACAATTTTGCCAAGTTTGGTGAAAATCCATTCAGCCGTTCGAGCTAAAAAGTGCGACAGACCGCCCTATGGAAATTAACATGGGGAAAACACGTTTTGGGACCCCCCTTTTATCTCGGCCTCCGCTTGACGAATCCCCCCCAAACTTTCAGGGAAGGAGCGGAGGTTCAAAAAATGTATATATCTATGGCAGCTTACCCGTGAGCTTACCCGTACGCTTACAGTACGCGCACGTACGCGTACCGTACGCGTACCTCTAGTGCGCGAGCTGAATTCTGATTGGCTGCCAATGTCTGTCAACACTCCAAAACAGAAACTGTTGGCAGCCATCTTGTGCCTCGGTAGACTGAGGCACAGGAAAGGAGAAAAACAAACGTGTAGAACTCAAAAAGGGGGCAGGGTAAAAGCATCCTGACACCCTAGGCCTGGTCAGGGGGTCCCACAAGGACCCCCAAGGCCCAAAAACAAAACAATTCGGAAAATCGCGGGGTACGCTTACGGTACGCGTACCGGTACGCTTACGGTACGCGTACCTAATTTTTTTACAAGAAAAAAAGATTTGGGGGCCTTGTAGAAACACTCTGACCCCCCCTAGGGCTGTTCAGGTGGTCCCATACGGATATTAACATATATAAATGTTATCCGCTAATAGAATTAGCATTTAAAAACCCTTGCGAGTTCACTGAAAAAAACAAAGGTTTCAGGCCTTATATAGTTAGGAATTAGCATTTAAAAAACCTATGAAATTCTCTGAAAAAACATAGGTTTCACACCAGTTATAGTTAGGAAGTAGCATTTCAAAAACCTATGAAATTCTCTGAAAAAACCATAGGTTTCACACCAGTTATAGTTAGGAATTAGCATTTAAAAAACCTATTAAATACACTGAGAAAACCATAGGTTTGACACCAGTTATAGTTAGCTGAACATTTTACTCATACGCACACACACCCCACACACATACCCCCACATAAACACACCCCACACCCACCCCTCCCACACACACCCCCCACACATACCTCACATACCCACACCCAAACACCCCACACACCCACACCCACACACACCTTACACACCCACACCCCCACCTACACCCACACACCCCACACACCCCTACCCACACACACCTCACAGACACACCCCACCCCTCCCCCACACACACCCCACCCCTCCCCCACACACACACCTCTGACACACACACCCCCACACACACCAGACACACACACCTCTCTCACACACACACACACACACACACACACTCCTCACACACACACACACCCCTACACACACACCCACACACACTCCCCACACACACACCCACACATCCTACACACACACACCCCACACACATACCCCCACCACACACCCCCATCCCTTCCCCCACACACACACACACACACTTAATATTTTTTTTATTTTTTGAGGGGGTGCCCCACACACATACCCCCACACACACACACACACACCCATCCCCCCACCTACACCCCCCACACATACCTCATACACCCACACCTCCACCCACACCCAAACACCCCACACACCAACACCCACACCTTACACACCCACACCCCCACCTACACCCACACACCCCCCCCACACACACACACCTCACAGACACACCCCACACATCCCCCACACACACCTCACCCCTTCCCCACACACACACACCTCTGACACACACCTCACACACACACACACACACCACACACACCTCACACACACACCCACACACACACTCCTCTCACACACACACACCCACACCCCCCCACACACACACCCACACACACACCCCACACACACACCCACACATCCTACACACACACTCCACACATACCCCCCCACACACACACCCCACACCCACCCCCCCACACACACAAACAACACACACACACACACACTCATTATTTTTTTTATTTTTTTGAGGGGGTGCCCCACACACATACCCCGACACACACCCCCCCCCCACACACCCCCCACCATACCTCATACACCCACACCTCCACCCACACCCAAACACCCCACACACCCACACACACACCATACACCCCCACCTACACCCACACATGCCACACACCCCCACCCAAACACACCTCACTCCCCCCCACACACACACACACACCTCACAGACACACCCCACACATCCCTCACACACACCTCACCCCCCCCACACACACACACCTCTGACCCCCCCCCCACACACACACACCCCACACACACCTCACACACAAACACCCACACCCACACACACATTCCTCACCCCCACACACACCCCCACATACACACACCCACACACACCCACACATCCTACACACACACACCCCACACACATACCCCCCCACACACACACCCCACACCCACCCCCCCCCACACACACACCACACACACACTCATTATTTATTTTTATTTTTTTGAGGGGGTGCGCGCCCCGGTACACGTATCGGTACACGTACCGGTACGCTACCCTGGAGAAAAAAAGAAAGACAGAGTTTTTTAAAAATGTAGCATTTTTATATAAATTGGAGGTAGTTCTGAAAAGAACTGTTTTTTTATTCTTATTGTTGTTTTATATTTTTTTATTGTTTTTTTGTACCCCGCGACTTTAAAAAAAAATATATATATATTTTGTTTGCCTTCGGGGTCCTTGTGGGACCCCCTGAGCAGGCCTAGGGGGTCAGGGTGTTTCTACTCTGGCCCCTTTGCGAGTTTCACACCTTTGTTTCACTGCTTTCTTGTGCCTTGGTTCGAACAATATCGTAGATATAACAAAGATATTTTACAATCTTTTCATTGACCCAAACCTGATGTCCCATCGACACCACTAAGTTGTTTAAACAAGTCCTTTCCAAAAAGGAAGAAATTATTGGAAATACACCATTTTATTAGACTGATAATGGCCTTATTATGCTCATAGTATTCATACAATCTTCTGCCCAAAAAGTGTTCAACAGCTTTTATCCCATTGCTATGATCTATACTGGTGTAGAGAGACTCTACATCTAGCGTTATTAGCAACATGTCATCATTCCATTCTTGATCATTTATTTTCTGTAAAAAGTCACTTGTGTTCCTAACATAACTAGGCAAACTTTTTACCATGTCTTGCAGGAAAAAATCAATGTATTGACCAATCTGTTCACTAGCGCTCTTGATAGCATAAATCATCGGTCTTCCTGGCGTAGGAACTAAACCTTTGTGAACCTTCGGGATCAAATATAGCACAGGAAGGACAGGGAATTCATTGTTCATAAATTTAATTTCCTCCATGGAAATTAAGCCTTCTCTGCGCCATTTCGATAACAATTTCAGTAGAGTCTCTTTTGCCTTTGTGTAATCTTTGTGTGTTGTTTTTTCATAGCAATTGGTATCTGCCAATTGTCTATTGGCTTCAATAATGTAATCTTTCTTGGGCCAGATGACCAAATTGCCACCTTTATCTGAGTTCTTTATCACAATTTTTGTATTTTCATTCAGTTTTTTCATCAGATTGTTGTACTCTATTTGCTTGCGATTATATTTCTTTTTGTTTTTCGCAGTTCTATAGAGTTGTTTGATGTCATTGATCACACAGTCGTGAAAAGTGTCAACAGCGTCCTTGGTCATAAGGTGAATAAAACTGGATTTGGATTTAAACGGAGTCATGCCAGCACTTTTTTGTGACATATTGATTTTATTGAGTCTTGACTGAGTATTTGAATCAAAATCCGGCCCCATTGGTTACGAGTCGGTTGCATCTTTGAGGTCATGCATAGTCAAGAGGGTAGATATATCTGAAGATGTTAAATCCAATCTTGCTGTTAATGATTCCAAAGGACGAGAATTAACTTCAGAAGATTTTTTGATTCTTTGCAATGCAAAGAATTTTTAACATTTTAATTTTCTGATGAAGCAGAAAACATTGATGCGTGTTGACACATAGTTAAAAGATTGTTTCGGGCAACGTTTAGTCCAAGAGCTAGTAATGCTCCTCCACTTTAGTCAGTATAATATCTGACAGATTGATGATAGATTTGTCATCCATTATTGTTTCCTTTGCCAAGTTACTTTCTTCTTCTTTTTTTTTTTTTTTTGCTTGTGTTTTCTTCTTCTTTCTCGTCTTCTTTTATTCCTCCGTTTTTTTGTTACGTTCTTTTGCCTCGGTCTCAATGTTTGCAGTCTTTCCTCGACTAAAAAATCTAATTCTTGTTCCAGATTTAATTTTGGAGCGATATGTATGTTGCAATCTGAATCTAGACTGGAGTCACTGGTCAGAGATTCAGTTTCTGTGCTTAACAACTCATCATTGGTCTCACGCATTGCCGTTGCTCCCATTTGTGAAGTTGTTTTCTTATTACCTTTATCACTATATTGTTGCCGTTTCATAGTGTTGTATTTGCGTGCAAAGGTGAAAATTTGGCCGTTACTATAGTCTGCTTGGTCACGTGCAAATTTGTGAACTTTCCTGACCTTCATTTTATCTTCATGCTTTTTTAGTCTTTCAGCCATAGTTTCTTTTATCTTCTTAATCACCTCTGTTTCCTCAAACTTGTCAATTTCAGTGTTAAGTCTCTCAATTTCTTTTAATATTTCCTCACGGTCTATGGCAGCATATTTTATAAGAATGTGGACTAAATTCATCGATGCTGCAAGATTGCTTTGGCCCCACTCCTTTAGCATCAAGGGATTAGGTTTGTCGAAGCTAGGTGCAAGTAAAATCCACAGACCTCTTGGGACACGCCCCGCCTCTGCATACATAGTTAAGGAATAGTGCTCCCACCATTTCGTGATTTCTAGTCTCTTAT
Source organism: Lissotriton helveticus (assembly GCF_964261635.1). Taxonomy (NCBI): domain Eukaryota; kingdom Metazoa; phylum Chordata; class Amphibia; order Caudata; family Salamandridae; genus Lissotriton; species Lissotriton helveticus. Next base: position 392,087,725 of record NC_136060.1, on the reverse strand, counting down.
TTTTCTCCAATTCTTTCAGCAATGTCTTCACGCTAATTTCTTCATTTCCATCAATATTGCTCACAACCTTGTTCAGGTCTGCCATGGAAACTGATATATTACTGAATAGCTCCTTCGCCGCCACCTCTCTTGCGCAAACAGTTTCCGCCGACATGCTGTGTGTGCCTGCTATCAGAGAAAACACGCTGCTTGAAATTCGCTGCAGCTTCCGTCTTTGATACCACCGATCTCGATACCTCCCCACCTGTGCAATACCAGTAACTCACCGCGTGATGCAAAAGTCGCTCCCCGACAGGTCCTCCCACCCAGACGCCGGTCGCTTTCACCGCTCCGCATAAAGTACAATCTCGGCCGCTACAGGGGGTGTTCTCCACAATTCCAACAAGGATTTTCGAAAAAGTGGCTTGAAAGGAGAACGCCAACTTGCAGGGAGGGAATCCGTTACCAGAAGCAAGCCAACTTCCGAATTAAAATGCGCAAAAACTCCACAGCCCCTTCCAATCACAGGGACCGGCGAAGCAGGGGATCTGGTGAAGATGTTTGTTCTTTATTTTCAGGTAAAAACAGCAATGGCGCATTTCAGGCTCGAGAGCCCTTGTTCACATGCGGATCGCTTCAACCATGTTGCTATTTTATATCTATGCTTAATAGTGCACACCCACAATCTATTGCATCATTGATCATGTGACAAAAGAAACTGAAAAATTACTGTCTTGGGAAATTGTTTCTCGCGCATAAATGCAAGACATATCAATGTCATATATATATAGACCAAGGCCGCAGGGACGGCCAAAACGCGTCATGACTAGCTGTTGGGAACAATAAAACAGATTGCTACGAAGAAGTGGTCCATGCCTCGTTTTTACACCTAAATAGGTGGAGCGCCGCGAGGTATTGCGTATATATATATATATATACATACACACACTTCAATTTCCAATTGTCGTGACACCGGACACCACCACCGTAGGCTAGTAAAAAAAATCACACTTTTTATTTTGCAGTTGGCACTGTTATAACGCGTTTTGGCAGTATTGCTGCCTTGCTCACACACTGAGCCACATTTGTGCTTGTATTTCTCATCACAGTTGGCTGATCATATGATCTATAAGACATTGAAAACATACTTCTTTCGCTACTAAGCGGAGCACATTATTTATAACAGTACAAAAACTCATATCACTTCGCATACCATACAAGCATTTTTTAGATAATTCTAAATATTTGTGGTATTACTATTAAATTATAATTGTTTTAAAATACTCTCTTTTGTATTCTTTACATTTTAAAATTTGTTCCGCTTCATTATTTGAATGGTTCCGTAGTCGCATTAACAATCTAATCATTACACTGCCCAATCGTGTGCATTTTCTCAAGGTTCTTTACCATATATTCCCCATTTCCTTAATACACATTTGGGTCCTTTTTAACCATTTGTAATGCAAGTGCCGAAGAGGGAAGAGTTCATTCTGCATCAAATAAATAACATATATGATATGCCAAATATAAAGTGCTAGTGCTCCATATTATCGTTCAATTTAAATCTTCATTGAACATAAATTCATATGCCTCGCAAGGCGATAGGCCATATCATTGTTTTTGACTGCTCTCAGGTGTCGGAGAATACTAACATGCACCATATGGATAGTTCTCGCCACGTAAATTTCTGGACATGGACATTACAATATACACCACAAAATCGCCTTCTACAATTGAAGGCGCGAAAGATAGACCAAGGTTTTCTTAAAAGGGGTGATTGTATCTCAGATTTATTTAGGCCATGGTTACATGCCTTGCACTTACGGCATTTAACAAACCCGGATTGGCCCTTAACCATCCCTCTATTTCAAGAACTTCAGGGCTGCTTAACACCAGTTGCTGCCTCATTGACTTCGCCCTCTGAATGTCAGTAGGGGTTTGTGAGGGATTATGCTACCCACTACTGGATCACTTTTAACTAGGTGCCAATGTCTATTCATGCAAGCTCCCACCTTGTCATGATAGGCATTGTACCCTGTGATCATTCTTACATCATTCTGGTTTGTTTTAGTCTTAGATGTATTGTCAAGGAAGAGTAGTGAATCCCCTGTAATGTCCTCTACTTCACTTTGATATTATTTTAGCACACGGGGACTATAACCTTGCTATGCAAACCTCTGTGGGAGTTCGATCTGAGCATCCTTTAAGGATGACACCTCACTACAGTTTCTTTTCATACGTAAATGCTCAGCGTATGGAATACTGTGTTTAAGTTTCTGTGGATGGAAACTGGAGGAGTGTAAAATAGAATTCCCAGCTGTAGGTTTCCTTGGGGTGCAGGTATGTATCTCATCATTCTTTGCAAATATCTCAAGATCCAAATAATACACTTGGGAATTACTGATTGAACTAGTAAACTGTAGGTACAGTGCATTGTCATTCATGGCATCAATAAACTCATTAGCTGAATCTTTCGATCCTCTTCATAAAATGAATAGGTTTTCGATAAATCTTGACCAAATAATCACATTCTATTCCCACTGTTTGGCATTTTTGGTTTTGAGCACCTCCCAGCAGCCCATATGAAGGTAGGCATAACTGGGGACAAAGCAGGTGCCCATAGTTGTGCCCCTAACTTGCTTGTACATCTGTGTGCTAAAGAGAAAAAAGTTATTCTGGAGGCACATCTTTGCCATTTCTAATAACATTTCAGAATGTTGGTAAAAACTAATGGGTCGTGAGTTCGAATAGTGTCTCATGGCCCTCAATCCATCTTCGTGAGAAATGCTAGTATATAGCAAGGCTAAATCGAGCGTAATTAGGAGATTAGATTAATCCCAATGAACTTTTTGAACCTTCCTTAAAAATATCCATTGTATCCTGTATATAGGAAGCAATATTTCTTACAAACACTTGTAAAAAGTAATCTATAAACAGGGAGGTCGCCTCAAAAAGGCTCCCTAAAGCCAAAATTATAGGTCTTCCAGGTGGTTTAGTTGGGTTTTTATGAATCATGGGGATTGGGTACAATATTGCCACTATGGGATTTTCTACCTTTAAGAAACCGTATTCTTCTTTTGAATTTAGACTTAATCCTCTCCATCTAGCCAGATTCTTATGGTACCTGTCCTTCACTTCGACTAGATTATTCTAAGGTACTTTCTGATAACATTTTATATCTTAAAGTTGTGATTTTGCCTTTTCAATATCTATGTTAAGCGGCCATAAGACAATATTGCCCCCTTTGTCCGATTGACTGGCCACAATATCACTTTTAGCTTGAATTTTACTTACTACCTTAAAATATTCTTTTTCTTTTTGGTTAATACAAATTCTTTACTAGATGATAATGACAATGCTTTTAGATCAGTAATAACCAAATCAGAGAAGATATCGATTGAGTCTCTTGGTATATTAGGGACAAAATTGGATTTCAATTTAAAATGTGTTTTCACACTTCCATAAATGTATAATCCTAATATGTCTGCAGTCTCACTACAAGATCTCGGTGGACTGGTTCCTGCAATGTCCCTCTCCAGTTGTTCTAATTCATGTAGAACTTTCAAATCTCCCACGTCTAAATTCATGTCAGTATCACCTGAGGTTAAATGTTCCAACCGATTTGGGTGATTTCAATTGTGAAAAAACTTTTTTTAACTTCAATTTTTAATAAACTCATAAAAGTCTATTCTTGTTTGTCCATAATTAAAGTTAGTCCTGCTGCAAAGAGAATAGGTTTGGACCTCATTCTCTGTTAATTCTAAATCAGAAAGGTTAATGAACGTGGCCGGTAACACATTTACTTCTGTTGCCTGATTTCCTTTGTCCTGACTCATGAACGGAGTCCCATGCCTTCTCCATTTTCTTTTGCACTTCCTCGATTGTTTTTTCCTTTCTTTTGTGGTCTTTGCCTGATGTTCATTGTCCTGTCAAATCGTAAAAAACAAAGCTCGTCAATAACTGAGGGTGGCTCCTCACTACTCACACTCTTGAAAGATTGGCCTGCTGTATCCTCCTGATCTGTATCTAATTCAGAACTGAATTCTGAGCTTGTTTCAGTTCCTGTTTTCTTATTATAATCTCGCATGCCAGGTCCAACACTATCAGACGCCTTCAGTCTGCGCTTTTTATCAAAGCCTCACAAAAATGTGTAAATCTGTCCTCTTTGATAATCCAGTCTGTCCCTTGTAAATTTGGTTGCTTTACGATCTCTAATTGTTTGTTCGTGTTTCTTCAATTTTACATCCAAATCTTTTTCAAATTTGTTGACTACCTCAGGCTTAGCCAATTTGTTGATTTCTTCCAGTAGACATTTAATCGCTTCCACGACTGGGTAGTTATAGTTAGGACCTAGGTACCATAGGAAATCTATTTTGATGGGTTTGCTAATAATTTTGGCACCATTTGATGAATCTTCATGAAACCTTCACAAAAAATGTTCAGCCACTTCAACTACTTCCTTGAAAGTTTCAGGGTGATCCATCACGTGGGGTGGAGAAAAAAGGGATGTCTCAAAACTTAATTTAAACCATGCAATTTCGATGGAAATATTTTAAGAAAGCTACTGCCAAAATGGCTGACTGGAATTACACCACATACAAAGCAAGCTTTTTGTGATTAGGTATAAATCCATTCAGTTGCTTTTGAGAAATTAAGGTTCATGAGGTTCCAAATATTTATATATTTGGACAGTTGTATTTCTGGGACACACAAGTGATATTTTGAAAAATATACAACGTTAAAAATAATTTATCCTATCTGTGCAAAGTTTCCTAAAGTGCCTCATGTTTTCCTATATATTTAAAATACACTACTAACATAGATATCACATTAAACTCTAGAATAAACAGAAAGTATGGTCTAAACAATATGCCTGCTTTAAATTGTGTAAGGGCTATCATTAGCCAATAGTATTGGTTAATGTCATCGCCATGTACCATGTACCATGGTATACAGCGACCAAATATTTCACTACGTTTTTGGCAAGTATAACTTTCAAACTACTAAAGCAATTTATATAAAATAACATAAAGGACACTTTCTACACCATAATCTATATTCCTGCCAAATTTCATAAAACAAATTCAGACATTTAAGTGCTAAGTCTGTCTAAAAAGTCTCCCACTCCACTGCACCCCACTTCACTCTATGCCACAACACTGTATTCCACTCCACTTTACTACACTTCACTCCACCCCAAGACACTCTCCATCACAAAATTCATAGCCACTACACTCTACCCCACTTTACTCTATGCTACTCTTCTTTATGCCATTCTATTGTACCCCACTTCACTTTGCAGCACTCTACTGTACACCACTCTACGCCACTTCACTCTACCCTACTCTATTACGCTCCACAGTACGCTGTACTACTCTACGCTGTTCTGGTCGATGGCACTCCAAGCCACTTTACTACTTCCTCTCTGTGCCACTCTACTCTGCCCCACTCCACTCCACCCTCTGCACTCTAATTCACTCTACCCTCCTTCCACTCTACACCACTGTAAGCTGCTGAACTGTACACCCCTCTACCCCACTTTACCTCTACCCCACTTTACATTACTTCACACTACTCTACTTGACTCTACCACTCTTCACTGTACTCCACTCCACTGCACGCCACTCTACTCTATGGCACTCTACACGATGGCACTCTACACCACTTCACTCTACCCTACTTCGTATTACGCCATTCCAGTCTATGCTGCTCCATGACACTGTAGGCCACTTCACTCTACACCACTACACTCTACCCTACTTCACTCTATGCCACTTTACTCTATGACACTATACTCTACCCCACTTCACTCTACCACAATTTACTGTACCTCACTTCACTCTTCTCTATGCCACTCCACTCCATGCTACTTTACTCTATGCCACTCCTAGCCACTGTACTTGAATCCACTATACGTCAACCTACACTACACCACTCCAAACCACTTTACTCTACTCCACTGTACACCACTCTACTTTACTCCACTGTATGCCACTGCACAGTATGCCACAACACTCTACTCTGCACCACTGCACTCTAAGCCACTCTACTATACCCCATCTCACTCTACCCTGTTTCACTGTACTCCAATTCCCTGTAACCCACTTCACTGTGTGCCACTATACTATACTTCACTCTACTCCGTTTCACTGAACCCCATTTCACCCAATGCCAATCTACTCAATGCCACTCTACTCTACCCCACTTCACTGTTTGCCACTTCACTCTACTGTACACTACTCTGCTGTATGCCAGTCTACTCCATTTCACTCTACACCACTTCACTCCATGCAACTTTACTCTACTCTATTGTACCCCACTTCTCTCTAACCCACTTCACTGAAGCCCATTTTACGCTACTGTACGCCACTCTGTCTTGCACCTCTTTACTTGAGCCCACTTCAACATACCACACTTCACTGGACACCACTCTACAACACTCTACTGTACCCCACTTCAGTGTACACAACTCTACTGTACCCCACTTTACTGTACCCCACTCTGTGCCACTCTACTGTACCCCAGTTCTCTCTACTCATCTTCACTGTAGCCCACTACAATCTACCCCCACTCTACTGTACGCCACTCTACAACACTCTATTCTATGCCACACTACTCTACACCACTCCCAGCCACTCTAGTCCACTCCACTGTATGCCTCTGTACTCCACTCTACTATACTCCCTCGCACTGCACTCTACTGTGTACCACTGCATTCTACAGCACTCTATGCCACTCTTCTGCACCCCATTTCACTCTACTCAAAGCCACTCTTCTGCATGCCACTGTACTCAAGTTCACTCCACCCCACTAACCCCTACGCCAATCGACTCTGTCCCACTCTACTCTACGCCACCCCAAGCCACTGTACTCCACTCTACTCTACTTTACCCCATTTCACTCTACCCGGCTTCTCTCTATGCCACTCTACTCTACCCCACTTCACTCTACTGTATGCGACTGTACTTTGCCCCACTGCAAGCCACTCTACTCCACGCTAGTCTACACCACTGCACTCTAAGCCACTGCACTCCTACTCTATACCATTGCACTCTACACCACTATACTCTACACTATGCCAGTCTACTGTACGCCACTTTACTCTAGCCAACTTCACTCAACCCCACTTCACTGTACGACACTCTACTGTATGACACTCTATTCTATGCCACTCTACTATACTTCACTTCACTCTACCCCACTCTACTTTGTGCTCTCTACTCTACACCACTCTACTATACACTACTCTATTCTATGTCACTCTACTATATATCAAAGAATTAATACCAAAATAAATAACATTATATAATTAGATACCCACTTTTACTCAAAACAAACACAAAAAGACAAGAGAAAAAAAGGTTAAAGATAAGTTAGGGTTAGGAAAACGTAATTCAATATTTCTATAGAAAAACTAATGTAAACTACACAAACCTTAGAAATTAAAAAGTTAAAGTTATAACTTAAAGTTATAATTTCTGTCCTGCAAAAACCTTCTATAACATGAGCACCTTTGTACAGAGTGATCTCAACTCTGTAGGGAGATGAATCAACTGTAATTCGCTCCGCTAACAGAGCTGTCATAAATGATGTCATTTGAGATGGCATAAGTGTTGTTATAAATGCTATGATCGAACATGCTATAACTGATGCAATAAGAAAGGATATAAACAGTGCATGGAGATGGCACGAGTTATAGTTGATTTAGACTGCCTAGTCAGTTGAGAACACACTGTACAAAGGTGTGTGAGTTATAGAGTTTTAGGTGCGGCAGAAATAATCATTTTAAGTTATAACTATGTCTTTTGAATTTCTAAGGTTTCTGTAGTTGTTCTTTTTGTATAGAAATAATAAATTACAATTTCCTAGCTATAACTTATCTCCAACCTCTGAGATATATATGCTTTGTCCTTAATGCAGCAGGATCAGCCGATCTCCCACTAATGGGAGCGGCACAGGAAGTTCAAGGAGGGAGGCGGTGACAACGGGGTAACAGCAGCATCTGATGAAGGCGGACATGGCTAAATGCATTATGCAAAGCTGTAACCGGTGAATAAAGAGTCTCCCGCAATATTCCCTGCTGTGGCTTTGTCGATTGCTTTTGAAGGAAGTGGTCTTTTGTATATATGTGTATATATATATATACATATCCACAAAGAGAGCTGCTTCTGGACTGTCTGAGACCCGAGTAGAGTGGCGCACACGCCGGCGGAGTACACCGGATAATGAAGTATTTCCAAATAATCAACAGATCAGCGCGCTGTCAGTAATGCACAACTCCACAAAGGTAACTATCCGCCATAGTGTTTATTCCACAACGCGTTTCGATTCTCAAGGAAAATAAAACGACTGAAATAGCCTGAAAGTAAGCATGGAAAGTAAGGAAGGACCAATGCACAGTAGGGTACAAACTGGAATGGCATGGTGAGCAAAAAAACGATAGATTTAGGCCCAGATCTCTTTCCTGGGGTGAATGTATGACATTGTTCTGCATTCTGTCCATCAATTGTTCTTTTATGCTCAGATGTGAGTCCCGTGCTCTCCATGCCACTGGAGTCAAGCTGTCCTGGCTGATGAGGGCTGAAAGCCTGAAACCAGTCCTAGGATGCTTGGTTCCAGTCCAGGGAGGACCTGGCCTGGCAGTTCGGGCTGGACTGCCCCCATTGGGCGCAGGGTCAAGACTGATTTGCATATGGCTGAGTCCAAACTGGAATGGCATGGTGAACGAAAAACCGATGGATTTAGGCCCAGATCTCTGTACTGGAGTGAATGTATGACATTGTTCTGCACTCTGTCCATCAATTGTCCTTTTTGCAATGCACAATACTTGGCGGACATATTGGAGCGGTATTGTAAGTGTAAAATAAACATGAACTACACTAATAAACACATATATACAGCTGTACAAAATACATCTCAATCCCCAGCGGAGGAACACACGGAATGGATAACGTGAAGCATGATGCATGATGAAAATTACACACACCGTTTTCATACCGTCCCAGCAGTCAGTGTCAGTGCGCATACTCAGACCAATGAAAACTTTATCAAGCTCTACAGACGTGAGCAAAACATGATTTGTAACAGGAATAGTAACTACCTGCTCAGACGTACCAAACATGAATGTAATGGTACGGGCACATGTCAAAGTCCAAAGTGTACAGTGAGACACATATCACGGTGAAACCACTGTTTGTCCTTGACTGATAGGCAAGTGCCTATAAATATGCTAACGTGCTGCCAGAAACGGATGAAATAACGTGGGGTACATAACGGTTAATACTGTGCGACAAATCCATCCCATGATTACAGGTCCCCACGTGTAGCAGTGTGAAAGGGATACCGCAACCACCATAGACATGTCTATTGGGCAAGTGCCCAGACTCTCTATGTGCAGGTCAAGTTATGTACACGTGAGGTTTTATTACAAAAGTCAAATGGCGGGCAAGTGCCCCAAGGCTGGCTAGTTAAATTGTCCATCCAAGAATGCTGTCCTACGATAAATGACTGTGTAGATAGAGCCCTGTCTCCTATCGATCCACTCGTATACATGCAGGATACAGTTTCTCTTACGTGATGATGTGATCAAAGGGAAAAGAGTAGGCGGTCCGTGCAGGTGATTACAGATGAATGGGCCCTTCCTTTCCTCCTGTGTAGAACAGAGAAAGTGAAGGTTAAAAGAAGTGCAAACACTTAATATCAACAACAAAAGTAAAATGGAATACTATGGTTACATAACAAGCAATAAATCTGTATATTGCTGTTCTAATGCTAGAGGGGAAAGAGGAAATAAACAGCATGTATATAAATAAGAGGGAGCATAGACGTAATACGTGCCCTGTTAGCTCATCACATGAGAGGCACCAGCAGTTCTCCACTAATCAAGGAGAGGAAAAAAAAAGAAAGAAGAGAAAGGAGGAACATTCTTCAAAGAACTTGTGAAGAGATGAACATCTAGAGCAACCCATAAACATCGTCTATTCAGGGAATTAGTCGTTTTTTAGATGTATAGCAAGTTCCTCGTCCTGGTTGAGTCCCCCTGTGGTCTTAGTTTGGAAGTTGATGATGTGTTGGATTCCCTCTGTCTCAGTGTGAGAACCCTGTTGCCACCCTGGGAATCTCTATTAACCTGTTCAAGGATGAAGAAACTCAAACCAGATGCGTTGGCAAAATGTTTATCTTCAAAATGAGGTGCTACAGGGTATTTTTGGTCAAGATTGGTAATGGCTCTGCTGTGCTCCAATATGTGTTTTTTGGCCATCAGTGTGGTACTGCCAATATACCAAAGTTTGCATGCACATTCTATGGCATATACAACAAAAGTAGATCTACATGTAAAGAATTTAAATATTTCATTTCTGGCCCCATTGTAATCGACCTGGTTGCGGAATTTGTTATTTTTGCAGGCCTTGCAATGACCGCAGGGGGAAAAAGCCCTTGAGACCATGTAGGCTTCTGTCTGGATAGATGGTAATATAACTGTGTACTAACAGGTCACTGACACTTTTACCTCTTCTGTATGTTATGTTCGGTCTAATGGGTATGGTGTCCCCGATGACATTGTCAGTTTTAAGTATGTTCCAGTTTTGTGTCAGAATGTGCTTGATGTCCCTGGAGTCCAAGCTAAATGTCATGATCACCCTGGTGTTTTCCCCATCACTGTCAGTGTGTTTAATGGGTATATCAGCAATGGTCTGTGCTCTATCTATGTTTCCGCCCTTTCCTTGGCATTCTTGAGCACCCAGTTGGGGTATCCCCTTTCCTTGAACCGCTCAGCTATGACATCCCTTTCTAGTTGGTTAGCCTCGTCAGTGTTGCAATTTCTTCTAGCCTTCAGCAGCTCGCTTTAAGCCCAAATCTACATTTTTGCCCAGTTTACCCCACGACAGCATCAATACATTCCGGGACTGTGTCGGCAGGGCATTTAATAAATTTAGACATCCATCCAATAGGATGGGATACAATAGAGACAATACTCTTACATCAGGACAAAGACAGATACTCAAATCCCTTACCAAGGATGACAGCATTGTCATCCGTCCGGTGTACAAGGGTGGCAATGTTGTCATCCTGGATAGAGATCTATATATAGCTGAGGCACATAGACAATTAGATGACAGCTAGTTTTAAGTGCCCATCAACATGGAGGCCTACAACACCAGGATCACAGCTATCTGGGACATGCTCTCTCTGTGGAGAGACAAGGGTGTTCTCGAGTGGGAGGAGTTTTGTTATCTGAAGAAAGAAGATCTCGTACTCCTGGTCCTTTATCTTCTACCGAGGGTACACAAGGACCCCTGTAACCCCCCAGGGTGACCGATTGTTTCATCGCGGGGTAGTGTAGCAGATCATATTTCTAAATATGTGGACCATTGTTTTAGGGACCATGTCAGCCCACTCCCGAGCTACATCAGGGACATCAAGGACTTTCTCAAACAAATGCAAAACATTCAGTGAGGTGATGATCATTGGTTAATCACCCTTGATGTACAAACACAGTCTCTACACCATCATAGACTACCAGCAAGGACTTGAGGCATGTACACATTATCTCAACTCCAGACTTTTGAGATTCCGTGAACAGAGCCGGATGATCTTGGGCATGATGGATTCTTGCCTCAAAAACAATATCTTCATGTTCAATGGCACCTTGTACCGGCAAACAACCGGGACCGCCATGGGATCATGCTTTGCTCCCAGCTTTGCCAATTTGTTCATGGGGAGCTGGAAGAGAGACATATTTTCTGATCCCAATCTCCAGAGTGACCTATCATTATTTGGGTAGGTCCCCAACACGAGGCTCAATCATTCATTGATAAACTCAATGATAATGATTGGAACATCCATCTGAGTGGCAACATAAGTGATACCAAAACTGAATACTTACATGTCAGCTTAGAGATCAAACACAATCAGGTCCATACTGCTTTGTTCAGAAAATCGACAGCAGGGAACAGTGTTCTCCATGCCCTCAGAAGCCATCCAGAGGCCCTCAAATAGAGCATCCCCTATGGTGAGCTGTTGAGGGCTAGAAGAAATTGCAACACTGACGAGGCTTACCAACTAGAAAGGGACGTCATAGTTGAGTGGTTCAATGAAGGGGATACCCCAACTGGGTGCTCAAGAAAGCCAAGGAATGGGCGGACACCATAGATAGAGCACAGACCATTGCTGACATACCCGTTTCACACACTGACAGCGATGGGGAAAACACCAGGATGATCATGTCGTTGAGCTCGGACTCCAGTGATATCAAGCGTATTCTGATGTAAAACTGGAACATTTAAATAACTGACAATGTCAGCGGGAGACCATACCCATATAGACCGAACATAACATACACAAGAGGTAAAAGTGTCAGGGACCTGTTAGTACACAGTAATATTACCATCTATCCTGACAAAAAACCTACATGTATCAAGGGCTTTTTCCCCTGTTGTCCTTGTAAGGCCTGCAAAAACAGCACATTCTGCAACCAGGTCGATTACAATGGGGTCAGAAAGGAAATATCACAATTCCTTACATGTAGCTCTACGTTTGTTGTATATGCCATAGAATGCGCATGCAAACTTTGGTATATTAGCAGTACCACTCTGATGGCCAAAAAACTCATATTGGAGCACAGCTGAACCATTACCAATCTTGACCAAAAATACCCTGTAGCACCTCATTTTCAAGATAAACATTTTTCCAACGCATCGTATTTGAGTTTCTTCATCCTTGAACAGGTTAATTGAGATTCCCAGGGTGGCAACAGGGTTCTCACACTGAGACAGAGGGAGTCCAAACACATCATCAACTTCCAAACTAAGACCACAGGGGGACTCAACCAGGACGAGGAACTTGCTATACATCTCAAAGACGACTAATTCCCCGAATAGACCATGTTTATGGGTTGCTCTAAATGTTCATCTCTTTACGAGTTCTTTGAGGAATGTTTCTCCTTTCTCTTCTTTCTTTTTCTTTTCTCTCCTTGATTAGTGGAGAACTGCTGGTGCCTCTCATGGGATGAGCTAACAGGGCACGTAATACGTCTATGCTGCCTCCTATTTATATACATGCTGGTTATTTCCTCTTTCCTCTCTAGCATTAGAACAGCAATATACAGATTTATTGCTTTTTATGTAAGCATAGTATTCCATTTTACTTTTGTTGTGGATATTAAGTGTTCGCACTTCTTTTCACCTTCACTTTCTCTGTTCTTTTCTTTTTTACACAGGAGGAAAGGAAGGGGCCCATTCACCCTGGGCATACCCACGTCTGGGCATACCTGCCGCACTTAGGGCAGGTATGCCTCTAATAGTCTCACTGTTTATGTTTCTATAACTGTGTATTCTGGTATATTCCGGCGTGGCAATTCTGTATTGTGTTAGAGTTTTGCCATCCAAAGCATTCCTACCATTGTTACACATGTTGTGTTTTCTTTACAACAAGTTTCAGGTTGCGTGCACTGTATCTGTGTGTGCAGTGTTATACAACTCGGTGAGGGGTCGCTCACCGGCGAGGGACACAGGTCACAAGTGTTCTACTGTAGATGGATTTGTATTAGTAATATCAAAAGTTTCATATTTCGTGATGCCACAGTTTTTCCGCTGTTTAATTGGTTGTGATGTCCTAGTCTCCTGATGGGTGGACATCACAGTTTACCCCTTGCATGGGTGTGGTCCTGTCCTTGGTGGGTGCTTTCACACCTCTCTGTATTTTGCTTACGTCACATATGTGGTTTTGTGTCATGATCAATGTGTGTAAGTCATCTTGCATTGCACTTTTGGTCTGCACGTTTGGTCAGATGTATTGGTAAGTCGCCTTGTGCTGCACGTCTTGTCTGTTAGTATGTGTGTAAGTCGCCCTGCGCCTCACGTGTTGTCCTGTGTTAGTTGCCCTGCGCTTCAGGTGTTGCTGTGTGTAAGTCGCCTTGCACATCACGTGTTTTCCTGTGTAAATTCGCCCGCGCTTCAGATGTTGTTCTGTGTAAGTCGCCCTGTGCATCTCATGTGGTCCTGTGTAAGTCGCCCCTTGCTTCAGATGTTGTTGTGTGTAAGTTGCCCTGTGCCTCACTGTGTGTACCCTCTGTGTGGTCCATTTTGTGGTACACATGTGTTTTTTTTGGTGTTGGTTCACTCTTGTTGTCTGTTTCTGGCCTCAGGTGTTAGTTGTGGGGTGTGTCCACCCTTAACTACATTACTTTCCAATGTTTTTGGGATGGATGGGGTTATTGCTAGCTTGATATTTATTATTGATTGGTATTTATTATTGCTAGTCAATTTTATTTATTATTGCTTGGTAATTATTACTGCTTGACAATTGTATTCCTTCCTAAAGGTACACAGTGTTTCTACTCTGGGGAAGTTGCTTTTAGTTTGTCTTTCCTGAGTTTTAACCTTTTCTGTGATTGTATATCTTATTGATGCTTTGAAATGTCTTCATTTTAAAAGGAAAGGGATAATGTTATATCCTAAGTATTACATTTATATGTAATAAGCCTAGGTCCTCCTAGCAGCTCAGCCAAAGTGAGAGATGGTAACGGAATGTTGGTGTGACTGTGATGAATGGAATGCCTGGGTGCCTGTGTGGATGAGTGGTGACAGTTGAGATGGGCTGAGCAGCAGGGAGGCTGCTCCTGGTGGGGCTGGTGTAGGATATGTTGGAGCTGGTACATGGCTGAACTGAGATTGATACTACTCTGAACTGGAAACAATAAAGAATACTTTAAATAATACTACAAGGCTACCAGTGTCTCTATGTGCAGGGTACAACATATTCTTTGGTCAGAAGGGAGTGGCCATGGTCAATTCAAATATAGCACTGAAATTTGGGCTGAGGGTTTCAGGTCTTCTTCAGGGTTAATCATATTTGAAATAGTGTACTCTTGGCCATAGAGTTGATTTTTGATTAGGGGTTAAGTCTTTTATCCAGGAAAATGCCAAATATTAAGGATCGTTGATAATGGTGGATTTGCAATGAAGGATATTGTAGGAGTCAGTTGAGGATGGGGCTAGTATGTTATCAGTTGTAGGACATATAAGGAGAAAAAGCATTTTAAGGGATTGAGTTTCAGATGGTGAAAAATCATCCACTCTTGTACTCTTTGTAGAACTTGAGCAAGTCCGAGAATATCATTGTGAGAGGAGATCTCGAAATATGGGTGTGTATCATTAGCATAATAATGTTGCAAGATCCCTGGTTTGTTGAACAGATCTCCCAGTGGTTTTATGTAGAGTGTAACCCCTTCGATGCTCATGACGAGCCCAGCTTGTCATGATGCATGGTGCTCGTGTGCTCATGACGAGCTGAGCTCGTTATGACCACACCCATTTACATTGACCTCCAGCACAGGAGGAGAATAGCCCAAGCACCCAAAGTGTTAAAGAGAAGAGGGGCCAGGATAGATCTTTGAGCAACACAGTGGCTCGGGAAAACAAAGCTGGTAAAGCAGTTACCAAGTTTGATCTGCTGCTATTGATTTGTCACATAGGATGTGAACCTGTCCAGAGGTTCTTTAAGAATGTTGATGAGCACAGCATGATTTACTCTATCAAATCAGCCAACAGATCAAGAAGGACACGCACAACGGAATTTCCAGAATCAAGGATGCAAACAGCATTTTCTGTTTCTATGCTTCCTCTGTTTCTACACTACTGCCTTGTCTGAAGCCTGATTGAAAGTCGCCTAGTAGGTCATTATATGTGATAGGATATGTGAGCTGAGAGAGGTACAGAGCAAGAAATGGAAGAGCCCATGGCAGACGAATCTTGTTGAAAATAGGTGTAGGTGAAATATTCAGTCCTATCGGCAGTAATGGCAGAATTTTGTTGACTCTGCATTACTCTTGCAACATGGAGTTCCAGCCCAATTCCGCTATTTGCCTCGTGGCAGAATGTTTTCTCGCGTGCAGCTTCAAAATGGTAGGTTGGTGAGCGAGACTTGGCATCCCCACCGCTATTTCCCGTTGCTACGAGGAGATCTGGAAAGAGCGTTGATTTTGCGCCGGTCACAACCATTCTCGTTTAGAAGGCTGTCGATCGAGTAGAAAATCTGCTCAAGCGGCAACAATATCAACTTTGATAGTTGCGCCCTCTGGTGCGCCGTGTGGTGGCGTTTACGCCTTTTCAGCACAAAATGCACTCTCAGTGCTAAATCAGAGCGCGAGAAGCACAATGGGGCAGATTTATGATAACTGGCGCATCCCCAGGGATGCGCCAGTTATTTTGCGCCGCTGCTCCGCCACCCATGGTGCGCCGCATTTACAATGCGGCGCACCATGGGGCAAAAACGGCACAGATGCGTGACGCATCTGTGCCGTAAAGGTGGCGCATTGCTGGAGTTGCGTCGCAAGCGCGATGCAACTCCAGCAAGGCTCGGGGGTGCCCCATCTTTACAATGCTGCGTCAAGGTTTTGACGCAGCATTGGCCTGAAAGTGACTGAGTGAAATCTTATAGATTTCACTCAGCCACTTTTGCGAGGCGCACCTGCCCCGGAACGCCCACCCTTCGCCGGAACGCCCACAAATGGCGCAGGGCTTTACAACGTGACGCATCTGCCTAGATGCGGCACGTTGTAAATGGGTCGTAGGGATGCGCCACGTTTACGCCGCAGTTGCGTGACGCAAACGTGGCACATTCCCGACATAAATCCGCCCCAATGTGCCTATTTCCGCCTGTCTGCAGTACTCTGCGGAATCTGGGAGCTTTTATGCAGCTCCGCAGAGTCAAATTCCACAAGTTCCACCCAAACCTGGTTGAAACCCCTGAATCTAGAGATGGTTTCTGTAATGCAGCCGGAGTCTGCTGTGTAAGTAGGTCTTTGTGTCACCTGCTGCCTCTACCAGCCTAGGACTCTACTAGACACACTACTCTGATGCACAGAGCCAGCAAACCTTACACAAACAAACATAGTAACTTTGGGTGAGGTTTACTACTGGAGAGAGGGAACATGAGGACATACTGGCCTGAGATCTGATTTACTCTAGCTTGGCAATGCTGCTTTGATTTCGACCCAATACTTAAAGCACTACTACTAAATCAGTTTCAACATTTCCCTCAATATGTACTGCATCATTGCCAAGCCAGTATCACTTTTGCCAGCAATATCTAAAGCCCCATTGCAATGCTGCTGAGCTTCATTGGTGAAAATGTGCATACTGTCTTAGCAATGGTGTCCTACGTGCTGGGAGGAACGTTCACTCGAGGCGTGCCAAGGGGTTACCTCCATAAAAAAGAAAGGGCGGCTCTTGAGTAGATTTCTTGCTTTCTTGTTGAGCAGGTTTACTAATGTCTGTTCAGACGCAACTTTTGCTTTTCGCTCCAAAAGCAGGCCTATTTCACGCCCTGTGGTTTGTTTACTTGTCACACCGATGCTCTGAGAGAGAACAAACAGCATCAACCGCGGTACATAACGCGGAATAATTCAAAAGCTGAAATGCAATCAGGCCCCAGTGTTGTTCCCGCAAAGTTAATCGGAACCGTAATTGGATCTGACAGGTAATACCGAAGTGTGAGAGCTTCGGTTAATACTGTTTCTGAATCCGCAAAATGCATCCTTTTACAGGTGTTAGGTACTGCTTGGGTGGCAGATTACATTGGGAATGAATTGGGTTTTGGGTCACTTGTGCTAACCGAAACAGGCTTCAGAAGTTGCGAATCGGAAGATTCAACTGTCTCACCGAGTGGATAGCTCAGTGAGTTGAACACTCGCCGTTAATCCATTCGGTGTTCTTGTGGTCACAAGTTTGAACCCAGTCAAGGCGGGGTCAACCTTTCACCATTCGTGCCATTAATTTATAGCGCTTGGAAACGTCACAGCTAACCTAGAGAGCGCTGTCGACCCATTATTATAGATCGGGCACCGGAAAACATGACATTATAAAACAATCTAATTTGCATTTTGATTAGATGTTGAAATCATTTTTGTATTTTAATACTCAACATACAGAAATACTCCTCAAAGAGTGAAGTGTGCAAGCATTTCAAGTGGGCTTTCATTTTTCATTTCCGGGTGTTATAAAAGAGATTTAGAGAATCGGTTCTTGTTTTATTCCCATTGCAAACCATGCCACCCACGTATTCTCCCACTGTCGTAAGTAGCACAACCACTATATTGTGCAAGGAGTGACAAACACACAGGATAGGAATATGTAGTCGAGTAAGAAAGAACAGATATGAGATGCCCCAAAAGGGTAATGTTTTACAACACTCTAAAAAACTCAAATTACTACGTTAAGCAACAATGAGGATTAAATAACTAAATATCATTTAGTGATAGAACACGGATTTCAACTTTATAAAAAATTTAATTGGCCCCATTCTCCTCGTGTTGTTAAAGTGTTTTGATTGAGCATAATGTACACACCCCATTAGAACATTTGCATAATTATTTTCTGCGGTCTGTTCTTACAGGGCGGAATAAATCCTACATGTATTGGTCCAATATAACCTAAAAAGCATACACGTCAATTTACAAAAATGCCAGGTGTAGAGGAAGTGACATCACACGCCCTTTGGCCTTCACTTTCACTTTCACTCACATACACATTCACATGTACACACACACTCCCACATAAATACACTCTCACCCGCAAGAATGCACACAACATACATTTAAAAGCATTTTTTATTTACCTTAGCTGCCAGGGAGGGTCACATTTCAGCTAATTTAACTCCATAGTGAAAAATATAATATATATATATATACATATATATACATATATATATATATATATATATATATATATATATATATATATATATATATATATATATATATATATATATATATATATATTGTCCACCAAACGCCTTAGCTTGTAGGGGCGCATCCTCAGCAAGGTCGGATCCATCTGGCTAACTCTCTCACAGATTTCGCCATCCGGCCGTTATACCCAGGACAAGGAACATGCAGCGCCGCTCCTTGGTGATTTCATTGCGACCTGACCGGTTTCGAAGCACTCGCTTCTTTTTCAAAGGTCTGTGTTCTGAAGGCAGTCTCAGGAGGCTCCGTTCATTGGGTTAATAGTTAACCTCGCAAGCCCCGCCCCTCATGGGCCGCGCTATAGTAACACGTCTTGCATTCTGGAATTCGTAGTTCCTGAACAGAGTTATTTTATATACCTATAGTAGGTCCTGAGTTGCTGTCATAAATAAAACATTTGATATACCCTTAGTGGGCCCAGGAGCAGCTCCCATGTTCATATAATGTCACCTTGCTGTGCCGCATACACGGACTGGAGTAGTTCCGACCTACGGCCTCCTTTCAGTGCAAGGATGCTTCTCCCACCAGCCCACGAATAAATTCGCGTAGCTGGGGGCGAAGCACGTACCCATGGCGGTCCCCCTGATTTGGCGATACATTGTGCCTGAAAAAAGAAAGATGTTATTAAAAAGACAAAATTCAGTCATCCTTAGCAGCATGCGATTGTGTTGATGGAAATGCATGCTTTTCTTTTTTAGGAACCATTCAATGGCTTGAAGTCCGTCTTGATGATCGATGCAAAAAAAAAAAAAAAAAAAAAAAAAAAAAAAATATATATATATATATATATATATATATATCTCCAAACAAAAGAGGCTCAAAGCTTGAGGAACCACTCACAGCGCGTTTATTAACCTTTAATTCAGGAGGGATGTAGGGCACAGGGCGTCACCTTCCAGCAGTTTCTGTGCGCCAAACGCGTTTCGGGCTTCCGTAGCCCTTGTTCACTGGCTTTTCTCTTGGGTAAAAACAGCCGATTAAATTTCCACCGCACTTGCAGTGGTGGTTTATATATATATATATATATAATATTATCCACTATTAGTGTACTAAAATTATTGACAGGACAAAGAGAGAATGCAGCCCCAACTGACTTCCATGAGGACGAGCTGCCACTGTGTTCATGGCACTGATTTTGCCACTTCTGTTAAAAGTTAGGCTGAAAACCGTCAACATTATCGGCGCCCTCTTGCTCTCCTTAAACCTTTTGTGCGCGTAAAACAGCCGCCATTTTGGACACCATGGCTTCCCTGCTCTCGCCGAGAGCCAGCGCGTCTCTCTCTCTCTCTCCTAACTTCGCTGGCAACCCCCCCTGCTTGCACCTGCCTTGAGTCATAAACCCCTCTTCGGCGCTGCTCTGCCCCAGGCCCTCATCCTGTTCCCAGCGCGACACCTCCCTGCTTCCCCGTCATGACCTCCGGCCCTTTTGATGCAAACCCCTTTTCCCCGTGTGCCCGTTTGTCTTCCCCGTTCCCAGGCCGACACCTAGCTCTGCCGATACCAATCTCTTGCCCCTCCCCATACAATAGGAAGCTTCCCTCCTCAAAGGACCCCCGAGATGATCAAAGCCCCCCCCCATCCCATGAGATCCGATCGAAACCCGCACACTCCGTGAATCGGCGGAATACCCAGCTGCGCAATGATCATCACCTGTTGTGAACGGGGCGGGGACTTCCACTGTAGCCTTGCATGGGAACGGGCTGGGAAGGGGGGATTCTGAGGATGTCTTTCCGTACATCAAAGTATCAACGAGAATGTGTTACATGTAATAAAGAGGTCAACTTGTGTATAAGAGGCCAGGCCTCAGGGATGCAGTTAGAGCACCTCAGAACGATACCTTCTGTCCGTTTTCGTTGTGTTCTCCTCCGGAGTGAATAAAAACCTTGTTTCCTGCCTTCCAGTCTCCAGCGCCTGCCTCTTCAATAGTTTAACTTCTTTGTGGGTTCAAGAGGCGACATCGCCGGGCAATAATTAAGGATCTTATATTCTGGTTGGTAGTGCCCCCCCAGTTTGTATTTTTCTACAATTGGCGTCCCAAGCGTGGGGCCCATCAGCGACCCATGGATCCAGTGGGAGAGGTCCTGACGACAAAGTGAACGACTGCAACGATCGGGAACGCGTCTGTCCGATAGACCCTCGTCTGACAGCCGATCATCCGAACTTCACTGGTTCCGAACAGACCTCTCTCGAGTGATCTACGGTCCTGACTGGGAACCATCAGGAGTGCCGCGAGGATAACGAAGAAGAGAGGACGATCGGGCGCTGGATTCGGAAGTCAGGAAACTGTCCATGCGGTCCGGGTAAGGTCGTGTTACCACGACAAATTGCGAAAAAATTGCTTGATTGTTAAATACTAGTATTGCTCTTTTTGTTTATTTGGAGATTCACTGTCTGCAAACGGAGAAACAACAGGCTCTCTCTTTGCAAGCAGTGGAGGATAGGTAGGGCAGACAACCGTGCTTATTTTTCTCCCCCACTCAATAGTCACCTGAAACTGAGCTGTTGTTCACAAATTATTGTTTCCTGGAGATTCCCTGTCTGCAAACAGGGAAGAGACCACCCTTTTTGCAGATAGTGAAAAGGGTAGGTAACGCAGATCTTTGCGGACCTACTCATTCTCCCCATTGTTATTTATCGGTCTTTTGTTATCTTGATCTATGAGGGATTCACTGTCTGCAAACGGAGAAACAAAGGTCTCTCTCTTTGCAAGCAGTGGAGGATAGGTAGGGTAGCAGCCGTGCTTATTTTTTTTCTCCCTCACCCTATAATTGCTTGAAACTGAACTGTTGTTCGCAAAATTATTGTTTCCTGGAGATTCCCTGTCTGCAAACAGGGAAGAGACCACCCTTTTTGCAGATAGTGAAAAAGGTAGGTAACGCAGATCTTTGCGGACCTACTCATTCTCCCCATTGTTATTTGTTGGTCTTTGGTTATTGTGATCCATGAGGTATTCACTGCCTGCAAACAACGTAGAATAGAAATATTCTGTCTAGTCTTTGCACCTAGTGATAAGATAGGCAGTGCTGACTTTTTTAGTCCCTCGTTACGAGCCGTCATGTCTGTCTTCTCCCCACTGATTGGTAGCCTGTTTAGCCCGGACCGCTTATTAGAGATGGACCATCCAGCCCCACTGGAAGGCACCCCTAATAAGGACATGTTCATGAAGCATGGATTGACCGCTATTGCCTATAGTAAACTATGGCATAAATATACAAAACAGGGTCAAGAAAGTCAATGGCCCCTGATAGGATCCTTCGATGATGATAAAATAAAAACGCTAGAAACTGCCCTAGGTAAAAACAAGACAACACCTACTATGCTTGATAGCTTCGGCATGTGGCGAAAAGAAACTGAACAGCGTAAAAAGAAAACTGAGAGTAGGTTGGAAAAAGAGCTGCAAAAAGCAGCCCACCTAGCTGCTCAGAAACTAAAAAAGGAGATAGAGGAAAGAGAGAAAGCTAAACAGAAACTAGAAAGGGAAACGCCAAGCCAGTGTCCGGTTAGAACCCCCTCCATGCTCTACCCTGATTTACCCTCGAAACGACAAGCCAATGAGGACCTGCTGTTAGGTCCCCCTATCATCTACATGCCCCCTCCATATGCCCCTTCTCAACCCTTGGCGCAGCACGCGCCACCCCCAGGTACAAACGAAGGTACCGCCACAGCTTCGGCCCCAATGGCCTCTGTGCCAGCCGAACCCCTTGTATTAAAACCCGCATCAACAACAACGTTAGACGAGCATGAGACTCGAGGGGCTGGCCTTGCAAGAACAAACAGGCTAGACAAAGATGAGCGAGCGGGGATCGACAAAATAGCAAGGACACTGGTAGAAAGGAAGGATGATGAAGAGTACATCACAGATATGTTCAGCTCGTATACAGGGAGTCACAGACGACATTTTACCGTACGACTGTGTTATCATGTCTTGAATGCATACGAGGACCGATATCGAGACAAAGGTCCCGAGAGCCTAAGGACTCTGTACCGGAAGGTCGATATCGGGGATGAGGGCGAGTGTGATGTGTCGGACCTCCTTACGCGTACGCTTGAGGTTTTCCGCCACCTCACTGAACGAAAGCCGGGAGCTAAATCCGCGGCCCCCGTAGCGACCGAACCACCAACCGAGCAATCTAACACCATGATGCCGATACGTGAGGCTGCCCCTTACTGGGTTCCCCCTCGAGGTACAGGGACTCACGATGATGCAAACAACCAAGATGCAAAGGGAAGGGTAGTATACAACTGGGTCTACCAGCCATGGGACCGGCAAGAGATACTGACATTCCGGAAATCTCTACCCGACCTACGTAAAAACCCCACTGCCTTCTATACTGAATTGGGTACAGCCCTGGGTTCAACTATCATGACCCTGGCTGACATCGACTTGTTCTTCGGGTTATGTCTACCAGCTGATGTGTGGAAGCAAATCCGGAAAGTCGACCACCTTGAGCTGTTCGGACATACCTGGCCACAACTCGATGACTTGGACAAACAACGGGGACCAGGACAAAAGCCGTTGAAATCCATTCTAGACCTCCCAGATAAAATTGTAGAGAAATTAAAAACCCTAATCCCAGAAAAGAAAGTGGACTGGTCGATAGTAACAGCCTGTCGCCAAAAACCCCAGGAGGATGTATCGGAATACTTCTCCCGGTTTGAAACGGTGTTCTCCGATTACAGCGGCCAGGACATGACCACTGCAACCGGACACCATCTGTTTGTCCAGAATTATGTTAAGGGCCTATCATTGGACATCTCCCAGAAACTACAGGCCAGCGAGAGTAGTTGGGCAGCCTCCAAACCTACAGCGATTCTCCAAATGGCCCAATATTATGAGCATCAGAAAAATGAAAACGATAGGGCGACAGAGAAAAAGAAGAAAGACTTAAAAGAGAGGGTGATGATTGCCAAACTGCAAGGGGTGACTATAGGACGAGACCAATACCGGGGAAACTACCAGACAAACGTCCCTAAGACTGCATTTCCCCAGGACCGCACTCTGACTCCCTACAGTGGACGCACAGACCTTAGAGATGACCAGTGCGCTTTCTGCAAAGGGACTGGCCATTGGAAATCCCAGTGCCCAGTTCTCCTGGAAATGATCAGGAACAGAGACCCCAGGGATGTAGCAAACGGACCGAGACCTAAGGGACCACAACGAGGGCCCCCAAATGACGCGACTAATGACAGATCAAGCAGACCGAACACGTTCGATCGACCCAGACAGAACCAATATCAACAATCTGACTATGACGACACTCACACCTTTGCATAGGACAGCCAAGGGCGAGGGAGGGATCCAGTCGAGCTCTATGTTGACCAGCAGGGCCCTTATGTCACTGCTAAGGTCCTGGGTACCAAGTCTCCATTTCTGGTAGACACTGGCGCAACACGTAGTGCGTTATCTAAACGACTGATTCCAAGGGCACCCTTGTCTGGCTCACTCATAACATCGACAGGTTTCGATGGAACGCCCTCCACCAACCCTTTGTCTGCCCCGATTCTCTTTGACGTAGAAAACAACACCACCGACACCACGTTTTTGCTTTCCTCCAATAGCCCTGACGCCATTATGGGACTTGACTTACTGAAACACTTCCGAGCGACGATTAGGTGTTCTCAAGATGGAGTTCGAGTGTTTCTTTACGACAACCCCGTTCTGCTTAAACATTGTTCCCCCCGACACATGTTTTCCATCACCGACGTCGACGCGTCCCTGCTTGACACCCTACCTCCGTATCTGTGGGCCAAAGCGGATTCGGACGTAGGGCGTATGTTAATTGACCCAGTGCACATTACTGTCCGACCAGACGCAACACTCCCAAAACTCCCACAATATCGGATATCGCCAGAGGGCGAGAAGGCATTGGTGATGATTATCCAGTCACTGATAGACGCAGGAGTGGTAGAGGAAGTGGTTAGCAACGTTTGCAACAGCCCTATCTTGCCCATTATCAAGAAGCAGGGAGAGGGAGATGAGAAAGCATACCGTTTCATCATCGACCTCCGAGAGATCAACAAAGTGGTGGTACCCCAGTACCCTGTGGTCTCAGACATCACCACCATCCTGACCTTGATTCCATCCACTGCCACCACCTTTTCCGTCATCGACCTCAAGAACGCATTCTTCTCCATCCCCATCCACCCAGACAGCCGATATCTCTTCGGCTTTACCCTAAAATCCCGCTCATATAGGTTTTGCCGAGCCCCTCAAGGCTACACGGAGAGCCCTAGCATCTACAGCCAGGCCCTCAAAAGGCAACTAGACCAAGTCCGGTTACCCGACGGGGTGGTGTTGGTACAATATGTCGATGACATCCTTTTGGCAGCCGACACCACCCCTCTAGCGGTTACCGCCACCATTCAACTCTTGCACTTCCTTGCGGAAAATGGCCACAAGGTCTCCAAGAAGAAGTTGCAATTCTGCCTACCCCAGGTCACTTACCTAGGCCACCTTCTGTCCAAAGATGGAAGGAAACTCACCCCTGATCGAATCCAGACCATTCTAGACACCCCTGTCCCTAAAACCCAGAAGCAGGTTCGCTCCCTATTAGGCCTCACCTCCTTCTGCCGACAATGGTTGCCAAACTTCAGCCTCGTTGTAAAACCACTGCTCTCTCTCCTAAACAAAGACGTCCCTTTCCCACTCCCTTGGACTCCTGAGTGTCAAACCTCCTTCACAGAACTACGAGATGCCCTTTGCTCAGCCCCTGTCCTGGGTACCCCTGATTACAGAAAGCCCTTCTCCCTTTACACTCACGAAAGGGAGGGGTGCGCTTTATCTGTCCTGACCCAGGCCATCGGTCCTAAGCAACGACCGTGCGCTTACTTCTCTGCCACTCTTGACCCTGTCGCCAGAGCCTTGCCTGCCTGCCTTCGAGCTGTAGCTGCTGCTGCAGTCTCTATCCGACAGAGTGAGGGGATTGTACTCTCGAATTCCCTCACGGTACTGGTACCCCATGCAGTCGACACCCTCCTGAACCAAACCAAGACGCAACATCTGACGAGTGCACGACTGACTGGATACGAACTAACCTTGCTTGCCCCCCATATCACCCTGAAAAGATGCACCACACTGAACCCAGCAACTCTGTTACCCTTGCCAGAGAACGACCCCAATGTGCACCCCGTACATGACTGCGTGACTCTTACGGACGAACAGACCAGGAGTAGGGTCGATCTCAGAGACACAGCTTTCCCTGACCCCGACGGGGAGTTGTGGGTGGACGGTTCTTGCATCAAGCTCTCCGATGGTACCACTTCCGCTGCCTATGCAGTCACCACGGCTCGAACTGTAGTAGAAACAGCCCGCATCACCCAGCGATCTGCCCAGGCAGCGGAACTGATTGCCTTGACGAGAGCCTGCATCCTGGCAACAGGAACCACGGCGAACATTTACACCGACAGCCAGTATGCCTTCGGGGTGGTTCACCATTTTGGGCTCCTCTGGAGGGAGAGAGGATACTTGACCTCACACGGCACACCCATTCTGCACGGGGATTTAGTCTCCGCCTTAATCGAAGCTGTCCTCCTCCCCAACAAACTTGCCGTTATCAAATGCCAGGCACACAAGAAGGTGACAGACATTATTGGACAGGGAAATGCACTAGCCGACATCACCGCCTGAACGACAGCTGAAAATAGAACGACAACACGTATGTACGTGACCAGGTCACAAGCAGAAAACTGGACTGACGCCAAGGACGCAATTAGAGACATACAAACGGCTAGCACACAACACGAATTGACTGAATGGGCACGGGTGGGATTGAAAGACGATGAAGGCTGCTGGCGGACAAAAGACACGAACAGATGGTTGCTACCTGATTCATACTTGATTCCCATATTATCTATGGCACACTCCCCAGCCCACATAGGATCAGCCCCCATGATCGAACTTGTCTCCAGGGTTTGGCACAATGACAAGATCCCAGATTCCGCCAAACGCCTGGTCCAACAATGCTTAATATGCCTGCAACACAACCCCGGGAAGGGAACTGTAGTACCCCGGGGGGGATTTGGGGTCCCAAACCACCCATTTGAAGTCCTGCAGATGGACTACATCCAGCTAGACAGATGCCAAGGCCTGAAATATGTACTTGTCGTGGTGTGCGCATTTAGCAAATGGGT
The DNA here is from genome assembly GCF_964261635.1 of Lissotriton helveticus. NCBI lineage: Eukaryota > Metazoa > Chordata > Amphibia > Caudata > Salamandridae > Lissotriton > Lissotriton helveticus. The sequence continues at coordinate 392,060,868 of NC_136060.1, read as the reverse complement.
GGAAGCATATCCAACCCGTGACAACACCGCTATGGCCACTGCAAAGGTCCTGTTAAAGGAGTTTTTCCCCCGTTATGGCCTCTGTCGTGTTTTATGGAGTGATAATGGCCCCCACTTCGTAGCCAACGTTATCCAGCTCATCCTAAATGGGCTGGGTATCAAACAGAAATTCCACGCAGTCTTCCACCCTCAATCTGCTGGGCTTGTCGAACGACACAACGCCACACTAAAGCTTAAACTGGCCAAAATAGTGGCTACGACGGGCCTGAAATGGCCAGACGCCCTCCCATTGGCATTGCTATCGATGCGCTCTACCCCCACCCGACATCACTTAACCCCTTATGAAGTTGTCTTCGGTCGACCCATGAGCGTCTGGTCTGCCCCGAAACCAACGTCCATTCATGACGTTCCGGATGTCCTAATGTCTGATTATCTGTACAAATTGACTGAAACTTTGTCTGTCCTTCATCAGCAGGTGCGGCAGGCCATCCCCGATGCTTCCAGGGGTCCGGGTCACGCCATCCAGCCGGGGGACTTCGTGCTGATCCGAAACTTTCAGCGATCAAAGAGTTTGGAACCCCGGTGGACGGGCCCCTGGCAAGTGCTGATCACCACTCGGACCGCACTTCGAGTGGAGGGGAAGAAACACTGGCTGCACGCTCACCACTGCAAAAAGGTCTCTCCAACCCTGGCCACGACAGACACCGTCAACACCCAAGAAGAGCTCCTGAACCGGGACCGACCATCGTTGAACTGCTACCCTGATACAGAGACACTTGAACTTTCAAAACATCCTGACCCCACTGTGCCATCTCGAGAAGGGTATTTCCTGCGTCGAAAGGAGGGAGCTTCGGCTAAGTAGGCCACGGACTAGGTTAAAGAATCTCAGAACGGTGACCCAAACTACCAAGGGTTACCTGGAGAGAAGCTAAAACTAAGTCTGTGGTCCTGCCCACTACCGAGCACCTTGAAGACGAAGATGATGGAAGCGCCAGATAAGAAGATGATGGAAGCGCCAAACAAGAAGCCGACTGAGACAACAGGAAATACCCACTACAGAAATCCGAGAACAGACAGACTCCATAGCTCAAAGACAATTGCACTCTTCATCGTAATCCTCCTCTGTTTTCTCCTCATGACTACGCTCTGGATTATGGAAGAACACGCACCTGCTCACGAAACATTCCTAACCACTGCTCAGCCTACCACCATGAAGGAACATTATCTAATTTCGCTCTCTCCTCAACTAAGAGAGAGGCGAAAGGAGTTTTGGAACAACTCTTTCGTGCAGCTACTTCACCAGCACAATCTTGCCACCAACGCCACCAACTGCTGGATCTGTGGGTTGCTACCCCATGCCACTGGACATTCAATACCATTCATCCCTTCACCCTTCTCCGTCCACGGCTCCTGCCTTGCCTGGCTGATCCTCCTGCAGGAGAGCTATACGGGAAATGCCACCTCCAGCAGAGCTGCAGCACATTCTTCTCATGGGGCCGGGCGAAACAAGACAAAGACACACTTCTGCCCGCTGACCCCCAGCGACTCAATCCAAATGGACATTCCGGCCAAAGAACGAATCGAAATGCAGGTGTTCAACAATCCAACCAGACCCACCTTCTCCTATCTGCGGAAACGAACGGCTGCCACTCTGACTGTGGCCCTGACGGTCATCAACGTCACAGGCCACATGTGTGTAGAAGGACTTGGGACACAGCTGGTGGGTCATAGCGCTTGCCGCTTTACCAGAACTTTGGACTCCACGGATCCACCTTCCTTTGTGTCATCCCCAAACATGTATTTCATCTGTGGCACGAAGGCCTACACCTGGCTCCCCAAAGGCTGGGGGGGCACTTGCTACATCTCCTTCATCCTTCCTCCAACTTATGTGGCCCCAGCGAATCACCACAGGCAAAAACGAGCCAAAGACGTTGAGCAAGCCGACTCAACAGGAGCACAGTTCCTCGATGCTATGAAAGGACTCGTCCCCCTCTGGGGCCCGATGGCAAACAGCCGTGCCATCCGACATTTGACTCAGGCAGTCGAGACAACCATGAACATCACAGCGGGCATCTTTGCCAACAACACTGCCGAGCTCCAAGCGGTCCGTTTGGTGGCTCTTCAGAACCGCCTCGTTCTAGATGTGGTTCTGGCGGACCGTGGAGGAGCATGCCGCATTATTGGGGCCAGCTGTTGTACATACATACCGGACAACTCACCCTCAGTGTACAAAGCCATCGAACATCTTCACAGACTCTCTTCGGAAGTTCACCAAGAGCAAGAAGAATGGTCGCTTGGTGGTTGGTTCTGGGACACCGTCAAAAGCTGGGGCTGGAGACTGCTCACCATTATCCTGATTCCCGTAGTTGTAATATGTGGCCTATGCTTAGGAATTCAATGTTTGCCACCTATGTGTTCTTTATGTGCGAGTTGTATTTTTCCCAAAACTGTGGACATTGGAAGCGAACATATGAGGGCATTGTATGATACCGAAGTTAGGAATTTGATGAAAATTGACATTGAGTAAGCAAGTTGGCTAGATATGTTGAAAAGGGAGGACTGTTAAAAGTTAGGCTGAAAACCGTCAACATTATCGGCGCCCTCTTGCTCTCCTTAAACCTTTTGTGCGCGTAAAACAGCCGCCATTTTGGACACCATGGCTTCCCTGCTCTCGCCGAGAGCCAGCGCGTCTCTCTCTCTCTCTCCTAACTTCGCTGGCAACCCCCCCTGCTTGCACCTGCCTTGAGTCATAAACCCCTCTTCGGCGCTGCTCTGCCCCAGGCCCTCATCCTGTTCCCAGCGCGACACCTCCCTGCTTCCCCGTCATGACCTCCGGCCCTTTTGATGCAAACCCCTTTTCCCCGTGTGCCCGTTTGTCTTCCCCGTTCCCAGGCCGACACCTAGCTCTGCCGATACCAATCTCTTGCCCCTCCCCATACAATAGGAAGCTTCCCTCCTCAAAGGACCCCCGAGATGATCAAAGCCCCCCCCCATCCCATGAGATCCGATCGAAACCCGCACACTCCGTGAATCGGCGGAATACCCAGCTGCGCAATGATCATCACCTGTTGTGAACGGGGCGGGGACTTCCACTGTAGCCTTGCATGGGAACGGGCTGGGAAGGGGGGATTCTGAGGATGTCTTTCCGTACATCAAAGTATCAACGAGAATGTGTTACATGTAATAAAGAGGTCAACTTGTGTATAAGAGGCCAGGCCTCAGGGATGCAGTTAGAGCACCTCAGAACGATACCTTCTGTCCGTTTTCGTTGTGTTCTCCTCCGGAGTGAATAAAAACCTTGTTTCCTGCCTTCCAGTCTCCAGCGCCTGCCTCTTCAATAGTTTAACTTCTTTGTGGGTTCAAGAGGCGACATCGCCGGGCAATAATTAAGGATCTTATATTCTGGTTGGTAGTGCCCCCCCAGTTTGTATTTTTCTACACTTCTGAGGCCAGGGGTAGCAAAGGGCAAGCAAGGGGTCGCAGCTGCGAACCCTGGCAACCCTTAAATGATATCCATGCTATAAAGGGGCAGGTTGTTGTGAAATTTTAGGCAAAGTTCCATCCGCACAAGAAAACAAGAACGACATTGTTGGGTCTAGTCACTGAGGGGCATATTATCAAGAAACAGCATTAACATTATCGTTGCTTTAGAGGCAGAAAACTGCAGCTAATGTGGCGATAATGGGCTTGATAATACGCCCTTGTGAATTCCCATAGAAGCCCATGTTCTGGTGTGAACATGGGCTTCTATGGGCATTCTCTACGGCGTATTATCAAGCCCATTATCGCCACTTTAGCGGCAGTTTTCTGCCGCTAAAGCGACGATAATGTTAACGCCGTGCTTGATAATATGCCCCCTGAATTCTATGTTGAGACTCTGGACACATCTGGCAAAGTCATGCCTTTCTATGTTTTTTTCACCTTGGGATTTGATAACGTTTCTCTGTTGCTTTTCAAGGCACGCTTGCAACTCTTCTTCACTGATCTTTGGGGTTAAGTGCGGCTCAACAATGTATTTTTCTTATCCATTGATTGATAAACTCTCTAGTAGAACTACCATTATGTTTGGACCTCATAACTTGGACTACAGACAGATTCTCAAGTAAGGACTCCAATGGAAAGGGTCATTGTTTCCAGTTTGCTATTAGGGTAGTGCTTTAAATGGGCAAGTACTCTCTGATGCTGAGTACCTGCACTTCTTTTAATATGGTTAATATGTAAGGAAGAGTACCTGCACTTCTCAGCACTGTTAAAATACATTTGAATGGGAAAGTACCAGCACTTTTCAGGAGCAAACTGGTACTCTAGAAAGTGATTACCAACACATATATAAATCCATTCAAAGCACTGCGTTAAAGGGAAATGTACTGTAAATTATAGATATACTATGATGCACATGATTTTCTAATGAAACTGAACTCTGTGTTTGCCTTTGTAGTGAATACTATAAGGTGGACTGAAAGATTCCAATCCAAGGTATGGTGCTAACCACTTGTCTATTATTGTATATCTTTCCATGCCTGTTAGGGACCTGATGAAAGCAAGGGAAGTGTTTTAGGATGGGCTGAAACATGTGAGTTGACTAATGAGATTCAGTTCAGCTTGATGTTTTTATTCTGAGAGGTGTGTGATCAGGAATAAAAGAGTGTGGGATGCCACTTACAGAGTTTAGTAAGGAATATAAAACACTGAATTTGATGTAGTTATTTAAAGTGTGTTGTGGCAGAACCACTTTTTCGTTTCACAATTTATCTTATGAGCGGTCGAAGTGGGATTCCAAATCCTGCTTTAACAATTTGATCACACACGCCGCATAGCACATAGACAGCAGCTGTCATGGACAAATTGTCACTCACATAATCATGTTTCAGTTTTGGAATCAACTTTCAAGTCAAGAAACTCTTTTGGACTCATATACTCGACAGCCATAGATATGCCCCCCGCCTAGCTTAGTAACACACCATCCACTAAAATAGTATCAGACACGCCCAACTCTATAACATCTATCAGGAATATCTTGGCCATAAATTTAGGCATTACTTTGTTAATACTTATTTAGTACCTTAATTCCCTCAGTACCACACTTTTGACAGACTTCTGGAGAGGCATACCAGATGTGGAAGGCAATTCATTTCATTTCATAAGGCTTTATTCGGAACAAAAAAACATGTCCATAAAAGCGCACATATAATAAATACAAAACATACAACATTTACAATACAATTACTTTTTCAGTTCAACGCTCAAGATTTAAAAAAAAAAAAACATATTATACAGCCAGGGACTGAATAAATAGTTAAAAACTCATGCTTTTCCTAACACTAATTGCTTTAAGGAGGAAGGTAGCAGTATAAAAACATACATCGGGGTGGTGCAAATTAAAAAGCAATTTCATAGAATCATGAACTGTTCTAACACCAAACTTGATAAAAATAGGTTTTAAAAAAGTTTTACGAAAATTCACATACAATTGACACAGCAGGAGAAAGTGTGTGGTGCTTTGTGCAGAAGTATTGTCACATGGACAAGGGCCAACAGGATGCTGGTTCAGCGAAGGGAAGGCAACTAGATTATGCACAGTCCCCATCCTCAACCTTGTTAAGACAAACTGATGGGAAACTCTTGTCACTAGAGTCAAATACGATTGGAAGCCCGCTATTTCATTCAGACTGTTATAAAACACACAGGTGGATAACTTTCCATCATTACTTACCCGCCTCTCTAATTTGTGATTAAAAAAGATTTTCTTCATTTCAGACTTAGAAAAGTCTGAAGCCCCATATCGATCCCCAATAATATTAAGGCCATAGATCTCCTGGAAACTGTTGATGATATATTTAATCCACGGGATCTTTAGATGGTAATCAACAGTGAGACAATCATTGATGATAGCTCTGGTTAAGGATGTCTCTTCATTCAGCCAAATTGACCGCCACAACATTAAAGGTCGCAGAAGAATCAAATCAGTTAAATGTTGAATTCCCAGTTCTCTATGGACTAAGTCGTTGGAGGTAGATTTTGGCAAGCACAAAAGTCTTTTAAGGAAAGCATTTTCCTCCACCTGAAGGCTTCCAACTGGGGCCAGACCCCAGACCCCTGCCCCATACAGGGCTACGGAAAGACATCTAGACGGGAAGATCTTGAGCATGTCTTTTATCCGTTTATTCCCTAGTTTGGTAGCAAAAGTAAACACCCCATTTGCACTTCTCACCATCTTAGTCCTGACATTCTTATGCTCATTAGCCCAGCAACCATTCTTAGAGAAGGTGATCCCTAGGTAGCAGAAATTATCGACTTTTTGGACCCTTTTGCCTTCAATGTAATAAAATTGGGGCTTACTCGCCCGTGGTCCACACTCCATAACATAGGTTTTAGTTTTATTAATCACAAGTTTTCTACTCCTGATAAATTGTGAAAACCCATTCATCAGGCGTTGTAGTCCTATCGGGGTCCTGGACAGCAGCACGGCATCGTCCGCGTAGAGCAGTACGGGGACATTGAAATCACTTACTCTCGGGGCGTCTGCCACTACTGTCTGTAATATCGAGTCCACCTCATTGATAAAGAGAGTAAAAAGCATGGGGGCTAAAACACACCCCTGCCTTATACCCCTACCGATCTTAAATTTGGTGGTGCACTCCCCACTAGAACCGTATCGAACGCTAGTACGCAGTTTAACATAGAGTCGGGCCAGAAAGAAGACAATACCCTCGGGTGCCCCCATTTCAATCAGTTTGGCCCAAAGGATTGCGTGGTCCACCATATCGAAGGCGCTGCTCAAATCTGCGAAGCAGAGGTAAATTGGGCCCTTCTTGGCCTGAGTGTATTTCCCAATCAAAAGTTCGAGATTTAAGCATTGCTCAACTGTCCCACGCCCTTTTCTAAATCCAAACTGGCAGTTGGCCAGGATCCCGTTAGTTTCTGCCCATTCTTCCAGTCTAACCATAAGTACCCGGTTCATAATTTTCACCGAGGAATCCAATAAAGATATTGGACGATAATTTTTCACATCCCCGCGGTCGCCTTTTTTAAAGATGGGAATAATAATTGATTCTTCCCAGGTTGGGGGTATCCCATGGCAAACTGCAGCGTTAAAAACTTTAACCAGCAGTGGGCCCCAGACCTCAGGGGCTGTCTTATACACATCGATGGGCACCCCATCCGGTCCTTGAGCTTTTCCTCCCTTACTTGCGCTGATACTATTCATAACCTCAGTAATAGTAATGTTCAGAGGGATGGTGGGCCAACCATCCATATTGTTGCCCAAGGCTTTGTCAGAGTCAAAAATATTAGAAAAGTGGGAGATCCATGTTTCCATATTGACCATGGAGGTTAGTTCCGGTACCTTTTCATCTTTGAGGAACGGGCAATTGACAGTAGCCCAAAATAGGGTACAGTTTTTTGATTCTGCAGCCAGAGTCAATTTATCCCAAGCCTCAAGCCGTAACTCGGCCTTCCTTCGCTTTAGTATTATCTTATAATCTGTTCTAAGCTGGGACACCTGACTACCAACTCTAGGTTTAGCTGCCAGAGCCTCTTTGAGCTCTTTGAGTGCAGTGGTACATGCACGATCAAACCATCCCCTGTGTTGGGTGGGCTTAGATCCTGCTGTTTTAGTAAACTTACTGTCAATAATGGTATTGATTCTAGTAAAATATCCGATAAAATCAACAGTGACGTCAGCGTGCTCAAGAATCGCAGTGATTTCTAATAAGCAGCTGCTAATAATTAGATCAGACGTCAGTTCTGCTTTATCCCCTTTCCATCTTAACCTCGTACGGTTCGGTCTATGGGGTTCAATGTTAGCGATAATACCCGATTCCGGTACAGGTTTTCCTTTCCAGAGTGTGACTTCAAGGGTGATACAGTTATGATCGCTGAGCATAATATCCACAACCCTTGGGACCAAACTCCAGGGGATAAGGTTAGAAGACATACATATAAAATCTATAACGGTATTTGCCCCTCTACCTGAAAAAGTCGGGATACTCTCCCCTAAATCGTTCTTCTCATTCTCCAATATTTCCATATCATGTGCTGCTAACAGATTATTCAGGGATTCCCCATACATGTTATGTGGAAAATGGAGATCAACATCTCCTACGCGATTGGTAACCCCACACGTACTTTGTGAGAGAGGGGGCAAACAACAGTGTTAAAATCTCCTGCCAAAATAAATTCAAAAATAACATTCGAACCATCTATAATATCAGCCAGTGCACTCTAAGGCATTAACCACCAAGTGCCTGGTACTGTCGAATATATTATTATAAAAATTGATTAGGAGAATATTTCTTCCTTCATCTTGCGTCAACCATAAAATTTGAGAGTGAACCCCCACTAAGACATGTTTTTTAACAATTATTGGAGTTTTCACAGAAATCAAGACCAAGAGCCCACCCTTAGATCTACCAGAGGTTGATGCTACAGCGGGCAATTGGTAGGAAACAAACCCATTGTAGCCAGTAAAATTTTTGCACCAAGTTTCCTGGAGACATATAATGTCGAATAAACCAACAAATTCTTTCCACCCCAAACAGTCCTCTTTAGACAATAAGCCCGCAATGTTCCAACTGGCAATAAAACATCTTGGGGGTCCGTCGGTAACATCAGTAGTGATAGTGGGGCTAATACATTGAGTGTCCGGGATATCGTTAGAATTAGGATGAGTTATAATTAACCTATCAGCTACAAAGCGACCCTCGGTACACTCAATAGATTCACCCACCGCATCACATATCGTACGGCAATCATAATTCTCACTTATAATGTCAGGAGACCTGTGGCATTTCCATCTCCATCACAGAGAGCCTTTTTTATTTCATACATCGGGGAAACCTGATCAAAGTTCAGTCAATCATTAGAATCTAAGCCACTCAGGGGTTGGTATCGATTGGATGTCGCCAGCTCAAAACCACTAGACATACCAGCAACACAGCCTCTTCTCCCCCCAAGGTCAAGTTTGGGCTGGGCAAAAAGGTGTCTATAAAAATACCCCAGAGGTCGGAGTGAGATTCCCTGATCGTTCAGTGGACGGGAAGTAGCTCTAATCAAAGAGGTAGTGGCAAGATGTGGATTTTTAAAATTAACTATTACACAGTCGCCACTAATATCTTTACGTGATTTCCCTATCCATTTAGTTCTAGTGGTGGTTAGAATCTGATCAGACATAGCTACTGGGAAACCACACTGTCTATTCAGCCAACCCACTGTTTTATTCTTCAGTGACTCATGTGATTCTGAGTCACCATATAGTCCTGTCTCCCTGACTGGTGGGACGTTAGTCAGAACTGCCTCATAAGGAGCGCAGTCTGGGGGAAGATCAGGTTGCGAGTAACCGTATCGCCTTGTCTTTTCTTTGGGAGGACCTGGATTATCCATAGGAGCTAAGGTGATGGAAGTCTTTGAGCGCACAGGTGCTATGCTGGATACAGCTTCCATGACTAGGCACGATCCATCCTCCAGTGTCCTTACACTCTCCTTTATAGGACCCTTAGCCATTGAACTAACTTCAGGGCTTACATTAGACCCAGTTTGTAAACTCAAAAGGCCACCCAACCTTAATACTTCATATTTATCAAACACGTCCCACCCTTTGTAGGTGGCGCAGACCGAGGAGCAAGTCCCACATTGTCCCTGATATGGGACAATACCTGCTGAACCATGTCTTTCCTTATAAAAGAGATTGATCAGCAGCCTCTCCCTCCTCATCCATCTTAAAGCCTGAAAATGAGGAACTTCAGCTTTTCTTGTCCTTCACCACCACTACGTACAAGTTTTTTAGGTCTCGCTAGCAAACGCAGCGCATGCGCTTGCTCGCTATTGAGGCTCGGACAGGACATGTGCATGCGTACGGACAGGAGATGTGCACTCCGTACGCGTGCACATCTGTGTCCCCGGAGGCTGACAGCGCGCGCATCGCGCGCTTTCAGTTTCCCTCCCCCGTTGGCTCCACTGAGCCAGCTTGTTGCTTCTTTATTTACATAGACATTATTAATCTGTTCAGATCCCTGCAATCTGCAGGGCTTGCTTTTCAACCACGCCTCTACCGAGGAATGCTTGTTCCATCCTCTGCAGGAAAGCTCTAGTCCATGCCCTCGTCAGAAGTCGCCCTGACGATGCCAACGCGTTGCTGATGGCTACAAATGACCTCTTACTGTCCAGACTTCAGCTGGTGCAAAGCGCTGCTGTGCGCCTGGTTTGTAACCGCCCGGCCCCTACTCTGAGACCCTACATTGGCTTCGGTCAGGGAACGCCCTGCTTTTAAGGTCTGCTGCCTCAAGTCTTGGGTGGGCTGAGCCCCCGCTTACATAGAGGATAAATGACGTCATTACTGTCCTTACAGAACTCTTAGGTCTAGCCATAAATCTTCCAGATTCTGGGTAGATTTCACTCTTTCCCGCCCCCTCGGCTTGGAATCAACTTCTGTCCCATCCCTGCAGTTGTCCATATTTTGTTTAGTTTTAAAAACTTTTGAAAGGCCTGGTTGTTTTAGTTGTGGTTGTGCTGTGTTGGCAAAGCTACCAGATATACCTGCTGGTATGAATCGTTGCGCTATATCAAATGAAAATAACCAAACATATTATTTATATTCCAAGCAGGGAGTGACCCCCTGAGAAGGCTTCGCGAACCTGAAGGGGTCCCGGGACCACAGTTTACGAACCAGTGCTGAACATAGCTAAGATTTTGCTATAAAAGGACCGAGAACCGTTGGTGCTGCTAGAAGCTAGGAGGCCTGTGGTCTGTGATAGTAAAAGGCTGAAACAGAGTAAGTTCTATTTCCGGTTCAGAATACACTGAGGTAGTGGTGTACTCTGGAGATATCCCACTGGCAGACTCTCAGGATGTACCACCAAAATCGGAGGATTTTCTTTCGCCTTCCACTCTGAACTGGGCCCAGTTTTCCACCTCGTGCCCATAACCATGAGGGCCCATCCGTTATTTGTCCATAGCGCCTTGAGGCTGTGCTGGGGGTGAACAGGCGCTCTACAAACATGCCTGTCCTGTTAGGCACCCTCAGGTAGCTGGCCTTAGCATGACAATTTTCAGCCTCGTTGTCTCCGCACTGCCCTCGTGTGTCTATAAATGATTGTGACCAGGGGCAGAGGGTCAACCCTCGCACCTGTTGTGTCGCAGGCAGTGACGGGCGGCTGCAACGGGGGTTGAGGAGGGAAGAAGCGTCCCGGCGGCCAGCAGAGATCCCTCTGCAGATGACACAGCTCTGGGGGGCACGGGGAGCCAGAGACACGTGCAAGGCTGACGCAGGGGCACTTTCACACCAGTTCACACCTTGGGCAGCGCTAGCATGGTGAGTGCAGTGCATGCAAAGTGCGGGGAACTTCACGTGGGGGCGTTTGCAGGGCTCGACTCAAGGCCAGACTTTTATTGTGTTTCTGTTTGCAGGTATCAGGGTGTTGTACCGTGTCTGCTGCGGGTATCCACGCACGGGCAGTGTGTAAGGCTCACCGCAGGGCTGTTCTGACCAGTGATTCCAGTTTGTTTGAAAGTAGGCAGTTGTTGGGTTAGTAATTATCATAACAAGCATCTAACGATGCAGAACATACCATTTAAAGCGCTTTCTCACGCCAGACACCAGGTGCTAGCACTGTCCAAATCAACGAAACTGCTTTCAGCGACATTGGAGTGATAAAACCACATGTCCAGCCCCTCTGATAAGCACGTGTGAGCTGAGAGTTCTTTGCAACAGGTGCTAACCCTCTGTGCTGTAAGGAGAGAAAGTCCGAGTTCAGTCTGACATGCTTTTGCCAATGTTTACTGTCACCTCCGAACCTTCACCCCATGTATCTATTGGTAACTCCCATTACCAGAGAGTGTTGTGAGTTTTGATTTTAAACTGTATAAAGTCTGGTCGGAGAGGCACCGTGCCCGAAAGAGCATACTCCAAATTGTCATACAGATGTTACTAATTTGCTGCACTGGGCGTGAAAGAGATCAAAACAGGCAAAGTGAATTGGCGCCATTTTTTCCTGCTTTTGTTGACGCACAACAGAGGGTGCAGCTGTGGTTCAAATCTGCGCCAACGCAAGAATCGACAACACGGTTTGTGACAACATCTGCAACACGCGCACAGCTGCCAAAATTGTGTTACTCTGAAGTACCAAAGAGCCAGATGTATGAACACATTTCCCCATAAACAGAGAATGGGTATAACTGTTTGATACATCTGGCCAACGCGGACATTCCACGGCCACGGCTTGAGGTATGCATTTACCAACCTTGCCCAGTGCGTGTTCTCTGAGGCAGGGAATGTGTGGTATGTCTAGGAGACAGCTCGTGAAAATCACACTGTTGCGTATGCTAACGCGGGATTACTGGTTACTAATTATCTTACCAAATCCCAAACTATGTCGACTGAATCGTTGGTACCTGTCTTGAGTAAAAGGTAATCTCGCAATAAATCAATCAATTTAAGAACTTACACCACTCTAAATGACCACTGACCAAATTTAAGTTTTAAAGATTTAATATAAAGTCAAAGATAACTGAAGATACAAACTTCTCAAAATGAGATTAAGAAGATAAATCGGTATCACTATAAACATGAACTTTTTGAATAGTCTGAGTCTGAAAAACAGAATAATAAGTACAAGCTCGAAAACCATCAGGGTTGCCAAAATGGATACAAGTTGCAACCTCAAAGTCATTACAGAAAAGAAAATTAAGGTTAGTCTGTCCCTACACTACACTAAATGACATCCCTACTTAGCAAGATCTTAACCCTCTAGGTGTCAGCCGTGGTGACTTCCTAAGAAGATCACGCACTTCTCTTTGTCTCTTCTCTGATAATGGGTCTCTCCTGATCAGCCTATCTGCCTACCCATCCGCTTCCTTAGGCTCCCAAAATCATCTGCTCTGCTCTCCTCCCGGGTCACTTTCCCTAATACCAAATCACATTTCCAATAGAAACGCCCCTTGGGACGCCCCTCACGTGGTACATCTTTGCGCGGCAAACTCCATGATGGTACTCTTGAAGACCCTCGTTATAGTTGACCTTGGTTCCCAGGCTTCTTCTTCCGTGCGCTGATACCCCCTGAAATTCCTGGAAACTCCTACAGGCCTGCGCAAGGCGCCACTGAACAAAGTCCCTTTCATTCGAGCTGATTAGGACCCTCGCACCTGCATACAGCTCGTCCTGCAGTGGGCCTCAAATTCCAGACTCCACCATATCTTTGGTCATAAAACACTCTCAAAGCTCCGTGCTGGACACCTCACGACCTCTCCTCTAACGAGCACATGGCAATTTAAACTACATGACATTATCTGCTCTGGCCTACTTGATTTACATACAGCAGGTTCCTGCACTCTTAAAACGTGAACTTGATTTAAACAGCAAACATTCTTAACTAGCATACGTTTCTAAAATAACACATCTATAAAGCATATACTTTTAACCCTAAGTTCAATAGTACATTTTGAAAGAACCATGTCAACTTTATCTCACATTAATTTAGCAGCACGTTCAGGTTTGCTGTGAATTGCCCTAAGGCCTACACATAATACTGGATTTTCAAAGTTACATTTAATTCGGACATGACTCTTTTTAACATGAGAACATGAGGTTTTCACATATATTCCAACATTTCTACATTAATCTCACACCGTTATAATTATAGTTACTCTACTTAACATTCTATACGTTTCACTACTGAATATAAACCACTCGTGTGCAAAACATGTTTAAACTAACTACGTGCTTGTAAATATGGCGTACTTATACATTTTTTTCAAACTTGTGCTCTCTCAGTCCCCCCTTTGATGACCTTCAGGGGTCATCATCACCAAGACACTAAAAATGTAGAACCTTTTAAAGTGAAGACAGGGCAGTACCACTTCTTTTCATACTCTCTAATGCTTTCAGACTCTTATATTGAGTGTCCTGCATCGCTGTCAACTCTTCTTCCTGTTTCTTCATAGCTCTCTGTAACCTATTTGCTCTATAACATTGATACAAACGCACCAATCCCCACAAAGTGATTACACAAATCACAATTATGATGATGGGTTTCAGTATGTACCAAACGATACCCTTTCCTAAGTTGGCAAACCAACTTCCAACTTTACCCATTCCATGGCCTACTTTTTCCCACACATTTACCTTTGCCAGGTCCTCAATTTCGTAGTGTATGGCAGTGATGTTTTGTATATACTTCTCTAGAGGCTTTGAATTGTCTGGAATGTAAGTACAGCATTCCTGGACCTTCAAGGCCCTACAGACTCCTCCCTCTTTTGCTAACAGAACATCTAAAGCAAGTCGGTTCTGAAGAACCATCGCCCTAATCGATTGCATCTCCCCTTCTATCAGCATCAAGGATCTTGCAGTACTGGCAGATAGCCTATCTACGACTGTAGCTAACCTCCTGATCTTAATGTCATTCATTATCAATCCTAAGAAAGGGAATGCAGCACCTATTACATCTCCAACTACTTCTGCTGCACCCAGCCCTCGCTTCCATCTAGTTAATATTTCTTTCTTAGGCGTGTCTAAATTCTCAACATGATATATTTTAGGAAAGACAACAGCCAGATAGCATGATCCGTACCAATTATCTGGTAACTTCACATAGGCATATCTTCCACATACAAAATATACATTTGGTATTGCTTGCATCCCTTTCATGAAGTTCTTAGAGTAATACTCCAATTGAAAGGCATGTTCGCAATTGACTTGTCCTACATAAACGTTTTCATAATAGGAGTAACTCCTGTGAATGCACAGTTTCCCCCGTTTCTCCTTATCCAAAGCAATTGGACCAATACTACCTTTTCGTTGTTGTGCCCTTTCCTCCTTGGTCCAATCTGTTTCCCCTTGTCCTGATGCCTTCAATATCTTCTGCCTCCTGTATCTAGTATCTACCTGTGCTATAAACTTTTTCTCAACTTCTGATATTTGACAAGTCAGATTGTTCCTTCGAGCATGTGAAGTATCTAACGTTTTCCATGGAATAAACCATTTGTGTAATCTGTCTTCGCTTTTGTAGTAGTCCCATTTGTTCAAATGCTTGAAATTCGGAACCTCTGGCAATGTCGAGTCGAAATTCGAGAAGTAATACTCAAATCCGTCTCGTCCATAAAACATACTTAACAATAAACTGCACGTTATTCCATATGTCAATGGAAGATGATGGTATCTGATACCCTCCTCCACTGAAGCTGGTAACTGCATACAAACATAACAATCCTTTACTTCCATGGCATCAACATATTCATAAAGCAATTTAGCATAAGCATTTGACTTGTAATTTCCCTGTGACTCATCCATGTGTAACCTTTTTACTTCTGCATCTAACAATGCTTTGTCTTTTTCATTGATGTTTCCCTTCTCTTTAATAACGGTAGTTTTCGGTGTTGACACTCCCTTATCCTCCTTAACTGCGGTTTCATCCCCTTCGTGTCCCGCTAGGAATGAAACAGTTACCACTAAAATTATAAGAGAAACCACTACTCCTAAAAGTATAACAGCTATACATTTTGCCCTGCGGTTCGGGTTGCCAGCCTCCATGTTCTCAAACAGTGTAGTTTTGACTTTCTTCCAGCATTCACTTCCTCTTCTTTTCAAACAAAGTCTTTTTCTCTTGCAATGTCTTTCTTTGAACACTTGGAAGCTTGACAATTTGTTTCCGCAAAACAGTTCAAAGTCCAGTAGAAAATAGACAACCCTAGCCCTTCTCCATCCACTAAAATGAAACCCCTATCACTTTTCTTCTTCCACTCGGCGCTAGGTTATCTTGCAACAAGTTTTTACAATTTCTTTTCAACAGTCTTATTTTCGTCTGAAGTTATGTATGACTCAAGGAGTGACACTACTTCTTCATAAATGTCCATCCGAAGTATCATTCCCTCAGGTTCTGGGCAGTTCGTACCACAACATGGAAAGTCAACTTTTTCTAGGATTATTCTCCTTATTTCGCTCAAGACAAGTGGACGGACAAAATTGAGAGTTAGCGTTTTTTCAATTTCCACTCCTGGTACTATCAGTTCTACATCCACAATTACAAAGGGGTCCGTTCTAATCAAGATCACTTTCTTCACCTTCCCAGTTCTGCGCCCCTTTGAAGACATTCACAATGTGGTATTAATCCACAACAATAAGCGCTCCTAGCATTTCTACTACTCGCTCAAGCATTTCCAAACGAAGAAGAGTTCCCTCCAATATTGGATATCGTGAACAGCAAACTGGAAACTCAACTGTCTCTAAAATCAATTTTCTTATTCCACTCAGGAGAGCAGGATGAACGATGTTGAGTGTCAGCAACCTTTCGGTCTCCGCTCCTGGTAGTAGAAACTTTATTTGCACTGTGATGATCGGGTCAGTTCTGATCAGTTCCACTTCCCTGATCCTCCCTGTTCTGTGTCTCCCAGACATCTGCAACGAGGTAGGTCCAGTCGGGAGTAGAGTATCTTCTACTAGGCACTCGCACCCTCCTTGATCTTCTAAGACCCTCCTCGGCTTGATCCTGGATATCTTCTTCTGGATCTGAGTCTTCGGATATAGGAGTAAGCGTTTCTTCTTGGGCCGACCTCAAACTTAGCCTTCTTCTCCTAGTTGGCCAAGTGGCAGCTCCAAGCCTTATTCTCCTATTCCTTGTCCTCCCACTTGGTTCTTGGTCGCTCCGATACGGATCTGAGTCTGAGTCGTATTCACTTCTGCTCTCTCCTTCAGTTGCGTCTTCTGTCTCACTGCCGTCCTGCCTTCGCTCTTCTTCTGAATCCGATGCGTTCCCAACTTCTTCCGACACCTCCTCAGCTGCCTCAATCCCTTCTTGCGACTCTTCTTCCACTTCCGGGCTTTCGTCTGGGATGGGAGCTGTTCCTTCTAGAGGTGCTGGAACTCTTCTAGTATGGGATGCATGGATCCAATTTGGCAGCCCCCCGCACTTCACCGCGGTGTTCGTGATCAGGATTACCTGAAAGGGCCCACGCCAGCGAACATCTAGGCAGTTCTTCCGGACGTGTTTTTTAACTAAGACCCAGTCCCCTGGGTTCAGGTCATGACACAGGTTCCTCGCTGCTGGAACTTCAGCCGCATGCACCTGAAGGGACACAGAATGGATGGCGTCAGACAGTCCTTTACAATAATCCAAGATCAGATCATCTGTAATATTCAATAGAGCAGTAGTTGGAACTGTAGGAAGTCTCATGGCCCTCCCCATCAGGATCTCGTGGGGAGAGAGACCTGTCCTCCTATCAGGTGTGCTGCGCATGCTCATGAGCACTAAAGGAAGAGCATCTGGCCAACTCAAGGATGTGGATGCCACTACTTTAGCCAATCTATTCTTCAAAGTGCCATTCACTTGTTCCACAATTCCTGAAGCTTCTGGTCGATAACTACAATGCAGCTTTTGATCGATATTCAGTGTGGAGCACAACATCTTCACTATTTCGCTGTTAAAATGTTTTCCTCTGTCAGATTCCAAAGAGGCAGGCACCCCGAAGCGCGGTATCAACTCCCTGAGCAACAATTTAGCCACTGTGAGTGTATCGCACCTACGTGTAGGGTACGCTTCAACCCATCTGGAAAATACGCATACAATCACCAACACATACCGAAGGCGATTGACTCTTGGCATTTCGATGAAATCTAGTTGCATTCTATTGAAAGGCCCCCCCGACCTCCCAATGTGACTCAGTGTGACTGGTGTTCGTTTGCCTACGTTCAGCTGTTGGCAAGTAACACATCGCTTACATACTGATTCTGCTGCTATTCTGAATTTCGGGCAATACCAAGTTTGCCTAAACACTCTCATCATAGCATCCCTTCCTAGATGTACTGGACCATGTATTTCTCTCGCCATGGGATTAGCTAATTCTTCAGGTAACACAGCTCTCCCATCTGCTGAAACCCAAAAATCCATTTCACTTCGCACACAACCTGCTATTTCCCATGCCTTTTTCTCTGTTTCAGGTGCGTTCTCCTGCATTATCCTTAAATCCTCCCAAGTGTCTACAGTTTCTAACATCATACTTAATTCAGTCTTTTCTTCTGCACCTTCTATTTCCACCTTTGAGAAAGAATAACTTTGTTCCGCACAATAGCGTGCGACTTCATCAGCATATCTATTACCTTGTGACACAAAATCTGTATTCTTAGTATGAGCTACACACTTCACTATTGCGATATCAACTGGACCTTGCAATGCTTCTAACAACAATCGCACAAATTCTCCATTTCGAATGGGCGAACCAGAGGAGGTCATGTAACCCCTCTGAGACCACAACTGCCCGAAATCATGAACCACACCGAAACCATATTGGCTGTCCGTGTAGATGGTGACTCTCTTTCCATTTCCTGCTATGCAGGCACGAGTTAGGGCAATAATCTCTGCTACCTGTGCGGAATGTACTCCTTCCAGGCAAGCGGCTTCTACAACTCCAGTAATAGTACAAACAGCATAAGCTGCTCTCAACCGACCAGTATCGTCTCTTAAACATGAGCCATCAACAAAATAAATTTCATCGGGGTCTGACAATGGCTCATCCACAATATCTGGTCTGGGTTTCGTGCATAGTTCAGTCACATCAAGGCAATCGTGGTCTTCACATCCTTCGCCTTCTATTACCGTAGGTAATGGCATCAAAGTAGCAGGATTCAAGACAGAGCATCTCCTGAGAGTCACGTTTTCTGCGGCAAGTATAACTTGCTCGTAACGCGTGAGCCTGCTATTGGTCAGATGCTGCGTCTTCGTCCTGGTCATTAACAATTCAACTGAATGTGGTACATACACCACTACTGGATGTCCCATCACAATACTCTCGCTCCTTTCAATGCTGACACCCGTTGCAGCAACGGATTTGAGACATCCGGGCAACGCTGCGGCTACTGGATCTAATGTAGCCGAAAAATATGCAACTGGTCTACGGGCATTACCGTGGGTCTGTGCCAAGACTGACAAAGCACATCCCTCTCTCTCACAGCAATAGAGTGAAAATGACTTTTCGTAATCTGGCATTCCCAGAGCCGGAGCACGACATAAATCGTCTCTCAGCTGTAAAAACGCCACCAGACATTCTTCATCCCATGGTACCGGATCACTCACCTCCTTGTGCGTCAGTTTCTGTAAGGGCTTTGCTTTCAGTGAAAAGTTAACTATCCACTGTCGGCAGTAACCCACCATTCCTAGGAACATTCTAACTTCTCTCTGTGTTGTAGGCGCATTCATTTTCATTATCGCCTCAATCCTCTCTGGGGACACCTTACGTTTCCCTTTTTCTAACCTGTGCCCTAGATACTGTACTTCTGTCAGACAATACTGCAACTTGCTCGGAGATACCTTATGTCCATTTTCAGCTAAATGATTCAGTAAGGCAATTGAATCTGCTTTACAAGCTTCCTCTGTTTCTGACGCAACAAGTAGGTCATCTATGTACTGTACCAGAACCGAGTTCTGTGGCAGTACTAGATTCTCAAGATTCTTTTTCAACAACTGATTAAAGATGGATGGGCTGTCTGTGAATCCTTGTGGGATTCGACACCATGTTAAAACGCGATCTTCCATTTTAAAAGCGAAAAGGTACCTGCTCTCTTCATCCAATGGGATTGAAAAGAAAGCCTGACAAAGATCTATCACTGTGAACCATTCTGCTTGACATGGTATTTGAAACAATATCACTGATGGATTCGGTACCACGGGACAACATGAAACGACTATGTTGTTAATTTTTCGTAAATCCTGAACTATCCTAAACTTCCCGCTAGGTTTCTGCAAACCCATAATCGGGGAGTTACAAGGACTACCCACGATTTCTTTCAGTATTCCCTGTTGTATCATTGACTCGATCACAGGCTTTATTCCCGCAATCGTTTCCTGGGACAATTTGTATTGAGGCGTTCTTGGAAACTCAACATTTGGTTTTACCAGAATTTTTACCGGTTCTACCCCTTTAATCAATCCTATATCTTCTCCTGTGAAATCCCAGACCTCTGACGCCACTGCATCTCTTAAATCTTGGGGAAGATCTTCTACAGTCAGAGTAGGATATAGTTCTACACAGAATTTTGAATTGGCCACCTTAAAGGTAGCATCATCGTCGGTAGTCTGTACCTCCACTCCTTGCGGGGTGCAGTATATGGTGCAGTTCAATTTGCACAACAAATCCCTTCCTAACAGACATACCGGACTCGAGTCACAAACCACAAACTGATGTTCGTTCATATGATTGCCTATTTTCACAGATACTGGTTCTGTCAACGGACTAGTCATTCTTTTATTTGCGACTCCTACCACCTGAATTGTTTCCCCTGACATCGGCAAGTCTGGAACCACCGCTGATCTCAGAGTCGAACGAGTAGCCCCAGTATCCACTAAGAACGTAGTGGGACACCCTGCCACTTCTGCCTCAACAAATGGCCCTCTCTGATCCACTTCTAGAACTGCCCCGAGGGTACAGTCCTCTTCACTGCTCACCCGTTGTCCTGTCAATGGATCAATGTAATAAAATTTTTCTTCCTCAATAAACAGAGGCATTTGTTTAAAGACCTTTCCTCCAGCTGTTATCTTCGGTGGCTGTGGGAATTGGGCCCGTGGAGCCGAAGTCCCCCCTTTGGCCACCTTACTACTTGGGACTGTCACCTTTTGCACTGGGTCTTCTTGGACCTGTTCTTCTACTTCTAGCTCTCCATTTTCAGGGTTAAAGGGACACTCGCGTCGCCAATGCCCCACCTGGTGACACTGATGACACTTTGTCGTTTTCTTTAAAGTGGCAAAGTCTATCCTAGGTCTCTGCCCTTCTTCATTATCTTTGCTCTGACCATTTGGTTTTCGTCCCATCCCCTGCTTCTGCTGGCCACCCTTCCCAGCGGACTGCATTTGCACCACCATCAATTTCTCCTTTAGATTCTTGGCTTTAGAATCTATCTCGTCACTGCAGTACCTCGCATATCGTAAAATCTCATCTAGTGGTTTGTTCTGCCAACAGATTAAATGTTGCTGTATCATCAAACAAATATCAGGTCTCAACCCCAAGACAAACTTTGACACGAACTGCCCTATGTCTTTGGGATCCATTACATCTAGTCCACTGTATTGCTTGAATGTTTTCAACAATCTTTCATAAAACTCGTGAACTGTCTCCTTGGGTTCCTGCCTTGTTCGGTCTATTTTTACCCAATCTATATCCTGTGGTGGTACCTTATCTTTCAACCATGCTATTACCCTTTCATACTTTCGCATGACAATCTCAGACGGTCCATTAGTCCGAGCATCCCTCAATGGTTCAGCATTTGGCCATTCGACACTAGTCTTGCACGGGGTCCACAAATCAGATGGGACCACGATGTCAAACAACGTGTTCAAATCTATCCACAGTACTTTCGAGATTTTAACAAACCTCTCTACCTGCTTATACCATTCGACTGGATTGTCCCGCAACTTCGGAAATGAGTTGGTAAATGCGGCTAAGTCTCCTCTACTCCAGGGCACATGTACATAATTTCCATTTGATATTTCTCGCAAAGGGAATGCCTCCATCTGCATTACCCTTCCCTCAGGGGTCATCACATTTGTACTTCGCCTAACTGTGCCCTTTTTCAACCACCTTTCTTCCCATTTATCCAGTTCTCTCCACACTCTTATCCCTGTTACCAGCTCTCTTATGTGTGTTTTTAATCCAGTAGTTCTCTTCTCATCTAGATCCTGGTCTGCGTACTGTAATCTGTGGTTACTCTGCAATGCCCTTGTCCTAGACAAATCCACGGCATACTTGTCTGCCAAATCAGTCAGTTTTTCATGAAACGCTCTAGCTTTCCTAGTAATATCCTTTGCCATGAATAATAACTCATCCTGTTCGTACAATTCTATCCTTTCCAAAGGCAATGTTCCATCTATTATCTCATCAACATCTGATTTTAAACTGGTAACATCAAGCCTTTTTGCCTTAATTTCAGCTTTCAAGACACTCAATTTAGCTCCTCCATCCGCATCTCTCCCATCCCAGCTCCGAGATCTACGTTTAGGTATTGGTGAATTATAGGGAGTCCTCCCCTGTTCCCATCTCTCTAGATCCCATGCCTTTCCGTCTTCTCGGGGTGGGTGGTGAAACACTCCTTCATGCCTCATAGCCCCTCTCTCCCCCTCCGGGCTAGTTTCACGGGATGCAGGGTAAGATGTTCCATTACTCCCTCTTTCTTCCCTACTTCCCTGTGATTCCTGATTATTCGAGGCGTGGCGGGACCTATCGCTGTTCTCCTTTCTCCATTGTTGAACGTCTTCCCCGAGTGTATGATGAAGGCACCTAAACCTATTCTGAAAAGCCCGTACCGCCTCATCTCCTCCCTTCCCCCAGAGACGGGACATTTCCTCACATTCTACAATCCTAGTATTTTGTTCCGGCTGTTCTCTCTGATTTGTAGGACATGCATCCCCTCTATTCTCTTGACTTTGGCCTTCCCGGCCCTGACTGCTTTCGCTGGCCCCACAATGAGATACAGTCCCGTTACCCCTGCTTTCCCACTCTGGTTCCGTTCTTGTCCTGTTACTCGGAGATACTATGGACCCGTCCCATTCCCTCAAATCAGCTCTTAACTCTGAAAAAGATCTTGGCCGCGGTCCCCTTAGATCCATTGGTCCTCTCGGACCTCCCTGTTCTGAATTGGGACCGACAGTTGTGTCTAATGGGGTATTCCATGTTACTGATCCTGGCAATTGTTTCCATGCATTTGTCACATTATTCCTCCTTTCCATCTCAATCCTCTCCCTATCCAATTGCCTTTGTTGTTCCCCTCTATCTCTCTCAGAATTATAGATCGAAACTAT
Source organism: Lissotriton helveticus (assembly GCF_964261635.1). Lineage (NCBI taxonomy): Eukaryota > Metazoa > Chordata > Amphibia > Caudata > Salamandridae > Lissotriton > Lissotriton helveticus. The sequence goes on along the minus strand of NC_136060.1, from coordinate 392,038,099 downwards.
GGGTCCTATGGTAACAGGCACTTGAAGAGCGTCTGGCAATCCCACAGACTCAACCCTTTCTGTGGTTGGCGTTTTCTGCACCACAAACCTTCCCACTACACTCTGTACAGTGTTGTTTGGAGGTGTTTCTCCACTTTTGATAGGTGTCCATTCCGATATAGGGAGTGGTGTATATCCCTCTATGTACTTCCCATCTTCCCTTGCGAGCCCTCTATCTTCTATTAACTCCACTCTCGGAGGTGGTCTATCCATTAACAATCTGTTTATCAGATTGTCCTCCGACTCGCTTTCCTCGTCTTCTTCCATGAGGTTTCCTCCTCCTGACACCTCCCTCATCGGATACATTTTCTCCACCTCGATAGTCTGTACTCTCCAACGCTTTTCCTCCTCATCCCATTTGGAATCTCGCACTGCCCTTACCGATCGCGTCAGCCTTTGTTGACGCCTGTTCAAATTTCGGTCGTGTGCAGCCTTAATCCATGCATTAAGTGCCTCAAACTGTGTTGGTCTAGGTGAGGGTTTCAACGAGGACATGGTTGCTTTTAGCCGATGTAACACCTCTAATTTAAACGTCCCGTACCTCGGGAACTGCATTTCCTCATTCCCTTCTGTAAGCTTATTCCAAGCCCCAATCCACAATATCGTATGCAGCCCAACATTCGTTGCCATATAATGAGCTGGCGTACCCTCTGGGGGAGCCTCTTCCCCGTAATAATGTTCACTTCGTTTACGTTTAAAAATCCCTTTCAAACACTTAAAACACTTCATGATTTCTCTTTTCTCCGCGTTTGTTTACTTCCTGATGACACTCCACCAATCTCAGCGCTGTCCTCACTAACTGGCCTATCCGTACGCGACTTTCCTCCGACGTCACGCTAGCCGCCCAACCAGAGCGCGGCTCTAGCTAACGTCACACCAACCGCTCAATCAGAGCGCGGCTCTAGCCGACGTCACCCGTCCCCCTTCGCAGCAGTTCCCCTCCTTTCTCAGCTCGTCTCCTCGGTCATGCACGCATCCCATTCATACTCTGAAAAATGATTACTTCCGTCCAAGCGATCACCTTTCTTGACTGTACGCCCACAGTCTTTCTGTAGTTGTCACCTTAACTTGGCAAGATGTCTTTCCGTTTACTTCCAGACAATCGCCTTCTCCGATAGGTTACTCACACGCAGTAACTTTCGACCAGCGTCCGTTACTCATACACTCACTCTTACACTCCCCCTATCTTGGATCCACGGCGGTCAATGGTACCTCGTGACCTCCGTACTATGGTCGACAACTACCCTGGATGTTCGATACACCCAAAACCACTTAAGCTCTGGCCTGAACTTAAGATTTCACCAGTTAACCCGTTTACCAGGTTACCAGTTTACCAGGTTGCGCGCGCTCACAACCGTCTCTCATTCACACTACAGGCATTCAACTCCGCAAGACATTACAATACAAATACAACACAAAACACCGCAATCTATTCACGCATGACCCTTTTTATACTCACTCTCCGATACTGCTGCTTTTCTCGCACCGTCTGCACCTTTCGGCACACGATTCTTCCGCTGCTCGTCTCTCGGCGTCTCGGGCCTTGGGGTAAACTAACCTCTCTAGATTACCTTCCTCAAGAAGATAACCAACCATCCTCTGCTACCAACTGCTAACGCGGGATTACTGGTTACTAATTATCTTACCAAATCCCAAACTATGTCGACTGAATCGTTGGTACCTGTCTTGAGTAAAAGGTAATCTCGCAATAAATCAATCAATTTAAGAACTTACACCACTCTAAATGACCACTGACCAAATTTAAGTTTTAAAGATTTAATATAAAGTCAAAGATAACTGAAGATACAAACTTCTCAAAATGAGATTAAGAAGATAAATCGGTATCACTATAAACATGAACTTTTTGAATAGTCTGAGTCTGAAAAACAGAATAATAAGTACAAGCTCGAAAACCATCAGGGTTGCCAAAATGGATACAAGTTGCAACCTCAAAGTCATTACAGAAAAGAAAATTAAGGTTAGTCTGTCCCTACACTACACTAAATGACATCCCTACTTAGCAAGATCTTAACCCTCTAGGTGTCAGCCGTGGTGACTTCCTAAGAAGATCACGCACTTCTCTTTGTCTCTTCTCTGATAATGGGTCTCTCCTGATCAGCCTATCTGCCTACCCATCCGCTTCCTTAGGCTCCCAAAATCATCTGCTCTGCTCTCCTCCCGGGTCACTTTCCCTAATACCAAATCACATTTCCAATAGAAACGCCCCTTGGGACGCCCCTCACGTGGTACATCTTTGCGCGGCAAACTCCATGATGGTACTCTTGAAGACCCTCGTTATAGTTGACCTTGGTTCCCAGGCTTCTTCTTCCGTGCGCTGATACCCCCTGAAATTCCTGGAAACTCCTACAGGCCTGCGCAAGGCGCCACTGAACAAAGTCCCTTTCATTCGAGCTGATTAGGACCCTCGCACCTGCATACAGCTCGTCCTGCAGTGGGCCTCAAATTCCAGACTCCACCATATCTTTGGTCATAAAACACTCTCAAAGCTCCGTGCTGGACACCTCACGACCTCTCCTCTAACAAGCACATGGCAATTTAAACTACATGACATTATCTGCTCTGGCCTACTTGATTTACATGCAGCAGGTTCCTGCACTCTTAAAACGTGAACTTGATTTAAACAGCAAACATTCTTAACTAGCATACGTTTCTAAAATAACACATCTATAAAGCATATACTTTTAACCCTAAGTTCAATAGTACATTTTGAAAGAACCATGTCAACTTTATCTCACATTAATTTAGCAGCACGTTCAGGTTTGCTGTGAATTGCCCTAAGGCCTACACATAATACTGGATTTTCAAAGTTACATTTAATTCGGACATGACTCTTTTTAACATGAGAACATGAGGTTTTCACATATATTCCAACATTTCTACATTAATCTCACACCGTTATAATTATAGTTACTCTACTTAACATTCTATACGTTTCACTACTGAATATAAACCACTCGTGTGCAAAACATGTTTAAACTAACTACGTGCTTGTAAATATGGCGTACTTATACATTTTTTTCAAACTTGTGCTCTCTCACGTACGTTGTGTGTACGTTGCTTGTACTGACTGGTCGGTGACTGCACAAAACTGCTCTTTGCAACTCTGTGACCGGCTCCTCCTCTTACTGCTTTCCCTCTGTTGCTGGCTGCGGATTGACTGCTAGCTCCGTGGATGACTGCACGCACTGCTTCACTGGCTTCTGGTGCGTGCTTGAGAATGCTCTGTGATTGCCTGCACGTGAGCGCACCGATGACACTGCTAACATACAACAGCTCTGATACTGCTTGCACAAAAATGCTGTCACTGTGTATGGGCAGGTTATGATGACCGCACACAATTCGGACCCCACACACGGTGAGCTTTCCAACCTGTATCTTCCTACAAACACGTTCTTGCGAAGAAGGCTTGGTTGCTGCTGTGTTCCTTTGTTACAGCATCGTTTTGTGTATTGTTTTGCTGCAAGCAGTGCTTTAACAGCAGCACCAGTGAGAGGGGCACAGCAATCTCCATGATACAAATTCAAATTCCACCACAAGACATCGAGACACATAGGGGCTCATTAGGATCGCGGACGGACTTGAGTCCGTCCGCGACCCCAGAGTAGGAGGGAACGTCTGGATGTGCAGCGGCGTTCCCTCCGTGAAGATTAGGATGTGACCGCCAGGGTGGCGGTCACATCCTCTATCTTTAACATTGCGGCGGGTGCAGCTTCAAGCTGCACCCGCCGCAATGTTAAAAATGCATACATTGCATTTGTATGCAGAAAGCGGCAGGCACCGCGCGGTGCCAGACGATTTCTGCATACAAATGCAGGGGGGTACCATGGGTACCCCCCATGTGCACCCCCCACCCCCCTTCACCCAGGGGGCCCGCAACGGGTCCCCGAAGTCAAAATCCGTATACTTTTCCACGGCGGAAAAGCCGCAGTGGAAAAGCATCTCTTTAACACTATCCTAATATGGCTGGCGGTGTCTGATAGACACCGCCAGCCATGTTACAGCTTTTCCGCCGTGGTTGTAAGTCAACCGCGGCGGAAAAGCGGCAGACTGAAACCAGGACCCACCAGCCATCCTAATGTGGCGGTGGGTCTTTGGTGGGTCCGCAGAGGATTTTCTGCATCCTCCAGGCCGGCGGTGGCTTCCGCCAGCCCGGAGGATGCAGAAAATCCTCCATCCTAATGAGCCCCTTAGTACTTACGGAAGTGGAGATGCCGGATCCATGGCTTCTTGTTTACCACAGTTTAGGACAGACCCTAGGGTCTGTGGGTGCTAGGGGCCTGAACTCCCTCCGAACATTTATAAGGACAAAGTCAAACAAAAGAACATGGAGGGGCCATTAGTGAGTAATCTTCGCCTGCCATAAAGTCAAACAGAAAGCACTTCCTACACCAACAAGCATTTGCAATGCAATAGGTCTCGCATTTGCAAGAGATTAAGCTATTGGCATTGTAAATGACAATGCCTTTTATTTATGTGCTGGTTTTAAAAACATATAATTAAAAGGCATTGTCATTTACAATGCCAATAGCTCAAACTCTGGCAAATGGGAGACCTATTGCATTGCAAATGCTTGTTGATTCATAGCCTGCAGTTCCGCTTGTAAATTTAGCAAATAATTCTGCTCCCTTGAAGCGCTTTCCCATGTTGGAGAGGTGGAAAAGGAAAAGGTGCAAGCGTGAGAGTGGGAGTGGGTTCTGCTGCAGCATCCCCCGCTGCCCTCTGCTGACTTGCTAGTATACATTTAGCCCAACATGGCCACATATCACCGAACGCCAATCCAAACAGCAGTAATAAGGCTTTAGCAGTTTTATTTTTCTCCATCTAAACCATGACGGAAATAGTCCAATTCAGTTCATAATATTTATTTTGGATATCAAAACATCCATAAAAGCAGTCATTAAAATAGTAAATGATGATAATGCAGAAGTTACGTCTTAAAAGTAAAAAGGTTAACGCTACAGTCAGTCTAACCTTATTAGAAATCCATCAATATCATTTGACAATACAAAAAAAACAATCATTTTCCTCCGTTAAATGACTCAGTCTTAATCGCCTCTTTCAAAAAAACATACAAACTCATGTACGAAAAGCAGGGCGAGAGACACCTGCCTAACTCCCAAACGTTTTAGGAGATTTAATAAATATTTGGTGAGGCAACCTATAGAATTTACAAAACAGCCGGCCAGTCGGAACCGTCTTGTAATCCCAAAGGGTAGGCCTTTCCACCCTTGGGATTACGATTCATGGATTCCGTCATGGTTTCCATTCCGGCCTGCCCGACATGGAAACCATGTCGGAAAGCATGTTAGGGGGCCCCCATCAGGGCCCCCTTGGGTGCACGGCCTCAAGATGGGGGCTGCCCTCTGTTGATCCCTGCACTCCGTTGTGCCTGTCACAGAGTGCAGGGTTGTCTGCCACGGGTGAAGGGATGAACAGCACCTCCCATTTCCCTATAGGAGCATGTATTATGGCTGGTTTACAGCCGTAATGCATGCTCCCATAAGGAAATGTAGGAATGCGACCGAACAGTGTTCGGTCTGATCCTAATTAGGCAGTCGCGACTGCTGACCAGAGGTCGGTCGGTCCCAGGACCGAGAAGGTGTCAGGTGGACAATTAGTCCCAATGTATCAAACTCAGTCGGAATTTTATTAACAGATAATGATGGTAACTATTTGTAACAAAAGTTAAATCAGAGTCTATAGAGGGCACCAGTTTTAAAAGTATAAAACTCCGCACAGTCGTTTTTTGTAGTTTGATACCCTCTACTTCTATACCTTCTGAGGGAAGAATATAACATAATTCACAATATTTCAAGATTTCACAAAATTTGCTCAGTTTAATCCTTTTAGCGTGCAGCCCAGATCGTGATCTGCCCTATTACCACGTGTAGACATTCAAACAAATTTGGAGTGGAGTCTCACTCCAGTGCCGGATGCACAGCTGAATCAATGACTTCTTACAGAAGATTCCACACAGGGTGAGAACAAGAAGAGTGGGAATGAGCTGTTACCTGACAGTGGTTGAAAATATAGTGGCATGTTAACGTTGTTGGGAAAGTGGATGGATTTAACTGGGGTTTGGCACAAGCTGGTGGGGACTATTCTTGGAGGGTTATTAAAGGCACATGGAAAGCGAATAGGGTAGAGAGTAAATAATTTAGAGGAAGTTTGTTTGGTTACTGGGTAGCGTGTAATCACGTAATTAGAGGGATAACATTGCTTATGGGGTAAAGTTACAATCAGCAAAAGGGGTTGGGAGTAACATAGTTGCTTGTAAATATTACGTTTTGGATATACAATCTAAATGTTAAATGTTGTTTTATTTTTAGTGAAACCCCTGACAAAGGGCAAAAAATATGCCCGAAATGCATTGGGAAGAACTTTTATCACTTAGGATGAATTGCGTACTAATTCTTGCTTCAGAAAAAGGCCTGGTTAGGCATATCTGACGTATTAAATATGCTTTGTCCCTCATGTGACATGATGAACTCATATGAACAAAATTGAAAAAGAAGTTGAAACATAAGGAATAAACCAATACTAAACAAGGATAAATGTGTTGAATCTTCTGTAAGAAGTCATTGATTCAGCTGTGCGTCCGGCACTGGAGTGAGACTCCACTCCAAATTTGTTTGAATGTCTACACGTGGTAATAGGGCAGATCACGATCTGGGCTGCACGCTAAAAGGATTAAACTGAGCAAATTTTGTGTAATCTTGAAATATTGGTGTGCACTTGGACACCCTCTTTTGTGAAATGTATTACTTACTTGCCCTACGGACAAGTTGCACCCACGGATTACGGTGAAGATGAGAGAGAAAAATGGAATTACCAAATTGAACTGTCACATGAGCGATGATGTCACCCTAAACATGGGAGCTAGTGAACTGCTCTGGAAAACAACATGATGGACGGTTTTTGTAAAACTCGCAGTCAAGAAGAACACCATGAGCAACAGAAGTTTTATCAGCATTTGAAATATAATCATAGCATTGAATTTGGACTTTGCACTAAATCAGTGAGATGTGTTTTAAACCTCTTTGTTTTGATGAAGCAAGATTTCGCACATTACGCGACTTGCTGAAATCAAGAACCTCGATTCATTTATAACTCTGTAATCCAATTTGTATGTCTTACTAATTTCCTTTATTTTTGATATACATGTATCTTAGTGATGCTTGCTTATGTGTTTTACTAATACGAATAAACCTTGTCTTAAAAATTGCCGTCGCTTGGGAATTTACTACTGCGCATGCGTTAGTCACACTCACGTGACGTGACGTAGTTGCAGTTCTGGTGGGAAAATGTGCGCATGCGTATTTGCCTCTAATATGGCTGTCTGAATACTCACATGGTGAAGCTTGCGCAGATGCTCTCGTGTTATTGTCTGTTGCACTAATTCGTAATCGCATAGTATATTTTTATAATAAGGAGTATAAAGTAGATATTCATAATACATAAGTGAAATCATTTATTTCTATGTTTTAATTTGTTTTCGCTTACTTTTCATGTGCCCTGGATTGAAGGGTTGATGGGATGCTTGGGAGTCCATGATGAAGTGCATTACTGCGCATGACCAAAGGGTGGAAGGTGGCATTGAATGACTGCCAACCAGAAGTAGCAGCCAAGATGTGCCTGGGAAGATGCACCTTCACCCAGCTAGAGAAACTGAAAATGTCCTGCATTTGCAACATTTGTATATTTTCCTATTGTATTCTGTAGAATATGTCATGGGAACCCCAAATCTGCTAGGCGGTACCATAAGATGTAAATTGAGACTTGTAGAAGTTTGTTCTGATTGGTGTGTTAACCTATCCTACTTGGGGACCAATCGAAATTGGGGATTCTGACACTTTGCAACATTGGGGGGTGGTACACTGACCCGAAAACAGTATAACTAGCCTAGTTTCAGCTAGAGAAATTGTCCTACTTGTCTGAATAGCTGACCTGTCACTGACCCAACGCACTCAATAGGTGACTGAATACAGAGCGCTGCGGAGCACTCTGTACGAATTTGACCATAGACTCTAAGGTTTTACTAAACCTTAAGTGCTGGCGGAGCACTTTGCTGGGGAGTTCGCTAACCCAATCGGGGTTCTGACTGATAGCTGCAGAGAGGGTGGAGCGCAGGCGTTGCTTCCAAACTGCGGGTGCTGGTCGTGCCTTGGTGGTCCTGTCCTGATCCTAATCTGGTTTTCTTGTCCTGTCCTGGGGTGTCCAATCTGCACCTGCTGTCCCATAGATGACTGTCCTTCCTTGGGGTGTTTCCTGTCTTTGACTGATCCGTGGCCAGGGTTGGTCAGCACACCTTTCTAGGTAAATATAGTGCCGAAAACTCTCCACTGCATCTTCTATTTTTCTGTCTTTGCTTAAATAAAGACATTTCTTTGCATATGTTAATTTTCCATGCTTTCCACAACCTATTATAAAGTCATACAGTATACTTTCCTTAGCATGTTCCTATGTTTCTCTACCTTTTTTTAGAACACATTCTCTCCATACTGTTTATGAAACATAACTGTGGTATATAAATTTCTCCTGAAATCTTATTTTACGTAAAAATGCTAGAACTATAGCGTGTTCCCTTTTCCCCCCTCCCATAGATGTATAGGATTTCCAATCCTTACCTTGCAGTATTTTTCTCAAATAGTAAGGTCTAGTTCATGATCCAAATTTCTAAAATCCATTTAGTAGATCGCATTGTTATAACTTTCTTATAGACTCATAAATGGTTGCCCTGACACTGTTCCTCTATGGTTATGTTCTTTTTGTTATCTTAATTATTGATTGCCTTATAACTGTAAACTTGATTATTTCCGAATCTGATTTCTAGATAAACTTTTAAAACTTCCCAGTTGTCTGTGATCATTTAATGCGAAATAGAAATAAGTTGGGTTTTGTATTTTGCCTGCCTTTCTTTTACAGCTAGCTCCCTGATCCATTGTGGATCTTAGGTACCTGTAACGGTGGATTGGTAAGTCAGGTACACTAGAAATAAATAGGAAGGAACCAGGGTTACTGGTAGTAGAATTGGTAGGTCACCCGATTAATGTAGGTGATGAATCGGAAAAATATGGGCCTGGTACGTGTATGGTGAAAATGTATTGGCCGGGTGACCTGCGATCTCTATCAGTAATTTTCTGGTAGCAGAGGTATGGTTAGGGACTAGTTAAAGTTAGGTAGGACTAGTTAAGCTAGATAAGTTGGATACTGTTAGAAATTAGTGCTGCTAGTCGAGAACATTATTGCTGCTAAAAAGATAGACTTTTTCGTGAACTGATCACCCACGTGAAATGTTTTGCTTTGAAAAATTATGAAATGTTTTAAATTGTTTTTCTTATTATTATACTGATATATGTATTAACCCACTCGTTAGTAAAGTGTTTATATGTTTGTTGGGAATCCCCGGGGAATTGAATCGCGTGGTGAAGAGAATCCACTTCGCGTTGAGGTCACTGGCCTAAGGAAGGTTAGTGCAGGTTAGGCAGAACTGGAAGCACTAACTAGGATTTTCTGAATGTATGTTTGAATAAATGATGGCGACGAGATCACTGGCAAAACTTCTATTGTGAGAAAACCTAGTGAGGATCACACCGGAAGAAGTAGCAGGTATATCGGAGCTTGGGTGATAGCAAAGGGGTTCGCTGGTGAAACTTTAGACTTAGTATATATCCCGGAAAGAAGTGGATAAGTCAAAGGAAGTAGCAGGTTCCCTAATGCTTGCGTGAAGGGTAGGCAGAAGAGATCTATCCGTAGTGAATGAAAAGTAAATGGAAGTAGTTTACTTGCAGTGAAACAAATCTTTGCTGTCTAGACACTTGGGTACAGTGGCGAATGTGTATTCGTTTGTAAAATAACAAGCACTTGCACTTTTAGAGAGAAATTAAGTTTCCGTTACCTTGTGAGGGAGGGAGTCAGTTGCGGAGCTGCTCTGACGTCACTCTGAGCCGTGCTGGGATTGTTAGACGCAGCGGGTGTGTAACGGAGCTGAAATTGTAAAGGAGGGGTGAGTGCCGAAGCGTGAGAACCTGTCTCGCGAAAGGCCGCGCACCCATTGGTCGAGATTATTTGAACCCGTGCACTTTATTGGTTGCACGAAAATAAGAAACGCACTTGGATTGGAAGTGAATTTGTAAACAGAGTCACTAGCAGAAATCGTATGTGGCACTCGTATAGACCGCATACTAGACCTGATCAACGATATTTAGGGTTTGAGAACGATCAGTGGAAAGGGCATAAAACCGACATTATGTACGGAAATAAGAGAAAAATATCCCTTGTAAATAAGGTGAAGAATTATTTCAAAAAAGACAAACCGATTAAAACCAGAGAAGGTGTTGTCATTCCGCCACCTAATACTCCCGCATCTTTCATGATGTTTGATAAAGGGTACCACTCGTGTGTATGGTTGGAAAACTGGGCGGACTACACCAAGGATGACGGAATTTTGGCTTTTCCGTTAGAGGGTACATTCAATGGCAGAATTCTATTTAATTTGAGAACCCGAATGAATGACTTACATCCCAGACCTAGATTAACGCAGTACGAAGCTTTAGAGGAATGGGAGATCGAAGCTTTCGAGAGAGACAAGCCCCGAATGGATAAAGGGTTGACAAAATTTTATCCAAAGTTGAAGCAGGAGACCCGAGACAAAAAGATGAAACAGTGGAGACAGAATATGATTGTAGAAGGGTTGTTTCCAATGATGCCGATGGGTGGTCCTCCTGCAGGAGAGAAGAGAACAGAAAAATGTAAACATTGGGTGCCCATTGGGGAGTTGGATGATGAACTATTAGATGACATGTTTATGAGAAGTCCGCCTCCTTATAATGAAGGACACCGACCCTCTAGTGGAGGGGATAATTCACGGAGACCTCCTCCCCAGGAAGAGGCCAGATCAGTAAGTGTAGGAGAGAGTCGTCAAATACCTCCATATAATGAGGGTTTGGGACCTCTAGGTGCTAGAGATAGCTGTCAAAGAGCACCATTTTGTGGGGAGTCAAGATATTCGAGAGAAAGAGACTTCTGTTCTAGACTTCCCTACGAGGGTGAAGCAAGGCCTTCCACGTCAGGACTTCCGTTCTCAAGGCCCCCGTCTGAGGAAGAACCAAGATCCCTAGGTACAGGAAATCTGTTCCCAAAACCTAATTACGGTGAAGGACCAAGTGAGACACATCCCACTGCCCCGAGTTATGCCCCAACTTTGACCCCGCAGGTATTACATGACAATTCTTTAGACAGGATACTGGAGGACAGGGAACGAGAGGCTTTAGCTAAGCAGAGAGCCGAGATAATTCAGAAGATTTCCCAGTTAAATACAAGTCCTGAAGCCTTGACAATCCCGGTAACTATTGGACCAGTGGTTCCGCTGTATGGGGATAGACAGGGAAGTCCGAAGACTCCAGTTATTACTCCAGTTGTAGCACAGCCAAGGCAGGAGCCCTTAATTGTGGATGACCAGACCAGTGAATGCGAGTCCGAGGTCTCGCTAATGGATCTGCCCATTAGGGGTGCAGGGAAAAGATTACAGAAAAGACACAATCCTTTTAACACGAGGGAGATTCAAATGGAATCGACTTCGGGTACCAAGAGTGTCACATTGGTGACTCCTGAGGAAATTGAAAGGTGGAGTCAAGAGTTAGAGAAACAAACTCCTCAGTCGAAACCTTTAGATATTTTCAAACTCAGAATAGAAATGGAAGAGCTAATGGCAGGAAATGTAGGTTTGGACAGATTAAATACCTATTCTGAAGAAGAGTTGCTGTTTATTGGCAAAAGTTTTACCCGAAACACCAGAGTGCTCCATGAAAAATGAACAGACACTGCAGCTAGTATGGGAATCGATATTTCAAAATCAAAGCCACTGCAGAAACCCTATAGAGCTGATTTTTCAGACAAAGATCTGGAAAATATAAATGTATCAGGGAAAAAGGCGCAGGTTAAAGAATTATTGACTGTGTTGCAAAAATGGGGAGACGTAGAAAAGTGGAAACCAGGTGGGCAAAGAAGAAAGATGAGGCCAGATCTAAACAGACGTCTTCCGAGTTCGTTCTAAAAGAAGCTGACAAACCTGAGCAGTTATACCCTATGCGTGAAGTGCCAGGTGGAAAATATGTGCACGTTCCATGGTCCCGACAGGATATTGTGTCCTTTACAAATGATTTTCCAAAACTACGAGAAAAGCCTGTGGACTGGTACAGGCAAGTGGAAAGGTTTGTAAAGGTGCAAAAGTGCTTGTGGAAAGACCTGGATGGGTTTTTCGACATTGTGGTTCCTGTGGATTTATGGACCGAATGCAAGGTTGCCATTGATTGGCCCAACAAAGAGTATGATAGGGACCCTGTAACAGGTGCTCCCTCTGATGAGGTAATGAGAAAATATGACCAGGTCATGTTACATCTGAAAATGAAGGTGCCTGCGAAGGAAACTGATTGGACCAAAATAGATAGAACCACGCAGGAAAGGGATGAGTCTGTGCACTCCTTTTATGAAAGACTGTTGCAGGTGTTCAAAACTTACAGTGGAATAGATAACATCGAGATGAAGGACATGACCCACTTCATTTACAGGTTTGTAAACGGTTTAAGACCCAAAATTTGCCAGTGGATCAAAGACAATAAGATTTGTTGGCAGTCTAAAAAAATGGATGAGGTCCTACGGTATGCAAAGTACTGTGAGGACGAGATGGCAGATAAGAAAAAGGCACTCAAGGAGAAGGTCATGTGGGCACAAGTAAAGTTAGCAGAACAACAGGAAAAACAGTTGAATAAGATGAATAAGAATACCCAAAATCAAGGTTCTGGGGGTGGAGGGAAGCCCAAGGTAAAAATGAGCAGAGAAGAAGCTAAAAAGAAATTTCCCTGCCACCAGTGCGGAGAAATCGGGCATGGAGAGATGAGTGTCCATATTTACAGCATGATAATACCCAAACCCCTGATTTAACTCCACAGACGCAGAATGAAAAACCAAGAAAGACTCAGCATCAGGTAAAGGCAAGTCAATTGCCCCGAGCGCCAAAACCGAATTATAAGGGAAAATCACCACAGGGTGATGACATAGAGATCTGGGGAGGCGATGAGAATAGAAATGCAGCAACTTCGCAGTTTTTGTTGAATGATACCTTTTTCTGTGACGACCAATACTGACGAGGCCTGAGAGGGGAGGACAAGGAGTGTGTTCTTGGCGCCTCCTTGCCGGTAGACCAGTCAGGGCCATACGTTGAAGGAAAGGTTGATGGAAATGATGTCACCTTTCTATTGGACACTGGTGCTACCCGGTCTACAGTGAGAACAGCGGACGTTCCAAACCTACCCCTCTCGGGAGAAGCAATCCAAGTAGTGGGTGTGTCTAATCAATTGATTAGTACCCCAGTTACTGAGCCCATGGAGATCACAATAGGGAATTTTAAAGAAATGCATAGATTTGTAGTGTGTGATACCAGTCCAGTAAACTTACTGGGACGTGATTTGTTGTGCAAAATGAACTGCACCATCTTTTGCACACCAAAAGACGTCGAAATTCAAACCCCAGACGAAGATGGCATATATAAATTAATGTTAATCAGACCTGACTCAGAAATTAAACGAATGACTATACAAGACTTATCCGAAGAACTCCAAAAGACAGTGAAATCAAAAGTATGGGACTTTACTGGAAAAGATGTAGGATTAATGGCCAATGTAGACCCGATACAAATAGCCATGAAAGAAAATGCAGTTTACCCCAATACCAAGCCATACAAAATGAGTGCCGAAGTAAGAGCAGGAGTTGCGATTGAAATACAAAAGTTGCTAGAAGCAAACATCATACAAGAAGTGATGAGTAGTCTGTGTAACTCACCCATAATTGGAATCAAGAAACCTAGTGGCAAATACAGAGTAGTGCAGGACCTGAGAAAGGTAAACAAAATAGTGGTTCCTTGTTGTCCTATTGTTCCAAACCCAGCAGTGATCCTATATCAGATTCCCTGGGATGCTGAGTGGTTTACCCTGATAGACCTATGTCATGCATTCTTTTCGATCCCATTGCATCCAGATAGCAAATTCCTTTTCTCATTTGCTTTCGACGGTCACGTGTATGTTTGGAATCGGGTCCCCCAGGGGTACACAGAAAGCCCCTCTATCTTTAATCAGATCCTGAAAAAGTGCCTTGAATCTTTAGTCTTACCTGGAAAGTCTGTTTTGGTGCAATATATAGACGACCTCTTGGTGGCGTCTAAAAGTCATAGAGATTGTGTGATTGACACCATTGCTTTACTGAATCACCTAGGTGAAAAAGGACATAAAGTGGCCCCTGAAAAATTGCAGTTCTGTTCAAAATCAGTGAAATATCTGGGGCACCAGATCGAAAAAGGCATCAGAAAAGTCACCTCAGAGAGAGTCAGGATAATTCAAAAGATGCAGTTACCCCGTACTCAGAAAGAAGTCAGAATGTTTCTTGGAGTGGTAGGTTATTGCAGGCAATGGATTGTGGGATTGGCAGCCCTGGCAAAGCCTTTGATAAAAATGACAAAGAAAGGAGCAAAGGACCCAGTAGAATGGGATGATGAAGGCTTAACAGCATTCACTAAATTACGAGACTGTCTGTGTACAGCCCCTGCTTTAGGGATGCCTGACTATTCTAAGGAGTTTGCACTGTTCTGTGACACACGTGACAATTGTGCCTTGTCAGTCTTAACACAGGAGCAGGGTCTGACTAGACGTCCAGTGGCCTATTTTTCTGCCACTTTGGATCCAGTAGCTGCTGGATTACCCGGATGTCTGAAAGCAGTAGCTGCAACTTGCACAAGTTTAGAGCAGAGTGAATCCATTGTAATGGGACATCCTGTCACTGTGTATGTTCCTCATGCAGTTGTAATTTTACTAACCAGAACTAAGACCCAGTATCTCACCCCTAGTCGGCTGACTAAATACGAGAGGATTCTCGTGGGTGCTGCAAATGTGGTTATTACTCGGTGTAATATCCTGAACCCAGCTACCCTGCTTCCTGACTCAATGATTATGGAAGCCAAGGGAGAGGATGAACATGACTGCATAGATTTGACAGAATTCAGTACTAAACCACGCCCAGACATTAGAGAAGTACCTTTGCCTGTAGAAGATGAGGAGTTGTTCGTGGATGGCTCATGTATGAGACACGAACTTGTAGGCCTAAGCGCTGCTTATGCTGTAGTCTCTATAAACGCCATTAAAGAGGCTTCCTGTTTATATGGGGTGAAGTCTGCACAAGTAGCCGAATTGATTGCATTGATAAGAGCTTGTAAAATTGGGAAAAACAAAAGAATAACAGTATATACTGACAGTCAGTATTGTTATGGGGTCGTGCATGACTTCGGCCAATTGTGGCTACAAAGGGAGTTTCTGACTTCATCAGGTACTCCTATTCGAAATGGGAAAGTTGTGCAGTATTTACTGGAAGCAATCCAATTACCAAAAGAATTGGCAGTGGTCAAATGTGCTGCTCATAAATCGGGCCTTGACCATGTATCTTTGGGAAATAACTTTGCTGATGAAGTGGCCAAACATTGTGCCAGAAATCGCATGTCTGTAAATGTTAAACTGGGGGGACCTGGAAACAGCTGCCAACTTATGGTGTTTGAAGAGGTGCCTACCTGGGAGGAGGTGAGAGATTGGCAGCATGCGGTGCCAGATAAAGAGAAAGAAAAATGGAAGAAACTTGGTTGTCGACCGAGAAGTGAGGATGGTGTCATTGTGGGCCCAAATGGTATGCCTGTGTTGCCTAGACATCTGCTTGCTTCTATGGCCAGACTGATACATGGAAATTCACACACTGGTAGGGATGCCATGGTTCTGGTTTTCCAACAAACATGGTACAATCCGAAGTTCAGGAAGGTAGCAGAGTCACTCTGCCAGAGGTGCTTGACATGTCAGCAGTTCAACGCTGGTAAAAGAACAGTAGTTGAACTAGGGAAAATTGGGAAATCAGGGGGTCCCTTTGTGAGAATACAGATTGACTTCATCACCATGCCTCGTTGTGAGGGAAAAAGATATGTCCTTGTCATTGTCTGCCTGTTTTCAAAATGGGTGGAAGCCTACCCTACCAAACAGAGTGACGCCATAATAGTAGCCAAATTGTTACTACGAGAATTGATACCTTGGTTCGGGGTTCCAGTCACAATTGAATCAGATAGAGGCAAACATTTTCAGAATGAGATAATCGATCAGCTCTGTAAAGCATTCCAGATCACCCAAAAATTGCACTGTGCATATCGTCCAGAGGCTTCTGGAGTAGTAGAGCAAATAAATGGCACTATAAAATCGAGATTAGCAAAAATGTGTGATTCTACTGGCATGAACTGGATAAATGCATTGCCTCTTGTTCTGATGGGACTCAGAAGTATTCCAGACCGAAAAACAGGCCTGAGCCCTCATGAAATCCTGATGGGAAGAGTGATGAGACAAGCATGGGTACCAGGATACAAATTGTTAAACATTTCTGATGATTTGGTACTTGAGTACTGCAAGCAACTAGGTGACCAAGTGCGTTCTATCTCTCGCCAGATTGGGGAAGACGCCGTCGCCAATCCAACAACCCCAGTTCACAAATTGGTTCCTGGCGACTGGGTTAGAATCAAGAAACATACTCGTTCGAGTTGCCTTGCACCGAGGTGGGGAGAAAAACGCCAAATAATACTGGTGACCACGACAGCGGTGAAGTGTGCCGGCGTTCCAAAGTGGATCCATGCCAGCCATACACAGAAGGTGATTCCAGACGAGAAAAAAGGCGCTGAAGGTTGTCCAGCTGAGGGGTCTGCAGACGTTGGTCCTGAAGTAGCTGATGACGAACAACCGAGCACCAGCCAAGATGATTGGATACCCATAATCGACCTAACTGGAGATCCATTCAGAGCAAGAAGTCAAATCTATGAAGATAGAGAGTGGAATAGAGAGGAAGAGGTAGGCACAGGCGAAGATCCTCAGATTATTGAGATTCATGTCAAATCTGAGGAAGAAGAGGAAGGTCAGACAGGAACAGAGCAAGTGATCGATACACCTCCACAAACTCCTGAAATTGAAAAGGAACAGACAAGAAATAGTGAAAACGTTCAGGCAGAAGAAAATCAAGGGATCGAAGTGCTTGAACAGGATCAGATAGACCTAGAAGAACATGTTCAGGACACAGAAACAGAGACACTCGAAAGTAAAACCCAGAATACACCTGAACAAGGCCAGCTTAGTACCCAGGCAGAAGATATAGAGACACGACCTGGAACTAGTCAGACAGGAAGGGAAGAATCAGAAGTGCCACAAACAAACGAAAATAAAAGAGCATTAGAAGAAAGCCAAATCACAGTGCCAGCTAAAAGACTCAAGAAAAAGAAAAATATTGAACCAGGATATATTAGGAAACTGAGACTGAGAATAAAAACAGTAGAAGAAAAACTTGCAGAAAGAAGGAAAAGTCCCCGTATTACAGAACAAGCTGGAGAAAGCTCCAAAAGACGGAGTGATCGAATAAAAAGACTGAATGAGAAATACCAAGATCCTGAATGGACATATTTAGTGTTAGAAGAATTTGAAGATCTTGATATTACTGACGAAAGTGACGAAGAACAGACAGCTGATTATTCTGCCGAGGAAGACGAACCAACCTGAAGTTGTGCAGGGTAAGCCACCTGTGCAGAGTTACAAAGAGGGGTTGAGAAATCTTCTTCTGAACGAAAATGTCTGATTCAAATGTGAATGGAAGGCCTAGACGCAGTTGTTGCAAAACATGCTGCAGAGTATGTATATGTAGCATAGCTATAGTGTTAATAATTTGGATAGGACTAACAGTTTTCATTCCTTATATGGTGAGCAAAAATACTAATATTGACCCTACTCATACTGGGACCACTGACACTGAAGAACTGACAACACCAAGTGTAGAAAGACGTGAGAAAGCACTCAGACAAACAAAACGAGACTTAGAAGCATCAGATGAGGAAGGACTACATTATCATGGAGTTAAAAACCAGACACAGTTAAATGTTTTCGCTAATCTTTTAGTGCACTATGTAGAAACTATGGAAATAGAAGACTGCTATGTCTGCATGAAGCTACCTACTTCTGTAGCTGAAGGCGTGACTTACCATCACCTACCCTTGACCTATGGAATTTCCTGTAGTATTTTAGCAAGCTTATTTTACAAAAGAGGACCGTTACAGTACTACTATTCTAACTCAGACGTGACATTTTCTGAACTTCCCATACGTGGAAACTTGAATCCTGTACATACTAAAAGTGATGTTACACGTTATATGGGAGAATACTTTCTGACAATAGGCACTATAGATTTAAATGAAGCACACAGAGATAACTTGACCTGTTCATTACATGAACAAGAAAAAATGTTTTTAAACATGGCAGAGAAAAGAAGGGAGAGTTTCCAAAGAAAGGCAAATGATAAGAGACAGAAAACTCCTAAATGGGCTGGAAACATGGAAAGCACCTCAAATGGTGGGAGTGGTCCTGCTTTGTTGCTGGATTTCGAAAGGAAAGGGAAACTCTGTCTTCATCGCGAGAAGACTAGTTATTACAATAACATTTTCATTGGTTCCAGTCAATGTGAACACAATTACAAGGTAATTGGAGGTTGGGGTTTCAAAAATGGGTCAGAACCTGTGTTTCCCACAATTTATTATATATGTGGAAACAAGGCTTATTTCAAATTGCTGGATCACTGGTATGGAAGCTGCTACTTTGGCATTGTCTTCCCGAAAATATACCATGTGAGGGAAATTGCTGGAAGCAATGAAAACACTGATGGCTTAGTGCGTAGTAAAAGAGAAAGCGTAGGTGAAATAATGGGTAGTATTTTTAGTGCACTGATACCTGGAGTGGGAGTGGTTCTGAATACACACAGAATTTGCAAATTATCCACAATTGTGGATGTGCTGTCTACTGACACAGCTCATGGATTTCTATTGGTCAACACCGAAATGGTTGCGATCAGATCAATGGTTTTGCAGAACAGACTTGCGCTTGATACCTTATTAGCAAAAGAGGGCGGAGTCTGCCGGATGCTGAAGGCGCAACATTGTTGCACTTACATACCGGATAAAAGTGTACAGATCAAAAGATATGTGAAAAACATTACTAATTTGGAAAAGGAACTCAAACCACTGGAGGTTGACAGTGCCTGGAAGAGACTTGTCGATGGTCTCTCCAATGTAGGTCATTGGTTTGTTAATTTAGGTAAAAGTTTATTGTTTAAGGTACTGATGCCAATTGGAATGATAGGTTTCATCATTTTCCTCATATTTGTCTGCTGCAAATGTCGCAAACACACAAAGAAATACGCTGTGAATAAGAGAGGAGTGAAACGGAGTGTGGATGAACTTGAATTGGAAGACTTGAATAATCAAATTTACAAAAGGGTGAAAAATTCTCACCCGGATAAAGATGTGAAAGAGAAATTGAATCGAATGTTGGAAGAGATGGAAATGCACAAAGTCTAAAAGTTGGCATCTGGTTCCATTAAGTTTGTGATGATAGTAAATATCATCAAAGAGGGGATTGATGAAGCAAGATTTCGCACATTACGCGACTTGCTGAAATCAAGAACCTCGATTCATTTATAACTCTGTAATCCAATTTGTATGTCTTACTAATTTCCTTTATTTTTGATATACAAGTATCTTAGTGATGCTTGCTTATGTGTTTTACTAATACGAATAAACCTTGTCTTAAAAATGGCCGTCGCTTTGTGGTAAATAAATAAATAATACCTCTATTTTTGACTAGATATACAATAACAGATAGCTCAATAAATAAGAGTCAAGATTCGAGGTATCTTGAGTTTTGCAGGTTTTAATACAGCATAAAGGACAGCAACAGGACAACCTGCACGGGAATAGGATGGCAGCTGCCGGGGGCAGGATCTGGGAGCATAAGGACAACTTTTAATAACAGTGCACAATATTTATAGTTAAACAATTGCATTAGAGTTCATACAGTAGGCGTAGCAGTGGGCGGAGTTCGTAGCAGTCGCGAAAGATAAGGCTGAAGTGGGTGTAACAAGAGGCGTGTACATAGACATGTGATGTAAACGTAACAGAATATGTCATAAAAGGGGCGGAAACATGGAGGGGGCTACCTAAGGAGCCGGGACCTCTGACCTAGTGGTGCGCGCAAGCTGGCAATGACGTGTTACTAGGAGGAACTGGGGCTATGACTTCTGTGCTAGAAGGGGAGACTACAGTCTGGAGAGTCACAGCGACATGTACCTAAACACTATCTAGTATCTGATGTTTAGAGAACATGTTGATAGAATCCAAAAGTTATCAGGGTAAAGGCTAACAGACTCTAAGACTGGTGCATACATAATTTTACATGTAGTGCGTGTTGAGGAATATTACATGACCATTAATACAGTATTTCTCTTACATGGAGACGTAAAGGCTAGACCATGATGGAAACTATTGATGCGATTCAGTAGCTTAGGAATGCAGAGAAGGAGAGCTGGACTGATAACTGGAATCATAACATACTCTTGGCAGACTGGCAGGCAGAGCCAGGCCGAGCCGGGCACTGTGAGGCAGGAAGTAAGTGAAGGGTCAGGGATACAGGTGGGGGCTGTATCGCTTCTCAGCGAGGGTTCAGGAGACAGGAGCTGAATCTGGTGTCCGGGCCCTTTTGAGGCCTAGAAACGGGGACCTTTACTGAATTAACGTGTACACTGTGAAACGTGGCAACATAGCTTTACATAGGCTTAATACTCGTAGCTTTCACGAGAACTGGAAACTGGCATACTAGAGTTGGACACAACTGTAATTGCGTCTTTAATCGATCATAAGGGAATACATATGCATATTAGTCATGCACATATAGCATAAGATGGGGAACACGTAGGGACACAGAACATGGCAAAATTTACTTTTCCACATTCCCTCCTTGTCACTACGTTTCCATCAGGAAACATCAATATTCATGATACCATCTATCATTTCATACAGTACCATTTGCTCGTCTCGAATTGACTTGGAACGGGACTTAGGACTAGGACTTGGAATACAGGATGTAGCACAAATGCCGCAAATCGCAGGGCCACATTGTATACAGAGGCAGCAACTGAAAATGATCATTACTGCTATACCTAGGAATGACAATACCTTCCATCCCCAGGCAGAAATTATACTCCAGAGCCAACCGGACCATGTCCAGGTGCCTGGATTTTGGTGTAACTGATGGGCAATCTTATGTAGTCTGGTTATAGCTGAATAAACAGACGGCGCGTTATTAGGAATGAAAATGCAGCAACTAGATCCGATGACTCTACATGCTCCTCCTCTATCGGCCAGTATGACGTCAAGAACGAGACGATTTTGGAGCACGACAAATCTCATAGCAGATTGTTCTTCGGTTAAGTTACCTAGAGCGGAGGCAGTCTCATTCACAACTGCTTCAAGGGTTCTGGTTAACCTACGTATTAGTTTACTATTCTGGATAGGGCCTATAAAGAAGAAGAAACCTTTATTGAAGTCTGTATACTGTTCTAGAGCAGTTTCAGTTTGATCGACAATTGGGGACTCAATCTCTCGTCTATGTCTAACGTGTACTAGATGTGTGTTTCTATGATAATCGGATGGGGCTAGGAAAACTGGTGGCAGTAGGAAGGCAATGTAACATGTTCCATCCCAATCGAGGGGCAGACGAACATATGCGGTCTGACCACAAATAAAATAAGAATGACGTGAAGCTTTAAAAATAGATTTCCCACTGTCACTATACTCGACAATAGTAGTACAATCACTATGTCCTACTAAATGTGTGCTCTACTGTAGTATTAGGAAACTTATTTACAGGAGAAATTGGAAAACATAAATGCAATGCATAACTTGTGCAGGTAACCATCAAACTCAAAAATAGAAGAAAACATAGAATAACGATACATCTGATAGAGTTTTGACTAACTCTCTCACTCTCCATTTTAGAGCTCTCCCTAGCGAGAGACACTAGGGCTGCGAGCGTTTTTAATTGGAACTTACTTGCTGGCATATCTACGAGTGATTCTGTGTTTTTAAAGCTGTTAAAAGATCGTTTTATGAATTTTCACTTGGGGGTTTCTAAATAGAATTTTAAACTGGGGAATTAATGTAGGCACACTAACATTTCTTCTTCCAGATGGAACAAACTTCCCACAGCACTGCGACTAGAACCATCAGAACTAATATTTAGGGCTAAGCTTAAAACTGCACTTTTCGAACAGTAAGGTATTCCACTTTTGTAAGTTCCAGTAAGTATCTGCTCCTCAGCGCGGGGACACGCCTCTTGGCGTCACCAAGCGCTTTACAAAACTCCCTAAAAAAAAAAATAAAAAAAAAATGGGGGTCTATCTCATACATGTCAGAAACCTGTCTAACCGTTTCACCCGAGGGGGACTTAGACAATTAAACTGGCTGACTTATTTTACTAGACCGGAGCTTCTTTTTATACTCCTGCTGCGGAGTTTCCTCTAACAGGGGAGGCTTGGAATCAAAGTTTGTAGCGGAACAGTCCTTGAGAATAGGGCAGTTTTTAGAATTCTGGCAGTCCTTGAAAATGCAACAGTCCAATGTTTTTATTCGATATCCATGGAATTTCTTGACGTGGGACAGGTGCACCCAGCCTTTGCGGCCTTCCAATTTCACGGCCGTACGGGTGGTCAGAAGGACTAACTTCGGCTCCTTCCAGCGAGGCTCCAGCGGACTTGAACGATCGAAATTCCTGATTAAGACCAGGTCTCCGGGAAGGACCTCGTGCGGTTTGACTTCAGTATTGTCTGGGAATGCAGCGGCAACCTGTGAACGACAAGAGTGTAGGGCAGACATCAAGGAAGCTAGGTAATCTGTCAGCATATTACTTGAAACGTCTGTAATACTGCGGGGTCTAGGTGTACCCCACATATTTGGGGGGCGGCCGAATACGACCTCATTAGGGGACAGACCTGATCTGGAATGTGCGACCATGCGCATAAAGAATAAAGCAACTGGCAGGGCTACTAGCCAGTCTACACCTTTCTCTTGACATATCTTGGCAATACGGATTTTCAGGGTTTGATTATGTCTCTCTACGAGACCGGCTGCTTCTGGATGGCGTACACAATGGAACTTCCACTGGTACCCTAACAAAAGGGAAACATGCTTCATTAGCTCAGATGAGAATGGCTGGCCGTTATCAGAATACACGACCCTAGGGAGTCCATAACGGGGGAAGAATTCACGAACCAACTGCCTGGCAGTGGTCGCTGCTGTGTAATCTGGAACTGGATATGCTTCTGTCCACCTGGACAAAGCGCATACAACTACGAGGACATACTTGAAACTTCGACATCGCTCCATCTGAATATAATCCATCTGGAGGACTTCAAAAGGGTGGTCAGGGGGCTGGAATCCACCTTGTTCCACCGGGACACTTTTACCTGGATTAAACTGACAACATATCATACAGGTACGGACTTTCTGCTTGGCTGCAGCTCGTAAATGCTTGTTGAACCAAAGGTTCTGGATACTGTCTAACATAGCTTTTTCTCCTAAATGTACAGGACTATGTGCGGTATTAATAATGACTTGAACCATTGAGTCGGGGAGAAACCATGTGGCTTTTCCCTTCGTCAACCATCCCTGATCTGTCTGGACCCCTCCTTGTTCGGACCATTTCTTGATTTCTTCAGGAGTAGCATGTAACTGTATGTCTATGACATCTTGTGTAGGATCCTTAACTGTCATACATGTAGTCGGATCTGGAGTGGATATCTGTGTTTTGTTAACTGAAATGTCTGGAGTCTGAGCTGTGAGCTTGGCTGTTTGATCTGCTAGATCATTACCTTGGGAAATAATGTCAGTGACTTTCGTATGTGCCTTGCACTTCATGATAGCGATAGCCGTCGGTAAATGTATTGCTTCTAACAGAGCTTGAATGAGGAGACCATGCTGAATCTTGGTTCCATGTGAAGTCATAAAACCTCTTTCTTGCCAGAGCACTCCAAAGTCGTGTACGACTCCGAATGCATATCGTGAATCTGTGTATATGTTAACTTTCAGGTTCTTGGCACGTATGCAGGCTTGTGTCAGAGCAACTAGCTCTGCTGCTTGAGCAGACAGGGTGTCAATACGGTGTGTTTCAATAACTTCTGTGTCAGTAGTCACTGCATACGCGGCTACTAGTTCTCCTGTACTTGTTCTCATACATGAACCATCCACATAAAGTGTCAGGTCGGGATCTGGTAGTGGAATATCTATCAGGTCTTGTCTTGGCTTTGTCATGGTGTTAACTACTTCCACACAGTCATGTGTGGCAGGATTTGAAGTAACTGACGGTAACAGTGTAGCAGGATTTAGAAATTTGCAGCGTCTGATTTCTATGTGTGGCTGGAACAGTGTCAATTCATAACCTGTTAAACGTGCAATTGTCAAGTGCTGAGTCTGTGTTCGGTTTAAAAGAACTTCCACGGAGTGTGGAACTTGTACTGTCAGGGAATGTCCTAACACTATGGAATCACTTTGTCTGATAGCTAGTGCTGTGGCTGCAACTGACTTGAGGCACGCAGGCAGAGCCTGGGCTACTGGATCTAGTGTGCTCGAAAAATAAGCACAAGGCTTGTATTGTCCTGCTTGATCTTGTGTGAGAACAGATAATGCTGTACCTTCACGTTCTGTGACAAAAAGTGTAAAAGGCTTACTGTAGTTCGGTGTTGCTAGAACAGGAGCTTGGCATAAGGCTTTCTTTAATTCATTAAAACTAAGTGTATGTTCAGATGTCCAAGGGAGAACAGTCGATACGGCTGCCTCCTGTGTCGTTAACTGTATCAGTGGCTTGGCTAGGAATGCATACTGAGGAATCCATTGTCTGCAATAAGAAGTGAGGCCGATAAAAGCTCGTACCTCCTTCTGGGTCTTGGGCTGAGGAAGACTCGCTATTAACTGGATACGGTCAGGTGTCAACTGCCTACCCCACTTGGACAGTAAGTGGCCTAAATAGATCACTTGCTGGACACAGAATTGAAGCTTCGAAGGGGACACCTTGTGCCCCATCTCGGCTAGGAAATACAGAACTGTAAGTGACGCACACTCGCAGTCACGTTCAGAACGGGCTGTGATCAGTAGATCATCGACATACTGGAGCAGGGCAGTGTCAGTTGGCATGTGAATATTGTCTAGTTGTCTCTTAAGTGCTTGACTGTAAATACTAGGACTCTCTGTGAAACCTTGAGGAGCTCGTGTGAATTTATAGCTCCTTCCATTTAAACAGAATCCGAAAAGGAACTGGCTGTCTGGATGAATGGGGACACTGAAAAATGCGTTTTTGAGGTCTATGACAGTGAAAAATGTGGCTTCAGAATCAATGGCTGTCAATAGGGATGAGATATCTGGAACAACTGGGTACTGGGGAATGATACATTTATTAAGTTCTCGAAGGTCAATCACTAATCGATATACTGGAGGTGCATTTGGATCAGTACGTTTCATGACTGGAATGATAGGAGAATTACATACATTGGAGTCAGTTTCTACAACCACTCCTTGAGCAATGAGCTCGTCAATAATTTTGGATAAGGCTGCTACAGCCTCAGGTGGCAATCTGTACTGTCGGATTCGTGGTAACACTACACCTGGTTTGAGAGTCACACGATGGGGTGTGATTTGCATAAAACCAACATCAGTTGGACCTTGCGCACATAGATGCTGGGGAACATTCAGTAATCTTGGATCAAAATCACGTAATACATAGTGACCCTTAAAGTCACGTAAAAACAAACGTATTCCTTCTGGGGAGCAGCAAATAACTGCACCTAATTCTTTCAGTGTCTTAATGCCTAACAAATTTTCTGGACATGATTTCGTAAGTAATAAATCAGTAGTTCGGGACAATGGACCTACTTCTAGAGTAACTGGTTTGGAAATCTCGTTAACTATTGGCTTTCCTGAAAATCCAAGGGAAACATTTCTAGAGCCTGAGAGCGGAGCCCCTGGAACCTCGTCATGACTGATAGTAGTCCTACTTGCCCCTGTATCAATCAAAAACTTTCTGTCTTTCCCTAATACTTGACTATGTACATAAGGACCCTCTTGATCTACAGGAATCTCGATGAGAGGCAAGCCTACCTCCCTCTCTAGGCTGTTTCATGAGTACGCTTGATACTCTGGATACTCTGACTGAGCATACTGGTACATCTGCTGTGTAACATGCTGTGTTGCAGCTATAGGCTGCGGTACTGGAGCTGTCTGTGGTGCATTCTGTGGCTGAGAAGTCTGTGAAACTTGTTCTTGTCTAGGCGGACGTGGTCTTTCTTTAGTCTTACCGGTAGCTATGTTGTGTTTCAGAACTGCACACTCGTTTATAAAATGACCCGGCTGTTTACAATAATTGCAGGTCCCTTTAACAGGAACTGCAGGATGACTGGCTTGACTCATACCCCTCTTCTGACTGTCTTGAGGAACAGATTGTGCAACTAATACTTTCATTTTCGTGTCTTTCATACGTTTCCTTTCATGATCTTGCTCTTCTCTGATTCTATTCTGGTGATACTGGAGCATCTGAAGCATTTGGGACGGAGTATTAGCTTGCCAGGTACTTTCGACTTTCAAAACTCGATTTTTAACTTGTGGACTTGAATTCTCGACTAGTTTAGTAACAAAAAGATGAGGGTATGACTCGCTACTCGTCTTCAAACCACTGTTAATACTAAAACATTTCTCGAATCTAGAATAAAAATCACTAGTATCTTCATCCTGTTTCTGTTTGCATGCTGAGATTGCATCCCAGTCTTCCTTTTTCGTGGCTAATAACCTAGGCAAAACCTGAATCAATAACTCTGGTAATTCTTTACATTTATCTCCAAGACCGGTACCTGGTACTCGTATCTTATCTTCAGCTTCTAGAACTGCCCAATCGATCTTTTTCTCTCCCACCTCCCATTCTTTTTCCTTGAGTTTCTCATATACCCCTGCGGGCAACAGGACCTTTAACATTTTAATTATATCTGGATACGTGTATTCTCCCATACGGAGCATGTCCTTTAATTCACGGTGGAACCCTGCTGGATCTTTATCGTGACAGGGAATTAATTTCTTCATCTCTAAGAGTTCCATCTTTGTAATCGGGGTGTAAACAAATACTCGTTGCATTTCACCATCTGGTGTCCTAACTGGGTGTACTTCTCGTAACGGATGCTGTCTATCTATGTAAAACGGTTTACTTTCTGGAGGTGAGACGTGAACAAAATGCGGGTTCAGAAACGTTCTATATTTGTGGCGCTGTTCTAGAATGACACTAATTAAATCGGTACCTAAACCTTTCCATTTATACTGGAGTAACTCGTTCAGGATATCATGTAACGGGCCTGGGTCAGAATGTTGACCCTCATACAATGTAATGAGGTGCTGGATCATATACATACCCACCAGTCGCTGCTCGGCTGGGGGCAATTTCAGAAACATTTGTGCCACTATTTCGTCTGGAAAAGTGGTAGAATCAGTAATCCATCGGACTGCTGATCGGGCTAGTTCTTGTTCATGCATGGTACTTAATTCACTATACCCGATTCGTGATTTCAGAATGTGATCGGTAGCTTGAAATACTTGTTCTAGAGAACCTTGTTCTGGTGCTGGGTGATGGAAAACTTTCTTGTGTTCCGGACATAAATGTCGGTCTGGATATCTAGATTTTCCTACATATGCTATTCTGGCGGTATTCTCGTCTTCTGCTTCCTCAGTATCAGAGTTACTTTCTTTCTCGTTTACTTGTGCTTCTTTACGTTGTTCGTGTAACCTTATTATTTCTTTGCGTATTTTCTTGTACATACTTTCTATACTACTGATTGTCCTGTGTTTACCCTCGGCTATATTATCACTCCACCTTGTTAGAATTTTCATTTCGTTCGGATCTTTAGTCGGGGAATCTTGTTCCCTTACTAAACAATTAATTAGAAACTTTAATAACATAAGCTGGGTCTCAGCTTTCCTTAGAGACATAACTTCACCAATACTTTCTGGATCTTCTCCGGTACGGATGAAACGATACATTCTGTCTAGATCTTCTTTCATATTCGGTAGGGTGTCCAAATACCCGGTCACCCGTCTTACACGCAAGGAATATATAACCATATTATCCTCACCTGGGACTGGATCATAACAGCATTCAGTAAGAGCTTGCCTGATTTCTGCGACGGACTGATATTTGGGCGTACGCTGTAACGCACGTTCATGTAACTCGACTAACGCTAAACGTTTATTTGGCGGCGGGGTACCAGGAGGACCTCCTCCCGCGGCCCCTAAACTGGAATCGTCGACTGATACTCTTCGTGCTGGCAGAGTGACTGATGTAGTGGGTACTTGTAATGTGGGCTGGACCGGGGGTACCGTAACAGGTACTGCAACAGGTGCCCCGGTGGCTGGAAGAGCAGGAATTACATTATTTACAGGAGCTGGCGGAGCAGGATTCGCATACTCTGGGACTGTGTCGTCCAAATAGGACGAGAGAAAAATATCAGCTGCGGTCGGTTTGTGACGTAGCTTGGTCGGAACTAAGGGTGGCGGGAAATTACTGGATGCCTCCGGGGTTGCTTTTGGCAAACCCTCGGCAAGAAGAGGGTACATACCCTTAATAAGGGCATTCCTCTGCCTGTCTGACTGTTCGGTTTTAACTCGTTCACCTATTTCGATTAATTCCCTTTCTTGGGCTCTTTCTAAGGATTCTCTACTTAATTCTGACTTTCTGATTTCTTTTTCTGTTCTCTTGTGAGATTCTTTGTGCCATAACTCGATGGCATCTTTCTGTGACTGTCTGGCTTTCTTTTTCCATAATGCTTCTTCTACTCGCATGATGCACTCGGCATCCCACGTACCTGATACAGGCCATCTATACTTTTCCTCTAACTGTTTGGTGTACTCCACCCATAAATCTAGATACAATATGGCACTTATGCCATGCTTTTGATACATAAAATGACCTGGACTGTCCCTAGGCGGGACAGGAACTGCCTCTTCTAACAGACCTTTTCTAGTTTTTAACTGACGTAACTTGGAGAACAGAGGCATGGCTGAACTGGAGTCTAGATACAATACAATACACAATGAACACGATGATTACTGGAAAACACCACATTCATACCACGATATTGAAAACACATTGAAGAACATTTACAATAACAGTTCGGACAAAATACTACCTGGAATACTGAAAACAGAATACATGAATTTCTCGAGAACAGGACTGACTAGAACAGAAACTAGAATGACTAGATGTACTGCTAAAACAGCACGAAACATACCGGTCTCATAAAGAGACACGTCAGGACCCGCATCCACCTAGGTGGACACTTCGTGTTGGATCTGTGTACCCAAACCCACGGACCAGAGACAAATTAATTGACCCTGTCTAGATACTACCCCAGCAACGGTACTCACCGGGCAGCAAGAACGGAAGGCCTCGGACTGGACTGGACTGCTACGACGACGAACGGACGAACCTCGGACTTCTGTTACGGGTGGGCCTCCGGATACCTCGGACCTTGGACTCTTGGCTTGGGCTCTGGTTGGGACTCGCCGCGTTCCTCCACCGCCTCGTCTGGATGCTGGACCGCAACCTCCGTCTCCTCCGTGGGCCTGAGGGATACTTGAAGCAGAAATATCTGCACGTGCACGGTATGGTTCCGTCACGGCTGCAGAGGATCAGGGGCTTGCGTGGCTTCACCGGCGCGTGGGGAAAGGGCAAGTCCCTATTCGGGCGCCATTATGTGGTAAATAAATAAATAATACCTCTATTTTTGACTAGATATACAATAACAGATAGCTCAATAAATAAGAGTCAAGATTCGAGGTATCTTGAGTTTTGCAGGTTTTAATACAGCATAAAGGACAGCAACAGGACAACCTGCACGGGAATAGGATGGCAGCTGCCGGGGGCAGGATCTGGGAGCATAAGGACAACTTTTAATAACAGTGCACAATATTTATAGTTAAACAATTGCATTAGAGTTCATACAGTAGGCGTAGCAGTGGGCGGAGTTCGTAGCAGTCGCGAAAGATAAGGCTGAAGTGGGTGTAACAAGAGGCGTGTACATAGACATGTGATGTAAACGTAACAGAATATGTCATAAAAGGGGCGGAAACATGGAGGGGGCTACCTAAGGAGCCGGGACCTCTGACCTAGTGGTGTGCGCAAGCTGGCAATGACGTGTTACTAGGAGGAACTGGGGCTATGACTTCTGTGCTAGAAGGGGAGACTACAGTCTGGAGAGTCACAGCGACATGTACCTAAACACTATCTAGTATCTGATGTTTAGAGAACATGTTGATAGAATCCAAAAGTTATCAGGGTAAAGGCTAACAGACTCTAAGACTGGTGCATACATAATTTTACATGTAGTGCGTGTTGAGGAATATTAAATGACCATTAATACAGTATTTCTCTTACATGGAGACGTAAAGGCTAGACCATGACGGAAACTATTGATGCGATTCAGTAGCTTAGGAATGCAGAGAAGGAGAGCTGGACTGATAACTGGAATCATAACATACTCTTGGCAGACTGGCAGGCAGAGCCAGGCCGAGCCGGGCACTGTGAGGCAGGAAGTAAGTGAAGGGTCAGGGATACAGGTGGGGGCTGTATCGCTTCTCAGCGAGGGTTCAGGAGACAGGAGCTGAATCTGGTGTCCGGGCCCTTTTGAGGCCTAGAAACGGGGACCTTTACTGAATTAACGTGTACACTGTGAAACGTGGCAACATAGCTTTACATAGGCTTAATACTCGTAGCTTTCACGAGAACTGGAAACTGGCATACTAGAGTTGGACACAACTGTAATTGCGTCTTTAATCGATCATAAGGGAATACATATGCATATTAGTCATGCACATATAGCATAAGATGGGGAACACGTAGGGACACAGAACATGGCAAAATTTACTTTTCCACAGCTTGGGAATTTACTACTGCGCATGCGTTAGTCACACTCACGTGACGTGACGTAGTTGCAGTTCTGGTGGGAAAATGTGCGCATGCGTATTTGCCTCTAATATGGCTGTCTGAATACTCACATGGTGAAGCTTGCGCAGATGCTCTCGTGTTATTGTCTGTTGCACTAATTCGCAATCGCATAGTATATTTTTATAATAAGGAGTATAAAGTAGATATTCATAATACATAGGTGAAATCATTTATTTCTATGTTTTAATTTGTTTTCGCTTACTTTTCATGTGCCCTGGATTGGAGGGTTGATGGGATGCTTGGGAGTCCATGATGAAGTGCATTACTGCGCATGACCAAGGGTGGAAGGTGGCATTGAATGACTGCCAACCAGAAGTAGCAGCCAAGATGTGCCTGGGAAGATGCACCTTCACCCAGCTAGAGAAACTGAAAATGTCCTGCATTTGCAACATTTGTATATTTTCCTATTGTATTCTGTAGAATATGTCATGGGAACCCCAAATCTGCTAGGCGGTACCATAAGATGTAAATTGAGACTTGTAGAAGTTTGTTCTGATTGGTGTGTTAACCTATCCTACTTGGGGACCAATCGAAATTGGGGATTCTGACACTTTGCAACATTGGGGGGTGGTACACTGACTCAAAAACAGTATAACTAGCCTAGTTTCAGCTAGAGAAATTGTCCGACTTGTCTGAATAGCTGACCTGTCACTGACCCAACGGACTCAATAGGTGACTGAAAACAGAGCGCTGCGGAGCACTCTGTCCGAATTTGACCATAGACTCTAAGGTTTTACTAAACCTTAAGTGCTGGCGGAGCACTTTGCTGGGGAGTTCGCTAACCCAATCGGGGTTCTGACTGATAGCTGCAGAGAGGGTGGAGCGCAGGCGTTGCTTCCAAACTGCGGGTGCTGGTCGTGCCTTGGTGGTCCTGTCCTGATCCTAATCTGGTTTTCCTGTCCTGTCCTGGGGTGTCCAATCTGCACCTGCTGTCCCATAGATGACTGTCCTTCCTTGGGGTGTTTCCTGTCTTTGACTGATCCGTGGCCAGGGTTGGTCAGCACACCTTTCTAGGTAAATATAGTGCGGAAAACTCTCCACTGCATCTTCTATTTTTCTGGCTTTGCTTAAATAAAGGCATTTCTTTGCATATGTTAATTTTCCATGCTTTCCGCAACCTATTATAAAGTCATACAGTATACTTTCCTTAGCATGTTCCTATGTTTCTCTACCTTTTTTTAGAACACATTCTCTCCATACTGTTCATGAAACATAAGTGTGGTATATAAATTTCTCCTGAAATCTTATTTTACGTAAAAATGCTAGAACTATAGCGTGTTCCCTTTTTCCCCCTCCCATAGATGTATAGGATTTCCAATCCTTACCTTGCAGTATTTTTCTCAAATAGTAAGGTCTAGTTCATGATCCAAATTTCTAAAATCCATTTAGTAGATCGCATTGTTATAACTTTCTTATAGACTCATAAATGGTTGCCCTGACACTGTTCCTCTATGGTTATGTTCTTTTTGTTATCTTAATTATTGATTGCCTTATAACTGTAAACTTGATTATTTCCGAATCTGATTTCTAGATAAACTTTTAAAACTTCCCAGTTGTCTGTGATCATTTAATGCAAAATAGAAATAAGTTGGGTTTTGTATTTTGCCTGCCTTTCTTTTACAGCTAGCTCCCTGATCCATTGTGGATCTTAGGTACCTGTAACGGTGGATTGGTAAGTCAGGTACACTAGAAATAAATAGGAAGGAACCAGGGTTACTGGTAGTAGAATTGGTAGGTCACCCGATTAATGTAGGTGATGAATTGGAAAAATATGGGCCTGGTACTGTTGTATAGCTCCTATATATCCTTATATCGTGTTAAGTTAGCATGGGTACATTTGAGATTTAAACGCCATTTTTCCTTTCTTGCAACTTCTGCACACGACCCTTAATTGTTGACTTAGCTTTCAACCTAGTGGTTTGCCGTGGTGTATGTGAGAATAATATGTTATTGCTCTGATATCAGTCTTGTTTAATAAACCATGTCTGCACGGAGAGTGCTGAAGTTTCTGGAGCAACACGATATGGAATTGTTATGAGGTCTGATCTCCACGCTTTCATAGTCATAACACAAGTGCAGCCTTTGCCAACTTGGGCTTGAGGCGGGATTGATATTGCTTTGCATGAGAATCGTTAACACACTTGATGCGGTGCACATGCAGAGAGAGCTGGTGTATGCTGATGTGATTCCTTCATGCTAGGACACTAAGGTATGGGCCCGCCCTAAAACAACCCAAAGAGACCTTCTTAGCTAATAATATAATATATGTGTTAGGGAGGGTGAGATATAAGTGTTGTTAACTCTTATTCATTACAGCATGTTAACATGCTGTCACCATTCGCTTTTTATGTCTTAGTAACTATGCTGATAATTTTGATACTGATAATAAGTATACTTGTATTATCTAAGATACTGCGCCTGAGAAGACGGCATTAGTAAATAAACATTTCAAATGCACATGTGTCTTCTTTACTCCATGTTCTGGTTTGTAATGATAATATAACGAAAGAGTGTTCATGAGTCCCACGTACCCTGAGGTACTGTAAGTTCATGTTCTGGTTTGTCTAAACATTGGGTGTTTGATATGTCCAATGAGACACTGTAGCTAGCTCGGTAAGGGGTGAGTTGATTGCTAAGGTAAGTTTTGGGACACCCTAATTTGCCAAGGTTCCACTCCTCTGTGCACAGTTCTGTGTGAGTACAGAAACCCTGCAACATGGCGCCCAACGGTTTCGGTGGTCTTATATCATGACACTCGAGTAGTTTATCGTTCATGCCTTAACCCCTTCACGTCCGTTTCCGGAAAACGGGGTGTTGGTGAAACCTACCTATTTTTTGAAATAGGTCTTTATTCAAGCTTGATTCTTACTTAAACGGTTTCTTTGAATTACTACCCAGTTGTGCTACAAAGTATTCTTTGTGTTTTCTTGTTTCCAAATCTGTGATGGCGGCAGCGGTGGCTATTGCACAGCATAGTCGCGTAGCGGTACGCAACCATCTTCAGGCATACCAGGTCCCAGTAGATGGGATGGCTGTGATTTTCGTGGTAAGTGCAGATCCGGCGTTTCCTTACGAGTTGTTTTACTCTTGGGTTACGTTTCCGGCTGTGGACGCTAATTCTGGTTTGTTCCACTCCTACACCGCCTCGGATGTCCCGGCTGAATATACGCCATACAGGGCATTGGAAATACCTATTGATCATTGGCAGCATCGAGTTTGGTTTGATGGCGCCCTCCCCCACTCTTTGTCCCGTGCGAGGTTAGGTCCACTCTCAATTCCAGGTACTAATTGGCCTGCGTTGGGTGGCTTTACCCCGCACCCGAATCACGGGGCTTGTACCCTGGCAGAAATTCGCAGGCTACATGTAGTTTCCATTTCCGTGATTCGTGCTTTAGTGCAATACATCGGTCGACATCTTCCTGGTGGTCCCCAGGGGGGTGCGGCCGCTCCCATGGAACGAGGCGGAATGCGTCTCAATCCAGTGATGGTAAATTCGGTTTTTGGTGCGCGTCCTGTTGACAACGATGACTTCCCATTCTGGCTAGCAGAGAAGTTTGATCAACTGGAGGCGGTTTTTCCGAATTCTACTCCTGCTGATAAACATAGAATGTTGACGATTACTCTACCGAAGGATATTACTCCTGAACTTGCTGACTGTGACAGCTGGGGAAAAACATTTGCGGCAGTTTATACAAGGTGCTTCGGCACCCCGTCTATGACTGCCCTGCCTGAAATCGTTAGACGTGTTCAGAATGATCACGGTCCAGAGGCAGCGGTTGAATTGGGTATGCGCCTGTGTGGTTCTTTTGAGATTGTAAGTGATCTCATTCTCTCCAATGTTAAAGGAGATGCAGTTAACTTTCAGGTGTCGAATGCTTTGGCGGCTCTGCCCGATGCCGACAAACCCCGCCAGTTAGCAAAGATTGTGGTGGCCGCTTATAAAACGATTGGCCGCACAAGTAGAGGTCTGAAATATTTTCCAGTGAAGGAGAAAAAACAACCACAGGGACAATCTGCAGTGACAGATGCCCAGCCCAAGTCCAAGAAACAGAATTGGCCTAAAAAACAGACACAGGGGAAGCAGACTACGCAGACTCAGGGTCCTTTTCCTGCAATACAAGCTCCTGCGCCACCCGAAAAAGTTTATGATTTGCGCGACCGCGCGATGATTAAATCGCCTGATCGTTTTCAGGGTTCTGATCAACGCTCTCCTCGTTCCTTTCAGGACACATCGGCCCAGAAGACCGGTGGAGGAGGAGGGGGTGGACGTGGACGTGGTGGCCAACAAGGACGTGGCCAGTCCCGCCAGACGGACGGCGCAGTGAAGCAGGAGGATTCTACGCCTAGGCGTCCGCAGTTTGCGAAAAAGAAAGTCGCAGCCTTAACAGCGCATCGATATGCCACAGATAGTGAGAACGCGGCTTCGGAATCTGACGTGGGCTCTGACCTTGCTGGACAGCGCGGCGGAGATAACCATAGTCAGAGAGGCGCTGCGTCCACTACTGAGGGTGACAGCGACTGATGTCTACGTTGTGATAGAAACAGCGGATACGAGACTTGCTCCCCCTGAAAGACTATATGAAATTGTCCTGTTAATTGAAGGTGACATACAGCGTACCGTTAAAGGTGTATTTTGGGAGAATCTGTCTTCTACATATGATATTTTACTTTCGGAGGCTGACTGGCCCCCACCTTTTGTGCTCGCGGCGCCGCGAGGGGAGGAGGTAATCCTACCCAGTTTCGCGAACACTGTCTCGAAAGAGCATGCGCAGCATTTTGCAGAAGAGTGGGCTCGGGCTCTCGCGCCGGCTCTGTACCGTAACCAATGTGGTTGGGATAAATTGTCGCCTTGCCACGAAATTCCGTTGCGGTCTCAGCCGCAGCCTCAACCTCAATATCCCATTCGGCGTGAAGCAAAATCTTCCGTCGCGGAAATCCTTGAACAATTGGAATATCAGGGAGTTATTGAAACGTGTGTGTCACCGATGAATAATCCCCTTTTTACTGTGAATAAACCTGACGGATCATATCGTTTGGTTTTGGATTACCGGCATTTAAACTCGCATTGCCGTAACTGTGCTGTACAGAATACCCACGGCTCTGCCCTAGTGGATAGTCTCGTGCGTAAGCGTTTCAAGACAACGCTTGACATATCCAATGGTTTTTATGCCCACAGATTGGACAGCTTTAGCTCCCAATGGACCAGTTTTACAAGCGCTGGAGTCCAAAAGCAATTCCGGCGTCTTCCAATGGGCTACAAGAATAGTCCTGGTGTATTTACCGCTCGGATTGTCTCTATTCTGGAGGCACTCGACCCTGATGCTTTTTCGTATGTGGATGACATATATCTCACAGACGACGATATTTGGGAGCATCTGTGTCGTGTAAATTCTGTTGTTTGCAACTTCGCAGACATGGGTTACAAATTTAACTTTGCAAAATCGCACATTGCTGAACACACAGTGTTGTTTTTGGGCTATGAGCTCAACAATGAAGGTAGAGGTTTAGCTCCTCACTTCTTAGAGAAGTGCGCACAATTGCGCGCTCCAACAACACTGAAAAAATTACAATCTTTACTGGGCTTTTTGAATTTCGGCAGAACTTACATTCCGGAATATGCCCAGCGTATCAAGCCTTTGTATGCTTTGATACAACCAACTTTCTCAAAATCATGCTGGCTGCCTGAGCATTCAGCCATTTTGCAATCCTTGCAGGCTGATCTGCTCGCTTCTAAATATTTACTGACTCGTGATAACCACACCAACCTGGTAATAAGAATAATTCCTGGGACGGTGGGTTTCACCTACCTCACTTTTAATGAAGGTGACACAGTACCTATTGCTTACAAGTCACACTTGTACACCTCGGCTGAGATGCGGTTTCCCACCATAGAAAAGGTTTTAACTGCTGTACAGATGGCTATTCTAAAGGAACGAGCTCTGTCACAGGGGAAACGCATGCTAGTGGTAACACCCTGTCCTCATTTGGAGGCAGTCACGAAAGCCAGTGTACCAAATTCAAAGGCTTTGCACCCTCGGTGGATTCAGTGGGCTGCGTCATTGTCATCCACGGATGTCATGTTTATTTTTGACGCTTCCTTACGGTCGCAGGAGTACTTGCAGTATGAATTCGTTCACCCTGCTCCTCTGGCGATGCGACCTTTGGAGGACTTCCATTGCATCATTTACACTGATGGGTCAGCGCAGGTTGCGCATGGCTCTAAACATGCCTACGTTTCCGCATGCGCCATTGTGGTCGGTGCTATGTTGAATGATGAGTTCATTTCCAGGGAGGTACACACGTTGCCCCTGGGCGATTGCACCGCGCAATTGGCAGAGCTTCGTGCTCTCTTACTAGCTTTGGAGTACGCAGATCCAAGTGTTACTACTCTAATTGTAAGTGATTCTTACTACTGTGTCCAGTCTTACAATGAAAACTTGTTCTTTTGGATTCAAAATGATTTTCATGATTCCAAGGGTAGCACAATAAAACATAAAATGATCTGGGTTCGAGTGGCAGAGCTTAAGGCTATGTTGCCACTCGTTTATGTGATTCATACTCTCGGTCATCAGCGCGTAGGAGTTCACGCTGTTGGCAACTCGCTTGCTGATGAAGCGGCGAAATCAGCAGTATCTACATACTTAGTTGCAGCAGTTACTAGGTCTAAAACCAAGATTGATAGCGACATCTTGGCAGCGATTGCTGCCTCTGAGAAGGGAAGTAAACATCCTTCGGGATTCCCTTCGAAGTATAAATACCACTTAAGTCCCGAAAAGGTTCCTTTTGTGACAATTCCTGATGTTGGGGAACGGCTGATTCCCAACTCGGATCGCAGAGCAGACTTGATTACAGCGGCTCATGAAGGTGTGGCGTCTGCGCATGCGGGCGTCTCGGCCACTGTAACTCAATTACAATTACGTTTCTGGTGGCGGGGACTGTACAAACAGACGCGTGATTATGTCCTTCTTTGTGACATATGCCAGCAGATTAAACCTTCAACTGCTACGCGTCCGCCTCAGACTCAGTTGTACATTTCTAATAAACCGCTAGGCTGTGTTTATTTAGATCACTGCGGTCCATTTTCATCTGATACTGCGTATAAATACATCTTAGTAGCAGTTGACTCATGCACACGCTTTGTGTGGGTTTGGCCACATCGCAGCGCTGATTCACGGACTGTCATTAGAGATTTGCGTATCTTTATAGGGATTTTTGCCTGTGGTACCTTCCATTCGGATCAGGGTCCGGCTTTCGCCTCTAAGGCGTATAAGGATGCCATGACTTCGATGGGGGTCCAAGTCAAGTTTTCGTCACCCTACAGACCTGAGGGTAATAGTGTAGTTGAACGAATGAACCGTGATTTAAAGCAATCTTTGACAGCCCGAGTTATAGGCACTGGCAGAAACTGGCTGGCTCACCTCTATGGCGTGCAGCGTGCTCTTAATAATCTCCCTAGAAGGTCTCTGGGTGGGCGGACCCCATACGAAATGCTCTTTGGCATCAAGATGTTCGTCCCTGACCTTGACGGTCTAGACTCAGTGGTTCGCGCCACTTCCTTTGACGCAGATGAACATTGCAATGTTTTACAGAATCTACAAAAGACCAGAGACACTCTTGCAAAGGAACATTTGCCCTCCACATCGGATGATGCGTTGCAGATCCCAGTAGTTGGCTGGCTACCCCAAGTTGGCGAACTGGTTCGAGAGAAGATCGACAACAAGAAAGAGTTTGGTCCCTCCTATCGAGCTCCAGTCCCAGTGCTTGGAGTGAAGGGCACAAGAACAGTCATTTTACCACCACTTCCAGGTCGTAAGGAAAACAGGTTTATTTCTATTGACAATGTCAAGATACACAGAGTGGCCGATTCTTCTTAGCATGACACCGGCTGTTTCCTGTCCTTCCATTGTGAGAAATTCAATTATGCCCACTGCTTCTAATAATGAACCTGCGGTGGCCATCGAATTACCTGCTGTTTCCAGTCCATTATTGAATAATTTACCAGGAACTAACCTTGATGAGACAGACTATACATACCCCACTGATTTGTCCATGCCTGACCTGCAAGCTCGTTTAGCCACGGAATCCAGATTTTCATTTGACTCTGCTTCCCTTGCCTCGCAAAGACCCTCTAAAATTGCAGTATATGCTAGCCTGTTTAAAAAACATTTTTTGATACCTCCTTGGATATACATTTGGCTGGTCCTTTTTTCGGTTTACCTTTTTATGTCAATTGGTTTTGTGTTTTATTTTTTTCGGATTATGAATGGACACTATGTCGAGGAGAGAACTTGCATTACTCATTTAAATGGAACATTGGCCCCACTTTCCTCTTCACATTCTACACACAGATTAAAAAGAGACTTGACTTTGGTTAACATCACAGCATGGCCTGTTCTGGATGGAATCGCGTGGGATGCAGTTGGTTTTCAGATTCATGGTCCAACGGAAGTCGTTAATGTTCCTAATGTACTGAGAGTTAATATGGGGGATGTGGTAAAACAAAACATTCGTTCTGATGATTGGGATGTTAATGCTGTGGAAAGTTTGTTTTCTGATTTGAAATACTATGCTGCTTTTGATGCTGAGGATTTATATTTAGAATCTGCTAATTATGGTGAATTGTTCTGTTACCAACATTATGGCAATCACTTCTTACACAAGACATCTTCCCGAAGGGATGCGGTTAATTTTACTCAGTGGGAACATTGCCCAGCTCCTACACAAGGGAGTTCAGAAACGTTTCTTAAAAAGTATACTTATTTCACTGACTTTAACCAGTCCAATCCCGAGTCCTTTTATTTTAAATTTCGCAAACAGCCACTGTCCAAGGTTAGACTCACCGATACAAAATTGTTGTACTCGAAGGCCTTCCTAGATCAATTAGTTACTGGGGGCTATGAGTTATGGAAGGAAACAATAGACCTTAAATCAGTTTGGGGTTCAAGGGCCTGGCAGGTACGAGGCACTGAGGCTTTGCACCGTGCATGTCTCATCCCGAATCATATGTGGTTTTTAAATGAAACCATTTCCCAGACCACATGCTTTGGATTGGCTACATCTAAAAGGTTAAACACCCCGTCTTTCCCAGAGTTGGAGGAATATGAGGATTGGAGTAATTTTACTAAATTGTCCATTAGAGATATACAGGCTCTGCTTCTGAATTCCTCCTTTAACATTTCCAGTATGAATCCCAAGGGTTGGCTGCTTTGGCACCGTAGTGCTGATTCTTGCCAAAAAAGATTTTTAAATATAACTGACGGTTTTAAGACTGTTAGATCGGATCCCCGTTTTGATTTGAGTCATACAGTCACCTCTTACTCTGTGGGAAAGTTATGTCAAGCTTGGCTGAAACATTCAACATTACCTGCGGTTAAGTATCACCTTTCCAAACTGAATGCAGACGTGGATTTGAATGATTTCATTAAAGGCCCAGCTAGTGGCAGGTCGAAAAGGTGGTTATATGGTGTTTACAATGAAATTTGGAAACTCTCACAGATTGAGGCTGCTTCACGCCTTAGAGCTATTGATCAGGCAAATCTTGAGAAAGTTCTTGCAGTTGTTGACAATAGCATTAACGTGCTTTCCTCTAGAATTTACACATTAGATAATATTGTGTCGTCTGTTGTTGATATTGTGCATGATGAAGTATCTGTATTATACCATGGTCAAAATCAATTACGTTCGATCATGCAGTTTGCATGGACACTTCAGACTCTGAAAATGGGTAAAGTTCCCTGGGGATACATGAACGTTTCCTCTTTATTTGCACCGTTTAATTTGACAGACAAACAACGCTTGCTTTCAATGCGTGATGCTTCCTTTTCTATGCTCCATATTGAAAGGTTGGAATCTTTACCTTTTTCTGTGGCAGAAGCCACTGCTGCTACGTGGCTTATCCACGGTTTAATAACGCTGCCTTTTGCTTTATATAAGTTTTCAAATTGTATGAAGTATGTGCCAATAGGTCGTTTTGAACCCTTAGGTAGCGGTTTTCTTCATGAAGTCTGGTCACTCCCATACACATACAGATGTTTCAAGGATGAACAAGAGGTTTATCTAACAGGGGATGAGTGTACTGAGACGCCGGATCATTCTTTAATGTGCAGACACATACAGTTACACGGTTCATGTAACAAGGACCGACCGAATATGGCTTGCGTTTTACAGGGCACGCCAGTTCCTGCTATCATCCCCACGTTTAAATTGTTAGAGAATGGTAGTTATTTAATGCTCAATAATGAAAACTGCTGTGGTTTAATTACAGGTATAGCTTTCATAGTAACGGTTAGTGAGCGAGTTATTTGCTGCAGAAATGTTCTTTATCCTCCCACACGTGAACATAGGGAGTCTTCCATTTGGCCACAGATACCGACCTTGGGAGCAGAATTCAGCGGCATGGCTAGAATAAGAGCTCTATTGTCCCAGAAAGAGGTGGCCTTGAGCTCGGCCCGTGAAACTTTCGTGCTTCACATTGCTAACACCCGTACGGAGGTTCAGGCTCTATTAAACACTGATTTGCCTTTGCATTTCGGAGCCATGGTCCGTTCTATCTTTAACGCATCCTCCACAACGGGCCTAGCACATTTTTTTAAAGTTGTTAGCGGTGGTCTCGTGACTTCCTTTGAGAAGATATTTGGAGTCATCCCTGCCTTCTTCCATTCTATTTTTTCATCCTTATTTGGAGGGTTCCCGTTTTTGCTTGCATTAGCGGCTGGCGCATTGGTGGTTTTCTGCCTTTTTAAATATGGATGCCCTTCCTGTGCAAGACCACGCACAGCTACTACTGACGCGGTTTCGCAACCGCATGCTTGATTACTATGGCACACTGCCGTTAGCGACTCTAAGCACGGCGTTTGGATTATCTTTTCGGTTCTCCTATTTCACCTGTGTCCAGCCTGTATTTCGCTGTCTGACCTGTGATTTCCTTTGGGCCATTGATTTGTGTCTCTGCGGACCAGCATCTTCTGACGTCGATTTTGATCAACTGATGAGTCCTATCATTGCTCACGAGTTGGTTTGTTCTGACGAAAGGATTATGGCCTTGGCGGTGGCACATGGACTAATGGGTCCCTGGGATGTGTTGTCGGCAGCGCAAAATTTCTTGGAACTAAGTTTTCTTGAGAACCCACCGAGCTGTCCTCTGATGGTTATAGAGGATCCGGTGCTGGAAGATCACGTATGTTCCTTTCATCTTTTAAATTGGATGGCTGAACTGTTTTCTGATGAGGACAGTGACTTCCTCCTGGAGGCTGTTGCAGCTTACTTTTCATATACGGTCTTATCATAGACACTGCCTCAAATTGACATGCTGATTGATAGCATTTCCTTGATTTTATTGACTTTTGGTCAAGACATTTTATTTTTGCTTGCCTATTGGCTTGAGCCACATTATATTTGTGGGCTATTTTTTTAGCATTAGTTTTTATATTTGAATTTTTATTCATGCTCGTTTATAAATGGATTCTGCTCTCATGTGATGGCACTTCTGTTACCTTATTTAGTCCGTTCTCGGATCATGGGGGGGTGTTGTATAGCTCCTATATATCCTTATATCGTGTTAAGTTAGCATGGGTACATTTGAGATTTAAACGCCATTTTTCCTTTCTTGCAACTTCTGCACACGACCCTTAATTGTTGACTTAGCTTTCAACCTAGTGGTTTGCCGTGGTGTATGTGAGAATAATATGTTATTGCTCTGATATCAGTCTTGTTTAATAAACCATGTCTGCACGGAGAGTGCTGAAGTTTCTGGAGCAACACGATATGGAATTGTTATGAGGTCTGATCTCCACGCTTTCATAGTCATAACACAAGTGCAGCCTTTGCCAACTTGGGCTTGAGGCGGGATTGATATTGCTTTGCATGAGAATCGTTAACACACTTGATGCGGTGCACATGCAGAGAGAGCTGGTGTATGCTGATGTGATTCCTTCATGCTAGGACACTAAGGTATGGGCCCGCCCTAAAACAACCCAAAGAGACCTTCTTAGCTAATAATATAATATATGTGTTAGGGAGGGTGAGATATAAGTGTTGTTAACTCTTATTCATTACAGCATGTTAACATGCTGTCACCATTCGCTTTTTATGTCTTAGTAACTATGCTGATAATTTTGATACTGATAATAAGTATACTTGTATTATCTAAGATACTGCGCCTGAGAAGACGGCATTAGTAAATAAACATTTCAAATGCACATGTGTCTTCTTTACTCCATGTTCTGGTTTGTAATGATAATATAACGAAAGAGTGTTCATGAGTCCCACGTACCCTGAGGTACTGTAAGTTCATGTTCTGATTTGTCTAAACATTGGGTGTTTGATATGTCCAATGAGACACTGTAGCTAGCTCGGTAAGGGGTGAGTTGATTGCTAAGGTAAGTTTTGGGACACCCTAATTTGCCAAGGTTCCACTCCTCTGTGCACAGTTCTGTGTGAGTACAGAAACCCTGCAACAGTACGTGTATGGTGAAAATTTATTGGCCGGGTGACCTGCGATCTCTATCAGTTTTATCGCATGATCCACGTTTTGAATACCAGCAGTGGGTGGGCGGGGTAATCGATTGAGTAATTCAGAAAGATTTCATTAGGAGGCAGTGAATTTTTTACATGAACTTGGAGGCGTAGCATGCTTATGGTACAGTTCACACAAGGACGTGATTTGTAGGGTTATGGGAGTTCTAGGCACAGTGACGACGGTAGTATACATCAGAGGTTAATTGGGAGGGGCGGTATGTAGTTCTCTTGTATTTAAAAGGGAGGAGGTGAAAGGGAGCGCGTTACTATTTTCGTGCTATGAGAGTGGATGAAGGGACGGGGAATCGGGCAACCGTTAATTAAGGTAAAGTGGAATGACGATGAGGCTGTGTTTAAGGAATGGGTTGTGTGCTCGTTTGAATGGAGCGAAAGAGCTTTGAAGGTCAAAAACGTGTGGGGATAGAATTATGTAGTTTGAAAATGGCTAGGGAAG
This sequence comes from Lissotriton helveticus, assembly GCF_964261635.1. Lineage (NCBI taxonomy): Eukaryota > Metazoa > Chordata > Amphibia > Caudata > Salamandridae > Lissotriton > Lissotriton helveticus. Next base: position 391,994,104 of record NC_136060.1, on the reverse strand, counting down.
GTTTAACGAGGAGTGATGTGAAATAGGGAATCATTGATATACGGGCACCTTTTGAAACGGGGCGTTATGGGAGTTGTAGGAAGGAAGAAGGATGGATTTTGCAGATTTGGGGAGAGAGCAGGTGGAGTGTTGAAGTGAGGGCGAGAACAAGAAGAGTGGGAATGAGCTGTTACCTGACAGTAGTTGAAAATATAGTGGCATGTTAACGTTGTTGGGAAAGTGGATGGATTTCACTGGGGTTTGGCACAAGCTGGTGGGGACTATTCTTGGTGGGTTATTAAAGGCACATGGAAAGCGAATAGGGTAGAGAGTAAATAATTTGGAGGAAGTTTGTTTGGTTACTGGGTAGCGTGTAATCACGTAATTAGAGGGATAACATTGCTTATGGGGTAAAGTTATAATCAGCCTAAGGGGTTGGGAATAACATAGTTGCTTGTAAATATTACGTTTTGGATATACAATCTAAATGTAAATGTTGTTTTATTTTTAGTGAAACCCCTGACAAAGGGCACAAAATATGCCCGAAATGCATTGGGAAGAACTTTTATCACTTAGGATGAATTGCGTACTAATTCTTGCTTCAGAAAAAGGCCTGGTTAGGCATATCTGACGTATTAAATATGCTTTGTCCCTCATGTGACATGATGAACTCATATGAACAAAATTGAAAAAGAAGTTGAAACATAAGGAATAAACCAATACTAAACAAGGATAAATGTGTTGAATCTTCTGTAAGAAGTCATTGATTCAGCTGTGCGTCCGGCACTGGAGTGAGACTCCACTCCAAATTTGTTTGAATGTCTACACGTGGTAATAGGGCAGATCACGATCTGGGCTGCACGCTAAAAGGATTAAACTGAGCAAATTTTGTGAAATCTTGAAATATTGGTGTGCACTTGGACACCCTCTTTTGTGAAATGTATTACTTACTTGCCCTACGGACAAGTTGCACCCACGGATTACGGTGAAGATGAGAGAGAAAAATGGAATTACCAAATTGAACTGTCACATGAGCGATGATGTCACCCTAAACATGGGAGCTAGTGAACTGCTCTGGAAAACAACATGATGGACGGTTCTTGTAAAACTCGCAGTCAAGAAGAACACCATGAGCAACAGAAGTTTTATCAGCATTTGAGATATAATCATAGCATTGAATTTGGACTTTGCACTAAATCAGTGAGATGTGTTTTAAACCTCTTTGTTTTATCCCATGATCGACGTTTTGAATACCAGCAGTGGGTGGGCGGGGTAATTGATTGAGTAATTCAGAAAGATTTCATTAGGAGGCAGTGATTTTTTTTCATGAACTTGGAGGCGTAGCATGCTTATGGTACAGTTCACACAAGGACGTGATTTGTAGGGTTATGGGAGTTGTAGGCACAGTGACGACGGTAGTATACATCAGAGGTTAATTGGGAGGGGCGGTATGTAGTTCTCTTGTATTTAAAAGGGAGGAGGTGAAAGGGAGCGCGTTACTATTTTCGTGCTAGGAGAGTGGATGAAGGGACGGAGAATCGGGCAACCGTTGATTAAGGTAAAGTGGAATGACGATGAGGCTGTGTTTAAGGAATGTAAGAATATAAAATAGTCAGTTGAAGCTTTTGCGCTGGCACTTCTTCCAGGATGACAATTTTCTCCACACTTCCTGTTTCATCAAACACAGGTGGTAGCGGCACATAATGATCATGAGCTTACCGGTACAAACTTCCTTTGTCTCAGGACCTGGATTACAACACCCTGCCCGCTGATAGGGCCCTCAATATTCCACAAGTAGGCGTCATGCCTCACTAGGTGTTGATGGAATAAGGATGGAAAGGATACAGCACAGCAGCAAATAATCTTTACAAGGACATGTAGATTCTCAGAGCCAGATATATATAGAGGGTATATATTGTTTTTTATATATGCAAAACATAAATAAAAAGATTGGAAAAACGATGGCATGCAATCTACTGGGTTGGTGCTAAGCACACGCACACACTGTGGAAAATGGGTTACCTTTGATATTTTAAATGCTGAGTCAAAGTGGAAATTGGTCTGCTATTGGGCTTTGCATACTGGTGCTAGAGTCTACAGACGTGGCTATGATGCTTAATATACTGGGACATTGAGGAAAGAGGATGGGTCCTATACATCACATACTGGGGCAATGCCAAAATGTATTATACAAAACAAAAATGTTACTGCTAATGTTAGGTGAGTCCGAGCTTTGCATTTTTGCTTCTCAATGCACCTCTTGTCCCTCCTATCAATTTGCAATGAAAAGCGTATTTCCTTCATTCATTTATTATTTCATCCTGTGACTTTTATTACATAAGAGCTATTCTTTCAGTGGCTATTAGGTTTCATTCCTTCAATTGAAATTGATTGACAGTGCACTAGAGTTTTCAGGATTACACGAATCCCATCATCAGGAGCTTACAATTCAACACTGTACAACAAAAAAACACACAAAAATAATATTAAACAATAACTATTTACATGGAAAGACCAAGACTTACATGACCGCAAACAGTATGAAGCTCCAGGCACAACATCACTAGAGCGCCTACCAGAGTCATAGATACTGCTGCCCCATAGAGGTAGTTATGTGTTGCGACTGAACACAGTTTGTTTTCTAGCATCATCCGAAAATGACACACAAATGATGTACTTCATGCAGAGCAAATAAAACATTCATCCCCAGTCAACAGATCTGGGTTAAAGCCATCGTTCTTGGGAGGTTTTGGCACTTTAGGGGTTCAAAAGATGGGACTACATTGGCTGGGCGACGTATGGGTGGGCGACCATATTAGGACGTTCCAAGACGTGCAGGGGTGTTACAACCTCTATGCTTCACAATTCTACAAATACCTGCAGCTGCAACACACCCTCAGCACCCACATCTCAACAGGCACAGCACTCCCCAAGTTTAGTCCACTAGAGGTTCAGGTTATGATGGGGAACCAGGGGAAGGGAGGGGTATCTCGGATATACTGCACCCTTACCAATAATGGCCTGGCAATGCTCGATCCACTCAAGAACCAGTGGGAGGGGTGGCTGGGTCCCCTGGAGGAGGAGGACTGGTGTGACGCCCTTGTGGCCCCCAAGACCATCACAACTTCAGCCAGAATCTGCCTAATCCAATTATACTACCTTCACACTCCCTACCTCACCTTTACAGGGCGGGCCTCCGTCCCTCTCCGAACGGCACGCGCTGCGGACATGAGCCAGCAGACTTTTATCATATGGTCTGGTCCTGCCCCCGCCTTGCCCCGTATTGGGAAGCAATAGTGTCTGAGCTCACGCACGTCCTGTGTTGGCAAGTGCCCCACGACCCCTTACACCTCATCCTGGAAGTAATGGACAGCCTAAATGGTTCCTGAGCAGACAACCTATTCCTTCAGACGGCCACCATGGTAGCTAAGCACGACATCGCTGCGACATGGACCCAGCCTGAACCCCCAAAAATAACCAAATGGTGAAAGGGCGTACATCGGTGTGCTGCACAGGAGAAACCCTTATTTGAGCCCTGGGCATGCCCAACCAAACATAAAATGATCTGAGGGCAAATGGATGAATCAATTAGAATAAATAGGTCTGATGTTTATCTATGTATATAATTGACCAGTTTATGCGCTGTGGATGCGTACCGATATGCGTGTTTGTGTACAGTCAATGCAGACACACTCTGAAGCGCCACAGACTATTGGTCAAACGTGCTGCACTGTTGTTTTTGTTCTTTTGAAAATCAATAAAGTTGATTATCAATATAAATCCATTGTTCTTTTGCTCACCATGCCACCCCAGTTTAGACAGAGCCATATGCAAATCAGTCTTGACCCTGTTCCTCATGGGGAAAGTGCAGCCCAAACTGCCAAGTCAGGTACTCCCTGGACCAGAATCAAGCACCCTGGGACCCGTTTCGGGGAATTACTCCTCATCAACCAGGCTAGCTTGAATCTAGTGGCACAGTGAGCCTGGTACCCATGTCTGGGCATTCCCGGTGAACTTAGGGCGAGAAAGTAAAAGACACACAAATGCAGACTTAATGCAGAGCAAATCAAACATTCAACCCAGCCAACAGATCTGGGTTAAATCCATCGTTCTTTTGCTTTCCATGCCACCCCAGTTTAGACCCAGTCATATGCAAATCAGTCTTGACCCTATACCTCATGGGAACAGTCCAGCCCGAACTGCCATACCAGGTCCAGAAAGAAGGACCCTGGGACCACTTTCAAGGTAGTACCCCTCATCAGCCAGGCTAGCTTGAATCAAGTGGCACAGTGAGCCTGGGACCCTGCCTGGACCAGCTAGCTTAATTCCAAGGGAAGAAGGGGAAGGGAAAATAAAAAACATGAGGGAATGCCAAACGGGTGCGAACGGATTTGAAAGTTGGTAAAACAACTGCTGTTGCCAAGCACAATACTCTATGCTTGCTGTCCTTTTGCCTGGCACTGTCTGGCATAGCCCAGGAGTGAAATCAAAAGCTGACCCCTCAAGGTAGAGATTCACAAGCCCAGCAGCAAAGGCCCTTCCCACTTTCCATCTACCAGTTATCCATGGCTTTCAGGACTGAGTATGTTTATGCCACTACTGTAACTTGTTAGGGCCTTTGGAAAACAATGTCTTAACTGGCGGAGAATGTATTTCTGTGACCACTCAAGAAACGTGAGTCTTGAGACTGATTCCTGACACAACTATGATAGGGAGTTCTGGAAAAAGTTACATAAATACTCAAAGCAGAGGCACTTATATGCCATATACCCAAAGGGTCACACCACCCCATCCAGTTCAACATCTATATGCATTCAATTACCTGACTCATTGAACACTGTCAGGGGGATTTTCAGATTTACACAACATATAATTTCATCTTAGTCAATAGTAGGAGGAAAGGAATCAAACTAAGATCACAAGGCACCTTTCCACGATCACAATTATCATCAGATGAGGTAGCACCTCCCTCTTCCTCAACAGGATTAAAACACAGATCCTTCGGTTCTGTTGCTCAGTGTTTGGCACAACTCCATTATTTGAAACAGGTCACTTCCTAACACAGACTATACAAAAAATATGGGGGCATGATATTAGAGCAGGAGCTGACCCTTACTTGCCAAATCAATGTAGTGTACAAAGTTATTGATTTCCAAGTGTATCCTTCACTATGGTTATACATGCTTTTACATACATTACAAAGAGAGCCATAGTGTTGTTTTCGTCTCGCTTAACAGCATCAATGTACTGTTGCCGAAAGGGGAATTGTATACAATAAAGGGCTTGGATCCCGCCCATTACTTACCATTGGTTGGCTCAATTGTCATTCTTTTTAGACTAATTCCCCGCCTTTTGCCTCACATCACATCCTTTTTTTTCTCTGAAGCATGGACCAAATACTAACTGATTTCATTTAAGTACTGTCCTTCTGCTGCTCACACTGTGATTCAGGGTACTTTTAAAAAAAATTCTGTCCATCGTTTCCACTTCCATGCTACACTTTTGGGATGCTTATACTTCCACCCTCCATGTTTGTTTGTTGTCTTAAATTGTTTCTTATTTCAGCGCTTGCTTTTCCAGCACCAAACAAATGGCACAGACTTTTGAAGCAGTTTGTGCTTTCTTTTATAGCATCAAACTCATGCCAGGGCATATTAAAGCAGTCCCTGTGACTACATGTCTTTGAAGGCAGTGTCTCTTCTCTGCACATACAAAGTATGCATCTGTTTAAAGCGAACACTAATCTGAAACCATATTCCTATAGTCTTTCGATACAAGCAGTCCAGTCACATCCTTCAGGCCAGGCTGCCAGTCAGCAACATACACATTTTGGACACATCTGTACCTTTTTATACACAAAGTATGCAGCTTTTTAAAGTACCTACATTTTGGCAAGCACTGCAGTTAATTAATTTTTCCTTAAAACCGGTGTCTTCACTCTTATATGGATACACCTCCTCTCTGCACATACACAATATGTGTCGGTTTAAAGCACTTCAATTTTGTGCAGCCCAAAAACAATTCGATTTTGTTTCTTAAAACCTGTGCTAAATTCTCATTTTCATAGGTATTTCACCGAAGTACTTTCAGGTGGCCTATATTCATATTCACTTAGGAGCAAGAGATGTAGCCTAACGGTCACAGCTACACTCCAATCCACCTTAATCCACCCAACGTCACTCAGTCTACTCTAACTTTACCCCACTCCACTCCAATCTATCCCACTCCACTCCAATCTATCCCACTCCACTCCAATCTACACCACTCCACTCCAATCTACACCTATTCACCCCACTCCACTCCAATCTACCCCACTCCACTGCAACCAATCCAACTCCACTCCACTCTATCCCAATCTACCCCACACCACTCAATCTACCCGAGTCTATTCCACTCCACTCCAATATAACCCCACCCCACTTGAATCCCCACTCTACTCCAATTCACTCCATTTCATTCCACTCCAATATACCCCACTTCACTTCAATCTACCCCACTCCAATCTACCACAATTTAATCCACTCCAATCAGGACCTTAGGTTTGCCTTCCTGAAACAATTTAGTGAGCACTAGACACTCCAAACATAACCTCATCTCATTTGCTCTATATAGCAAATGAGACAAGAAAGAGTGTCTATAAAGCACTGGCAAGACTGGCTAGCACCTAAGTAGGCCTGGGCGGTAAATTCCATTCCGCTCGCGAAAGTTGCAGAATTTGGGTAATTTCGCGTTCCGCAGAGAACGCGAAATTGCCCAAAATTCTGCGTTCCGTGACTTCGCAAACATTTTTGCTTGTTCACGTTCTCAAAATGCGTGTTTGCGAGATATTTGTGCAATTGTGAACAGGAAAAAAGCATTGCGAACAAGCAATTCCGCCTGCTGCGTTTCGCGGAGATTTGTGTAACGCGATTGCGAAAACTCCGCCCACCCCTAAGGGACATGTTCTTGTCACTTTTTGGCATCATATACTTCATAATTATCTACTTTTTCCTTGACATTTAGGTCACCATGAACCAGTTTTGTTGTACAATAGCACTATTTTCTCTGACTTATTAACCCATATTTATGATACAAATTACAAAACGACATGTTTCAGAATCAAGACTACCCTAAACCAAACAGTAATGACTGGCTGTCAATGGCTTTGTTAATATAAGACCTTTTGGCATGTATGATTTAATGCCAATATACAATCCTGATTTATGTAAATTTGAAATTTTAGTGTCTGATTTTTTAATGTCAGAAATATAAAACATTAATTCATGTATTAATGCATGTTTGCATTAGCATTTAGATGGTTATGTATACCTCCTTGAAATGTACACCTACATAGAACAAGTAGAACAGGAGATGTGTGTCACTATGGGGTATCAAGGTTTCTAGAATGAAGTTTCACTTACTGCCTTGTGCTTGATTCAAATGATCCTTTAAGTTTAAATTAGATTTCAAACCTTTAAAAACAAATTTAAAACTATATTACAGAAGGAAAGAAAGCACTATTAGATTATATATTGAACAAATAATGCATTTCAGACACCATTAATAAAATCCTAGAAAAATGCATATACTCAGTTATCAAATGTACTTCTAATAATGTTTCGGCCATTTCCCTAGAACTGATTCACCAGAAATTCAACATTTGGAAGTGATACTCCATCACAAACATGACCGATATCCTGTCCTATATATAACAGTGCCATGGGATATAATGCACTTGTAATATGGCAGACGGTATACCCATTATGTTTATCATAGAGTACCTCATCCACCAAACTGTAAATCTAATGCACAATATTTGACTCCAATATTTCATAGGGAAATCATTACAGCTATTTTCAGCACTAAGTAATGTAATTAGTTTCAGCAAACGTGTTTCACAAGTACCAGTTTCTTTAAGAAGGCTATGCATGTGTGTTCAAGACAACTATACAATTCAAAATCTCAAAGTATTACAATAAAAATATCATCAATCAAAATTTCTAAACAGGACTCAGATAAGATATACCAAAAGATAAGTTCTAATTGTTACTTTTCAGTATTCTCAACACAAAGGGCGCCTTTCTTCTGCAACAGCAGGGGCTTTAGCACGTAATTTTGAATGGAACGCTACCATGGCTCAGAAATTAAGTGAGTCAACAAAAAGTCCTTTTTGTATCACAAATGCATGTGATATGATCTCCAACTAGTGACAGAGTTTCCCTGCAAGGTGTCTTGGCAATTAAATGGAAATGTATAATTTCTTGTAGTGTAGAATAATTATAACGGGAGATATGCGTATCATATGGAGTATAATTAACAAATGTTTCGGGAATTAATTTTCACTTACTGCCTTGATTTGAAATCACTTTAATCTTCATATCAAAAGGTTGCAAACCTTAAAAAAATTATTCAACACAAGATTACAAAAGAAAAGTAAACATCACTATAATCAATGTATAAATTAATTGTTATAGACAATAAACATTACAAAGAGCAATGGCTATAACCAGGCATTGCATTACCCCTAACAACATATTCCTATGAAAGACTCTGTATTTCAAAAAGACAAGGTAAAAGAACATGAAGAAATGTACACTGATATTAACATAAATAAAATCCATTACAAATTGGTACTGCCTCCATAAAATCTTTAGTTATCCATGTAGGGCTTACCTCCAGTCTGGGACATCATAAAGATATTTAATCATATTAGAATACATGTGATTCTGTAAACCCTGTATAAAAACGTGCTTGTAATTTCGTTACAATAGGTGACTTGTGACACACCCAGTCGCCAATTATAAAAAAATGATGTCAGAACTCAACTGTAATAGCTTATTACAGTTGAGTTCTGACATCACAATGCCTGCTGCCAGAGACAGCAGCCGTGGGGAAAGGCAGGTCAGGTCATGGAGCATAATTAAAGCAGCTATTTAATGATTAGATGAACATGTGTCTTTTATTTCTTCTGCTCTGTTTTTCTAGCTGTACATTGACAAGAAGAAGATATTTATAGTATTATTTTTATTTTTTGCAATTCTTTGGTGATGTAGTAAAAATTACAATCCTTCTGCATGTTTCTACTGTGTCTACTGTTTAAAAAAAACTAACATGTATTAAATTGCTTCTAATATCTTTCGGCAACAAATATCTAACAACTTTTTTGGGGTGTTTAATGTTTAAATGGATTTTGCACTAAACATTTTGGGCAAGATGTACGACCATTTGATATTGCGCCTGGTAATTTGAGACAAATTGCAAGGCGCAAAATCAAATTTACAACAGTGTATTTAACAGTTTGCGATTCCCAATGGGGAATGCCTGCCCTTAAAAAATATTTTCGCATGCATTTGCAAAGGGGAAGGGGTACAAATGCATTACCACGTACTTGAAGTAGGTGGTAATTGCAAGTGTTTTGGTTTTGGTTTTGAGACTCACTATTTGGAAGGGAACGCCCCTTCCAAATAGCGAGTCGCTAAACCTATTTAGCAAGTCGCAAATAAATTGCAACACGCTAAATAGGATTTGTACATGGCCCATGAAGTTTTTGCATGTGCAAAAGGGTTCGCAACCCGTTTGCTTGTGCAAAAACGTGTTGCACATCTGGCTCTCTATTATTATTGTTCGTGATTGCAAACATGCTCTCTCTTTCATATGAAAGAGCTACGCACCAATGATTTAAGTAATTTGTGGTAAAGGTGATGGTGTGACTATGTATTATAAGGAATAAAGTATCCCCCGCCATGCATGAGAAGGATATTGCAAGTCACCTTAGAGTTCCGTAACTTTATAAAAGAACTCAGCCCTTGCCCGAGTTTTATATATGGTGATGGAACTCCCCAGTGACTTGCAATATACATATAATGAGTGGCAGGTGGTACTTTATCCCTTGTATTATTACCAAGAAATGTGAAAGTTAATAATAATAAGTGTTCTCCCGACAGATACCTAAAGTAAAACCTTTGACTTTTTATTAAAAACAAAACTCATACTTGGTGGAGTCTATGTGCTGCCATCTAAAGACCTAGTGAGACACTAGAGTGCTTTAATAGGGGCAAAGTTGTGTGCCAGTTATGCTGTTTGCCTGACCAAACTTTTCAAGTTTCAAAATGTCCAGTGTAATCATCGCCATGTTATACTCCCCAACAGGAAGATTATAGTTAATTAGATCATAAATTCCCAAACCAAAGGCCCAATTCAAGCAAATTAGGTTAAAACGTTGTTAAACCAGGTAATTCCAATTCTGTTAAGGATTTGCCTCCCATAATGGAAACAATTCATCTGATGATCTGAGATTAAAACTAGGCTACCACATAGGGCTAAATGAACTGCCTTTTAGGTTGTCTATGGTTTGAGCAAAATTAGCTCCATTTTTGAAAAAAAAATACAGGCAGAGATTTATAGCTCTACTTGAGCATACTTTTGATGTTTGTTTTCTATTCATAAACAGATTTTCAGGCGCACCTCTGGAAATGTCATTTCCCAAGGGGTTGTAGTTTTCCTTTGCAAGATTTTCCCTACACCACCACCAAATGTAGGAAGGAATAATGTTCCTTTCCATCCTGGAAGTTGAAGGACTGAAATACATTTTCAAAAAAAAGTAGAAAAAGGTCGGTTTGAAGTTTCAAAATTCCCACAAATGTATGGGTGTTGGTGTTCCCAAATTTATAAGGCAATCCAAGCCTTAGCACTCTGCCTTCTCCCTTCTCCAGTGTGACTTACAGCTGCAGATTTCTCTGTACTTGAGGGGTGAACTCTTCAGGTCTAAATGCATTTAAGCTGCCAGGAATCATTTTGTTAATTACTGGTAGGGGTAAATGGAGAAAATGTTAGCCATAAATATACATTTCCAGCCATAAATATCTTTTGGATCAGGTCGGACCAATGTGTTCATTAACTCTAAATTTTACTAACTGTCCATAACCTTTTTTTGAAGCCATTCCTCTTCTCCCTTTAGTAATGCTATGTTTGTTATGGGTATGTGTATAGCAACCATTCTGCCATTGGTGTGACCTTGTAACACTTTCTGCATCAGGTTACTTACGTTTCATACCGTTTGGGCTTGCTAAACCAGACAGGAATCTGATTCAGTTTGCAAGCATATGTTACATGTATGGTGTTATGGTCAGATTCCCATTTAGCAGCGTTGTCTTAGTATCCCATTTATTTCTCTCCAGCTTCACCATTAGGGCAACAGCCACCAGGACTGTGCTAAAATTTTATTTTACAACATTCCCAAAAATATTCCAAGATTAGAGCTAGAAAAGTAAAGAATATTCCACATTTTGGAGAAGTTGTACTTTTCTTAAATATTGTACTTTGGGACTCGAATTAGAATAGGCTTGCATGTATGTGTATGTTGTTTGTTTCTTTATAACAATTGTTTTTGGGTGCTGTTGTAGCTGGCTGTATGGATTTACTGGACCATTCTGAATGCATGCTGGGATATTAGTATGTGGCGTGTCATGGCGAGAAGTGTTGTTGACTTCAAAGTACTAGAAAACTGTATGACATAATTGTGATGTTGGAAGTACTAGACATGTTTTATCTACCCTTGGCAGTTTGCCTAATTGTTGCCATCTGTGCTGCAACATTAATTCATGGTTGCAATAATTTGCTGGTTTTTTTCTTGCTTATAGACATCTAGGGAGCACAAATTTAGCAAAAAGGCAGTGGTACGCTGTGCATTCACAATAAAGGAGTGTAATTACAACAGGTCCGTCAGTGACTGGGCAGATGTCATGTAACCTTTCAAACACAGGGGTAGTGACATTTACACAGATTGAGAAAGACATCAGGGGGGCGTGGCTAAGCGCCCGATCTGAATGGCGGTGCGGCGGTAGAGCTCCGTCCGCGCCGGGGCTGACAGGCGGGCTGCGCTCATCACTCTTCACCGCGGATACAGCGGCAGGCATGGGACAGAGCCAGGTATCCAACGAGCGGACTTTTGTTCCGGTTTGAGGTCCCTATACACGCAGGTTTTCATTTTCGTCCCGGTCGCGGCTCTGAAGCGGCCGCGACCGCCATTTTGTCTATCATCGCGGAGCTGCGCACCGACACTTCAAGTCTGCCCTCCAGTACTACGCAGCCTCCAGGTTTCTCCACATCTTCTCTCCTGTTATGGGGACAGCTGTGAACTAATTCAGGTGACTTTTCTTTGCTCTTTGGACCCACCAATGGAACAAATTTGGCTCTTCGCATTCTCCTCAGAGCGAGACGCCATTTTGTGATGCGCTTTCCTCATTGGCAATATTCTTGTGCTCTCTACTAGGAGTTTCCTTTCTCCTTTGATCATTTTGATATTTTCCTTGCTCCTCGATATGCATTGACTCTTTTTTGGGCTTCCAGCTTTTCTTTTTGGACGCTTTTTGCCTGTATCACCCATTTTTTGCATGTTCAGACTCTGTGAGTGCGTCTTCTGCGATCCTTTACACGCACGTCTGCATGGCGAATATTACTGGGAAGACCCCCAAGCGCAACTACATCAAAAATTCCAAACTATTCTCAGCGTTGGCTCATTTAGAAGCTTCCACATCCATTGACGCCTGTGACTTAATGTCTGCAATGGGTCCCTCTCCACAGAACTCCTCTACAACCACTCCAAAGAGATTAAAGAAAACCCCCCCTTCTCCCACAACACCCTCCTCAGCCATCTCCATGGAGCTTTTACTTGAGGAGATTAGAGCATTACGCCCATACAGGGAAGAGACTAATGCCAAGTTGCAAACGCTCACTGACAATTGGTCTCAGATGGATGCCAGGGTCTCCACTGTGGAAAAATCTGTCTCAACTCTTCGAGAGTCAGCCATCAAAATTCCCCACATGGATGCGCAGCTGTCCTCTCTCCAGAAGCAGGTGGAAGACCTTGAAAATAGAAATAGACGCAATAATCTTCGTCTTTACGGCCTGAAAGAGGGCTGCGAGGGGAATGATCCCATCACCTTCTCCAAGTCTTTTTTGCCCAAGCTCCTGCATCTGCCCGAAGACACTACGCTCAACATTCAGCGTGCCCACAGGCTTGGCCGACTCCCTTCTTCTATTTCTCCAACTGCGAAGCCCAGGGGAGTCATTATGTATTTTCTGGAATATACAGATCTTTTGAAGGTCCTCTTGGCGGCTAAAGCTTCTCCACGCCTAATTTGGTCTGACTCCACCCTTTTCTTCGCCCAAGATTACGCCAAGGCCACAGCAAGTCGACGTAAAGCCTTCCTGGACATGAGAGCGGAACTTCGATCTATTGGAGCAAGATATGGACTATTCCATCCTTGTCTATTCAAGGTTACCCACAACAACAAGACCACGACCTACGAAGATCCAGTGCGCCTTCGCAGTTTCCTCAACTCCTGTGGTCCTGGTAACATGGAATTCTCCGGCTCCGGTTCTTCATCATCATTTCCTCCGTGACTTTCTTGCACTGTTGTCCTTGGATTTCTTGATGCTCTGTTACCTTGTTTATCCCTGTTCTTCTCGTTTTATCGATTGTTCTTCCTCGACCTGGTTCATGATTAGTCTTTTTTGATAGAGACCCTGTTTTGTTGTCTCTTACATTTTATGACACGTTTGTCTTATTTTTATTGTTTTCTCTGTGATATTTCTTCTCATCTAACTGTGCTGTTTTCCCTCTTTTTGCAGATCCCTGTTTTAGCGCCCCGTCATGTCTCCCTGGCTGGACGTTTCGTCGCCCCGTTTCCCGCCCTTCGTTGGTTGGCCTTACCCCCCTCATCTCGTCTCCGTTTTCATCCCTTCCGTCTTCTTTCCAGATTTTGTACCCTCACTTCTTCACCCTTGTAAGTATCTGGCCATTTTTCCCTCTCTAGTTATTAGTCTTCTCATCATTGTTAGTCGGTTTTGTTTACCTGAATCTGTCCTTTACATGTTCCTTTTCCATGTTCTCTCCCTTTTTTCATTCTTTTGGTCTTTTTCGTATCTTTCTTCCTGTCCTGTTTACAATGCATTTTCTATATCCTTTCCTTTGTTTCTTCTCTCTAGGGACCTCTTTTCCTTTTGGTCCGCTTTTCTCTCTCTTTCCTTCTCACGACTTCATTTTCTTACCATATCGTTCTTTTTCTTCTTCTTCTTCCTCAAATTTTTCGCCGTGGCTTTTCTTGTTGTTCCCTTTATCTTGCTCTTTTCTTTCTCTTCCTCTTCATTCCATCAATTTTCTTCACTTTTCCCACAGTCTCTGATTTCCTCTGTAGTCTTCTCTTGTATTACTTATGCTACATTCTTTTCCGAGCTCTCTTGTCTTCCAACATTTTCTTCTCTTTCTTTCTCCATTTTCCTTTCTTTCTTCTCCCCTTTTTCTCATCTCTTTTCTTTTATGAGGCTTTCTTATGCTCCTTCTTTTCATTTCCACTTTCTAATTATTTTTGATGTCAGTACGCGTTGTTTCCTGGAACGTTAAAGGTTTACATTCGCCCATTAAGAGGCAAAAAATCCTTTCCCATTTAGCTAAATTGAATATAGATATCGCCTTCCTGCAAGAGACCCATTTATCTGATATTGAGGCTGCTAAACTTCAAAGAGGTTGGGTAGGAAAGGTTTTTTCAGCTCCTGGCGATGGCAAAAGGAATGGTGTTGCTTTGTTACTCCGAAAGTCTTTCTCCCATTCGGTGTTGCACTTTGAGTCTGACCCTGATGGTAGATGGTTATTTGTCAAACTGTCCTCAAAAGGTGTACCTATTTCCCTGCTTAATATTTACGCCCCCACAGGTGGGAACCCTATTTTTTGGAATGCATTTGCCTCTCGTATTACTGAATGTATTGATGACAATTTTATTTTAGCAGGTGATTGCAACATGCCATTAGATCCCTTTTTGGATAGACACTCCAAATCTTTTTTTACTCCTAACAAGTCCCATAAGCTGTTCCCACACGCCATCTCTCAACATAATCTAATCGACGCATGGCGCATTTGTAACCCTACCAATAAAGAATTTACATTCTATTCCCCGGTTCACCATTCCCAATCACGCATTGATTATATTTTTCTTTCTCACCATGTCTCCCAATCCCTTACCCAGGCTGAGATTGGTCCCATTGTTTTTTCTGATCACGCCCCAGTTCTCATTCAGATTGATATTTTACCCAAACCCACCGGGCCTAAAAGATGGCGTTTCAACAACACCCTCCTTCTAGATCCCAAATTTACTGCCTCCTTCATTGAGCTCACTACCGAATTTTTTGCCATCAATGATACCCCCTCCTTAGCCACTCATACTATTTGGGACGCTTACAAAGCGGCGGCCAGAGACTTTATCATCAGACATGTTGCCGCTAAGCGTAAGCTTGCTCGTCAACGTACCATTGACCTTTTATCTCAGATCAAAGCTCTAGAACACTCCTTTTATACCTCGCATACCCAGGACAGTTTAACAGCCCTTGTGAATGCAAAAATGAATTATAACAAACAGTCTACTGAAGATGCATCGTTGTACTTATTAAAATCCAGTTCGAAATTTTATGGGGGGAAAAACAAGGCGGGGAAAGTCCTTGCAAATTACCTGAAAGTTAAACAAAACAAATTAAATATTGAGTCTGTTTTTGATGTTAACTCTGTTTTGCAACATAAAGATACTGCTATTTTGGAGGAATTTTCTCGTTTCTATTCTACACTTTACTCTTCTGAAACTCAACCCTCCGCTCAATCTCTCTCCACCTTCTTTACGACCATTCAACCTCCTCCCTACTTTCCTGTTGACTTATCCTCCCTTGAAACTCCCCTCACCATTCGAGAATTACATACTGCACTTCACTCTCTTAAGAAAGACAAAGCCCCCGGCCCAGATGGTTTTACTGTCGAATTTTACCAACACTTTGCCAACATTTTATTACCCAAATTAATTCACCTTCTTGATTCCTTCAAGACCAGTGGTGTCTCCTCAGGTACTGTTGAATCTAAGGTCAAGGGACAATCGATATTTGCCCGGCGGTATCGCCTCTTTAACCCACAAATTATTAATCAATGAAGAGGCAGGCGCTGGAGACGGGAAGGCAGGAAACAAGGTTTATTCTCTCCGGAGGAGAACACAACAATTCAGACAGCAGGTATCGTCATGAGGTGCTCTACCCGCATCTCTGAGGCCTGGCCTCTTATACACAAGTTTATTACTTTATTACATATTACATATTCATGGCAATGCTTTGATGTACGGAAAGACATTCTCGGAACCCCCGCTCTAAGCCCGTTCCCACACACATATACAGCAGAAGTCCCACCCCGGTCCCAACAGGTGATGATTATCGCGCAGCTGGACATTCCGCCGATTCATGGAACGTGGGGGTTTGATCGGATCTCTTAGGGTGGGGGCTTTGATCGATTCGGGGGTCCTTTGAGGAGGGAAGCTTTCTACTGTACGGGGAGGGGCAATAAACAGTATCGGCAGGGCTAGGTGTCGGCCTGGGAACGGGGAGGACAAACGGGCACACAGGAAAAGGGGGTTTGCATCAAAAGGGCCTGGGACCATGAAAGAAATGAAGGGAGGTGTCGTGCTGGGAACAGGATGGGGTTCTGAGGCAGCGCTGCGCTGAAGAGGGGTTTATGACCCAAGGCATGTGTGAGCGGGGGTTGGTCAGGGTGCGGGCTCTGTGAGGGAGGAGGGCTATGCCGGGGGTCAGTGGCATGAAAAAAAGGGTTGTTCTGATCGAGGGTGCGCACGACAAAAAGTGTGGCCTCAGGGGGAGAGGCAAGATGGCGCAGATAATGTTTACCAAACCGTACTAATTTTCCACAGTCCTCCCTTTAACATATCCAAGACATCTTGCTGGCCTATTTCCAATTCAGGTCGACTGTGGTGATCCTCGGAAAAGAAGTAGGTACCCAGGTGAAGGAGTTATATACATTACATTTTGAAATCTTTCATCTTAGGAGGCGGGTCTATCGATAAAAACTCGTTTGCAGGAGAGTCGTAGTAATGTGATAATAGACAAAAAATGATTCTGTAGTGAGAGCATTGAGTACATTTCATAGTTGCTTATAGTCGTTTGGAATGTGAATTGATAGGTCATTAAATATGTGAGTTCTGTTCATGTCACAATGGTGGAGCATAATTAATACAATGGTGGCTGGGAGAGAAATGAGACGTAGCAGAAACGATGATTGAGGGAGTCAATGTTCGAAGTTAATGAGTTCGCAGCATTCTTTGTCGTCTTTTGTTGGCGCTGTGGAGCACCGGCGGTGGAGCTAAGGGTCCAGCTCTATTCGAGGTCCCGCGTTGCAGGGCACGACCTTTTCTCGCGTTTCTGGTCAAAAAGGTCCTTTTCGCCCTGTGTCCTTTGAGTTGATTGTCAAAAAGGTTCAGATTGAGGAAATGTGCGTGTGAGCAGTCCTTTAGGTTAGGTCGGAGAAAAAGGGGGATGGATCAGGGCCAGATCGGGAACAGACTAGGGGGACGGAAAAACTTCAGATAGGCGGGCTCATGACCGAGTTTTGAGAGCGGGGACTTTTCGGCATACATTAGACATCGAGCAGGGGCATCAGGTCAGCCCTTTCCTCTTATTTTGTCGAAAACAGTGCCTCGTCCTGCAGCTCCTTACTGTCGCGGTCTCGCCCTGGCCAATGTTGCAGATGTTCCATAGTCTGTAGTCAGGCCACGTGCTCCCACATCCGGTCCTTCTTTCCTCCGACAGTCGTACCCTTAAATGAGTTTGAAAAGACAGTCTTTAGAGAATTGGCAGAGGAAGGTAATCACATAAGTCTATTTCTCTCCCAGCTCCAGGTAAATGAGAACGCAATGGTATTTTCTGCCTGGTCATGGTACGTGATCTGGTGCCTTTTATTGCATTACAGTTATGTCAGCTCTTCTGACGGAGACCCACCTTCCTAGTACAAGCCTTACAAAGCTATACCGTTCTCCTGGGCTATATATCAAAAAACGCAATGTGCTATCACCATGGTCTGATGGGTATCTTTCTGAGAGATGAACATAGGCTAAACAGTTTTTCATTCTATTAATGCATCCTGCCTTTCAGCTAAACATTTTACTTTCAACAGGGTTCATTGCAACGATTTCTTCACTTTGGTCTAATCTTAATTTTGCAAACATCGTTCTAGTTCCTACATAGCCTCCTACAACCTGACTACTTAATTAAAAAACCGGGGTCTTGTGGAAAACAACTAGGGACATAGAAAAACTGTGGTAAGGGCGTAAATCGACCCATCTCTTACAACCGGGGGTGAGGGGCAGTTTAAATCTCCCGTCGGGGGCAGTTGATACGAAACTGGGGGTGTTCTGGGAAGATGGGGATGTTTCGATCACCTTTACTGTTTGGGTATTGCGACAATTCGGGACGGGGAAGGTCGCGTTATCTGAGGCATCTTTTTATAACACAGGAGCCGCTGACATGTAGTTTCCTTATTTCGGGTCAGATTAGGGAACCTCAGTCGTCTTACCTGTCCTTTCCCTCTTGGCCAAATCTCGGTTTCATCAATTTAGCAGAAAGGAGAGGTAGTGTCACGGCGTCAGGGTGATTTTTCTTAGGACAAATTTTGAGCAAATACTCGTGGTATTTGGGGCCAATTGGTGGGGCACTAGGGGTGGCGGTTTGCCAATTTAGGTGCTTAGTCGTTCGGAAGAGCGAGAGAGAGAGAGAGAGAGAGAGAGAGAGAGAGAGAGAGAGAGAGAGAGAGAGATGTGCAACAACAGGCTAAATAGTACACGTGCGACATGGGGAGTGGCCGTGCATTAAGACAGGCTATTCAGCGCATTACGCAACATAAGGCATTACGGGTCTGTGTTAGAATTTTGAAAGCACGCAGTTTGGGATGGACGAGCATTAGGCCGGGTACAGGGGACATGCATCGAGGAAAAAGGGCACCAGTGTGTCGCATTTCTTGCATTCTCGGTCCGTTAATCAGTTAAGTCAACGCGTCAGTCATACACAAACATCATCTCATAGTTTCAGACATACGTGACAGGTGTCCATTCATGCAACATGGATCAAGGGTGATCGCTTTTATCATGTCATAAACTCTATTGGCTCTTTTGGTAAAAAGAGAGCAGTTTGTGGGTGTGTTTAGGTGCCACCAGGCAGTGTTAGTCCGCTTCGTATATCAGACAGGGCGAGGCTTCAGATCTTCACCATACTTTGGTCGCGATTCCGGTGTGGCCTGTAGAGGGGAAAAAAAGAGGGGAGGGGGACAACATTCGAGCATATCAAAAGCACGGGTACGAAAGTCCTTTACTTACCTCATACTCGTCTTATCCCCTCGGGATAGAATTCCTGGGGTTTTTGGTTTCTGGAGCCAAGGGGGGAATGGGGGCAGTGCGATTCATAGGCTGTGAGTAGGGAAACGTTAAAGAATCAGAAGCACTTAGTGCGAGGTTTCCAGTTGGTAGGTGTATTTAGCTATTGGGGTCCTTAAACCTCTTTCAACGTTGTGATGTTCTAAGGTTTATCAGCTCTTCGGTCAACTCTGTTCCCTAGTATCTTTGAGTGTCGTATCTTTATAATATTTTATCATTTTACATCGTTTCATTTTACCCAACCGTTATATTCCATCTTTTACACCATTTCGCTTTTACCCATCCCCAGAAGTCGAGGTCTTTCTCCAGGCGCGAGTCCCTGAGTCAGTCGCATATTTGACGGCAGAGTGTCGTGTCTCAGATTCGATCCTCCATCCGGGGCTGGGCAACCATCTTCTATTAACCTTAAAGAGAGAGCAGAGTAGGGTGCACAGAAAAGAACTCTCCCGCCGATCCCATATTTTAAATAAAGCATGCAATATCCGTTCATAGTTTGAGAAACCTTTATTTTGCAAAATCATTCAGCATGTAGATCTATGAAGGTGCAGTCGTACTTGGCTGGACATGGTAATGGCTAAAGTGCGTACAGTAGGGGGTTAATTTGCAGCATTAGAAAACATTAGAAAGGTTTATTCATTCATTCGTAGGAAACTAAAAACGTCTATAAATTGGTCGGGGGATCGGGGGGCATTTATTTCATAGTTTAGAAGCACCGTCAGACTAGTCGCAATCAGATTTCCTATATGCATACCGTGTATGTGCGTCATGAGCGAGGTTATACATCAGCTATAAAAAAATATAATACATCGTACATTTGTAATCAACATTTTTTTTAACGGAGTCCCTTTATATGTTCGTCGAGTGAATTCTCTTTCTTTCTCGTTAAGCGTACAAAGGGTCAGGTACATGTCTCAGAAAATCAAGTTTTTCTTTATTAGCAAAAAGAAGACACCACGTGGCGTTCGTAAGTTCCTATTGTCACCGGCGCCATTTTGGGCGGGGCCGGGTTAGTCCGGAAGTAGCATCAGAAAAAAATGTTTCCTACAACCGGCAGTTGGACCAGAGTCCTTTTCGGCAGTTCGAGAATTCATGCTAACAGAAAGAGTGGCAATGTCATGCTTGTTTTGTTAGCGATCGAGGCAGTTGTTTCTTACCGGAAGCCTGCAGGGGCCGAGGGCTCCTGGGACGTTTGTAGAATCTTCAAGGCTGTGGGGGTGCTGTCGGAGGTGGGGGCTCGTGCCCCGGTGGGCAAGTGCCCGAGTTATATCGCTATTCAAAGTTACTCTAGCGGTCGAGGCCCGCCTTCCAGCGGACCCAGACGCCATTTTGAGGCCTGCAGCGGCCGCCCTTCGTCGAGTCTGCAAGAGTGGAGGAGACCTTTTGGAATGAACCCATGTCCAGTGTTGCGGAAGTATGGCCACCTGCGGTGCATGTTCGGTGCTGTGCAAGTATCGGCACGTTGCATGTTCGGTGCTGCGCAAGTATCGGCACCGTTGCATGTTCGGTGCTGCGCAAGTATCGGGGCGCCACCATGGTATGTTCGGTGCTACGCAGGTATTGGCACCACCGCCTGGCTGGAGGAGTTCGGCGCTGGGCCGGGGGCTGGGAAACCTCCTATCCGTGGAGGTGGGAGAGGCTCGTCCGCGTCGCCTCTCCCTCCCAGCCCGACCAGGACTGGAGGTATGTACAAGACATCCCGCCGCCCAGAGTTGTCGCGGCCATTGTTCATGACAGAAGTGGCGCCGGGCGTGCTGCTGCGGCCATTACGGAGGGGAAAAGAAAGAAGTGTCCTGTCCTTCTCTGGACCGGGCTTCCGGCGGATGTCGGCCGGACGCCCCTTGCTCTGGCTCCATGAACGGGTTCTTTGGCTCATCGGCTGCAGCCGGATCCAGTTGGCCCCGGTCCCTGGCCATTGGTGGCCGGACCGGGAAGACATGTGGCGGGACTACCTATAAACTCCCATGCGCCACCGTGGCCGGACCGGGAAGACATGTGGCGGGACTACCTGCAGCTATCCAGGGCCGCTGCGGCCGGACTCCGCTGGCCCCTGCCTCTCCTCCGGCTCCACTCTATGTTATGATTTCCTGACCGGTTGTTGGCAGCAGGGCCCGCCTTATATGGGTTGCCGCCGGCTGGGCGTAACCGTAACCCTGCCCTACTTTGGAAGGTTCCAGAATGGGAGGGGGCGAATGTTCTGTTAACTTTCATTTTCTAGTTTTACCGTTCTTGTTTCAAACGTTTTCTGTTGTTAGGGCATTATTAAGTGTTATTTGTTTCTTGTTCGTTATGTTAAATAAAAGTTCAAGTTCATAAGTGGCCTATGGATTTCGTTTTCTCACTCCTTTCTTTCCAGGTTGTTCCATACTAAAGCTTCTGTTAACAAAAGTTTAAGTACCAAGGTAACACAGGCAGAGGGATGACGCAGATTCATGCATTACGTACACACAAACTCAGACGGGGAGACAGTACAAATATTATATAAAAAGACCCAAGACAAACATAATACAGTTATTGGCCATAATTATCTCACTTTTATATGCTGCGCATACTTTTTGTTGGAGCAATGGAGCAGGCTTCAGTTATATGCCTATAAGGACGCGGAAGGAAAGGAGGTAGTAGGTCTTCAGACATAGGCAATATCCCTAGTCCTATCGGCGAAGGATACTTGTGTAACCCTTACCTCGAAATACCCTAAACTTTTCCCTACTTGGCTAAACGTAAGGATGCTTGATCATGTGTGTGTACATTATTCTTTCTGTTTTCATCGTGGTTTGTCGTCTGTCAATTTAGAGCTACACTGGGTTTTCCCATCTTATCGTTGTTGGATCTATGAGGACTCGAACATGTCGCTGAAATTGGCTTGGCGAAATCTGTGCCATCGGGCATGATCAAACGTGGTGGTTCTATCTGGCCTGTTCAAGTCAGTCTGATTCATCTTTGTCTCGCGCCTTTTCCCTTTCTGCCGGCCTGTTATTCCTGTCGGTCCTCTGCTCCTATTCACGCTCAGTAGAGTCGGGCATCGGGCTTTCCAGTGGCCGGCATATCTACAAAAAGCACATTGGTTTTGCCCTAAGTCTGGCCGTCCTGTGCGTAGTGTCGGGGGATTACTTTCAGGACGTTGTGTTCTGAGGTCGTCCTGTCGATATGTTCCTTTACCTGCTCTGTCCTCGTCTCTATTCTTTTGTTGCATTGCTTCTTTGCGCCACATACCGAGGCAGTCAAGCATAACGGGCGTTGTCTTATTATCACGCAGGGCTATTTCTAACGTTTCTATTTTATCAAGGTCGAAGGATCCTATCAGTGGCCACTGTTTCTCTTGGCTTTCTTTGGTATACCTGTGCCACAGTTTACTATAGGCTATGGTAACTAATCCATAGTTTACGAACATGTCTTTATTAGGGGTGCCTTCCAGCGGAGCTAGATGATCCACCTCTAATAAACGGTCCGGGCTGAACTAGCTATCGACCAGTGGGGAGAAGACAGACATGACAGCTCACGACGAGGGACAAAAAGTCAGCACTGCCTATCTTATCACTGCGCGCAAAGACTAGACAGAATATTTCTATTCTACGTTGTTAGCAGGCAGTGAATACCTCATGAACCAATAACAAAAACAACCAATAAAAATAAAATAAAACCAGTGGGGAGAATAAGTAGGCACGTAAAAGTCTGCGTCCTCTACCCTTTCACTATCCGTAAAGAGGAATCTGTTATTTCCTGTTTGCAGACAGAGAATCTCCAGAAAACAATCCGCGAACAGTAGTTCGGGGCCAAAAACAGTTAATCAGTGTGGGAGAGGGAGTCTCCCGAGAATAAGCCGTCAAATAAATAATAAAACCAGTGGGGGAGAAAAATAGGCACGACGGCTGCGTTTCCTATCCTTCACTGTTTGCAAAAGGGAAAGAGCCTACTGTTTCTCCGTGTGCAGACAGTGAATCTCCAAATGAGTCAACAAAGAGTAATACTAGTATTTTCTGAACAATCAACAATTATTTCGTGATTCGTCGTGTCTACACGACCTTACCCGGACCGTATGGACAGTTTCTTGTCTTCCGAATCCAGCGCCCGATCGTCCTCTTGTCTTTGTATTCCTCGCAGCACTCCTGATGGTTCCCAGTCAGGACCGTAGATCACTCGAGAGAGGTCTGTTCGGAACCAGTGAAGTTCGGATGATCGGCTGCCAGACGAGGGTCTATTGGGCAAGAGCTCTCCCGATCGTTGCAGTCGTTCACTCTGTCGTCAGGACCTCTCCCACTGGATCCACGAGTCGCTGATGGGCCCCACGCTTGGGACGCCAATTGTTGAATCTAAGGTCAAGGGACAATCGATATTTGCCCGGCGGTATCGCCTCTTTAACCCACAAATTATTAATCAATGAAGAGGCAGGCGCTGGAGACGGGAAGGCAGGAAACAAGGTTTATTCTCTCCGGAGGAGAACACAACAATTCAGACAGCAGGTATCGTCATGAGGTGCTCTACCCGCATCTCTGAGGCCTGGCCTCTTATACACAAGTTTATTACTTTAATACATATTACATATTCATGGCAATGCTTTGATGTACGGAAAGACATTCTCGGAACCCCCGCTCCAAGCCCGTTCCCACACACATATACAGCAGAAGTCCCACCCCGGTCCCAACAGGTGATGATTATCGCGCAGCTGGACATTCCGCCGATTCATGGAACGTGGGGGTTTGATCGGATCTCTTAGGGTGGGGGCTTTGATCGATTCGGGGGTCCTTTGAGGAGGGAAGCTTTCTACTGTACGGGGAGGGGCAATAAACAGTATCGGCAGGGCTAGGTGTCGGCCTGGGAACGGGGAGGACAAACGGGCACACAGGAAAAGGGGGTTTGCATCAAAAGGGCCTGGGACCATGAAAGGAATGAAGGGAGGTGTCGTGCTGGGAACAGGATGGGGTTCTGAGGCAGCGCTGCGCTGAAGAGGGGTTTATGACCCAAGGCATGTGTGAGCGGGGGTTGGTCAGGGTGCGGGCTCTGTGAGGGAGGAGGGCTATGCCGGGGGTCAGTGGCATGAAAAAAAGGGTTGTTCTGATCGAGGGTGCGCACGACAAAAAGTGTGGCCTCAGGGGAAGAGGCAAGATGGCGCAGATAATGTTTACCAAACCGTACTAATTTTCCACAGTACCTTTTCAGACGCTTATATATGCATTATACCGAAGGAAGGGAAGGACACCCAACACTGCAAGAATTATAGACAGATATCGCTCGTCAACATTGATTATAAATTATATGCCAAATCTTTAGCAATTAGATTAGACCCTTTTCTCCCAGATCTTCTTGGTCCTGAACAATCAGGATTTGTTAAGGGTCGCTATATCTCAGGTAACACCAGACTCCTCTTTAATGTTCTCTCTAAATCGTCACGATTTAGTGATTCCCTAGCCGCAATCGCCTTAGACGCCGAGAAGGCGTTTGATAGGGTTGAATGGTCTTTTCTTTTCTCTGCATTGAAATGGTTTGGGTTTGGCCCTAACTTTATTTCCCTCATCTCCTTCCTTTATACCAATCCTAGAGCAGCAGTTTGCGCTAACGGCCTGATTTCCTCCTTTTTTAACCTTGGCAGAGGCGTTAGGCAAGGCTGTCCTCTTTCCCCTTTTCTTTTTAATCTTGCCCTAGAACCCTTTTTATCCAAGCTACGTCAAAATCCAAAAATCCATGGTTTTCCTCTTTCTCATTCGCAAGTTAAGTTAGCTGTCTACGCAGATGACATTTTACTATTCATCTCGAACCCATCTGTCTCCATCCCAGCTTTCCTTGCCGAAGTTCACGTTTATTCCCATCTCTCTGGTTATAAACTGAATAATGATAAGTGTGAAATTCTTCCCCTCACTAAATTCACCTTCAAGCCGGATTTTGCGACATCCAACTTTAAATGGAGTCCGACCCACATAAAATATCTCGGTTTGCATATCACCCCTTCTATCCCAGACACTATCTCATTATGCCTCACTAAATGTACCCAAAAACTAACTGATCTTACTTCCAGATGGCACCCCCTTTACCTCTCTTGGTGGGGTCGCCTTGACACTATCAAGATGATGCTCACCCCAATTGTTCTCTACACCATTTCTAATATCCCTGTTTCCATCCCTGCCAAATTTTTTGCAAAAATCAATACCACTTTATCTTCCTTTTTATGGTCTGGCAAGAAACCGCGCATGTCTTTATCACGATTGCGTCTCCCCAAATCGGAAGGCGGGGTTAATTTCCCACATTTCCCTGCTTACCACAAAGCTTTCCTCCTGAAACAAGCTTCTATCTGGCTTAAAGATCCTATCGAACCTCTTCCCCTTTGGGCTGACCTTGAACGTCTTTCTCTTTCCCCCTTCTCTTTTGCTGAATATCTTTCCTTCTCCCGTAAACCCCAATTCTTATCCTCTCCCATTCACAAATACACTGCGAAACTTCTTTTAGCTTCCACTCCAGATGCTCCCTATTCCACCACTGAATTTCTTACCACCACTATCTGGCATAATACTAGCATTCTCATTAACCTGAAACCTTTTTATTGGAAAACTTGGAGGCAACGCGATTTAATCTGGGTTTCCCAATTCTTCACGGGGTCTACCTTCATAACTTTTTCCGATCTTAGCCGCACATTCTCTCTCCCCCCTCCTTTATTCATAAATACACCCTACTCCAGACTGCAGTTATGTCTGTCTTTGACTCCCTCCCTCACTCTTCTCCGACTACCGTCTCTAATGCCGCAATTTCTTCTCTACATTCTCAACTGCGTTCCAATTCTTCAGCGTCCTCCATCTATCATTCTTTTCATAACCCTCCTTCGCCTCGGCCAAAAACCATAGTGGAAGAGCAATGGGAATCTGACCTTGTCGTTTCTTGGCCCACCTCCCTGTGGGATAAAATATGACTAAGCTTCGCAAATCCTCTAGAGCTGCCTCTCTTACTCAAACCCTTTTCTTCCTTTATAATCGACTTCTTTACACACCATCTACCCTTCATAGGAGATTCCCCTTGGTCCCGGACATCTGCTGGTCCTGCTCTGCCCCCAATGCCACGCTCTTTCACATGCTTTTTCTCTGCCCTCTCACGCACGCATTTTGGATTATGGTATGGAATCAACTCAACTCTATTTTCCACACCTCTATCCCCTTTTCTATCCCTGACCTTTTCCTTGGTTCACTTTCTTCTTCTTGGTCCGCAGTTGAAATGAATGTTCATATTATCGACTTGTTATTAGCTGTTGCGTTTCAACAGATTACTGTGAACTGGAAAGACTCAAAGGGTATTACTTTCAAAGCTTGGTGGTTTAATGTATGTTATAATCATAGACTGGACACTGCCTTTGTTTATCCCCTCACCCTAGCCCCGAAAAGACACGCGCTATGGCTTCCTGTCACCCTTTACCTGGATGTCTGTGCCAAGCGTTCCTCTCATTTGTCCCCATTTCAGCAAGAAGTTTCGAAGCCCCCTTGAGTTGCCTTTCGTTCCTTCATTTTCTCTAATATTTACTTTTCTGCGTATATTTGCATTGTTTCCCAAGTTATTATGCCTCTTACAATGTACATTTTATGCCTTTAGCCTCATTCCCTTTTAATTTTCCTCCTTCTTCTTCTTATTCCTTTTCCCCTTCCGCATTCTTTACCTTTTGATACTCACTGTGTTACCCTAATTTATTACGCTTATTGATGATACTGTATACCGTTTCAATTTTGTACTATCAATTTTGTTTCTCCTAATAAAATTCTACTTGAACTTAAAAAAAAGAAAGACATCAGAAGGGGACAGCAACCAAGTTGGCGCCATGGGCAGAATCTATGCACATTTTTAAAGACAACAATGGTGTCTAAGAGACAGGCAGGCTTTAAACTGATTATATTAAGAAGTCTGCCAGTTACAGCTAGTATTTTCCCAGACATCTTAGACCATGGAGAGTTCCAGACATCTGCTCACCTTGGTGCTGTGCACAGACAGATTAATAAAAATAGACCTTTTGAATAATTTATCACTAGTAATCTAACTAGTTTTTCTTGTAAGTGTCTACTCAACAACAAAAAGTATATATCTCTATTATTTCAGCTCCATTTTCAATTGTATTAAATTAAAAATGGCCTTCTGGGAACAGTCAAGGGCACCTCATAAATGTCATATTCTTAAAAGCACAATGCCTGGTGCCCTCTCCCATACAAGATATTTTAATAGTGACATTTACATTGTTGATGGGTACATCATGTCTAGGCTCATAAAATGACTTCTAACTTGCAGACTAACGTCTGGAGGATTTACAGTCCTAGGAGCTTTTTGGGGATATTGTAATTAAATAATCGGTATTCCATGTAAGGCTTCCTTCTTAAGTCAAGCGCGGGAAAAGCTACGCTCTCTCAGAGAGCGCACTCTTGGCAAATATCCAAAAGGCTTTGGGCCCTGCCGGCTGAGCTGACAGATTTTTCTGGCAAATGGTTAACATATATACACATGTCAAATATAAAACAAATATACTTTGAAACGAAGCAGATAGTTGGAGAACGCTCCTTAGAGAGGACAGTGTTGTTGCAATTAGAGGGAACACAGTGTGCGGTCCAGAGACTCTGCGACGCACAAGGTTTGCAAGAGCACCTCTCCTCTGGCA
Source organism: Lissotriton helveticus (assembly GCF_964261635.1). Classification (NCBI taxonomy): domain Eukaryota; kingdom Metazoa; phylum Chordata; class Amphibia; order Caudata; family Salamandridae; genus Lissotriton; species Lissotriton helveticus. Next base: position 391,966,291 of record NC_136060.1, on the reverse strand, counting down.
GCGATAACCTATCACCCGTTTGCAACCAAAAACCTTCGAGTAAATGCACTTCCGCACTTACGGGAGGTGAAGGAGCCTACGGAGATAGATAAACACCGGGGAGCGTGCACTGTCACGCAGTTTACATCAGAGAGACGCAACAGCGCGAGCAAGTTTCAGTGTACGGCGAGAGAGAGGGCACAGATGCTAACCAGGGCACCTTGAACCGACTGAGCTGGATTAAAAGCGCTAGAGTCTGGCTAAGGTTTCTGAATAATTTAACCCGATTTTAGGTGCCATTGCTTTCACTAAAACAGTATACCATTAAAAAAAAATAATAAAAAACTGAAAATGTAAACCGTTATGTAAAATGTGAAGGAATTTGAAACTGAAGGCTGAATATTCAGTGGTTATCATTAACTTGTTTCGTAGAAGCAGCACACATACAGCAAATGGCATCTTGTTTGGGTGACTGGTGTGCTAAATTGAAGCAATTAAATGCCACAACAGAAAGAAAGAATCCATCAGGATCAAAGACAAAGTGATATTTACCTTCTATCATGCCTTTTCGCCTTTTAAAAAAATCCCGATATTTTGAAAATCTCCAACTTTGCAATCAATTCAAAATTTCGATTGTGGATTTTTTTGTGAATTAATACAATATTTGATAATTTGTAGTCAATGTATACTTTTTGCATTTAGTATATTTGATGCATTCTTGTTTCTGTATTGTTTTGAGGTGCATATCATAGAAAGGAGTAGGTCTCCAGATTCCAACAGTGATTCAGTGGGGTCCACAGAAGTCAAAAGGTCAAGAACCGCCTGTGGTAGCACTGAATGCATCGGGCCTTCACGCCATTCAAGAGCCCATTGATGTCGAAAAACCCAGGGATAGCAAAATTGATATAACAAAGTTGACCCCACATCCCACCCTTAGTGCCTCGATAGCCTTTTATTTGCATTAGAGCATGTGATGGATGGACAAGGTGGAGAAACTACAGAAAGAACATAGGGCTAGGAGTCCTGTTTACTTTCTGTTTCTGTAGCTTTGTCTGTGTCCCACAGAACCCTGGGTAGCTAGGGCAATGCTAGCAGTACAAAAAGAGTAAAACATGAGTGTCTTGCTTCCCTAACTTTTATCCATGTCTCTAACCTGTTCATTTTGCGAGGGTAATTAAAAAGTAGACACTACTGATGAGCTACCGATGTGAAATGGGTGGTATGTCACTATATCACAGTCACATTTTAAGCCTATAATAAACATTGCATCCACTATAATGCCTACCGCTGTGTCATCAGAGTAAGTTTACATGAGTAAGCATGGATTTAGTATTCTTAACTAAACATCTACCCTACTTTGACGATATAGTGGACATGTATGCGATATTTGGATAGGTCGATATTATGACAGCTACATAGTAGCTCCCTACCAAAAAATGGTATGGGGTAAGCCTTATCAATGGAAAAAATGTTGAAGCACATTGTCATAATTTTAATTCTATGTGGCTTTTTCACAAAACATTCTCCTCTATCCACGTGTAATTTACACATGTTGTAAATTATACTCATAAGGCACAGTACTAACTAAATAAAACAGTTGACTAGCTGTGATATTTCTCACCTCGTCTCTGGAGTCTACACACTATATATAGCTGAAGCATGCATACGTTTTTGTACTCCTTTTTCTTAATAATGTTTTTTTTATTTGTGAATTTGTTTTCCTTGTGCTCATCCTTTCAAATTGAAGAACAGGTGCACTTTCGTATGCATTTTGTAAAACTTACACTTTGATCATTCCGATATATGTTTAAAATATATATACAATTGATAGATGCATTATAACATTTTTGTGACTGTGCACACAGTGCCACGGTATTGATATTCATCTGGGAACTTCCAATGTAACATATCCATGTGGAATGAACAAATGCGTAATTCACACTTCTGGAAAACAAAACTCAGCAATTGATGCATGCAGTAATTGAAGGTTCTTTTTGTTGGGTGTAACACTTATACTTAGGAAAATGTTTGTATATCGCCCAGTTTTCTCATAATGGTGCAGTCTGATAGTCTTTTATGCAGTGTTGTGAAAGAGTTTTGTGCATTCATATTTTTTGTGAATTATTAAAAACATGCAGAATGTGGTTTTACTCTTTATTACACATGTACACACTGATATGATACTGCTGTCGTTAAAACAATTTTTCTAGGATGTGTAGAAGTGAGTTTTCAGGATCCTTGTTAACTAGGCCTCAATTTGGGCCTTGCAGCCATATAGTTCAAAATGGACGTCTCTCTTGTCTTTGTTCATGCTGTTCTCAATTAGTCACAAAACTGTAACAGTTACTTCAAGGTCTTTCTGCTAGTTTGCTGTACCCTATTCATTCATAATAGCTTGCTGTTGTTTGTGTATCTAGTTTGTTCCACCACCTCTGGATGGCACTACCATAGAGGGCAGAATCAATATTCATGTAGTGGGATAGTGCTTAGGCAATATTACACTTGAGGAGACTGTACTCTGATTTTCTCCAAATGCATCATATTTGATCATACCTGCAGTTTTGGTAAATTCATATGTAAAAATAATGTATAAAAACCCTCGATTTTAGGGTTGCGCCAGAACTTTCGAGAGACCTTTCCTATGCTACTAGAGATGCTACCAGATTCTGTCTTGATTTTGCTGCCCACTTGGGCTTAGAATATTTTTGATTTCTCTGTAAGGTGTTATTTGTTAGGATCCTTCATGGCACTGACTCTGTACCACATTACTTTCATTCTCCTATCCATCCTTTAAACTATTCTGCTGATCTAGAACCCAGTTATTGATGGGGCCCTTTTATTTCATTGACTGTATTCCTAATATTTTTGATGTGCTTGGAGGTGCCTTATCTCGGGGACAAATTGCCTCATAAAATTGAGGTTTAGCACGCTCTCCAGTTAATCGAATTGTGGGCGTTCTGTTGAGGGCAAATTTCGAGGTCTTAAAATTGTGAAATTCCCCTGCGCCCACAACGTCAATACATTGACTACCTCCGTGGAATGTGTTTTTCCCTAAGATAATTCTCTCAATCACCTTCTCAGGGTGCTGGATTGATTTTGTGTCGACCTGTCTGGAAGTATATATAAACTAAGCAGATGTTGTGTTATTGTATGCAATGTCACGCAGTAACTGTAATACATATAATGTAGTAATAGTTTACTTTCACTCATATAACGAGCTAGTTCTGCAACCACACATTGTATGTGTCTTTACCTTTTTCAAAATTCTGCTCTCTTTCAGCTAGGTTCACGCTATATAAACTCCTGCTATATGATGTGCTGTTATGTTACATCTGGTATGTTATGCTTACTTTCGTTATGGTGTTGTAAAATATGTTATTTTAAGCTAGGATATGTTAAATGATGCACCGCTACTCAATGCAGTGGGATGCTCCCTTATAATTTGCTATATTATGTTATGTTGCAAATATATTATACAATAATTTCCTACCACTGGTGGTTTTGCTGGTTTAAGTGTTTTTTCCTTTATCACTCACTTAGTTCACGATATCAGCACCTGATAGTGTGCTAGCAGTCTGGTGCCAGCAAATATATCTAAACATCGTAAAAACGCTTATCTGGGCAGTGTGCTACCATTATTTCAGCAGGCGAACATCTGCTACACTGGAGTTGCTGCATAGGTACTCATTACATCGCAACCTACGTATTCCTGTATTACTTCAGGGGTTCTGTGCATTCTCCCCGTTCCACCGCAGCCGTTCATGCTGTTTGATTGGAGGGAGTATCCTCGAGGCCACTGCACCCTCACTTCCTGCACTGACACACTAGATCGGCCATTTTGGACAGGGTTGCGCTCTAGTGGTTGCAGGTAATTAAACTTAAAAGGAGAGCATATCGCCGACGCGCATTGGACATTTGCCTGAAGCATTGTAGGGCTCGGGTCCTTAGCGCTAGCGCTCTGCACTTCACTTTCTTTTGTGTGTGTGTGAATTGATAAATTGTATTTTAAAATATCTCTAACACTGTGATTTAAACTTTGTTGGAGACCACGTGCATTTTCATATTGTGATCTAGATTCTGTAAGAGCCCGTGCTCACCTTTTTAATATACTCGCCGTCACTCACACACCTTGTGCACTCGTTCTCCCCGTTCCACCGCAGCCGTTCATGCTGTTTGAGTTATGTTATGTTATGTTATACTCATTTATTTGGCGCACAGATGCTCCAGCAAAGGAGCGTCCTGGCGCCCGACAAGGTAGCAACACAACACGACTGAACAGGAAAAAACAGGAAGAATTTAAGGGAACAGAAAAGTTTTTACTGCTCGACGGAAAGAAAGAAGGTCCCTGTGGGCACGCATCGCCGGGGGGAGGGAGTTCCACAGCACTGCGGCACGAACTTGAAAAGAGCGACCACCTGCCCTGCTACGCTTGAAGCGAGGGACGACTGCAAGTTCTAGGTCAGAGGATCTTAAAGCCCAGACCGGAACATAGCAGGACAAAAGATTGGAAAGGATGGTGGCAGAAGATCCCTTAAGAATTTTATAGGCTACGCAAAGGGCCTTAAACCGGATCCTTTGCGCAATCGGAAGCCAATGCAGCGTACGCAGGGTGTTAGCAGTGGGACAGAATCTAGGCAATCCCACAACAGCTCTCGCTGTGGCATTCTGAATGCGCTGCAGGCGAGTGATTTCCGATTGGTTTAATCCCACTAACAAGGAACTGGCGTAATCAAGCCTCGAAATCACAGTTGCTTGAATCACGAGTTGCCTAGTGGCAGCATCGAAAAATTTAAGCACAGGCCGTAGCCCGCGCAAAATGCTAAAGCAGCATGCTGCCGTGCGCTTAGTATGGCAGACAAAGGTGAGAGTTGGGTCAAGCCATACCCCAAGGTTTTTTTACTCAGTGACCGGAGTTGGCGTAGAACCCAGATCCCACGGCCACCACCTGTCTCCCCAGAGTTCCGTTTGTTTGCCAAAGATCATGACCTCCGTCTTATTTGCGTTCAGCTGGAGACAGTTGGAAGTCATCCAGCTGGCGACCGCCCGAAGTCCATTCTGAAATCTGGGGGCATCCACATCCGCATCCCCACTGATCGTGACCGCTAGCTGGGTGTCATCGGCGTATGACACCATGGTCATACCCCAATGCCTAACCACCTCAGCCAGCGGTCTCACGTAAAGATTGAATAGCGTGGGACTCAGCGAGGAGCCCTGGGGAACCCCCAGATCCAGAAGATGAGATTTGGACTGATGCGGCGGGACGGCCACGCAGAAAGAACGGTTGGCAAGAAAGGAACGGAACCACTGGAGAGCAAGGCCAGTAACACCAGCCTCCTCCAGACGAAGCAGAAGGATCGGGTGGGACACGGTGTCAAAGGCGGCGCTTAGGTCTAATAATATCAGCGCCGCCGTTTGACCCGCATCTAGCACGGAGCGGAGATGCTCCACCATATACAGTAGAGCAGTCTCCGTGCTATGCCCGGCCCGAAATCCATTCTGCGTGCTGTCTAGGATATTTGCCTGAAGAAGATGGTCCGAGAGGACAGAGTTGACATACGCCTCTGCTACTTTGGCAGGCCACGGGAGAAGTGAGATTGGACGATAATTCTCGGGCTTGCCGATGTCCAAGGATGGTTTCTTAAGAATAGGCATGACCACTGCCTGTTTCCACTTCAGTGGGACTACGCCAGATGTTAGAGCCAAATTGATCAAGGAGCAAACCGGTGAGAGACCGGAGGATACTAGGTCTTTGAACAAAGCTGGCCGTAGCGGATCAGCCGGTGACCCTGACTTCACCTGCTGGGCCAGTGTACTAAACCTTTCTGGTGTTAAACTCGGGAAGGAATGTAAAACATCCAGAGCTATGGGCTTAAGAGGACTACCGACCAAGGGCACAGTCGAGGGAAAGGCTCTGTAGATGGCATGAACTTTTTCCAGAAAGAAATCCGCCAAGATTTCACAATGTGCGGTAGAACTCTGATGGATCACAGCCGCCTTTTTAGCAGTAAGGTCTTTCAGGGCCTTAAAAATAGTTTTGGAGGGGTTGGTACTGGTGCTGAATTGCAAGGCGTAAAAGGCCGCGCGGGTTCTGCACACTGCACGATGGTAAAGTTTTACAGTGGCCATATACAAAGCTTTTTTATCGCTGTTATAAGTTTTGCGCCATGCCCGCTCGGCACGCCTACAGGTGCTTTTAAGCACCCGCAGCGACTCATCGTACCACGAGTGGAGGGAGTATCCTCGAGGCCACTGCACCCTCACTTCCTGCACTGACACACTAGAGCGGCCATTTTGGACAGGGTTGGCGCTCTAGTGGTTGCAGGGAAACGGACTATAAATCTATAGCATGGCGCAGACGCGCCGGCGGCGCGCCAAAGGCAAGCCCGTCTGCGCCCGTCCGCGCCAGACCGGCGACCGGGGCCAGACACGCTGCCGGTGTACTACCAAAAACAATCTATACCAGAGAAGAGTTACTTACTCTTAACCCTCAGGCCAAAAACCTCTCTCTCTTGACTGGTGGAGAGCCAAAAGAACCTTCTCAGACGGGTAACAAGAGCAAAACAACTGATGTCACGGACTCGGACTATGGGAATAATCCCACAAAACAACTTAAATCCAAGACCTCTCAAAGCCACCTAGTATGTGGCCTTATAAATGTCAGGTCCCTTACTAAACGCGCGTCGTATGTATATGACCTGCTCGTTGATAACTCCTTTGATTGTTTGTTTATTACGGAAACTTGGCTATCCGACTGTTCCAACCCGGATTTAGCACGAGCACTCCCCCCTGGGATACACTATATCCAGATTAGACAGAACAGGAAAAATAGGGGGAGGGATTGCGATCATTTATAAAGAACATCTAAAATGTACCACGTCATACACCTCTGAGCTAAAGGACGCAGAAAGTCTCAGCTTTAATATTAAAATAAACAATCACACCACCTTTGCGGGAGTACTGGTGTACAGGCCCCCTGGCCCTATGGGCCACTTTTTAGACACCCTTGGGGACTCTCTACGTCCCATGGTAATACGTTATGCTAACTTCACAGTTCTAGGTGATTTCAATCTACACCTAGAAACGGAGAACTGCCCAAATACAAGACATTTTAGGGACATCACCAACTCCCTTGGCCTTAAAATTCACAATAAAGGCCCTACCCACCAAGCAGGTCACACCCTAGACGGGATATGTTCAAATGCTACTAACATAGTAACACCCCCCGTCCACCCTTGTCTGGACTGATCACAAACTGGTGCCTTTTAACCTATGCTATGAGAATGGACCCAAAAAGGGGAAAGATATTACCCCCCTGTCCGCAACAGGAAGAATTTGCTGGCCAGCCCCAATCTGCTGGAGCTAGCGGAATTTTTTAAACCTACCCTCACAAATGACCAAGATACGGACAGTGACCTGTTTAATAAATGGATGCTATCAATAGCAAACACGCTAGCACCGTGGAAGAAGGGCAAGAACGCAAAACGTAAGTCAGCTCCCTGGTTTACACGACAATTAAAAACCATGAAGGATAAGTGCAGGAACCTAGAGAAAATATGGAGAAAGCACTACAAAACAGAAGACCTCAAATCTTTTAGACTAGGATTAAATTCCTACCACCTACAAATAAGGGTGGAAAAAAGAAGCACTATACGCACCTTATTGAAAGGGCAGATGACAACCAAAAGTGTATTTTTACAATAGTCAAATCTTTTACGCACCCAGCTAGCCTTGACTCTGAAATACCCCCTTCACAGGAACTATGTAACGATATTGAAGATTACTTTGAAAACAAAATCAGTGAGCTAAAAAACAATTTTACGGACTGTATAGCTCAAGACCCCCTAGCCCAAAATCCAGGTCCAGGAGTAGAACTCAAATGTTTCAAAGAAATTAGCTTAGACGAATCAAAGAAGGCTATCTTATCATGCAAATCGGGGTCCCCTTTCGATCCTTGCCCGCCCAAGATTCTTCATGCATTAATTGAGATCGTTAATCCGGTCATAAATCAAATTATTAATTCTACACTTAAAACAGCAAAAATCCCTGACCTTTGGAAAACAGCCGCGGTCAAACCTCTCCAGAAAAAGAAACTATCAGACCCCACCATACTTTCCAACCTAAGACCCATCTCCCTTCTCCCATGTCTGAGTAAAATAGCGGAAAAATTGGTGAATACACAGTTAAACGAGTTCCTGGAAAGTTCCAACTGCCTTCATCCCAAGCAATCAGGCTTCAGAGCGGGGCATTCAACAGAATCAGCACTGCTCCACACCACAGACACCCTGAAATGGGCTCTAGATCAAGGGAAAGAGGCGGGGCTGATTCTGTTGGATCTCTCCGCGGCCTTTGATACGGTCTCCCACAACATCTTGATAAACAGACTAAAACAAATAGGAATAAATGATAAAGCCCATGATTGGTTAACCGCATTTCTTAGAAACAGGAACCAGGTCGTCACTCTGGGTAGGTACAAATCTACAGGGAAACAACTGTCCTCAGGGGTCCCACAGGGATCCTCTTTGAGTCCGACCCTTTTTAACTTATATATGTCCCCTTTGCTCACACTGATTGACTCTTTCAACATTGAAGCAATCAGCTACGCAGACGACACCCAATTGATTCTGACCCTGGATAGAAATTCTACCGCGGCAGAAGAAGAATTCCATCACTGCCTCACCTCAGTCATGAAATGGATGGAGTCAAACCATCTCAGGTACAACAGCTCCAAGACAGAGATTATGTTGTTCGGGAAAGCTAATAACTTTAACCCAACCCTGTGGTGGTCCAGTAATTCAGACCCTCCGCCCGCCACAGTGGACACGGCCAAAAACTTAGGTTTTAAATTTGACCCCTCGCTTTCCTTCCACAAACAGGCACTCACAGTGGCAGGTACTTGTTTTCAAATCATAAGAATGTTGAGGAAATTCTTTGATCTGCTCCCCCTGCACGCTAGAAAAACTGTTGCAGTGGCCCTGATTCTATCCCGCCTTGATTATGGCAATGGTCTATATGCAGGAACAAAAGAAATGGTCATAAAACGACTACAAGTGATCCAAAACGCCGCCGCTAGGCTGGTACTGGGACTCCCCAAACGGTCATCCTCGACCGATGCCCTAAAAACCCTCCACTGGCTGCCCATTCATAAAAGGACCTTGTTCAAGATCCTAACCATCACCATAAGGCCACTATTGGAAGTGGGCCACACTATCTGAGAAATCATCTTAGACCTTACAAAACAAAACGCACCCTGCCGTCTTCCAATGAGAACTTGCTCACCAACCCCCACTTTAAAATGAAAACCCGAGGAGGGAAAACCCTGTCCACACTGGGAGCAAAAGCTTGGAATCACCTGCCCACCCAACTAAGACACACCAACAACGAACCCATGTTTAGAAAGCTATTAAAAACTTGGATCTTTAGCTCCTCAGATCAGGAAATCTTAGCACTAATTTGATCCTTTTTTCAGTCCTCCTCTTTTCTGCACCTTTTCCCTCCCTGTCTTTCCTTCGGTCTCTGTCCAATAGCGCCAAGATGCTCCTTGGAGTGAACGCTGCGCTCTATAAAAAACAGTTTCATTCATTAAACAGCAGTTCATTTTAAACAATTTAAGAGTAAAAAAGTAATTCATTTAAAATTACTTTTGAACATAATTAATCAGAAAGTTGAGACGTCCATTAGTTAATGGTAATGGGGGAAATAATTAAAATACAATTAATAATAACGTATTATTAAACTAAGATAGTTTACTAACATTAAGGTACATTTTAAATGTAATTAATTTGGAAATGTATTACTTAATATATTTACTGCTTATGACTTCACATGATGTGATTGTGTCATTGTGCTACATGCTTCATGGGCTGGGTCAATTCATTCAGTTAAAAATGAGACTTGTCTTTTAAAAGTATTTAGCAGATAATGGGTGTTACTTTTATTATTGCGCAACAGTGATTGCATATGTCTCAACTCACACACGCCCAGTGGATGTCACCCTCTTTTTACTTGTATTCACTCGCCTAAGAAACAAATAGCCTCTATGGATTTCAATAGGTTCACATACATTTTAACGGGAGAAAGCAAAAACGAAAAAGAACCTGAAAGAGTGAAATAAAAAACTTTAAGAAGAACATCTGAGAGAGGGGCTTTGTCTCCTCCCACATGTTGGTTACCTTGAGTACAGTATTTGATTGTATAGAAGGTGTGTGCTGCCATTGATAAATAGTGTTTGTTGTACTTCTGTTGGCACCTGCGGGGAGTTCCTTCACCTAAAAATATGTAATGATGTGGCAGTTTGTAATAGGAGGACTCTTCTCCTATGCTGCAATAGTATTGACTAATAATTTTGAAGCATCATGACATGCTCACTGTGTGCATTAACTTACAGCATGGCCCACGTTGTTATAGGTTAATAGTATTGGCGAATAGGGCTTCTCAGTAGGATGTTCCCTCATTTAAAATGGCCGTGGCATCCACCGTAGTTTTGCAAAGGCATCTGCGCATGTTTTTTTCTCCCCTGGTTACGTTTTTGCTGTGCAGAATAAGCAGTTCATTCTGTCCTCCCATCCCATGGACCGATGGACAGGCCAGTTGCTGAAGCCCCCACAGCCTCAAGCCCATACTTCCTTCCGCACCAACCTACGGTCTTAATTGGCTCTCCCCAACTTCAGCAGCCTGCACAAAGCCAACTCTCTGCAGCCATGGAAGCCAGATTCAGAGAGTTATTGGGATAGCCTAGACCACGTGGCCCAGTTTGGGCTATAAATCTGGAAGAATTACAGGTAGGAGAAGAGAGCGACAAGTGTAGCCACTTTTGAAATGTAAGCAATTACATCCCTTTTAAGATTAGACAATGCTATTATTACATTGCCAAATCCCCACTCCTGTGCTTTCTGCAGACACAGTGTGCACTCTACCCTTACATTGCACCGGCTAATTCTGCTCACCGGTACTGGCTAAAGGTTTTTGTAAGTGGTGGGGTGTAATACTTCACCCGAATTCCAGCGGGCATAACGAGGGAGAGTGAACTTCTCCTGCAAGAATAAAAAAAAGAAATTGGGGTTACATTTGCTAAAATGCCATAGACTCTGAAAGAGAATTCGTGAAATATTCCAGCACGTTCATGGCATGACAGGCAAGACTTCCCGTTCCTAGATCCCATTTTTAGGTCGAGGACCGGAAATGCTGGCTTGCCAGCTTCTGGTAGGAGATCTTATGTCTCTTAGCAGTGTGGTTTAACCCGCCTCTCTCCTCCATTGGCTGGATTCCTAAAGGGAGGCCAGCCATTGGAGGAGAGGGCCGTCACTCCAATTTAGCCCCGTCTCTTTCGGATTCGAGGGGTGTGTATTTTGCTGTTCTTTAGCCGGTGACGTCATCTGTCACTCTCAGAGCTTTGAGGCGCCATTTTTCTGCTCGGTAAACCAGGAGAGGACATGAGGTCAGTTTCCTGCCGTTTTTTTCTTGCCTTCTGCCCCCTGATTGCTCCATAGAAAACACAATGACACTCAGACTGAGGGTCGCAAACGCCTAGATCATACTGTGTTAGAGAAAACTGACGAATACCACACATGGCGTCAGCTACATAGAAAACACAAGGACGCTCAGACAGAGGGTCACAAACGCCTAGATCGGGCACTGCCAGACGAAGACCACGCACAGATACCAAGATCACACATATTGTCAACAGGATAGGATCATAGCGTCAGCGGCACAGAACTGAAGGTCAGGCACGGTATCACGCGCATAGATAACACAAACAAACACCAAGATCACACAGTGACAGAGCACCCTGTTAAAGATTAGACATGGTGGCGGATTCACAGACACCAGACCAGGATCACACTTGGTGTCAGAGTCTCATATAGGATCTGCTGCACCGCTGAGTAAAACTCGGCTCACCCTGGGGCATTGCTGGAAGAGACCGAAGCAGGGCATGTTCTCTTAGCGCTGGGCTGGGGAGAGGTCCCATGTTCATCCAAGATCATACACTGTCAGACGAAGATCACACAAAGTGTCATCCACAATCAGTTGTGCTGCAACAACCTTCAGAGTGGGGGAGGGAGCTAGAGGGCGCTGCCGTTACTGTTAGAGAGTGTGAAAAATCTGTTTTACACAAAGAACAAGTGAAGCAAATCAGCGCGGTGGGAGCGGCGTGTGTCCCATGGTGCATTTTAGCTCAGTCTGTCCTGAATATACAAGTACGGGAGATTCACTGTCATTTACAAAGGCGAGAAACCATAACGTCTGGAAATCGAGGCTCAGCATATATTTTTCCTTTGCTCCTCACACAACTAAAGTGCCTTGATGTGTTGTGTTCTTATCACATGCTTTGTTTCCATCAAAATCAGAATTACAAAAATGCCTTATTTGTACTTTCATTGCTGCTGCTATATTTTGAAATATGTATAGATTTCTCTTTACATTTATAAATGTTGTTGCATGGTAGAAAACATTACCATACACATCCTTTCCCTTTTCACCCCCTGTTCACTCGGTTCAAATTACAAAAGTACATGCAACATGATACAGTCAAAAATGTAAAGGCACTTTTATTGCTCATTCTCGTCCTGCTAGGTTATTTTGGGGGTGTCGCAGCACCCGTGCACCCCTACTTCCAGGACTCATGGGTACAGTGCAATAAACACATGCATCTTCACAACACCTGCATAGATAGCAAAATCAAACAAAGTGTCAAGATCACATACGTAACACACACTACGAGTGGTCCCGTTAATGTCCGATCCCGGTTCAAATTCCTGTTTGCACTGGGATCGGCATTACGAGTTGTGTGATGACGAGCACGCCCTTGCAGTTTTCCCTGTATAGGTTCCAGCATTTATAGGTGGAAAAGGACTGATAGTATGAGAATCGTTACTTCTTCCCAGTTATTTTCCCTTCAGTGGTTGGTGATGAGGCTTCACTTAGTCCTTTTGTTGGACTGCGGATACGACATAACAGGCAGCTTGTGATATTTATTGCATATATTTCTATTTTTTTCTTTAGGAAGTGTGTGTTGTTGGTATGCCTTAGACTGTCTTAAAAACACAGCGTTGTTCACTATTTGCCTTTGCACCCGAATTTACTGTACTTTATTGTCACAGAAGCTCATTGTTGAATTTATGGCTTTCATGCACACTGTAGAAACGTGTGCGATCATGGACTGTCTTAAAGATCAACCAAGTTAGTAGCCTGTTATGTTCCACTGCTATTGCTGACTTATTTGGTTATCAGCAGTGTTTGAGAACATGCATAGTTTGTGTCTTTTAGTGGCAGCGCCCATCTTATCCTGCCATTTTTACTTGGGAGCATCATCTTAGTTGCCTCCTGATATGAGGGACAGATACAACAAAAAAAGCTTAATTGGCCATCTATTAATAGTCAGACATGATCTATTAAGAAGCCCAATCATTAATAACTAGCTAGAACGATTGCATTTGTCAATGCTTGTTTACCTTAAACCTTAGGTAACCCATTTCATTAACTCAAATTGATTGAACTTGCTTTTTATCATGGCCATGACAGGGTCTTTTGCACAGAGTCAAAACAGTTGACTCCCTTTTTAGGGCGAGTCTTCAAGGCAGAGCAAGCTGGCTGGTTGCAGAAGACATATCGGGGCTTACCAAGAGCACACAAGAGCTTGAAGCATACCCAGTGCTCACCACTGGTTGCCTTTCCTGTCAGTCTCATTTGGCTGCTTCCTATTGAATGTTTTTTGTGAGTCTTGTGTTTGGCCTTCCCATGGAGCATAGCCTCTTTACCATTCCTTTGAGAGGTTGGCTTCTATTGGTTAGCCAGTGAATGGGTTTTAAGGAACAACTTCTTCATTTTTGTTTAAGCACTCCGTGAGAGTGCATGCTTTTTCCAGCTATCTCCCTGGTGTGCTTTTCTTACCCCTCGCTTTCTCTGCCCATGTAGTACTCTCCCCTAGCAGCACTTGCGCTGTTCTCTCTCACCTGTGTGCTTCTGCCCTCACCTGCAATCCACAATGCCCTCTTTCACCCGTGTTCCCTCCATGTTGCTGCTACACCCCATCCACCCACTGTGCTTCTTTACCGCTCGCTCTCTCCCCAGCCTGCTCCTGCTACCTACACATCTATCTTTTTTTTCTTCAAAAAAGCACTATGTTTAAAAAAAAGTTTTTACACTTCGTTTTTTAATTTACCGATCCATTTCAGGTGAGTAAATAAAAAGCATAAATATTGTTTTGTAGGTGCACACTTGTGTGTTGAATTCAAATGCACACCTAAAAAATAATTCGGCAGGCACATCAGCGCATCCGTGTTTTTTAAAGCCATGCTGCATAGTGCATACCCCTGTGATGCTATCCAGCCTGGCTAAAAATCAGCAATGCAAATAGGTCTTTAAAGGTTAGGCCTATTGGCTTTGCCAATCTTTGTATTATTACACTTAGGAGGCCAAATGCATCGAGCCAATTTTACTGACTCCTTTTTAGGTCGAGGGACCGTCGTTTTTCACTGCGAAGCAGTGAGGGGGCGGAGTCCCCCTGGCTGTGCTTGCTCCCCTGCCCCCTGGCTGTGCTTGCTCCCCTGCCCCCTCACTGTGCTTGCTTCGCTGCCCCCTCGCTGTGCTTGCTTCGCTGCCCCCTCGCTGTGCTGGCTTCCCTGCCCCCTCGTTGTTCTTGCTTCCCTGCCCCATCGTTGTGCTTGCTCTCCTGTGTGTGTATGTGGCTGTGGGTGTGTGTATGTGGCTCGGGGTGTGTGTATGTGGCTCTGGTTGTGTGTATGTGGCTCTGGGTGTGTGTATGGCTCTGGGTGTGTGTATGTGGCTCTGGGTGTGTGCGTGTGGCTCTGGGGGTGTGTGTGTGGCTCTGGGGGTGTGTGTGTGGCTCTGGGTGTGTGTGTGTGTGGCTCTGGGTGTGTGTGTGTGGCTCTGGGTGTGTGAGTGGCTCTGGGTGTGTGTATGTGTGGCTCTGGGGGTGTGTATGTGTGGCTCTGGGGGTGTGTATGTGTGGCTCTAGGTGTGCGTGTGTGGCTCTGGGTGTGTGTGTGTGTGTGGCTCTGGGTGTGTGTGGCTCTGTGTGTGTGTGTGGCTCTGGGTGTGTATGCGTGGCTCTGTGCGTGTATGTGTGGCTCTGGGTGTGTATGTGTGGCTCTGGGGGTGTGTATGTGTGGCTCTGGGGGGGGTGTATGTGTGACTCTGGGGGTGTGTATGTGTGGCTCTGGGTGTGTGTGTGGCTCTGGGGGTGTGTGTGTGGCTCTGGGTGTGTGTGTGTGTGGCTCTTGGTGTGTGTGTGTGGCTCTGAGTGTGTGTGTGTGTGGCTCTGGGTGTGTGTGTGGCACTGGGTGTGTGTGTGGCATGGCTCTGGGTGTGTGTGTGGCTCTGGGTGTGTGTGTGGCTCTGGGTGTGTGTGTGTGGCTCTGTGTGTGTGTGTGGGGGGTATGTGTGGGGCTCTGTGTGTGAGGCTCTGTGTGGGGCTCTGTGTGTGGGGCTCTGTGTGTGTGTGTGTGTGTGTGTGGCTCTGTGTGTGTGTGTGTGGCTCTGTGTGTGTGTGGCTCTGTGTGTGTGGCTCTGTGTGGGTGGCTTTGTGTGTGTGGCTCTGTGTGGGTGTAAATGCTATAGGTCATGCATTTGTGAGCTATTAAGCTATTGGCATTGTAAATGACAATGCCATTTATTTAACGATTAAGCTATTGGCAATATAAATGACAATGCCATTTATTTATGATTTTTAAAAAAATGTCATGAACAATGCCAATAGCTCTACCTTTAATAATGCAGAGACCATTGCATTGTAAATGCTTGTTTCAAATGGCATTAGTCACAACTTATTTCCATTATGGCAATGTCTGCAATTATTCATGGGTGAGCCAATGAGGTCCCAGGTGCAGGAGTAAAATGTACCTCTGGAGCTAGTGCTGCTTCCCCTACCACAACACACCGCTGGCCTGTAGTCCCCACCCAGTTTCCTCACCAGTCTGCAGACTATCGTATTGTATTCATCCATAGCCTGCTGTGCCTGCTTCCCCCTTTTGCAGCCTTTGCCTGCATTCTCCTGTACCACAATACCATTCACTCCCGGCTCATCCCCATAAACTCAGACTGATCCTCATTCCTGCACCATCTCCCTCATCCTCCTTGTGCCATCTCACATCCTTAGTCCACTCTCTCCTCTTGCACCAGGCCGTAGTTGCAGATGGAACTGACTTGCCATCTAGTATTGCAGAATGAGTAGGTATTCTGTGGGTGCCATCGTAGAAATGTGTGTATATCCAGGAGAGTTGGCAATTTTTATGTATGCAGCATAACCGGTATGCTCATGTAAGGTGTGCCAATGTGAGTGCAGGGCAAGCTGCATCAGTGCAAGGTTTGAGAAGGGCCCGTGTGAGTGCCAGGTAAGAGAAGTGCTTTAGAGGGAGAGTAGTGAGCAGTGTAAATGAAGGGCGAGGGGGTGTCCCTGTGTAAGTGCTGGATGACCAGTGTACCTGTGTGAGTGCAGGCTGAGAGTGAACGGTGAGCTGCAGGAGTGACTCATGAGTGCATGGTGAGAGGAGTTAGTGCAGGGTGGGATGTGTGTCCCTGTGAGTTTTTGCAGGTCGCTGTGCCTGTGTGCAGGCAGGGTAAGCCAAGTGAGAGACCGGGTAAATGGAGTGAAGTGTACAGGTGAGCGGTGTACCTAGGATGGGTGCAGTCTGAGTAGTGTGAGTGTAGGATGAGTAGTGTGCCCATGTGAGTGAAATGTGAGCTGCGTTAGTGACCTGAGTGGCTGCGTGAGTACAGGGTGACTGCTGTGCCTGTGTGAGAGGAGGATGAAAGAGGAGGATGAGAGGAGTGTGTGCAAAGTGAAGGATGTGCACATTTGAGTTTGAGCGCTGGTGAGAGTGCAGAGTGGTAGGAGTGAATGCATGTTGAGTGATGTGCTAATGTGAGATTAAGTGCAAGGTGAGCAGTGAGGCTGGAGCGTGAGCAGTGAGAGTGGTGAGTGGAGTGTCAAGTGAGGGTAGGGTAAGCGGTGTCCTCGTGAGAGGGCATGTGAGAGGAGGGTGAACAGCGTGAGTGCAGTGTGATCGCTGTGAGTGCAGTGTGATCACTGTGAGTGCAGGATGAGTGTGAAATTGAAGGGTGAGTGGTGAGAATGAAGGGTTAGTTGTTCAAATGCAGGATGTATTCCCTAACACTCTGAGTAACTCTGCATGTTATTCACGGTTGCCAAGTGGTCATTTTTTAGATATCATTTAAACTATTGCTATTATGGTGTCAATCAGCGATGGTGGGTGGAGGAAATTAATGTTTTGCTAATCCTGCAACGAACTTTTAGATTCTTGATAGGCCTCACGTGACTGTTCACAAAATGCCTTCTCCCACTGAGGCAGCAAAAGTAATTTACACAATTGGAAGGAGTATGCATAGTGGGGACCAGGCGGTACTGAATAAATAAACAAAACCTCGTTAAGGAGAAGAGCTCACAGCAGATCAAGCACTAGTTGCATGTCCTGGAGGCTGCATCAGCGTGGCTAAGACGCACGTGGGGGGTGGGAGCTAAAACCCTTTCAATCCTATTTATTTATTTAATGCGATTTTCAATAGCGCAAACATTACCCGAAGGTGTCCGAGCGCTTTACAAAAGAACCAGTTGCGATACATAAGGACTTAGGATTACGTGAATTACATAAAAAATACAAACAGGATTTTTTTTTACAAATGTACAAGTTGTAAAGTCACACAGGGAACAGATACAAATAGAAACAAGCATTTGCAATGCAATCGGTCTCGCCTTTGGGACATTATATGTATTTAGCTATGCAGCACATTAGCCTGGGTGCTGAAACATCTACTGTTCCTTAACATGGAGGGAAAGTAAGCACCAAACTGCGTGACACACCAGGTATGGGAGCACATGGAGAGAAATATTGCCTTTCAGCTTGAAATGGTATATTCCAACGCTCTGCTTTTAATATAAAATCAATTTCATTACCTTGAACATTTCAAAAAAGCTCTCCAGCGGAGGGAGACGAAAGACAAAGGCACTCATCTATTTATCCATCGCTAGCTTAGGCTGAGTGCAGACCAGAAATGTTCAATGGCTCTGACAAGAGCCATACACTGGGTTTGAGGAGGAGACATCCAACAAGTAAACATTCTTTCTAGGAGCAGGGGGCGCAGCATTTATACACAGAGGGGGGGCGCAGCATTTATACACAGAGGGGAGGCGGGGGGTCACACGAGCTACCTCGCGCGAACAGGAGCGCGCACACGAGCTACCTCGCGCGAACAGGAGCCCGCACACGAGCTACCTCGCGCGAACAGGAGCCCGCACACGAGCTACCTCGCGAAGGAGGCAGAGTAGTCACACGAGCTACGCCACAGAGAAGCAGGTCACGAGCTACCTCGCACACAGAGGCTGTGAAGCAAGTACACAAGCAACCTTGCGGGAATATAAGCTCCACTTAGGATGGTGTCTCGGACCCAAAAGACAACTAGTTTGGCCATTCAGGACCGATTTCAAACAAGCTAAAAGTGAAATAAAGCACACCACACTGTGAATGATTAAAAGGTAGCAGGGTAGGAGTGGGGACACTTGCTTTATCAGGTAAAAATCAGACACTCGAGATCTAATCTTGACTGCTGAAGTTATGTGTCGACTAAAAACATATTCGAAAGTTTCATATTTTGCCTCCACAAATCCGCCATCACAACTAAAATACCATTTGCAGGTTCTGGGAGAATGGTTCCGAGCATCCGATTTTTTTATTGCTTCTAAGAGGTAAAAACTAAAACACAAAGATCGCCTCTATGCGTTTATTTTTAAAAGAAGAAAGACCAGACAGTACATCATTTAATATGTAATTCACTATGCTGTAAATCATCACTTTCCATCACTGGGCTTGCAGATAGACATCACGGAAAGTTGTAAAAAAAAAAAAAAAAAAAGATAACATGCCCAATGAACACGGGTGCTCCCCGCACGCCACATACGCCTGAAGCGTACCCCTTCGCACCAACCTGCAGCGTCCTGGAAAGTACGGCGCGCACGCCGCCTACTTCCTTTGGGCGGGACTTCCGTCTTTGGGAATCCCGCGCACGCGCCCACGGAGTGCCTGAGAGCGGGGCTCCCATGCCCAAGGGAGAGCCCCGGCTACAGAAGTTCTGAATGGCGGTAAGTGGGGCTTAGTTGTAGGGGGGAGGGGGGTGCGCTTGTGTGTGTGTATATGTGCGATGGCGGCGGCGGCGGGGGGAGGGTGGGTCTCTGTATGTGTGCGTGCGTGTGTGTAGGTGCGCTGGTGTGTGTGTGGGGGGGTCTCTGTGTGTGTGTGTGTAGGTGCGCTTGTGTGTGTGTGTAGGTGCGGAGGCGAGGGGGGGGTGCGTGTGTGTATGCAGTGTGTGTTTGCCTGTGTATGCGTGTGGCTGTGTATGTGCGCATGCGTGACTGTAACTGTGTGAGTGCAGGAGAGGGGCACGGCGCCGTGCGCGCCCACGAGCTACAATCTCCGGCAGGAGAAGCGCGTGACAGTCTGCTGTCCACATTCCCCCAAAAGTGATAACATAAGTTGTCTCGCAGACAGCAAAAGCTTCGCTTTTGCCTAGGCGAGACCTAAAAATTGCAAATGTACAAGTTGTAAAGTCACTCAAGGAAGAGATACAAATGGATAAACTTTAAGAATCACATAGGAATGGTAGTGAGTACAAAGGTCTACTACATATACTAGTGGTTAGAGTTATCTCTATATACATCCTTCTTTGTATCAGCGGTACCAGCCAATCAGAATCAAGTACTTTTAGGACCACAGAGGCACCGCAGCATTACATTTCTTTAACTTTTAAAAGCTAATTTCTCAAAAACTACTGCAGGGATGTACACCACATAACAAAAAGCACACTTTATCAGTAAAGTTCTAACTGTGTGGCAAATATAGTGTAATTTGTTCAAACTTATTTTGTATCACAGATCAAACCTTTCTATGGCAATTAAAAAAAAATCTTGGTCCCCACCTGATGGATCAACGCAAAACTTTTCATGAAGGAGACAATGTGAATGTACATATTTTGGGAAAGTTTAATGCAGATCTTTCAAACGTTGCCAAATTAATTAAGAAAATAAAACATACATTTCCTATTGAAACTCAGACCTAACTGTTACTTGGTTGGCACTTTTGCTGGCAGACCCCCGTAAACTGTAGCTGTGCCACGTAGACCAGAATAATTGCGTAAAGCGATGTGGAGTGCAATAGGGTCCCCAGAGGCCTGCGCATATTCACAGTACCCTCCTACGAGAACCCAGATCCCCAACTCCTGAAAGACTGGGCGGCGTACACAGCAGATTCGAGCAAAGGAATGTTGTTAATGCTTATAAAATACACCTGGAGTGATAGAGATAAAGCCATCACTGAGATACAGAGACTAGAGGATGCCATCAGTAAAGACAAGGATACCAAAGCTATCGAGGACATGCGTGGTCAAATGCAAAAAAGATTGAAGGAATATGAGAGCAGAATAAAGAAAAGAAAGCAAATAAAGTTCCAGCGGGACGAGCAAGATTATCTAACAGGCCGGATACTTACTTTTGCAAAAAAATTTGATGCAACAAGGAAGAGGCTCGCCCAAGGTGCTCCAGAGTGCTCGGAGTACCGGTGAGAGGGAAACTTCAGAATTCGACGCATCAATTTCAGAAGAAGAGCAGCAAAGGCAAGAAAAGGAACGCCGAGAATACATCTGCGGTCCCTTTTTTGGACGAGTACCAAGTTATGAAAGAGACACGGCAACGGCCCCCACCTTAACAGCCACAGAAACCACCCCAAAAAAAGGAGGAAAACCAGGCGGGGCAGGAGGGCGCGCGCAGGTGGTCCCACCAATGGTGACTCGCAGCAGAGGCAGAAGAGGAAGATGGTAGAACAAGAAAAAACCATAGTGAATCTATCAGAAAGAAAACTTACAACACATGAAGAAACGGTATTGAAAAGAGGAATGACCTTTTGGCCTACGGCTAAATTTGACCCGGTACAAACTAGGATAGACATTTTTAAGTTTATCCGCAACCTGAAACTGCAAAAAATATTTGCGTTGAAATCCCTATCAGGAACAACAATAATTCCGGAAGAAATAGAAGAAACTGGGACTGCTCTCATGGACAATGACATGTCACTCCTTATAACAGCACATAATTTGGCAGGACTAGAGGAAGTCCCCAACTCAATTGAAGCATTAAGGAGAGAGGAGATTACACAAATAAGAGATCCGAGTAATTTAAAACAGAAATCTAGAGTCCTCCCACACGTTACACACGATGCAATAGACATTTTCAATGATGCCATTCTCCAAGATCTCGAAAAAATGACAACTAAAACTACAGAATTGACAAAAAAGAACTCTAATATCTCACGAATGGAATGGGAAGCAATAAAATCTCTGAAAAAAGAACATTGTGATCTTCAGCAAACCTAAGTACAAACAAGAGGCCTTGAGGCAACTGCAGGCAACTGCAGGATAAGGACTGCTATGAAACCATCAATAGGAGAGACTATGTAAAATGCACCATGGAGTATCAAATATTACTAGAGGGTTGGAGGGATGAGGGTATGCTAAATAAAAATGAATTTGAATATTTACATTGTGAGCACCCAATAATTCCCACCTTTTATCACCTTCCCAAGGTGAATAAGGACATAAGAAATCCCCCGGGGAGACCTATTGTCTCCTCGGTAAACAGCCTCCTGGAAAATACATCAAGATTTATCGATACCTATCTGGCCTCTTTTGTGAGAGATTTGCCCTCCTATGTCAGGGATACCCAAGACTTTCTCAGACAGATTGACGGCATCAAGTGGGAGGCAGACATGCTTCTGATTACCCTTGATGTCGCCAACCTGTAAACTTGCTTAGGCCACCGAGACGGTATCTCTGCGGTGAAATGGTTTCTTGGTAAGTACCATCAGCATAACTGCATGCTTTTTGAGATGACGGAGTTCTGCCTCTATAACAACATTTTTCTATTTGCAGGTACTATGTATCGACAAACCAGAGGGACTGCAATGGGCACGTGCTTCGCCCCCAGCTACTCGAACTTGTTCGTGGGCTGGTGGGAGAAGCACGTGACCTGGGGAGGGACCAACGAGAAATGGCTAGATCATATTATGATCTGGGCCAGGTATATTGATGATCTTTTTGTCGTCTGGCGTGGCGACAGATCCTCGGCTGAGGAATATGTTGCCACGCTAAATGACAATGATCTCAATTTGAGATTTACCAGTATCATCAGCAATACATCTGTGTGCTACCTCGACTTGGAAGTCTATGTAGCAGAGAATTCTCTACAGACAAAACTCTACCAAAAACCTACAGCGGGCAATACCGTATTACATGCGGCAAGCCATCATCCCAAATGTATGATAAGAAACATCCTCTTTGGAGAATTGCTCCGCTTGAAGAGAAACTGTTCGGATCCGAATGACTTCTCACAGGCACGGGATGCTGCTGTAAATAGGTTTCAAGATAGAGGCTATTCAACAGCACTACTAGCTAGTGCGTCGAGTAGAGTAGATCTCATAGACAGAAAGGATCTCATGAAGAACAAAAGCAAGGTAACTGAGTCTGAGGCAGTAACAAGGATGATCACTGATTACAATATGAGATCAAGTGAGTTGGTCCAGATATTTAATAAAAACTGGCACTTTCTAAGAACAGATACAGTCATGAAGGATAGGTTACCCCCTAAACCATCTATAACTTATAGACGGTGTCAGTCCCTTAGCGACCATCTGACTAGGAGCCATTTTGAGTTTCCCCCTAAACCATCTAAGATGAAATCCATCCAAGGTTTCTTCCCTTGCATGCACTGCAAGGCGTGCAAACATAGTAGGAAGAGGACCAAATATGAAGGGAGACCAAATGACTCACGACCCACTAGAGAAATTGCCAAATTCCTAAACTGCAATTCGGATTTTGCTATTTACTGTTTGGAATGCCCTTGCCCAAAGAGATACATTGGGAGCACCATCAACCCGGCAAAAAAACGTATCCCGGAGCACATGCGTGCTATAACTAACAGAGACAAAAGTTACCCAGTGGCACGCCACTTTAAAACCCACCATAACAGCAATCGAGATTTATTGACCTTCTTTCTTATGGATCAATTAGACAGGAAGGAACGAGGTGGAGACAGGGTTAGAGTCCTGCGGGTACTAGAATCAAAATATATTATCGATCTCCAAAGCATGCAACCGATAGGGCTAAATAACGATGAAGAACTGTGGGTACACTTAGAATAAGCAAAGTACAGACACACAACAGGTACACATCGTACCGAGTAATGTCGATACCCAAGTTAACATCGAATTAAGAGTATGACATTTCACAAAATAGATATAGGCAGATAGATATGAGGGCTCTACCCCTCTCCCTCCTCCTTATCTAGTAATGGATATACAGGCTACACTGACATGTACGCCCATTCAGGGCGAAACTACATCATGAATTAATATTCTACAGTCGAGCAGACCCATACAGGGCTAGATATAAACGCTTACAGACACAAAAATAAGGGAATACAATTGGTATAACAGTGATCAGAATAAATAGTTACCATAGAGCTTGTCAATTAGTGCAAACAATTGGCATATCTCGCAAGGAGAATTCATTGTGTGCCCTTCAGAAAATGATAAATGTATGACTGGGGCTTCAGGAAATATAAGAATGCACTTTTTGATCTGGAAATATGGGTAATGCTATTTGTTTTTTGCGATATATATTGTATGTGATATGCGTTGCAAAGAGATTTACAAGTGATGAATTGTGGATAAAACCATGTTGTTTTTAATAGCACGAGCACTTTATTGACACCATTTCTTCTTATACATATAGTATTTTAATGTTTTCAATATGAAGTACACTGTAAGATGGCCGCCGAAATGCACTGGCATGGCTAGTCCTATTTCTATGCTGGGAGAACGGCGGAGATAAAATGGTGTCTGTTACGATACACTGGTTGACACTGACGAAGCCGTAAAGGTGAAATGCGTCTGTCGAGGGGGCATGGGGTCTGCCAATAAATCACTTTGGAAAACCAACTTTGAGTGCCGTCTACTTTAGCAAAAATACGAATGTGTTGCAGCAATATATATATATATATATATATATATATATATATATATATATATAGCAAAGCAATGGCGGTTCACTCTGGAGCGCTCTGCAGCGGGTACGTGCGAGGGACCAACCACAGGTCCAGAAAATCTTTTTTTGCAAAGTAAAGACGCCGCACTCTGGAATTGTTAATAACTCTCCTTTATTTGGCAAACTCCACCATCAGTCTGTCACACCGACGCGTTTCGGGCATGCGCCCTTTCTCACGGTAGGTGGCACTACTTTTTCCACAGATTTTAAAGGCTATACACTTTGAACCCGTCCCATGGAATTCTGGGATTGGTAGTTTTTTAACAAATTTTCAACGGAAAACACCTTAAGTGACAGAAATTAACATTTCTATGGCAATCTTGATGACATATTGCAAAATTACTGCTGCATTGGTGTATATCAGATTAGAGATTATATATTATTATATATTCAAGGTATAGTACCTATTTTTGGTCCGTATGTTTATACACAGTCATGCATACAGTAGTTGCAACTGTTTGTACTGGTTTCAATTAAAAAAATATGTATATATACACTCTTCATAAGGTATAGTACCTGAACGTATCAGAGCATTTTGACATCTAGCTGAATCTCGAGTTAATGTCAGTTCATATGTTCACAAAGGTCCATCTATATACACTATTGGGCTTTAAAGTTCTTACGTATCCCTTGATATAGTCTGATTGTTCTTATGTAATGTTCATATTTACAAATGTACATAGAGTTCCTCATCCAGATTCATCCCCCTCGGGATCTTCGTTTTCATTCGGATGATATATTTAGATTCTAATTGACGGAGTTTTAGTTTTCGATCACCCAATCTCTCATTTTGTTCCACACTTTCTATGCCATAAAAATGCATTTTTCTCCAATCTCCACCCTGGCATTCAAGCATATGTTTGGCAGTGGCATAAGTCATGTCTCTGTTTTTAACGGCTCTTATATGTTCAAGCATTCTTTTCTTTAAGGTACAAATTGTACTCCCTATGTACATCTGTGCACAGTCACATTGAATTATATAAACTACATATTGAGTAGTGCATGTGATTTTCGTCTTAATTGTGATTAGTCGACCTTCCGGATCTCTGATGGATTTTGTATTTCTCCCAATTTTGCACGCTTTGCAGTGTCCACATCGATTGTACCCATTTTGTTGTGATTCCAGCCAGTTTGTTGATTTTTTACTTGTACTTTCAAAATGGCTCCTTACGAGCATGTCTTTTAACGACGGTACTTTCCTGAATGATAGTTTTGGCTCACTCCCTAAAACTTTCTTTAGGTCAGGATCTTGGTGTAATAATGGCCAATATTTTTGTACACATCCTTGTATTTTGTGTGCCTCCTTGCTGTAATTTAGAATCAGTCTTGGGGGTTCATTGGTAGCTTTGCAGATTTGTGGTTTTTGTATTAGAATTTCAGATCTTGTTTTTTGCTTGATTTTTTCCATATTTTTCTTAAGATCTCTTTTCCTATATCCTCTCACTTCCAATCTGGCTGCGCATTTTTCAATTTGAGCATTTGCTTCCTCTTCCATTGAACAGTTCCTTTTCATTCTTACAAATTCTCCAAAAGGTATGTTTTTAAGTACAGATTTTGGATGAAAGCTGTTGGCATGTAAAATGCTGTTGGTTGCCGTGCTTTTCCTGTAGAGTGTGGTGTTGATTTGATCATTTTCAATGTAGACAGTAATGTCCAGATAGTCAATTCTGCTTTTACTTGTGTTACATGTAAATGATAGTCCCACTTGATTATTGTTCAGTTTGGAGAAATATTGCATGAATTCTGTTTTGGTTCCTTTCCATATCAGGAAGAGGTCGTCTATGTATCTAGACCATAACATTATTTTTTCCAATTCTTCCTGATATTCTGGTCCCCATGCAACCTCCTTCTCCCACCAGCCCATTGTTAGATTTGCATAGTTGGGGGAGAAGGAGACGCCCATTGCACATCCGCGTAGTTGCTGATATATGTCATGATTAAAAAGAAAAATATTGTTATTCAAGCATGTATCGATCAAAGTTAGCAACATAGCTGAATGCTCCAACTGAGATATGTTCCTTTGCTTAAGAAAGTATGCACATGCATTTACTCCTATTGTGTGTTCAATCGAAGTATATAAAGATACAACATCTATGGTAACTAATAGAAATGAGGGGTCCCAAGTGATATCAGAAAGTATGTGCAGGAAATCCCCTGTGTCTTGGACATATGAGGCTACATTTTTGACCATGGGAGCCAAATATTGATCCACATAAGATGAAATATTCTCATAGATAGAATCACATGAGGATACTATTGGCCTCCCCGGTGGGTCAATTAAAGTCTTGTGAACCTTCGGTAAACATACACACACATGAATCACTGACAGAATATCGACTCTAAGAATATCGACCTACAGAAACATCGACGTTGGAATATCAAAGGTAAGTATATCGACATCCTATCTACAACAAAGTAAGTACATAAATATCGGAACTAAAATATGGATGTTAAAAATATCGTAGTTAAAAATATCGTTTCTTTTCAGTTAAAAATAAATGTGTAAAATAAAGTAAATAATACTAATAAATAAAATGAACATAGTTAAAAATATTTAATAATGTTTAAAATTAATAAATGACATATATAATAATAAAACATTAATTAAACATATACATACAATATATAATATATACTTACTTAATAATAACTTTTAATAATTATTTTAATTACTTATAAAACTATAAATTACAAATACATCTACACACATAAAATAATAACATAAATATAAAGTATATAATTATTTAATACATTAAAAAAAATATATATACCTACAAAATATTCTAAATTAATTAAATACTACATTATCTAAAATAATACAGAAAATATTAAATAAAAAATAAATAAAACTACTATTTAAAGTCCAAAAAAACTACAGTAATTAAAATATTGGATAGCGTAGAAAGTAAAATTACTATTCCCACTCCAAAAAATGCAACAGTAGGGAAAGCGTTGGATAGCGGGTGGGTAAAAATTACTATTCCAACTCCAGAGTGTGAAATAGTAGGGAAAGCGCTGGATAGCGTAGGGGTAAAAATTACTATTCTCACTCCAAAGAGTGCAAAAGTAGGGAAAGCGTTGGATAGCGGGAAGGTAAAAATTACTATTCCCACTCCAGAGAGTGCAACATTAGGGAAAGCGTTGGATAGGCGTAGGGGTAAAAATTGCTATTCCCACTCTAGTGAGTGCAACAGTAGGGAAAGCATTGGATAGCGGGTGGGTAAAAATTACTATTCCAACTCCAGAGTGTGAAACAGTAGGGAAAGCGTTGGATAGTGTAGCCGTAAAAATTACTATTTCCACTCCAGAGAGTGCAACAGTAGGGAAAGCGTTGGATAGCGGATGGGTAAAAATTACTATTCCCACTCCAGTGAGTGGAACAGTAGGGAAAGCGTTTGATAGCGTAGGGGTAAAAATTACTATTCCAGCTCCAGAGAGTGCAATAGTAGAGAAAGCGTTAGATAGCGGGTGAGTAAAAATTACTATTCCTACTCCAGTGAGTGCAACAGTAGGGAAAGCGTTGGATATCGTAGGGGTAAAAATTACTATTCCCACTCCAAAGAGTGCAACAGTAGGGAAAGCGTTGGATAGCGGGAAGGTAAAAATTACTATTCCCACTCCAGAGAGTGCAACAGTAGTGAAAGCGTTGGATAGCGTAGGGGTAAAAATTACTATTCCCACTCCAGAGAGTGCAACAGTAGGGAAAGCGTTGGATAGCGGGTGGGTAAAAATTACTATTACAACTCCAGAGAGTGCAACAGTAGGAAAAGCGTTGGATAGCGTAGGGGTAAAAATTACTATTCCCACTCCAGTGAGTGTAACAGGAGGGAAAGCGTTGGATAGCGGGTGGGTGAAAATTACTATTCCAACTCCAGAGAGTAAAACAGTAGGGAAACCGTTGAATAGCGTAGGGGTAAAAATTACTATTCCCACTCCAGAGAGTGCAACAGTAGGGAAAGTGTTGGATAGCATAGACATTAGATATAACATACTTATAAATAATGTTTGTATTTAAAATAATTAATAATATACATTTGAAACCAACATCATTTACAAATACCCATTAAGAATTATTAAAAACATAATTACAGTTGAATAATTTATTAACAATAAATTAACAATAAATACCAATACATATTCATTGACCAATATTAGTTACCAAATAATAAATATTGAACAATGAAATCTTTTTCAATACAAAACACATATTTATTATTAAAAATTGATTAGCAATTAAAAAACTTGAAACAATAAAATTATTTTTTATACCTAAAAATACTTTTTATAAATCATTAATTACTAATTATTAAAAAATTGTTTCCAATTAAAAAAAATACTTACCAATTAAAAAAATTAATTACCAATTACAAACATTAATTACCAATTACAAAGATTAATGATCAATTAAAAAAATTAATTACCAATTACAAACATTAATTACAAATTTTAAAAATTAATTACCAATTACAATAATTAATTACCTATTAAAAAAAGTATTTGCCAATTACATTCATTAATCACCAATTAAAAAATGTATTACCAATTACAAACATTAATTACCAATTTAAAAAATAAATTAACAATTAAAATAAATAATTGCTAATTAATAATTAATTAAAAATGAATTTATTATCAATACCAATAAATTAAAATAAATAATGATTTAATTACAATTAAAATACTTCCCACCCAATTCCCCTATAAACCCACTACCCGCTACAAAACTTAAATGCAAAAA
Source organism: Lissotriton helveticus (assembly GCF_964261635.1). Classification (NCBI taxonomy): domain Eukaryota; kingdom Metazoa; phylum Chordata; class Amphibia; order Caudata; family Salamandridae; genus Lissotriton; species Lissotriton helveticus. The sequence continues at coordinate 391,937,454 of NC_136060.1, read as the reverse complement.
TTAATTAAAATTAATTTGTAATTCCTAAAAAATATTAATTCATTTAATATATTTAAATTACTTCTCACCCTATTCCCCTATAAACCCACAACCCGCTCCAGTACTAAAACATTAAATGAACTTTAAAATATCATTATTAATATATAAAAATAGTACACATGTAATTTAAAACAAGTAAAATACTTAACAAAAAACATATAACACATACATATTAAATACATAATAAAATACATAATAGTAATACAAATATCGATATTAGTAACATCAAAATTAGTAACATCCATATATTTGATATCGATATTACTGACTTCGATATTACTTACATCGATATAAATAAATTCGATATTACTTACCTTAGGGTCTATATTCTATCCAACGATATTCTTGACCTCGATATTCTTTACCTTTGATATTTCAGACTCGATATTTCGGTAGGTCGATATTACAAACTCGATATTTAGACTGTGTACCACACACACATATATATATATTTATATTTAGATGGATATATACTCACACACACATATGTGTGTATATAAAAAGGAAGACTGAGGGTTTACCCTACCAAAAAAGGGAAAAGAAATAATGTTTTTTCTTTAAAAAGAAAAGGGTGTGACACAAAGCCCCTATGGCCTGATTCCATTTTATGTAGGCCCCTACTCCATCTTGGATAATGGCAGTCGCCATCTTTTAAATCTTAAACAATAGAAGTCAGCATCTCTCCCGATTTATGTGGCATCATTGTCATGTCTGCCATTTGAGGCAGATGTTATCTATGTTGACTAATGACATAAATGTAACATCTGATGCAACATTCACCCGGGTCAAACATCTACTCTTCAACATGTCAAGGTTAAGTTAGAATAAAATGCAGACATATGGCAGAAATAGTATAGTCTGAACACTGTCTTCACCCCTCGACTGATGAAGACATCCTTTGCTAATAACAAGTTAGCAGTGCATCTCTTCTCCCTAAGGAACTCTAGACTGAAAGTAGCTCTGTCTTCCATGCTCTCTTAGTGTAGCGCATAGAAGTAGACACCAGGGTGTTACGTTCTGGATGGTATTTTAATCATATTAGAAATCTACATTTTATTTTTGTTGTAACATGCCTTCTTGCTGTTTTTATAATATTCTGTTTAGTTGTTTTAGATGTACTGAGAAACAGGTGGTTCATGTAGTAATAAATACTTTTTACTTAAAAGTGTTCATTCTTCTTAGTGTAGTGAGTGTATGATACTGTCAATCAATCGAGCAGCATTTGTAAATCGCAACACTGTCACCCCTAGGGGTATGGGGGCTCTCTTTCTCCGTCAAAGAGCCAGTTCTTGTGTCTGTTTCTGAAGTCTGCCCGCGAGTGGGCTCTCTGGAGCTGTAGGGGAAGGTTGTTCCATGTCTTGGCAACGAAGTAGGAGAAGGAGTGTCCAACGCTGCAGCTGCGATGAATGTAGGGGGGTGAGTGAGGGTGAGTGAGTAGGAGCCAGAGGTCTAGATGATTAACGGAAGTTGAGTCGGTGGATGTAGGCAGGTACTAAGTCACAGAGGGCTTTGTAGGCATGCGTGAGGATCTTGAACTGGCATCTCTTCTGGATAGGGAGCCAGTGGAGGTCTCTCAGGTGGGGGCAATGTGGGTTTGTTTGGGGAGGTCCAGGATGAGTCTGGCTGCAGCTTTCTGTATGGTCTGAAGTCATCTGCGGAGCTGGGTGGAGATGCCGGCGTAGAGGGCGTTGCCGTACTTGAGGTGGCTGGTGATGAGGTCCTGAGTGATGGTCTTTCGGGTGTTGGGTAGGATCCATCTGAAGATTCTGCGGTGTATGCGAAATGTGTGGAAGCAGGAGGATGCAACTGCATTGACTTGTCGTTTCATGGTCAATTGGCTGTCGATAATGATGCTGAGGTTGTGTGCATGGTCGGTCGGTGTAGGTCCAAGTTATGCAGGCCACCAGCAGTGTCCCATTTGGAACTGTTCTTCCCGAAGATCAGTATTTTAATTTTGTCTGAGTTGAATTGGAGGCAGTTGTCTCTCATCCATTTGGCTACGCTGGTCATGGCATCACAAAAGCTGGTTTTAGGATTGGAGGGGTCCTTGGTGAGTGAGAGGATCATTTGAGTGTCATCTACGTAGAAGCTTATGTTGAGTCTGTGGAATCTGATGGCGTCTGCGAGGGGGGTCAGGTAGATGTTGAACAGGGTGGGGCTGAGGCATTATCCTTGTGGTACGCCGCATATGATGTCTTTGGGTGTGGAGGAGAAGGTAGGCAGTCTGGTGCTCTGTATGCGTCCTGTGAGGAAGGAGAAAATCCACTTGAGGGTGTCTTGCTGTATGCCTATATTGTAGAGTCTGTTGTGGCAGACGGTGTTGAACACAACAGATAAGTCGAGGAGGATCAGGGCCACTGTCTCTCCATGGTGGGGGAGTGTTCGGATGTCGTCTGTGGCTGAAATCAGTGCAGTCACAGTGCTGTGGTTGGTATGGAATCATGATTGGTAGGCATCCAGTAGGTGGTTTTGTTCCAGAAATGTTTTGAGTTGCTGGTTGATGTCTTTCTCAAGTACTTTGGCTGGGTAGAGGATCAGGGAGATAGTATGGTCATTTTTGAGTTCGCTGGGGTCAGGGGAGGCATTCTTTAGGAGCGGTATGACGTCTGCGTGTTTCCATCTGTCCAGGAAGGTTGCTGTGGAGATGGAGGTGTAGAGGTTTCAGATGAGATGAGTGCTGAGTGGGTTTGTTGCGAGGGTGTAGAGGCGGTGGGGGCAGGGGTCGATGTGCTCCCCGGAGTGGATGGAAGACATGATGGCTGAGGTGGTCAGGGCAATGAGTGGAGACCAGGTGGCAATGGTTTGGTTGATGTTCGCTGGCTGGTTGAGGTCAGTGGGGTTTAGGGCGGCGGGTTGGAGGGTGAAACTGTTGTAGATGTAGGTGATCCGAGCGGATGTCGTAGAGTTGTTGGGAGGGGTGGATGGTGTTCTCTATGACATAATGTGTGTTTCTAAATCCCATGTACACCCCTAACGGTGTAGCTTGGTGCTGAATGGTACTCATTTTATCAACCTCAGATGGATGAATGGCTGAGTGGACCCATCGGGATTTGAACCTGTGACCGTGAGGTCGAGCACAGGCCCCTGTAGTGGATGCATTAGTCCACTGAGCCACCAGACCCAGCTGTTGGGTTGGAGAATTCTTTGACTATTTTGTAGAGTTCCTTTGTGTGGTTGTCCGTGGAGTCAATGCAGGTGGTGATGGCTGCTTTCTTGGCTTCTTTGATGTGTTGGTGATAGTTGCTGAGGGCTGTTTTATGAGATGCTCTGTCGGGGGGGTTCTTGGTTGTGCGTCATTGTCAGTGGCGGCTCCTCCACTAAGGTGGAGGAGCATCACCTCACTGCTTTTCGTAGTGGAAAAAAAGTATAAGTAAGATTATAATAACTACGTTATTATCATTTTATTTTTCCATTGCTGCTGCATTACAGCCTGCATGGAGAACATGCACAGCCTTCCATTCTCTTGCTGAGCACCGATCCACGGCGCTCAGACCAATCACAAGGCTGCATTACAGCATTGTGATTGGCTATCGGAAGGCTGGGAGCCTGGTGCTTCTTGCTTCCTTTGCAAAGAAGAAGCCAGGAAGAGGACAGAGGAGAGGTGTCAGCGACCAGAAAGTCTTTTTTATTTCTTTCAAATTCTCTCTCATTCCCCACTTCCTCCATCCCCGCCCCACTGCTGCTTACTGGGAGAAGCCGCTACTGGCCATTGTTTCTTCAGTTGGTGGCAGTTGCGCTTGGTAGTCCTGAGTTCTGAGGTGTACCAGGTGGCATGTTTGGAGGTCTTGTTGTGTTTTCTAGGTCTCAGTGGGGCGATTATGTCGGCGCTGTTGGTGATCCAGGCAGCGAACCTCTAGATGGCTTTGTCAGGGTCTTATGACCTGCATGTCATACAAGTGCCAGTCCTGAACGCTGTCTCCCTGCCATTCAAAATATAGATTTTTTGGGGTGTCAGAAAGAAGGGTGGGATTGGTTTTAGTCAAGCAGTGAGGTCATGGATCTACTGCATTTCAAGTTTTATTACCCTCCTTACAAAAAAGGTAAAAATAAGAAAAGGGGGAGGGGCAGTTTACAGATTCCAAAACAATAGGATGATTTGTTTTTCAAAAAAATGGGTTGGGTGATGTTTACAAAACAGCAAACAAGCCCACACATACATATATATATATTAAGTTGGATCTAATTAAGTATATATGAACTTGCATTAAAATCAAAATGGAGAAAGGTTCTTACTAAGGATTCATCCAGGTATAGATAAAGGACTCATGAACTATTGTGTTGCAGGAAATGGCTAGCACTTTAACTATTGTGGTTATAAATTCTAAGGGTCAAAAAGATTATGTATGAAATAGTTTTGTATGGCAAAATTCTGTGTAAAACATTCCCAGATTGTATTGCATAATATGTATTTAAACAGTGATTTTTTGGTACTTGATGACCAATTATAACGATTAGACTTATTTTGGATCACATCTAAAACAATGCATGATAAGGTGTAACAGCAATCAAAAGATGCACGGAGACAGTCATTATTTAGTCTGTTGTTCAGCTTAACTATCATGTGACTGGATCATGTGACGTGGGTGGGTATGTAGCAACACTTAACAATAACCGGCAACTACACAGTCTTCATGTGAACAAGGGCTTACGAGCCCGAAACGGGTCATTTGACAATGCTGGAGTAACTGGATTCTAATAAACATCTTGCCTGCATGCAGTGGGCCGTCTCTCCTTCTTCGCCGCACTGGAAGTAGCAGGAGTTATTTCATTGTGAAAATATATATATATATATATATATATATATATATATATATATATACAGCCCATCAGAGGGCGCGCCATGACGCATAAATGGAGAGTTTTCCTGGGCGTTGCTGATTTCCTGCCATCATTAGCCTTTGAAGAAGAGTGTTCAGCCTGGCGGTGGCAATCGCCCGACATCCTAATGGGCCCCATAATGTTCGGCCCAATGCTTATGTGGACCAGGACATTGATATGTTGGGGCTCTTTAACAATTTGTTTACGTGCTTTGGGACAACAGTTGTAACTAAGATTTATGTAGCAAGAAAAGGCAGGTGCATAATGAGTTGGCAAGATTTGGCCAAACTGGGAATTATGTTGATGCCTGGAGCGAACCATCCTGTTAGAATCTCTGATACACCTGTTGCTTGCATTCATTCCATGACTCCAGTTATGTCTGATTTGTTGTGTCAGAAATACCATGGTCTCTTCAGCAATACTCTAGGGTGTATTAAGAACTATGTACGTTCCATTGTTCTAAAAAAAAAAATCAATAACCGTTGCACACAAAATGCGTCTTGTGCTTTTGAACGTGAGATATGCGCTTAAAGCTTTTTTTCCACTGTTGTCATCATGGTGACAAAATCATTGATTTTGTGCTGATTTTATCCCCTATGCAGACATTTGTAGATTCTTTTTTAATTGAGGAAAGTGAATTCAGTGATCATAACCCACTATCATTACACTTAACAGGCCCTTGGGTTATAAAAATAGGGTCAAACCCTATACAGGGAGAATTGAGCACGACTGATGGAAAGCGTAGACTTAGATGGACCCAAGTCACCCCTGAGTTGTTTTATAACGATATCAAAGCTGCATGTGCAGATGAAATTGTCACCTGCACACAGGGGGGGCAACAATATACGAAGGTGTTAGTGGCTTTCCAGACTATTTCAGATAGGGTCATGAAGCTGTTGTCTGTACCAGTTAAGAAACAGACTAATTTGAGCGCTAAATGGTTTGATCAGCATTGCTCAAAAACAGCAAGAAGTCTAAGGGCAGCTTTAGCTTCTAACCCCAGAGTGCAAGCTGACGTAATAGCATGTCGCAGGGACTATAAAATCGCGTTAGCTAAACGTAAGGAGACCTTAAAGGATGAGGCATGGAATGAGCTATTGGATCCTGAAGAATAGTTCAAAGTTTTGGGGTACATTAAAAAAAAACATTTTTGGTCCAGGAGACAGGAGGTGGTCTTGAATGTCATATATCAAAGGAGGACTGGGAGGCTCATGTTGAGCAAATGTATACATGCCCCTTTGAAGAGAATGACAGACTGGTACCTGACTTTAATGGTAATAAAATAATAATTGGTAGGGGTGAAATACTGGAAGGAATCTTAGGCTTAAAAGCCGGCAAAGCACCTGGCCCAGATGGGATTCCCCCAGACTTATTTAAGTCTGACCCTTCTTTTTGGGCTCCAATTTTGGAATCCGTTTTTAGGTCTCGCTGCGAAAAGCGCGCAAAAGCGCTCTCTCGCAGAGAGAACTATAGCTGTCGTCAGCCGCCAACGAGTAGGAATGTGGAGACAAGACCTGGCCGCGCGCGCCGCGTTGTCCCATAGGATAACGTAGGGGCGCATGCGCTTTTGCATGGCAGACAGGCGGATCGCGACGCGCGCCTCGTGGCAGACAAAGCCGGATTGCGACGCGCGCCTCGTGGAATGCAGGGGGGAGTCTGCAGAGGGGCGCGCGGCGCTCAAAAACAGGCAGCGTTCGCTGAAGGTGGAGTTCTGTTCCAGCCGCTTCAGAAGCCTTTCTCGTGTCCAGCCCCACCGCCCTGCCTCTGGGCAGTGTCATCCGTCTGTCCTGGCACCAGGACAGATTCCTGCAGTCACTTCCACAAGTTACAGAGATAGATTGCCCTGTGTGGGGTCATAAATTCAGCAAAACAACGAAAGTATTTTAACACCATTCATTAAAATGAATGCCATAAAACGTATTTACTTGCAGACTAGGCTGGCACTAATATCTTTTGCCCGGTGGTATGCAGAGACGCCACAGGAGTTCCAACAGGGCTGCAGTTAGAGGTGTCTGTAACGCAATGCTCTGGGTGAGGGACTGTCTGCCTTAGAAGCCCATTGCCTACCTTTCAATTGTGGTGTTGTGTAGCGCTGCGCCGTGTGTCAGTAATCCGATAAACAGTCAGTCTTGCCACCTTTCCTAAGTCACACGGGAGTGCGTGCAGTCCATCACTGCCACACGAGGAGGCACACCAGAGCCGGACAATGTTCGACGTGTTATGTAATGTCTCTATAAAAGAATGCTGGATACACTGTCAGAAAGAAATATTCCTGCATAAAGCAGGCGGCACCTTCAGAGACACAAAAATCTCTCTCACGCATGCTCCACCATCAGAGACACAAGGATCCCTCTGTTACAGATGCCACACCCTACACACATGGAAGATGCTTATGTGAAACTGTGGCAACACTTGTGCCTCAGTAATCACTAACAAAGCTCGACATCCCCCAGTCAGGTCACTGAGACGTCTCTGTGCTGTTCTTGTATTCATTAATATTTACACCAGCGTTCCCTATATTCCATTCCTGGGGTGTGTCCCTTCTTCTGGCTGCCTCCACAGAGGGCTCTTCTAGTCTCGGAGGTCTCTTGTCTGCCCTTACCCTCTCCATGTCTGAGAAAGGCCCGGATGGATGCAGTGCGGTGTCAGGGTTGTGTTGTTTTGTGTGTCTGCCTCTCCTCCGCCCCTGCACCGGCTCGCAGCACAGCACAGCAGCCTGCATGACACACACCCTCCCCACACTGAAAGCATAGATGTTAATGGGGATATATTAGCAATTTGACAGCGGTTACTTACATGACTAATACGGAATGATCGTTCGGCTGGGTCATTAATGGCCGGTTAAAGCCCGGTGCTGCGCGCGTCGCCGCCTCCGCCTCGTGTGAAGAACCAGAGGCTCGGTGTATCTGCGAGGGGAGACACATGCAACCCGTCCTGTGAAGGTCTGTGTGCGCCTGCACGGCACGGGGATCTTTGAAGCCAACAGGCTAAGGCCCCAGCATGTCTACTTTCATCCATTCATGGTGCATGAAATGAGTACTAGCCCACTCTGGCTAACAGTAATTACTCAGAAAGATGTTATTTGTAAAGAACTAATTATTAAAGTCCTACATACTGGGCCATATTTTTATGCTATACAATGAGGCCTCCTCCCCACCATGAGGGTGCTGTGCGTCTGTGTCCTGCTGGGCTTGTTTTTAATCAGATTCAAAACATAAAAAATGTTGGCAATAATAACTCGATCCCCAACTTTATGACTATTTCGCAATAAATAATTAACTGTGATTATTACAGGATTCCAACTTTAATAACATAAGTACTCATTTATCGACCTCAGACGGATGAAAGGATGAGTAGGCCCACCGGGATTCGTACTTTTGACCATAAGGTCGAACGCAGTAGATGCATTAATCCACTGAGCCACCAGACCCGGCCTAATAAAAAGATGTTTAAAAAAAACATAGAGGTGGCTAAACGGTGGGCACTTACCTGGTCAAGCTAAGGCCAGAAAAGGTGCGACTGGGCCCATCTCAGACATGGAGGGTACACGGGCAGTGCAGGCCGCACCGGTGCTTATAAGCATGCAATGATGACACCTGCCAGCAGAGGGCGCCACATTCACAGGGAGAGCCATGCCAGGGGGCTGGCATGGCGCCCGGAGCCAAATGGACTGGCCATGCCACGTGTCAACTCAGGAAATACTTTCTTCAGCTTATTATTAAAAAAACATGAACAATAACAGCAGATAGTTCATTAAATTATTTTTAACAATCCCAATGTATTAGATCGGTAAGGAATCACGCGATCTAATTGCAGATTAAAAAAAATAAACTAACAGATGAACATGAGGTACTGAGAGCATCTGTAAAAACAATAAAGCAGGAATGCGTTTTTTAAAACCAAATCATTTTTAACAAGGGAATCAGGACATGACGCCTCATTTGTTTGAAAAGATCACAGCGGGACTCAAAATGCATATGCAAGGACTGCTGCGCAATGGGACATGATTTTCTTACGCTGGTCATCCTTAATGTAGAAAGAAATTGTGCAGTAGGCCAGTTACTGCACATTGTTCATCTTAATGCATATTTAGAACAAGCATTTGCAATGCAGTAAGTCTCGCCTTTGCGAGAGTTTAACATATTGGCATTGTAAATGACAATGCCTTTTATTTATGTTTTAGACACCAACACATAAATAAATGGCACTGCCATTTACAATGCCAATAACTCAAACTCTAACAACTGCGAGACCTATTGCATTGCAAATGCTTGTTAACACTGCAGTTCAATGCGGATGCCCACAGTCTTGGGGGATTTCTACTATTGTACCTGTTTTTAAAAAAAGGGGATACAAGCATTGTTATAGAGCCATATCACTCATAGACTCTATGGTGAAAGTTATGGGAAGGGTTCTCCTGCAAAGACTCACTACATGGGTTGAAGACAATAACATCATGTCCGCATCCCAGTATGGGTTCTGTAGGAGACGCTCTACAACCACCCAATGCCTTAACCTTTTCTTGATATTAAGTAAGTATACAGTGGCATACAAGGGGACCATCCACCTTGCCTTCATGGACCTGTCCTCAGCTTTTGACTGTGTGAACAGGCAGAAGCTGTGGCAGTTCATGAGGGCAAAGGGGGTCGATGGTGGTATCGTAGACTTTCTAGAAGATCTACATAGACACACCAGAGCAAATGTTAGATTTTCTCAAGATCTGAGTGTGCGAAGGGTTTTATCATCAAAAGGGGAGTCTGACAAGGATGTATTCTGGCTCCCTTTTTGTTTAATTTTTATATTAATGACCTAGATAGCGATTTACAGGAGGCGGGGCCGATTGTCCCAGAGGAGGACGTTGGGGTATCCCGGTCCTATTATATGCGGATGATGCAGTCCTCATATTCAGGACCGAAAGAAGCCTTCAAGCTCTTTTAACTGCTTTCAAGTCCTTCATGACAGACAGGGATCTAACAATAAATAATTCTAAATCGGTTATCATGCAGGTAGGCCAGCAACAAGAAGGAATTTCCAATTTAATGTGGGAGATGCAATAATTCCTATATCAAGCACGTTCTCCTATCGTGGAGTCCTCTTCGATAATAAGCTAAACTGGGGCCCGCATGTTTCGAAAAAGAAGGGGGACGTTGCTAGGGTGAACGCATCAATATTTAATTTTGCATCCAAACTGGGAAAAAAGCCTACCGGCGCTATGTTGCAACTATATAATGCCAAATCAGTGGCCACAGCAACATTTGGCAGTGAAATCTGGGGGTATATTCGGGGAGACCAACTACAGACTGCTATACCCTGGCTGAAATATCTTAAGACAAGTTTTCTAAGCCTAGGGCGTGGTGAGTTATTTGAAACTCCTGAATGTATTATTAAGAGGGACGTGGAGGCAATAAAAACGGCCTTCCTCATGGAAAGGAGAATGACGAGGGATGCTATAGAGGTTCAGAAAACGAATGTCAGGACTTATGTCATGTTAAAAACAACTCCATACATTGAGCCTTATTTAATGGGGTCTCTGACCTCATACGAGAAATTTTTATTAACCAGATTCTGACTGAATCAATTTTATTATCTGCTTGTTAAGCCACAAAAAACTATTTTTAGTAAAGAAGCAGCTCCCTGCGGCTGCGACAGAAAGTCTCCGCAGGACATGCTGCATTTTATGTTTTTATGTAAATTATATGAATTTCCCCGTAAACGCTATCTGGTGCCACTTTTAAAGAAACTTAATTATTGCCAGATCAGACCAGCCATGGTGTATTTACAATTATTATATAGTGATAGTATCCTTTTTGTACTAGAATTTTTAAAATCAATTGTAAAGTATAGAAAATGCTTGGATTTGTAATGAGTTCTACTAAAACCTTTTTTGCATCTGTATCTAACACATTTCAGCAAAATTCGTACTGCTATAAATTGCTGCTAACCTTTTATTTCTGTATCTTGATGATGGCTTCTTTTTTATAATGAATTTTGTACCGTTGTATTTGTATCTACTTTTATGGTTTGCAAAACAAAACGGAAATAAAGTTTTTATTGATTGATTGATTGTCTTATAATACATATCCACAACCCCTACCAAGCTTACAAAGTTTGTAAATAGGCAGGGAACCATGGTGTTTAGTGCTATGCAGCAGATAAGTAAATATCTACATATTTTTATCAATGACGACAACTATGGTAAATGAAAATTAGTTTTTTTTCCGTTAAGAGATATATGCTATTTACAGGTGTGGAGTCTTGGTTTATGGAAGGCACTTTGGGAGATTTTATAACTAAGGGTGATTTTATAGATATGTACAAATGTTTTTGGAATAATTTCAAATTGGCATTATATATGAGTGATGTATATATTTCTTTATTTAATCTATAGCCCTGATGAAGTCATAGGGGACGGAACACGTTGGCTGGAAAATTTCATGTATGAAAAATCAATAAAAGTTGGACACTGGATGCATTTTGCAGACTTGCTAGGCCCCTGGGTGCACAGCACATGCAGCATGTGCAAGCTTCAGGGCAGTTGGCCTGGGCACTCACCATCAATGTAAGCAGACAATTGAGAATCTTATCATCTCAGAATCAATAGCAGTGCAAGCACCCAAGTTGAAACTGTGAGTTAAGAAACAGGAGTTGTACTTTACAGCCACAGCAGTGGACGATAATAGGAAGCCACCTTTAGTCCTACAAACTGTCACTTAATCTTCCAGAAGCCAGCCCCCAATCACGCATGCTACCATCGTCACTGCCTCAGAAACCATTTTGAACTTATGGCCAACCCAGATTATGAAGAATTCCTGTTATCCTTAGTGTGGCAAAAGCCAAGGGAGTGTGTAGATACTTTCTCTGATCGGCTCAAGGAAGTCGAAAGCATGTGCACCTTTCAAGACAAGACCCTGCCTGGCCGGACTGATCCCAATGGCATATGGCTGCTTCCAAGTTGGGGTGGCATGGTGTGCAAAATAACGATGGACTGGGATGCGGCCCAAGTAATCACCATGGTTAAGAATAATTCAAGCAATTCATCCATCACTTTTTTGTATACTTTAATATGTTACCTTAAGTGGTACAGGTATGCTCAGACATGGGTCCTGTTCACACTATGTCACTGGACCCAAGCTATACCCGGCTGATGAGCCCTAACCAGGGCAAAACCGGTCTTAGGTTGTGTGTGTTCCAGTTGAAGGAGGACCTGACTTGGCAGTTCAGGCTGGATTGGTCCCATTGGAGCAGTGTCAAGACTAATTTGCATATGGCTGGGTAAAAGCTGGGATGGCATGGTGTGCAAAATAACAAGGGACTGGGATGCGGCCCGAGTAATTTCCACTGTTTGAGATTTATTCAAGCATTCCATCCATTACTTGTTTGTATACTTTAATATGAGGAATAAGCATCATGGTGGGGTAGCCAATGCCCAAGACTGCCAGCATGTCACAACTCTGTGCAACAGAAAAAGGACTAGTCTGAAAGGCGCCCCTGATCCAAGATAGTCAACTCAAGGGTCAGTATATTAACTCTTTCATTGTCTGCGTGTTTGCGTGCCTCTTTGCTGTTGTTTTTGCCAAAAATTTACTATAGGTTGTTTTTATATGTTTACTTTTTTGATCCCTTTTTGCATACAAATCCCATGTTTATTTTTTCAAACTATTGGGGGCTATCAGTGCAAGTCTTGCATCCACATCTCAGCGCAACCTGGAGAAATAATAATAAAATGTGATGATATTTAATTTTTTTTAGCAAATTCACGAAATATTTGTTGCACTTCTCAAAAGGACAAACATTCATCCTAGAACATTAACCAAGCTAATATCACTCTTAATGCCGAGAATACAGCAACACCAAATATGTCCGGGTTTTCAAAGAAAAAGCAGTTTGTGCAATCAATTATGTAATATTGACACAAATGACTAAATTGTGGCAGAATTACTATTTATGGTGCACAGTTCATTATATGACAGATATAAAATTAAAAACTATATTGAAAGTAAAAAGCTATATTTATTTTTTTACTTCTGAACAACTTAAATAATCTGTTGGTTCAAGCTAGCCTCCCTTGCCGTGACTGACTGGCTGATATAACACATTGAAGATGGCAATTGTCAATTTTTTTGCATTTTATTTTTCCCAAAAAGGTTATTCCAGTCAGTATTCTTACCAAGTCTTGACTCTCAGTAGGGTTTAGGTTCCTGACATATATGGGTATTCTGTGGGATCAGTGTGCCCATAGGTGATAAACTGTGTGCAGTGCATTTGGGAAATCTGAAAAACAACTAAAGGTGAAACAGTGGTTAACATAGCTGTCTTTTGGTGGCCAGTATCATATCAGATGTATGGAAACATGCCACAATCATATATTTTACACATCTACACAACCTAAAGATTGTAATGGGTGAGTCCCTGAACTGTCTTGTCCTGGTAGTATATGATAGCTATGACATTTGTTAAATTATTATAATTTATTCCCAAAACAAGGTATTCCTTGCACTCTTCCTCGCCCAGGAATACATCTCTGCCAGAGCTTGACTCCAATATGTGTAGCTCTGGGTTTCCTGCATTTGTGGACCCCAGACATGTATATATTTTCTATTGGTTTGGACTGCCCTAAGTTGATAGACTTGGTCAGTGTATCAAGGAAAATTGTAAAGCAATGTAAAGCAAAACGCTGGTTCATGGTATTTGTGTTTTGGTCTCAGGTATGACCGCTGGGCTGTATGAAACATACTACAACCATGTGTTATTCACATCTATAGACGCTAAGGTTTCTAGTGTTGGGTGCCAGACTTTTATCATTATCATTCTCTGTCCGGGAGAGTACACTGACCATGACATTAGTCAATGTTATAGCATTTTTTCCAGAACATGGTAATTCCCTCCTGCCTGCCTCAGGCAGGGTCATATCCCTGCCAATGCCTTATGCCCCCATCTGTGTTCCTCTCTGGAACCACAAACTTCTCAAGCAATCAAGTCAATCACACTGAATATTAAAATGACTGGCACACACTAAGTTTGCATTATTGTGTATCTGAGAAGGGCATAGCTTAGACAGAGAAGCCAGTGGGAGCAATGCCCTTTTCTGTCTATCACCACCCCCATCAATGGCCACATGCACAGAAATATGAACACCACTGACAGAAGCGGGGAAACAAGTATGGGTAAGAGAGAATACACAGGCAGAACTCCATCCCACTGACTCGTCATTATTTGGTTCTTTGCTTAGCTGTAATAGTGACTAGCACATACCATATCAACCTGTGTAACTAACGCTCTCTTCTTTGATGTGAGACTGGTAATTCCCAAAAATTAAAACACACAAAGAATGAGTATTTCCAATATATATCTTCACTAGTGCTTCTCCCTCTGTATTGAATAACTATGTCAAACTTTGTCACTATGTCTCTCCTATGGAAGAAGAATTATAGGTTCTACTTGACTTATGTCGAACTGCAATATATTAATATTCTGTTGTTCCCTAATCTTACACATTTGTATGTGTTTCTAGAATTCTAATACCATGAGAATAACATTCATATATACATGTGCAACATAAACCATTACAACAACAAATCCTGATCCCTTTGTGTAATGTAACAACTCAAAGTCTTGGAGGACAAATGTTAAAGAAATATTTCAAAGCTTACTTGTATCAACAAAACAACGTTTTTGGATACATCTCTATATCCCCAATGAACATAAACACAAATCCTTTAGAAGCAAGAGGTCTTGGAAAGAGAAATTAGAGATCTGTTTAGCAAGGTCATGAGTGCAGCAACGTTGAATCACAATTTCTTAGCAAAGACACTGTAACACCATGAAACACGAGGGAAGTTATACATGGTAATACAAGATGGCTACTACCTCTCTAGAATATGCAAGAATTTAAGGCCTGCTGGGAATTGTAGTTTATTATCAGCATGCTGCTGGGTAGAATATTCTCAATGCACATGGAGCTTCAGTCCAGATAGCGCTACAATTTGTGATGATGGCCAGCCTTTCCTTAGTTCAAAGGAAATTACCGCAAGCAGGTTTGGGGTACTCCTTGCCCAAGCTTGAGCCTTACTAACTGGTTGGCAGTGTCTCCAGCCCCACTTACTGATCAAATGTTCCTCAAATTTCTCCATCCAATTCATCATGTGCCATCAAAGAAGAAGCAAATACCAACATTCCACAAACCAAAATGTGCAAACCCTGTTACGGTACACCTAGAATTATCCAACACCATAACAAGTTGCTTCTGTTCAAACTTCAGCAAAAGGTAAACATAGACTCAGGTAACCAATGCAAATAAAGAGATGGTCCAGAAGCAACTTGTGCCATGAGAGGGAACCATTCACGGTATTATAAATTGATATCCAATACCTACGATTCAAGGAGACAAGAAATGTAATCCTTGTAAATATGAGCAAACCCTGACACCAGTTCCAGGAGACACCATTTAAAGCAATGTAAGCTCTTGACTCTAGGATAAAATTGACATGCATGTAAAAAGACTGGCCATAAACCATCAAGATAACGGGCCTGTAAACAGTCTATAGACGGCAGGTAAAAAATGGCCCTAAACCACCAACAGTAGTATTGTTGCTTAGGGTAAAGTGAGTCTGTCCCAGTAAATGATTTGTAAAGTGTGGGTTCTGAATATTGAAGCAGGAAAATCAAGTGGTCAAAATATTGTGACCAAAATATCGATACCCAAAATATTGACAGAAAAGTATGTATAGATTTACTATACCCAACTTCATATATATGTACTTTGGTGATTTATACCTTCACATTGCATAGATGTGGAGCTATGAACAGTAAATCTAGATCTCCCTCTGTGCACTTACCACCTCAACATTTTGGTTTTCAATATTTTGGCCCCAATATTTTTACCACTTTATATTCCTGCTCGAAATTCCAAACTGCAATCATTGCAGCAAAGCCCTGATTAAAAAAGTTCTAACCTGGGAACTATTGAGATAAACTGCATCCAGTGATATGCAAAGCCAGCAAAGAACATAAGAATAGGATCAACCAAGAAAAATACATCTCTACCTCACATAAGTATGCTCTCAAACAATATCAAAGCTTTCCACTAAGCACATTCTACCCTTGACAACTACTAATGTCCATCCTCAGACATCTCCTCGAACCCAGTCCCCATTTAAGCCATGTTGTGGATCATGAAATCTTACACCTGCTGTGGATAAGGTGTCCAAGTAGTTAAATTTGCAAATTTTAAATGTTTGTTTGTACATCTGTTTCTCTAGTGTCAATGCTGACAAAACAAGCTTTTCCACTTTTTTCATTTGGGATCTGTCTTATTTGTGTTATTGCTGTACATTATAAGGCGTCATTGAGCTGAAAGTGTTTAACTGAATGCAATACACTACGTTTTTCAACAGTAAACTGTAGTTTTAGCCTGGTAGGCTTGACTAGTTTTTGAAGTTGTTAAGTTGCAGATTCAGCGCCTCTCACAAAAAATCAACTCCTTGGGATGTAGAGGAGGGGTGGCGTCACAAGCCTAATTCTTTTAGGAATGTCAGTATTAGTCAACTCATACAATGCCAAAGTGAACCATCCTTATGTTCTCTGGCAAATATCCAGTTCTCATGCGCCAACAAGTCACCTCCCTAGCTCCAAAACTATGAAGTCAGTTTGACTGCTTGAAGGTGTGGCTCTAGGAAATGCTACTGCACTTTCACATGCATGCAAGAGCACACAAACAGGGTCTGAGACAGAGCCAGCCAGGGTTAGCATTTGCTGCGATTTACTTTATTAGTTTACTCTGGCTCAGGTTAGAGCTTGATTTATTGTTTGAACTTCGGGGTTTATTGTTTTAAGTGAGAGATCGGTTTTAGCTTAAGACCTAATGGTTGTTTACTTACTCTTAAATGTAGTTGTCTGTCATTTTTCTATAAATGAAAATTGAGATGTACGAAGGCACTCTACTCTAGTTCTCTGTCAGCCAGCATGAATAAGTATTTAATTGTTTACATGAAGAGCTGTATACAGATGAACCTGTGCTACTTTTTCTGTTTATTCTTTTTTTAAAAGATGTGAACTGCCAAAAGTTAAATGAAGGTATAAAAAATAAAAAATAAAAAAGATGACTTTTGTTCAGTTTCAGCAGTATGTAATAGGCAGCCTTGTTGTAGTGGAGAAGGCATGCGTTCCTAGATTTGGTGTGGTGGAGGATGTGGCTAGATTGAAAGATCACCACTTTCCTCATTCCATTAATCCCACACCCCAAAAAAACTTTTTCTGCAGGAGATGTAGAGTCTGTGTCCAAAGAGGTGTGTGAAAAGAGAGTTGTATGTACTACTCCCAGTGTCCTTCTAATCCTTGGCTATGTGTGCCCACATGTTTAAAATCGTACTACATGCAACTCAAGTACTGGGAGCAACCATGAGTGTAAAAGTGAACTGACTGGTTTGTATTGTTTTACATGTTATGCTCCGTTTCGTCATTTGGCAATTGTTGATTATTTAATTAGACCTGTTGTGTTTGTAGTCATATTGGATTTTCATCTCCTTCAAATTGGTTTGTACTTTCGTTTTTTTTTTAAAAATGTGATGGTGGTGTTTGTAGACTGGCCCATGGCTGTTGGAGTGTGTGGACTGATGCTTGTCTGGCGGTGTGTGGGATTGTGCTTGGCTGGCAGTGTACATAGACTGGCGCTTGGCTGGCGGTGCGTGTGCACTGTGGCTTGGTTGGCAGTGTGTGTGGCTAGCCATGTGTGTGGACTGGCGTTTGGATGCCAGTGTGTGTGTGTTGTGACCAGAAGCAAGCCACACACACCACTACCGAAACGACAGCCCACACATTGCACCAGCCTGCAGGTGGTGTGGCTGTTGTGTCTGAACTGGCATCTGGCTGGTGGTGTGTGTGTGTGGCCTCCGACTGGTGGTGTGTGTTAGCTGCATCTGACTGGTGGTGTGTGAGCAGTGACTTGCTGGTGGTCACTACACACATACATTGCTAGACAATCAGCAGCCCACACACTCTGTCAGGTGCCAGGTGGTGTGATTGCTGTGTCAGTCCTGTGGGTGTATTAAATGATGGGCTCTTGGTTTGCACTGAATGCTGATGTGAGTGTTGCAATGTGCAATGTGTGAATGATTGTTTGTGTGTCGCGCAGTAAAGGTGTGTGAAGGGCATGCAAAGTGGTTGGTACATTGACGTGAGCTGTGAGTCATTGGTTCAGCATTGAGAACTTTCAATTATTAACAGTGAATTTCATTTTAGTGAAATCATTTGTTAAAAAATTTACAATTTGAACTTTTCACTCACCCTCGTGCCAAATCCAAATAGTATATGTGTGTACCTGAGGAGTAGATGGTTGTGCAGTAATATTTGTCTTTTCTGTCCTTCTCTGCCAGGGTGTACATTGTTTCTAGGGAAAATCTACTAACTGTAAATATTTTCATAAACAAGACTAGGGGACTTCAGGGTGGCTCATGTCGATCCCTCAGAGTATTGGAATCAGCTGGGAGCCTCAAACTTCCTGCCATCCAAAGTTCCCACATGTCTTTTGATAAATATGGCACCTCCCTGTGTGGGTAGGCCTAATGCCTGCAAAAGTGCAAGGTCCAAGAAGCAATGTGTAAGCTCAGGCAGAGTTCGAGAGCCGCAATACGTGGAGCTCCGCAAAGTGCCGTTTTCGTGCGGAGTTCCATTCTCACACCCTTTCGCATGATGTTTACTTTATACGTCAACCCGAAGTGCGTTCTCTGGTGGAAATCTCGCACAAACTGCATCATGAGGTTCGCATGGGAGCGGCCATCTTGTTTTCAGTCTGTTTATGGTGCTGGGGCCCAGTTTTTCAAACCTGATTAAATCTGTTTAATCCTTCCCTTCTAAAATGTATTTTCCCCGCATTTTTATTTACTATCTTACCTTTTGTCTCTGTGAGTGTATTTTTTATGTTTTGTGTAATTTGTTTTGTTTTTGCGCGTATCTTGTACTTTTTAAATTTCTCGCTCTACTTCCTTTTTTTTTACCTTCCTCTCTTTTGCCTACTTCTTTTTTCTCTCTCTTTCTCCACAGTGCCGTGACAGAGTAGGGAGCCAAAAACAAGGTGAAAAGCAGCCACATTCCTTGTGGAAGGCGACAGGAAGGGGTGCAGCCATGTGTCCTATTTTTAAAGGTGGAGGTGGCAGCGCTGGTATTTTATGTCCAGTGCCACCTCCCCTCCACCTTGGCCGCAGGCGGCAGGTGTGGCAGTGGTTATGGAGAGTCTGCAGCTGTGGGAGAGGGTGCGCTGTGCTGTGCGCAGCTGCTCTGGGGTCCGGTGCACCCTGCAAGAGCTAATGCACTAGTGGTCCGACGTTCTGAACTGAGACCAGGACCCGCCTGACCTGCTAGGCGTTAAGTTGCAGGGCTCAGTGAGTAATTATTATGAATATTATTACTTGTGTTGTATGCTAATATCTACTTCCCAAATAGCAAGCATGCTGCTTTCACGCAGGTAAGTTAAGTTTACAAATATTATGTGATCGTTATTCTAGACAGGTGCTCGGGGCTACCTAATCGTTCTTGTTGTTGCTCGCTTGAGCTGAATATTTAAGAAGTAATGCAGAGACTCCTGTCCTTTGTCCTGTAACTAAGATAGTGGTAGTTAGTATCAGTGAGTTAGCATGTTCTCTCACTTCTTAGAGCCTTTATCTTGTTTGAGCTCGTACAGTGTCAAGCAATTTCCCAGTAATGTGTATGCTTGCATCCATTTATGCATTGAAAAATGCATACTTAGTGAATTGGGCCATCAAAGGGGGTTGAGACTGAGATTGCGAAAGAGATGAGAAGCAAGCATCATTTGTTGCAATTTATTACTAATTCCAAAATCTAGTTTAGTAAATTTGGAATAGGATTAGGTATGTTTAGGAAATTTAGAATAGGACAGTCCGCGATTCAATCTGATTTAGAAAAGTTCAATGTTGATTGCCTTTTCTTGTCCAAAAATATTTTTGGAGACATTATTTATTTACCACCAATCTTTTTTTATTTTCTTGTGTTTATGTCTTACTTCAGCATCCAGGGGCAAGAATAGGGCTGATGAGGTGGGTGAGGGAGCTCTAGGTGCCTCCCAAAGTTCCATGGCTGAAGGCTCTTTTGACCCCAGTAAGTCTTCCTGTTGTTAATATTAATATTGTTTCCCCTAACTTTTACTGCTCCTTATTTTGAATTATTTCTGCCCGTCTCCTATTTTTTTTCAAAATCCCATTCAATCTATCCGTTTCAAAATTGTTGTTATCCCTGCATTAGCCAATTATTTTCTATAATTCAACTTTGTGTACTTTACTTCGAACTGTCTCTAGTCTGTCTGTAGCTCTCTTTCTTCTGCTTTGTCAGTCAGCTTTCCCTCTCCCCTTAAACATCTTGTGGACTGCCTAGTGGTGGTAATGTAAGACTCAGAGCACCCATTGGTCACATACTACTACTCTGCAGGGAAAATTGCATGCCCAAGTAAGGTATTTTACGCATGTTTGATGAGATGAGAAGATCTCTTTTACTTGCTCCTGCTTAATCAGTAAAATAAGAGAATGGCCATGGTCATATCGGACACCCCAATGTTGTGTATGTATTTTATTATAGTATACCAGCAGTTGATGATGACCTAGCACCCTAGCTGGAAGGAAGTATGAGGAGGGCGACCCCATTGCATTCGCCAGTCAAGACCACGTGTCATGTGTTCATCCTTTTATTTCTTTTCAGAAACTCAGATTTATTAATAGCTCTGCCACTCCATTAAAAAAAGTTATTGTTTGTCTTGACTACCTGGCTTTTCAAAAATTGCCACCAACAAAATGCCCAACTGGTTATTATTTTTGATAGAAGATACTGTAACTGAATTGTAGTGATGTATTGTGGTTGTATTTTGCTATACATTTTTTTAAAGGGGAGGCGTATTTAGCATCTAAAAAATGTGTGATGCTTTTTCTACCCACATCAACCACCAGTACCCGGGCCAGCAGGGACGGCACCTGCCAAGCAGACGCGGCAGCGGCCCAAGGGGATGAGCCAGCGGCAGTGGCGGGTGGTTAGTTGCTCCTGAGGCTAAGCCTGGAGCTAGGATCCTTTGCTGCTGAATTTTAACCTTTGCACTGTTTACTTTGTTCGAACTTGTGTTATTTTTAATTAATAGCTCAGCCGCTCCTGAGGGGAAAAGCCGGGAGCTAGGTTCCACACGCTGCTGTAATTTTAAACTGCTCTTTGCTTTGCATTTCGGCCGCTCTTTGATCGGGTGGTATTGTGCTGCAATTAAACCCCTACCTGATGTTGGGAAGCTCTTGCCTGTTCCGCCGATTAGGTGCGGAATTTACATCTCCCGCGCAGAGTGGCCGCAGGTAACCTCTACACCCACCTCGGAGACGGGACGCTGGGTGCGCGGCCTAGACCGATGACGCGACCTGCGGCTGTTTAAAGGAATATGGGTCTGTTACCGCGCAGCGGTCGCGAGCAGCGGGCGCGCCATGGGCGCGCCGGAGGTGCGCCAGAGGTAAGCCCGTCTGTGCCCGTCTGAGCCAGTCCGCGGCCAGAGGCCAAAACCCCTGGTCCGCTACCCGTTAAGTCATTCCCTAGGATAGCCTTTTCTTCCTCAGAACTGTGGAATATCCGGAAATCTGCTATGGAACAGGGAGGCGTCATGTTAAATTGCTCCCATCACTTCCCTTCCCAACTCGAAGGTCCGGTGGCTTGTAAATACTGCGCCTTTCAAGGCCGCATGCAGTTTATCCAGGCGGGTCCTACAGTCCCGGTAATAACTTCTCTCCCTGGAGAGCGCACCTTCATCCTGTGTAATGTGCGCTCTTTGCCTGGACACTCCTTGGAGATCTGGGACATGATCAGTTCATACTCGCCAGAAATTTGCTTTCTGACAGAAACGTGGCTGAACACCACTAATTTCCCACTGATTAATATAGCCATCCTGAGAACTATAAAATTATCCATCTGGATAGGCTGGGGAAATCGGGGGGGAGGGGGGTTGCTTTTGTTTGTAAGAGCCATATAAAAATTGCTTGGGTCAACACGCAAATGGACGATAGTATGGAAGTCGGAATTTTTAAAGCCAACTTTTCCCCGTCGGAGAGCTGGACGGGGGCCCTAGTCTATCGGCCCCCGGGTCCTAAGGCGGATTTTGCAAACAAACTTGTGGATTTGATCGCCACACATGTTCTCGCTGTGAATAAATTCCTGCTCTTGGGCGATTTCAATTTTCACAGTGAATAACTCACCTCCCCTGAAGTGAGCAAGCTCCTTATGGATCTGGAGCAGCTGGGGCTCTCACAGAGAGTCCTGGGGGCTACACACAAGGGGGGTCATACCCTGGACCTAGTCTCTACAAACATCGACTTTGTTAGTTGTGATCCCCCGGCACCCCTTATGTGGACAGATCACGCGTTGATCAAGTTCACGCTGGACCACAGCTTGTCGAGTCTTTTAGGTCAGCCTCAGCGCCAATGGAATAAGCTGTCGCTTCAGAGTTTTGAAACCGAATTTCAGGCGTTGCCCCCGCCGAAGGAACAAGATGTTTCAAGGGCCCTGAAGGGTTTCGGAGAGGGCCTGGAACATGTATTGGATACTATGTTACCTGTAAACAGACAGGCCAGACCCAGTCGAAGCCGTCGCTCAGCCCAGTGGTACTCGCTGGAACTCAAACAGGAAAAAGCTTCCTGTAACAAGCTGGAAAGAGTATGGCGACGTAATAAGTCCTCACAGCCGAAAGCATCATTTAAAGCTGCAAAGAGGATTTATCATCATAACCTTAAGGCAGCTAGATGTCAGTTTATCGTGAGTCAGATCGAAAGGGCAGACATTTCATCCAAAGCCCTTTTCGATATTGTAAAGGACTTCACTGCCCCGGCTGCCTGTAAACCGCCACCCATTGAATCGCAAGAGTTATGCGACTCTTTGGCTGACTTTTTTCAACAGAAAATTGACAGAATATATGCCAACTTTCCAAACCAGGAACAGGGTCTCCCGCTACCGGATTGCAGGTTAGGATCCCGTATGGGGCAGTTAGACTGCTCACTGGAATCTTTTACCCCGATCTCCCTTCTGGAGACACAAAGAGCTTTGAAGGTGGCGAAATCAGGCTCCCCGGTAGATCTCTGCCCTCCAAAGGTTATGTCACTTCTCTCTAATATTATGGCCCCTGCCATCCAAAGCATCTTTAATCTTTCAATCCTGGAAGGTGTGGTTCCACTACCTTGGAAGGAAGCCTTTGTTCGCCCCATACTTAAAAAGCCCACGGCGAACCCTCAGGATTTAGGTAACTATCGCCCCATCTCCCTGCTCCCATTATTGGGGAAAATATTGGAGAGCCTTATAAACCAGCAATTAAATAGCTACCTAGAAACAAATACTATCCTGGACCATTCTCAATCTGGGTTCCGGCTGGGTTTTAGTACTGAAACTGCCTTATTGGCGGTAACAGACTCCTTAAGGATGACCATGGATGTTGGGGGTTCAGCTATCCTGGTCCTGCTTGACCTCTCCGCGGCTTTTGATACCATCTCTCATGAGAAGCTTGTGGAGAGGTTGAGCTCTGCAGGCATTCAGGGTTTAGCCCTGAAGTGGTTGCTGAGTTTCCTGCGGGACAGATACCAAACGGTCACCATGGGCCCTTATCAATCGAAAAAAACACTGATGGACAAGGGCATGCCCCAGGGCTCCTGCCTTAGCCCCACCCTTTTTAACATCTATCTGGCACCACTGGCGAGGGTGGTGGAAGCCCTGGGGTTTGAGACGGTGTCTTACGCCAACGACACCCAGCTGGTGTTCAACTGTGGGCCAGATGTGGCGGCCGACAGACTCAGTTTTCGCACGGGTATGCTGGAGATCGCGAATTGGATGGGTAATAATTGCCTCCAATTAAACCCGAGCAAGACGGAAGTCATGTTGTTGGGAAAGGCCGATGAATCCTGGTCTTCGGACTGGTGGCCAGTACAACTGGGCTCGTCCCCCTCGCCTTCTCAGAGTGTGAACAATCTGGGCATCAAACTTAACCGCACCCTCACAATGCAAGATCATATCTCCGCGGTGGCCGGGGCGTGTTACCATAGATTAAGATTATTACGGAAGATTCTACCTTTTATCCCGATGATACACCGCAGAACGCTAACTCAGGCAACGATTATTAGTCGGTTGGACTACGGAAATGCTCTGCTTGCAGAGGTCGGTGCAACCCACATGAGAAAGTTGCAGGTTATTCAGAACACGGCCGCCAGGCTGGTTCTGAATCAACCAGCGGGCACTCCGTCTTTGCCTCTGCTGAAAACCTTACACTGTCTCCCAGTCAAGCAAAGATCCTTTTTTAAAGTCTGCTGCCTGACGTTCACTGCCCTCCAGGGCCGAGGACCAGTGTATCTCCAACAGAAACTGAAAAAATATGCGCCCAACCGCCCACTGAGGTCCAGTTCGCGACATCTACTGCATATTCCACGCATCAAACGATGTAGGACTGGGGGCAGGGCTTTTTCCTACTTGGCCCCTAAATATTGGAACAGCCTTTCTGTGACTCTTCGAGACACCCCCTCGTATCAGTTTTTTAGGAAACATCTTAAAGCTCACTTATATAAGCGCTAGCTTGTCCGGTTCTCTGTTCTTGTGGTGGTAACTAAGGAAAAAGCGCTGAGATGCCCCCCGGTGATTCGTGCGCTATATTAAGTTGTAATAACATAACATAACGTAGTAAGTCATATTGATTGCTTCTTGACAATTAAAAATACATTCACTGCAAAGGTGTACTGTTGACTTGTGATCACCCCCTTTAGCAAATACAGCGGGAGTTGAGTATTTAATGGCCTCTTCTATCTGCAACTTAGCATAAAAAGTTTCATAATGAATTTTAACTATGATAGATTGATGGAGAAGGGAAAGAATAAAGGAAGGAGAAAGGATGGGTAAAATGTAATATGAGTGAAAGAGAAAGATGCGTGTGGAAAAGTATGCATAGTATAGATGGGTGGGTGAAGGATGGATGTAAAAGGTATGGGTGAAAGGATGCCTGCCTGGGTGGGTGAAAGGGTATGGGTGAAAGGATGCCTACCTGGGTGGGTGAAAGGATACCTGCCTGGGTGGGTAAAATGAATCCTCAGTTGGTTTGATGGGTGAAAGGATGCATGGGTGGGTAAATGTATGTTGGTAAAAGGTTTGTTGAGACTGAGAGCCATGCTTGGATGGATGGATATATGGATGAATGGTTTTCAATTGTGAACACTGGATGAGAGAATGTAATACTTGAACTGTGAGTAGCAAAGCCAAGGGTGAAGAATAATAATACTAGAAGAACAATGCAGTGATGAATGGATAAGTGCAATGAATGAAGAAGAAAAAAGGGACTAGGAAGCTCTTCTGGAGGGGTGTTCTCACCTACTTTACTTGCTTGGAATGGTTTTATCAAGGGTTTGATTCAAAGGGTTGAGGTGGTATTTCTGGCTACTCCCTTGGCTCACAATAGTTTTCAAGCTTGACGTATAGTATGTATCTGATTCCTACCCACCCATCACCAATGACCTCCCTCCCTCTCTACCTGAGGCATTTCCCCAGTGACACCAATGGTGACATAACAGATGCATGGTATAATTTGGCAGCACTGCATTGTTGACTGTGCAATGTGTGTCTGCTTCAGTTAGTGTGCCATTTAAAAAGTTTATGGCAATGCGAAACCAAGGTGTGCTTCCCTTCTCTCCTAGGGCCTTTTCAGTCACTTCCTTGTACAGAACTCCTTTCAAGAGTTCTGTCCCAGCCTTCTAAAAAATTTGAAAAAAACATTATTTGTATGCTCCACATTCTTTTGGCCAAGTGATATATTTTAATATGGCTTCCATAACTGATTACATCTGTTCAAATTTTTCCCTTTCAACATTTGCCCACCAGTGGCTGACTACTAGCCAAAGCTTAGGCACATGATGATGATCAGTAAAACATCTGCCTACCTACTGGGCCTAATCCCTCTAACTTACCCGCAGTAGAGTAAGTAAATAATTCCTTTCCTTACGGCCAAGCAAATCTATTTTGGTGAAAAAAAGTAATTTCAAAGTATGATGACAGAGGGTGAGGCCAGGGAGTAAAGTGGGGCTAAGAGTAAGTGCCTTGACTTTTGCGGATGTGGTAGTCTGTGACGAACATGTCAAATACAATATTCTGTTCCTTAATCCTTTACCTGTACTGTAATGCATCTACTTACGGCAGACAGAAAGATGTCCCTCACGTGAAGTATATAATTCATAGTATTCATCTGCCTTATAGTCAGGGTAAACTGTAAAGGTATTTTGGTCAGAGCATGGTGATAGGCATAAGATTATTATCTATTACAGCTGCCCAACCTGAAGACAGTAGCAAAGTAACACCATTATGACGAGGGCACCAGCTGAGCTGGCGTGTCTTCATTAATTTAGCATAACAAGAGAAAGAAGAATCATTGTGTACTCCATAGTGCTTAATGTCTGAAACTCTGATATCATCAAAATTGAATGGTCTGAGGATTGCAGCACATGTACTGCTACTGTGCCACTACATTATGTATTTTGCTACAAGCATTATTTACAATTTGTCTTTTTTCTTTCTTGAGGTAGCTAATCCTGCAGGTCCTAATAGACAGGAGATAGCAGTCCAGACGCGGCAGTGAAAACTGGAGGTCCTCAGGGCACAATACTAGTGGCTGGTGGTGAAAGCGGAGGAGCATGAGGAGGCAGCAGCAGCTGCAGATGCCCTGGGCCCCAGCCAGGAGTGCCTTCAGTCCACTGGCACCGCAGTCCGATGGCAGCCACCCCTAGCCCTTCCATCACTGCTACCCTCACCCCATTTCCACGCTTTTGAGGGACGCGTCATGCAGAGGCTGGCGCGCATGGAATTTAGGCAGGAACCAATAGATAGGCACCTAAAGAAGCTCCTAGCCTCCTGTTTATGGTGGGTGGAACTTATAGAGGGTGGCAATGTTCGAGTTGGGGAGTTGGGACATTTCGATTTTTTTTAATGGACAATTTCATTTTGGGACTTCAGTTTACTTTGGACACAACTTTCTTTTGGGACATTGGTTGGGGAGTTTAGTTTATATTGTATGGGAAATACACGTTTCATAATTTTACATTATGATTTAAATGTTTTTGTGGTGTTTTACTTCGCACTGCTGCCTTTAAAGCAGCCAATTTTTAAAATCTACTGCCGGAGTATAACCAATTAGTTATGCGGTACCCTTGTCCTACAATTTTCACCCAGTCACTCGTGCTTGCTTGTTTTTGCTCTCAGAGAGATACAGAGAAGAAACAGTCGAACGTATTTACAATAAGAATTTATTGTACAGTAGTTCTTCTCATGTAGAATAAGTGCTCAGTGACGACTGTAACACAGTAGCAGATATATAGAGCCAGAAGTACAGTGAATAAGAAGAAATAGTATTGTTCTACCATTTTGCATCAGTCATGACCCTATACATGAATATAGAACGCATTTATAAAATAAAGTGCGTACTCCTAAGATGCCTGACTAGATGTATCTAAGTGTACCTAGCATGTGAGTAGGTGTGAAAGAGCTAATGAGGTTAAGAGCCTAATAGCCTAGAATCTACGAGCCGAGAATCTGGCTAGGATTTAGTCCAACCCCCATACCTGAATGGTGAGAGTGTGGGACTCCATCCTGGTCTCAAGTTGGACACCCCGCAAGGGATCGTCAGACCACTGTCAGCTGGAGCGATGTCATGCCGGAGCCACAGCATCTCTGGTCAGTGTGTCAGCCTTGAAGTCTCAGGTCCCTCCTGCTTACTAATAGCAAGAGGTGCTGTATTTATACAGTCTATGTGCGTGTGTTACCCACTGTTCAGTATGAGGATGACGTTTGGGGATTAAACCTTGTGCATCGATGGGAGAGGTGAAGTGTACCTCCTGGAGAGTGTGTGCATCAATTATTCATATGTGCTAAGGATGACGTCTTAGCAGTATCGATCGGGCAGAACTCACCCTCGTCATGAACTAGGTGAAAGGTTTAGTCCATAAAAGGCTGCAGAGCTTAAAGGCTGTATGTCCATACAAGGCAGTCTTTCCTTATTTGGAGTTACGTCCTTATACGGCTCATTCATATGGAATGACAGGAGCTGATGTGGGAAAAGTGTACGATGTTCCCTGGACCTATATTATGGTACTGATATCGAATATAACAGAGTGGGGGAATGATTTTTCATTGTCTATATTGCAGTGTGACAATGCTCCACAGTTCTCTTACCTGAATAGATGAAGTGAGGGCAGCATGGTTTCCAAAAGGTGCCATGGTGGTGGTAGTAATAGCATGTGAGCATACTAACATTGAGGGCATCAGAAATGAGGTCCCACAACCTCCTAGGTGAACTCAAACTGTAGGATATGGACTAACTAAACTAACTAAATTGGAAAAAATGGAGTTCATGGGTTATATATTATTATATGAAAGCTTTACAAACAATTGAAACAGTCCCAAGACTAGACTACTAATACACAAGAAGAGAGACAATGGAGAAAATATAATAAGCAATGCTGGATTGAATTATTCAGAACAACGGTGAGCTAGTAAAAGTTACGAAATGAAGTGGACTCAAACTCTGAAGACACAATACAGTGCCTGAATTATGATCCTTGCAATGATGTTACGAAAATCTCGAGCGCTTTTTTGTTTAATGCTTCGGTGGGTAATGCGGCCAGTGTGGGATTTACTTAGAGCTGAAGATCCTTAACTGAGTCGGTGTTGCTTTCACCACATGTGCCCCACCAAGTATGTGATCTATTAATGATGTAAATTATTGAATCACACCTCAATAAATGACACATCACGGGGGAAGAGGGTTAGGGGTTTGATGAGTGGATGAGAAGGAGAATTTGGAGAAAGGTTTGCCAAAGACAAACAGAACACAAGGACAACATTCATCTGGGCAATGAGCAGCCAACCATCATAAATCTGTTATGGGAGGAAAAGGAAATGAAGGAATGAGTACAGGTAACTTAAATGCAATGCGAACCAAACTGTCTGTCTGCCCTCAGAGAGACCGAAGTTACATTATATCAAAATGTTCTGTGCTACCTAGCTTTGAAAGATAGCAAATATATGGCAAATTATGTGGGAGTAAATCAAACAACACACACAAGTTCTAATAATTATTAAAAGAAATAATGATACTGTATTGCCAAATTGGGATTTGCATCTGCATTCCTCTTGGATTGTCTGTCAATGTAGGGTGCCTGGCCGATGTGGCCCTGTAAGGTAAGTGTGCGTGTTATGTTGCTTTTCCGCTTTGGGAAAGGATGAGAAGGCCTGCGTATTGTAAAACAAAAATGATATTGTAGAATCAAGGAAAAGGAAAGAAGTTAAAATTCATACGCAGTGCACCGAGAAGACTCAGAGGCAGCGCAAGAAAGAAGACAAGAAGAGTCATTTTTTGCACTCATTCATTTTATGACTGATGTGTGAACATTGATGAGAGCAATTTTACAACAGACAAAAATCAAACAAATGTGGCTGCATGTAACTATCAGTATCGTACTGATCAAACTTGCAACTGTCATGATCATCAATTCATCATCATTAATCATAACAATAATATGTAGCCTAAAAGCATGGGCATAGTAATGTGATGATCATTCATGACCACATGTCTGTCTCCAGTTATCTACAACAACAGGCCCTCAACCACCATTTACCTTCAAATTTGAGCCAGACCGCACTGTGAACACACACCCAGCAACATTGCATTTTCCAAATCAATGCACCACTGTCAGCACTCACCACCACTCCACGGAGTTAGGTAGGCTACTTTAAACAAATCAGATGGTTTCAGTGAAGTTGAAAAATTCCTCCTTCTGGTGGAATTTCTCCAAGTCTTCACTCCCATGCCCTGACTCCTTTAATGATCCAGATCCTCCTGACTCCCAGTAAGGTGTCCAACTCTGTTTCAACTGTGTCCAGACTCAAACGCAATAGATCGATCTGTAGTACAATGCTGACCAACATTGAGTCATTGTGGGTCTAGACTAGATTTGTGTTTGTTTTATCTATAGTAACTGGTCAGATCTGACTCTTTGAGGAGTATAAAGCAGAAAACAAAGCAGTGTGGAGTGGACCCGGCGAACACATCTTGCTATCTCTCAAAGAGGAAGGAAAAAATCACCTACAGGAAAAATATGATCAGCCGTCAGTAGTCCAC
The DNA here is from genome assembly GCF_964261635.1 of Lissotriton helveticus. NCBI lineage: Eukaryota > Metazoa > Chordata > Amphibia > Caudata > Salamandridae > Lissotriton > Lissotriton helveticus. The sequence continues at coordinate 391,907,441 of NC_136060.1, read as the reverse complement.
CAACATTGTAAATCATCACGAACATGTAAGCGTATTAGTTACAGATAAAAAACACCCAGTGTCACTGCCTGCCACCACACGAATCATCTCAACACACTCACAAACAATAATCACTCAGCGTGCAATGCATGCCATTTACCTGTTCTTCTAATTCAGGCATGGTCACCGTGGTACATTGCCAATCCATAGTTCATGAAGCAGACATTGGCCAGTCTTGTAATAAATCAAATAATGTAGGGCATTCCAGCTAGGGTAATAAACTAGGAAAGGAATAAGGACAGATAGTCACGGCCCAGGGATGGTGGCAGGCACAAATGTGTATCTCCAATGACCTTGAGGGAAATAGGTTGGGGGGGGGCTCTTTCACTGCACATTGGTGCAACTCCAATCTGGCAATAAAATGTGTCTACGATGTGGGGCTGAATTAGGCAGCCAGACACAAACAAATAAAAGAAAACAATGATCCCCAAGTGACAGCTTTTTGGGGGGGGGGGGGGCGACAAAACAGATCAGCGAAAAAGGGAGAACATTTTATAGTTGTTGGCCCAGGTCTAGTAGCCCGGGAAGTTGAGCTCATCCGCAAACTCAGGTGGTTCGCCCAGAAGCAGGTCAGCTAACACAAAACGTCCATGACCTGAGTCTCCCTCATCTTCCTCCTGTTTTATTTCAGGTATGGAGAAATCTGGTGGTATAAAGTGCTGAATCATTTTGATCATGGTTAATCTCTCCACGTTTGGGGCGAGAGACTGGTCCTTCTCACTGTGACAATGGCACCAGCAGCACTGAGAACATGTTCAGCGGAGCCAGATAGTATATTGCCAGCTTGCTGAGCACTGGCAATTGGCGCCTCTTCCAATACCAATACATCAATGGGTTTTGATCAAGATAGACCTCTGTTGGGTCATCCAGATAGGCCTGGAGCATCCGCTCAATAGTCATTGGTGCGCCACCTTGCTTGGCCTCTTTTGCCTTTGGCTCTGAACTGGACTTAAGCCCTCCGAGTAGAAACAAATCATACACAGATTCTGGAACTGATGCTCCTGTTTCTGTGTTGCTGGTGTTCTTGTTATTGGGTATGGCTGCTTTGAGCCAACAGCACTGCTATCAGGCTCTGAAGTTTGCTGTGAATGTATCTAGGACCCTAATTAAATATTCTCGATTCATGCCCTTATGTGGTTATAACAAAACATATCCTTATAAAGGCATAAGAATCATGTCCATATTTAGTCATAGCCAATGCAGTCCAAATACGGCAAGGCTACTCCCATAGACTCCTAGAAAGTACAACGCGTTCTTTAAACAAACCAAGCCTCCAGCAGCCCGGGAATTTCCCCCTGCTTTTGTTTTGATTTGCACAAGAACTCCTGGAGTCCAGAAAGAACTGTAAGTTCTTAGTGACGTCTTATGTCCAACCTTATGTCAAACCTGGCACCTTCCAGGTATAAATATACCAACGTGGCCTTAAGCAAACACACGGTGGTTTGGAGCAGAGCGGCTATCTACTTGCCCGACGCCCAGCTGATGCGAGTGCCGAAGGAAGCCGACCCTCCTACTTGACGCACTGAGAGAGACGCTGTCTTTTCTCCTGCCGAGAAATCCAGCTCCGGTGTTTCTAGTCACCCTTGCGGGTTGCTGGGAGATCGAGTCCTGAGAGAGAGATACAAGACCTCCTTCATTCTAAAACCAAGGTACGGAGCTGATTAGATCCTTAGAGAATTCTTGACACAGATTCTTGGCAAAAACCTAACTTAACTTAAAACTGCAACTTACTTACTCCTTCCCACGTATTAGTCTTAGGTCAGGTACACCGGTGTAGGCGTATCTTAGAAGCACCAGTTGAGTACGTTTAGTCAATGATTTTATGTATGTATATATTTAATCCGTTTTAAAGTATCATATGGCTCAGAAACCATATCAATGCTTTTACAGTATTATTTCATAATACTACTTTTACTGTACGCACTTTACTTCATGATAAGTATTGCAATTGTGGCAACTCACTTCTCTTGCATGAGAAAGAGGACTGCTCAATAAATAACACCTTTTATTGAAAACGTCCGTCTCTCTATTTCTCTGCACTCTGGTGAAACTAAGTATGCACGATTGACTGAGTGAAATAACTATCTATTGTTTTCACACGACTCTGGAGATATACTCCTCGTTCTGGAGGGAGCAAAGTTGTCATGTTTATGCGGTTGTCAGAAACTAATCCCTTCTTGTCTAATCAGGAAAGTTAACTCCTTCCTGTTCATTCGAGAAAGTTTCTAGTGACCTCTGAGCTAGCTGGCAAACCTAATTAAGTCTAACATATTCAGTAGAGACCTAGATGACCTCAGTCCTACGTCTAAACTATTGTTTGTGTTATTCCAATGCGCAGAGCCTATTGGGAATATAGGAACCACACTACATGGCGCCCAACGTTTGGTAAGGCGATAATCTAACGCAAGATATTAGAGTAACTCAGTCGTGCTTTTCACACAGTCCCCTTTTTCCCGTAAAAACTCCAATAGACGTCTAGAGTGGGTAAAAGGTTAATATCCGCCGGAACTTAGTTGGATGAAAATCCTATGTATTAGTTTTTGGTTTAGTCAAGGTTGAAGGATACAGTGTTCCAAAATATTGTGCACCTAATCTTTGTTTCCTTGAAACTTGATCTGCAACAAAAAAACTTTCTGTCAGTAAAATGCCGGAAGGTGATGAAGAAAGAGATGCTTTGGCAGCTCAACTTATAGCGGATGACACAAGTCTCCAAGATGAAAACCCGAATGCTATATAACTCTCAAACTTATAGAAAATGAACTATCATCGAGAGGTGGTACAGTCATATTTGTGGTAGAGGCCCATGAATATTGGCAGACAGAGGTATTCTATTCATGGATACATTTTCCAGCAGCACACGCTGTAACACAAGATTTCCACTATTACAAAATAGAGGAACCTCCGGATGAATACGCCCCTTTCGAGGACGTTGAAATTCCACTAACATACCAAGAGCACCTGCTCTGGTTTAATGGCGCCCTAAAACATCAAAATCACATCACCAGGCTCGGTCCACTAGGTAGACCAGGAGCCACATGGCCGGTTCTAGCCAGCTAGACACCACTTCCCGACATAAAAAAAATGTCAAGCGAAGAACTCTTGGTTAAACTAAAAGAATTAACAAAGGCATATAGAGAATTAGTTCAATTGGCAATTGACGATATAAAATACATGCAGAAACTGAATGAAACAGATATAGCAGAACAACCATTTGAACTTGCCAGAATCATAGAAAAATCCTATGAAGAACTAGGTAGAGATAGTTTGGGTGGGAAACCACTAAAACCACAACTAATTGAAAATCCTGAAAAAACCTTTATCAAGAATAATCTCAACACTCCAAAAAAGAGTTGGGAGGGTAATAAACAATCCACTCCCAGAGAAAAACGGTTTCAGTCCAGAGGAAGGTCTCCTCAACGAAGAGATAGATCTCCAGAACGAGGAGGAAAGTCTCCCCAGAGGGAGCACTCTGAGAAAAGATACAACTTTAGAGATAGGGATAAATTGAGAAAACCTGACAGATATCAAGATATTGATACACGCCCCTATCGATCTTTTCAGAATTCCTCACAGAAATCGGAAAGAAGAGGACGGTCAGAACACAAGGAAGAGCACGTCAAGTCCAAAGACAAGGAACCTGCTCATCAAAGTAAAAAATTACAATTTCCAAAAAAGAAGGTAGCCAGTATTAAAATAAACATGCCGAGGATTCTGAGGACACAACTGAAAAACGGAGAATGGGCCCAGACAATGCTAGACAGCGCAGCAGAAGTAACAATAGCTCGCAAGATCCTGATGAATCTTCTGGAGACAGTGGACACGAATGAATACATTCAAGTGGAAACTGCAGACACCAGAGTTAGCAAACCCCATAAATTATATGAAATAACATTACGTATAGAGGGGGACAAAACTAGGAAAATAAAGGGTCTCTTTTGGGATAACCTTTCGAAAGGCTATGACATCCTTCTAGCTGAGAAAGACTAGCCACCAGAGTTTGTCAGGGAGTGCCCTCATGGTGAAGAAATGATTATGCCTGCCTTCTCAAATCAAATTCCAAATAATAAAAAATACACATTTGCAAGAAAATGGGCAGTGGCTCAAGCCTCTGCATTATATAAAAATCATGTAGGATGGGATGAGGATTCTCTTCACCATAAAATCCAGTTAAAAAATCAACCTACTGCCCAAAGGCAGTATCCTATTAGCAAGAAGCTAAAAAGCAAGTCAGCTAGATCTTAGATCAACTTGAATATCAGGGGGCGATTGAAACATGCACCTCACAAATGAACAATCCTTTGTTTCCTGTCTCCAAGCCAGACGATTCATATCGTCTAGTTTTGGACTACAAACACCTAAACTCCTGCTCACAAAACTCACACAGTGCAGCACTAATGAATAACATCGTGCGCAAGAAAATTAAAACGACATGAGATATCACAAATGGTTTCTTTTGTCAAAACATTGCACAGGAAAGCAGGTATTTCTCAACAATGGGACCGCAAAACAATTCTGTCGACTCCCACAGGGATTCAAGAATAGCCCAGGATTATTCTCTTTGCACAGGACAGTGGTCCCTAGACAGTTTAAATTTTCAAAAAGTAGATATAGGCTAGATAGACACTATATTCATTGTCGAGCCGGACAGTTTTAATTTCAAATGAATAAAATATACAGAAGATCCAGTGTGATAACAGCAGGACACCAGCCGATGTCTAACTAGCACACTTAGGAAGGGGACAAACAAGAATTTTGAGGCAATTAAACAGTCTGTGTATTAAAATTCACAATCAGACAATATGTATTGCACACTATTGTTGACGTTATTTAGCACAGTTCTTACACATATAGTGTGACAAGGTCGACGACGTTTCGAACCTATTAATCATTCAAGGTTCATCTTCAGGACATTACATATATGCATTCTTATTTAAAAAGTCACAATGAACTTTTAGCCCATACTGCGAGGCTTATATAAAAGCCATAATCTTAGATGTAAATGTTTGGTCCGCCGAATTTTAAGCAAGACTGTGGCAGTACGATGGGAAGGTTGCATAAGGTGGGTGACTCTTGCCGTGGACGAGGCTTGCATTGAAGGCCCGGTTCCTGCATATTTATGCAACCTTCCCATCGTACTGCCACAGTCTTGCTTTAAATTCGGCGGACCAAACATTTACATCTAAGATTACGGCTTTTATATAAGCCTCGCAGTATGGGCTAAAAGTTCATTGTGACTTTTTAAATAAGAAGGCATATATGTAATGTCCTGAAGATGAACCTTGAATGATTAATAGGTTCGAAACGTCGTCGACCTTGTCACACTATATGTGTAAGAATTGTACTAAATAACGTCAACAATAGTGTGCAATACATATTGTCTGATTGTGAATTTTAATACACAGACTGTTTAATTGCCTCAAAATTCTTTTTTGTCCCCTTCCTAAGTGTGCTAGTTAGACATCGGCTGGTGTCCTGCTGTTATCACACTGGATCTTCTGTATATTTTATTCATTTGAAATTAAAACTGTCCGGCTGGACAATGAATATAGTGTCTATCTAGCCTATATCTACTTTTTGAAAATTTAAACTGTCTAGGGACCACTGTCCTGTGCAAAGATATAATTCCCTAAGGTCCCTAGCATATTGCTTCCTTGGGTTCCCTTGTGTTATAAAATGCCAGGATTATTCTCAGCAAGGGTAACAGAGTTACTACAAATGTATGATGATGAGGCATTATCTTATGTCGATGACATCTATCTTACAGACGACGACCTGGAGACACACTTGAAAAGAGTGAACACCATAATACTTGGGTTCGCAGCTGAAGGGTACAAATTCAACTTTAAAAAGTCACGAATTACCCACCTAACTGTCCTGTTTTTAGGATATGAGTTATCAAGTGAAGGCAAAAGCCTAGCAGACAACTTCTTAGAGACGTGTGCAGTACTCCAAGCACCAAAAACGCTGAAGAACTTACAATCGATACTAGGTTTCCTGAATTTCGGAAGAACATACATTCTAAATTATGCAGAGAGGGTTAAACCTCTCTACGAATTAATAAAACCTGATTTCAAACCAATTAATTGGACTCAGAAACACACAGAGATTTTAAGATCATTACAAACAGACATGTTAACCAAAACAAAACTGCAAACACGCGCAAACGAACGCAACCTTGTAATCCGAGTCATCCCAGGAAGATGCGGATTCACGTACCTGGCCTCTAATGAGGGGGAAACTGTACCAATAGCTTATAAATCACACTTGTACACACAAGCTGAAATGAAATTCAGTTCTACTGAAAAAATTCTAACTGCGGTTCAAACTGCTGTAGCAAAAGAAAGAGCCCTAGTCCAAGGAAGAGACATATCTGTTTTAACAGCAGTATCAGCCATTGAGGCAGTGACAAGACCACGCATTCCGAATGCTGTGGCATTAGATCCAAAATGGATACAATGGGAAAATTCTCTTGCTGCAGAAGACGTGAAACACGCTTTTGATCCAAAAATGAAAAAACTAGAAGATCTAGAATACGAAAGTGAATGTCCTCTGTCAATCGAAATTCTGCCTCTCGAACAATACACCTGTGTAATCTACATGGACAGATTTGCACAACAATACGTTGTGAAAAAACAAGTTTACAATGCAGCATGCGCGATTGTTAAAGGTCGCTGGCGCTTAGGTAAATTCAGACCAATGGTCATCAAAACTGAATCAATCAGAAACTGTACAGCTCAGCGAGCTGAAATAAGATCTTTAAAGATGGCGCTTGAAAATGCCGATTGTGAATTCCCCACACTAATAGTGTGCGATTTGCATTACTGCGTCAAGTCTTAAAATAATGACATGCAGACATGGATCAAAAACGGTTACAAAGATGAGACTGGTGCCACAATAAAGCATAAAAAACTTTGGGAACAAGTAGTTCTTTTACAGAAAGAACTACAAAAGACTCACGTGATACATACACTGAGTCATCAAAGTGATGGCGTTCACGTTGCAGGGAATTCATTGGCTAACAGAGCCACATCGGCAGCTGTCAAACCGGCTTCCGTAGCTACAAAAAAGCGTACTAAAAAACAAATAGACGGTGAAACGCTACTAGCAGTAAGAGCCTCAATAAAAGGCAACTATGTGGCGTTACCTCTAAATTATCCACTCGGAAATAAATACATAATTGATGCGAACTCCGTTCCTTTTGCTCAAATCCCTGGAGTGGGGGATAGAGTCATTCCAAACACGAACCGGAGAGCTTACTTGATTCAAGAAGCACACATGGGAATGGGTCTGAGGCACCAAGAGATCTTGAAATCTGTAATAGAATTACAATCACAATACTGGTGGCCGGGGATGAACGTGCAAATTTACAACTTTACAACGAGTTGTCAGAACTGCAATAGAGATTGCAATGGTAAACCAGACGAGACACCAGCTCAGATACCTTTATTAGAAAGCATTAGGCGATCTATACGCAAAAATCCAGAAGGAAAAAGGCGATCCCATAATTATTAAGACGAGATTCATTTAGATGCAGGCCCCAGCGCTCGGCTGACGCCAGAACTGTTATAAAAAGATTTGCGAGTCTTTATCGGCACAAAAGCAATTGGCATGCTACATTCTGACCAGGGTCCTGCGTTTAGTTCTCGAGCTTACAAGGAGGCCATGGCCAGCATGGGCATTGCATGGCGGTACTCTTCCCCCTTCCATCCTGAGGGTAATGCGGTAGTGGAAAGAAAAAAACGTGACATAAAGCAATCTATAACAGCGAGGGTATTAGGTTCGGGTGATGGGTGGGTCAAACATCTAACAAGTGTCCAACGTAGTCTTAACAATCTGCCAAGAAATTCTCTAAGAGGTATCACTCCATACGAACTATTGTTCGGTACTAGAATGAAAATCCAGGACTTAGATTGTCAGACTTCAGTGGTAAAAGAAAAAGCCTTTGATATCAAAGATCGTTTGGCTGTTTTACAGGACTTAAATGAAACAAGAAGAAGTCTAAGTAACATAAAGTTAAAGCCAACAGCCACTGAAGAGAAACCACCTGTCCCAGCAAGACCTGTCTGGATTCCAAAGATTGGGGATCTAGTCAGAGAAAAGATCGCGGTGAAGAAGGAATTTGGGCCTTACAGAAAAGCAGTACCTGTCTTAGCTGTCAGCGGAACAAGATCAGTAGTACTACCGCCCCTTGCTGGTAAAAAGGAGAACAGAGTTGTATCCATCGACCTGGTAAAACCACAATCATGTGGCCAATAATAAGTAGTAGGCCCAGTGGACTCCCAAGAAGTAGCAGAAGACCAAACCTTGCTACAATCCAAGAGGTTCAAACTGAGAGACTAATCACTTTTGATAAACCTGCAGTAAATAAAAAAGGACTATGCAACAAAGCCATGGAACTTGTGCCTCTTGAAACCCAAATTGCAACAGTTCATCAAGAAACACCTGTCTACAATGATGTAGCATCGGACTATACTAATGTACCAAAGAAAGATCCAAAGACTTAAGAAATTCCGGAAGCAATTCCAACAATTAACAGAACTGCATCTGGCTACTTCATCAATTTCGATGACTTTTCTGATGATCCAAGTGAACATGAAGAAACGCCAGCAACAAAAACTTGCAAAGAAAAAGTGACTGAACTCTTTCATCAACTAAAAGAAACATATCTGATTTCACCCTGGATTGAATTATGGATTGTTTTAGGTGTACTTTTCCTCCTGCTTTGGCTCATCATGGTTTTATGTTTGGGTAGATTTATTGATGGAAAATATAGTACAATGGACACAGCAAGTCAGAACATCAACTTGGTCCTAAAGCCACACAGATCATCTCATATCGAGAAAAGAGAACTGTCATCAGTGAACATCACAGCCAATCCGATACCCGGTGGGGTAGCATGGGACAAAACGGATTATGAAATCTATGGCCCGATTGAGCTCTTGAAATATCCACATCAATTCAAGGTTTCCTTAAGTGACTTTGTAACACCAAATACTTTCTCTGATGATTGGTACTTTGAAAATATTAATAATATGATGTCAGATTTAGTAATGTCAGCTAAATTCACAGAACATGATTATTTGCAGGGTTCATCAAGCTATGAAGAAATGTACTGTTATAATCATTATGGTCATCACTATTTGCATAAATCTGCTCAACCTAGAAATGTTTTTACTTATAACCAATGGGAACATTGTCCAACACCGCCAAAAGGCAGCTCCGAAAACATTTTATGAGGAATTCCGATATTTCTCAGGGTTTAACACAAGTGATGCAGAAACATTTTATCTTAAAATGTTAAATAAGACAGGAATGAAAACAATGTTGACAAATACTAAGTTGATTTATTCTGAAAAATGTTATGATAAAATGACTACATTTGGTTTTGAATTTTGGAAAAACAACATGGAAACAAAAACCATCTGGGGTACAAAAGACTGGCAGGTACAAGGTCTAGAAGCATTATTTAGAGCCTGCATGATCCCAGAACAGATAATATTCCTGAATAACACCATTCAACAAACAACCTGTCTTGGTTTAGCCAAGATAACAGACTTGAACAAACCGTCTATTCCAAATCCCATACCTGATAGTAATAGCACTACAGATGTGGAGATAGACGTATCCCATATTTTACACCAAAACAGAACAAATCCTGATTGGAAAAAATGGTTGATCTGGCCACAGACACAAACAACTGTCAAGATAGATTACTGAACAAAATACAGGGGTTAAAACAGAACAGGCCAGACCCAAGATATTCCCAGAGACAACATCCAGGGATAGTTACAACGTACAGAGTAGGGAAACTATGCCTTGAATGGCTACAGAAATCCACACTGGCTGAAATTAAGCAACACTTGACTTTACTTAAAGACGGTGCTGACTTGCGAGATTTCATACTGGGACCTCGCAAACAGCGTCAAAAACGTTTCATATACGCCGGTATATACGCTGCTTACAACGAAGCTTGGAAAGTGACGCAAATTGAAACTGCTGAAAAAATATGAGAAATTGATCGTATGAATTTGGAAAAATCACTTTCTGTAGTGGACAATGGGTTAACGACTCTGTCCTCCAGAATTTATTCACTGGACAGCATTGTATCATCTGCTATTCACATAATAGAGCAGGACTTGCTAATGTTACAACATGGTCAGTCCCAATTACGTTCTATTGTACAGCTAGGCTGGACGTTACAAAATCTGCGTTCAGGCTACGTGCCATGGCGTCTAATCAACACAACGCCATTATTTTCTATCTTTAACCTTAATGAGAAACAAATCAGTTTGGCACAAAAAGGAGCAGATTATACGATTCTGTGCATTGAAAAACTTGAGAGATTACCATTGACAATGTCAGAGAGACATGTCATTGAATGGATAATACATGGAACAATTACAATTCCGATAACAACTTTTCAGTTTCAGTATTGCCAAAAGTATATACCAGAATAATATAATCATACTGCTTTCTGTTGCCAAACTACTGTGCTTAACTTATCTTATATTATTGCATAACAACGTATCGCACTGTTTAAAAATGCAAATAAAAATATTTTCAGAAAAAAAAAGTATATACCAGCAGGCCTGTATGAAAGGTTGGGTAAAGGATACATCAAATCGACCTGGAATTTACCTTACACACATAAATGTTATAGTTATAGGTTTTAGCGCTGGGATGCTTACGGGTTACTATGCGCTTTACAAAACCCACATTCATTCATTCATAGTGAAGGGAAAAATGAAGTATTTCTTAAAAATCACTAAGCGGTACACTTCTGTGTCAAGGTATTAACTTGCATGGAGCCTGCGAAGGTTCATCAAACAACCTTTAATGTCACCTGCACGGCACTCCTGCAACACAGATAGAGCCTTTTTTCAGACAGCTTTCCAATGGCAGCTAAATTCTAATAAGTTGCCACAGCTGTTGTGGCATGGTGCCAGGAAAAGCCTATCTCGTAACCGTTACTTCCAGGGTCATTTGCTGTATGCAAGTATTGTATCTAAGCAGCAATCCAGACATGGAGGCGGCAATATGGCCTTCTTTGAATATCTCTTCTATTCGAATTGATACTTTAAGCAGAATGAAGTCTATTCTTTTACAGACAACTGTGCCTTTAACCTCGTCCAAAGAGACGTATAATCTGCAAATTGCAAGGACAGCGGCAGAGATACATACCCTATTATCAACAAATTGCCCGTGCATTTCATAGAAATGTTAGGTCAAATCTTAAACATGTCTGATACCAGTGGCATCGCACATGTATTTAAGACAATTTTTTCGGGACTGTTAGCACCCTTTGAAACAGTTCTGGGCATTTTCCCGAATTTTGTTCATTCTTTATTCGGCGGCCTGCCTCTTCTTTTGGGACTCGTAGCAGGAATTTTATTTTTGATCCTTCTGCTCCGATATGGCAAGCCAAGCCACAGACAAAACTCCAGCTATGATGGAAGAAACGATCCTAGCAATACGCTACCGAGACCGAATCACTTGAGTCCTCGGATTAGCCCGGCTAAGAGATCTGAATACAACTTGGTTTCTTTCATTCAGACCAATCTGGCAAGATTGCATCTTACCTGTGCTTCGATGTCTGCTATGCGGAGAAGAATGCGTGTTGGACGTCTGTCTTACACTACCATCAGCAGTACCTATGGATATCGATACTTTGCTTGGTTCGGTAACGGCTCATGCATCGTGTTGTCCCCAGCGGCTACCTATTCTGATGACGGCATTCGTTGAGACTTCACCATTACGATTAGGTGGCGGTGAAGTACGAGATGAAAGCAGCACCACACAGGTGCAACCTTCTGTGAGCATTGCTGATCCCGACATCAATGATGGCAATGATTCTCACATATGCACTATTGCAGCTTTTTCGAACTTGGTCGAACTCTCACCTACTGTTGTAGACCAATTTTTCGCAACCCTGTCTGATATGATGGTCTCTCCTAACAACGAGAATAACTTTTAAAACAACGAGCACACAGCGTTCCCTGAACTCTGAATACGGCCTTCAGTTTTTGATAAACAAAACTACTGAAAACAATTGGAACTATTTTTTCCCCTGAAAGCGAAATTATTTTTTCCACTTCCAAAATATTTACCTTTTTTTGGCACTTGGTACTCTGCTTGAAGTAGAACTATTCTTAGAGAACAGAACTTCTATTTTTGGAGACACTAGAGACAATATTTTACCTCAGCCTCTAGCACATGTACAGTATTTTGTAAATATGTGATGAAATGGTCTCGACCTTCTTTTCTGTATTAAGAGCCATTTCAAAAATGTAATTTTCGCAATTCATTCAGCCGATATTTATATATGCATTTTCTGAATGATACCACTGCTTGAAAAACGTACAGTATAAATACTCATTTTCGTGTATAAACCATACACCATTTTGAATGCAATTTATGTATTTTGGGGTGGGTTGGAAAACACACATGCATCGTTATATGTTTAGTATTGCTTAGTATTTAGTAATGATGGATATTATACGTGGAGTGGGTATTGTGAATGTATCTAGGACCCTAATTAAATATTCCCGATTCATGCCCTTATGTGGTTATAACAAAACATATCCTTATAAAGGCATAAGAATCATGTCCATATTTAGTCATAGCCAATGCAGTCCAAATACGGCAAGGCTACTCCCATAGACTCCTAGAAAGTACAACGCGTTCTTTAAACAAACCAAGCCTCCAGCAGCCCGGGAATTTCCCCCTGCTTTTGTTTTGATTTGCACAAGAACTCCTGGAGTCCAGAAAGAACTGTAAGTTCTTAGTGACGTCTTATGTCCAACCTTATGTCAAACCTGGCACCTTCCAGGTATAAATATACCAACGTTGCCTTAAGCAAACACACAGTGGTTTGGAGCAGAGCGGCTATTTACTTGCCCAATGCCCAGCTGATGCGAGTGCCGAAGGAAGCCGACCCTCCTACTTGACGCACTGAGAGAGACGCTGTCTTTTCTCCTGCCGAGAAATCCAGCTCCGGTGTTTCTAGTCACCCTTGCGGGTTGCTGGGAGATCGAGTCCTGAGAGAGAGATACAAGACCTCCTTCATTCTAAAACCAAGGTACGGAGCTGATTAGATCCTTAGAGAATTCTTGACTCAGATTCTTGTCAAAAACCTAGCTTAACTTAAAACTGCAACTTACTTACTCCTTCCCACGTATTAGTCTTAGGTCAGGTACACCGGTGTAGGCGTATCTTAGAAGCACCAGTTGAGTACGTTTAGTCAATGATTTTATGTATGTATATATTTTATCCGTTTTAAAGTATCATATGGCTCAGAAACCATATCAATGCTTTTACAGTATTATTTCATAATACTACTTTTACTGTACGCACTTTACTTCATGATAAGTATTGCAATTGTGGCAACTCACTTCTCTTGCATGAGAAAGAGGACTGCTTAATAAATAACACCTTTTATTGAAAATGTCCGTCTCTCTATTTCTCTGCACTCTGGTGAAACTAAGTATGCACGATTGACTGAGTGAAATAACTATCTATTGTTTTTACACGACTCTGGAGATATACTCCTCGTTCTGGAGGGAGCAAAGTTGTCATGTTTATGCGGTTGTCAGAAACTAATCCCTTCTTGTCTAATCAGGAAAGTTAACTCCTTCCTGTTCATTCGAGAAAGTTTCTAGTGACCTCTGAGCTAGCTGGCAAACCTAATTAAGTCTAACATATTCAGTAGAGACCTAGATGACCTCAGTCCTACGTCTAAACTATTGTTTGTGTTATTCCAATGCGCAGAGCCTATTGGGAATATAGGAACTACACTACATGGCGCCCAACGTTTGGTAAGGCGATAATCTAACGCAAGATATTAGAGTAACTCAGTCGTGCTTTTCACACAGACCCCTTTTTCCCGTAAAAATTCCAATAGACGTCTAGAGTGGGTAAAAGGTTAATATCCGCCGGAACTTAGTTGGATGAAAATCCTATGTATTAGTTTTTGGTTTAGTCAACGTTGAAGGATACAGTCCATACGTCTAAACTATTGTTTATGTTATTCCAATGCGCAGAGCCTATTGGGAATATAGGAACTACACTACAAGTTGACGGCTGCACCGCAGAACTTGTGCAATGGAAGAGTGGGCCACTAATTCCTGGCCGTTCCTTTTCTAGCTCACAGGCTTGCTCAGCAACCCATATTTTGTAGATTGCAACATTCCCATCTGAAAAAGGAATGAAAGTGGACAGTAATGGTTTGTACCGTGGATCAGGAAATGTTGCACAGATGTAATGTGTGGATGACACAATGTCTCTTTTGCACCTTTGTATTAACAGAAAAGCAAAGGATTAAATCCTCCACCAACTCATCATTCAATCAATCAGGGGGTTTATATAGCTCGCTACTTACCCGTGAGGGTCTCAAGGCGCTGAGGGGGGAGAGCAGCTCCGGATCAGTTGAAGAGACAGGTCTTGAGGTCATTCCTGAAAGTGTGCAGGGTCGGGTTTCTGATGTTCACAGGGAGCTCGTTCCAGGTCTTGGCTGCGACGTCGGAGAAAGCTCTCCTGCCAGTTCTGTTTCTGCGGTTGAGGGGGACCTCTTCCAGGGCGAGGTCGGCGGAGCGGAGGTTCCTCTTGGGTACATGGAAGGATACTCTCTCGTTGAGGTATTTGGGTCTGATATTGTTGAGGGATTTGTAGGCGTGGGTGAGGAGTTTGAAGGTGATCCTCTTCTCGACAGGGAGCCAGTGGAAGGCTCGTAGGTGTTTGGTCATGTGTTTGTTACACACTGTCCCGAGGACGAGTCTGGCTGCAGTGTTCTGGGTGGTTTGGAGTTTGTGTAGAAGAGTTCTGTTGATTCTGGCGTAAAGGGCGTTGCCGTAGTCCAGTCTGCTGGTTATGAGTGCGTGGGTGACAGTTCTTCTGCAGTCAGGGGGGATCCATTTGAAGGTCTTTCGGAGGATGGAAAGGCAGTTGAAACTAGTGGAAACGACGTGTTGATCTGTCGATTCAAGGAGAGGGGGGAGTCAATAAAGTAATATATTAGACCTTTACAAATACAGTTTAAGAAAATCACAAAGGAAATATTTGGAATGTTTATCTGGGAAGAAACAGTGGAAGCCAGTGCATAATATGTAAAAGAATGAGAGCCAGTGCCACAAGCTCTGCTCAGGAGCTCGCGGAGGATGTAGTTAAACATCAGCAGACCGAATACCAAGGTTGGTAATCTTAAATCCACCCCATGCCTCGTTAATCCACTACCACACACCCCTGCAGCTTTATTACACACTTGCAAGTTCTTGCTTTCTCCCTTTGTGACAGTTTTGAATGTTTTCTCTTACTCCATCTGTCCCATCTGTGTGTTTTTCCATCTCTTGTGCTGGGTAAATATCTCATGCAGAAACATAAGCGGCTGTCCCCAAAAATAAATACCAGTGGCCCTCACCACCAACCATTGGCTCGAATTAAGCACTGGTGAGAACAAATACGGAGGAAAAGATGTGCATGAGACAGCCAAACATTGCAGATGATCCAGAAGTTAAAAAGAAGAAGCTAAAAAATGCTGATTGAACAGTAATGTTGTTACATATTTCTAGAAGTAGCATTGAAGGTTGTAGTGTGAACAGAGGGTCAATGGAGTTTCAAGAATGTGAATCCAGAGGTGATTTGATTTATGATATGTTGTTTTAAGGATACAGAACAATGGAGGGTCCCCACCACTTTGAAGTATTGTGCTGTACGATTGTATAGCATATAGGAACCTGGGTCACTAGCAGCTCTCATTATGGGAGTCCGGACACTGCACTATTTGTCTTCTGTCCTTTTTTTTACTCTTGCAGCAGCAGTTTGAAGCACTGAATAAGTCTGATGGCTAGCACATATGCTTAGATTGACCAATTCCAGCAATCAGAGATTTTCCATGGCTTAAGAACAGATTCTTAACTCGCCTCTTGTCCTCCACATTTGTGACACACTGGTGCATCACCCGTAATGGTAGCCCCAAGCATTTGGGCTTCAGACCTAAAGTGCTGTGGGCTACTGGCCAATCAAGGTACCATCTCCCCATCTCCCATCTAGTCCCATCTAGTCTAAGAGTGGGGTGGGGTTTGCAGCCTCACTGATCCAACCCTACCCCTGTGAGGAGTAGGGAGAGAGTGTGGTAAACATTTAACTAAAGTCTGCAGAGGTCCCAGCTTTCATTTTCCTGCTTCAATAATTGAGGCGGGGGGAGCCTGTGTACCTGCCAATGTGTGCAAGCATGCATGCAGATGAGAATATGTCTGAGTTTGTTTGTGTGTATATATGTATATGCATGCGTGCGTGTGTGTGAGTGTGAATGAGAGTAAGTAACACAGGGTGAGTGAGCATGGGTGAGAGACAGTGATGGTATCTGTGAGTGAGAATGAGCGAATTAGTGTGAATTAGAATAGGTGAAACTGAATATTAATGAGAGTGAGTCAGAGAATGAGTGAGAGCAAGTGAGAATGAATGAATGAGGATGAGTGTAGGTGAGAATAAATGAAAATACTTGGAGTATGGTTCACCTGTGGCAAAATGCTGACACTTGGATATTAGAGGTAATTCTTGGCATAAAGGGTACCCATGGAAAAATGGCCCACTAGAGATAACTATTTGCATATAGAACATCAGTTCCAAAGTGCTGGCACTAGGTAATTGCTGGCATATGACAACCATGGCATACAGAGGTAATAAGTCCTGGCAAAATGTTGACATACTAAGGGGAATTTTTGACATATGGATTGCTCATCATACATGGAAGGCATCAACAGCAAAATTCTGGCACTAGGATATGGTAGGTAAATTTTATCATCATGGCATAAAGGGGCATCAATGAAAAATGCTGGTCATAGGACAATGGAGGTAATTATTAACATAAGGAGGGCACCCATTCACATTTTGAACCATAATATGGCAAATTCCTTCAAGTGAGTGAATATTTAAGTAGTGCTCTTTCAGAGTCTATTGTTGCTTAGCACCTTATGTAAAATATTGTGCTTTGCTACTATTTGTCTCCATTTTCTTTGCTCGCGTGTTGGAATTCGGGTCAGGTATCATGCCCCACCACATTTAAGGATCCCTTGCCACCGCTGGTCTGAGCTGATACTAAGCATTTTTATTGACGTTGTTTATGTGTTTGTGGAGATTGAGTCGGTTGTCAAGAATACATCTAATATATTTTGTGCACTCTTGGATAGTTGGCTTCCACTTATGTAGGAATCAAGCCAAGAATCAAGTTGAATTATAGGCTGAGGAGGGCAAATGAGTAGACACTCAGTTTTGTTGGGATTCCGTTTTAGGTTATGATATGTCATCCATACCTGGATGTTTTACAGGGTATGTTACAAGGAGGAGACATTGGGGTAGAGCTCTGTGTCACTGGCATATTGATGATGTTGATGGAGCGCAATGGTGTTCTCTAATTTGTTGGGGTGCATCATAATCACGGACACTCCGCACCCTCAAATATTCCTATCTTTTATTAACATTTGACCATTAGAAAGTGTTCAGTAATTACACGTGAAAGTGTAAATAGTAGGAAAAGTGTTGTGCCATGTAAAGAGACAACGTAGTACTCATGTTAGGATATTGTGATCAATAGTATTTAATGTAATTTTTCTAATGAAATTGCTTATATGTGATGTGATGTGTATGATTCAAACGTGCAGCATATTAAAGTTGCACATAGACGTGACTAAGTTGCATCTAACGTGTAGGATTTCGTACGTTGCTTGCAGTTAACATGAATTTGATGTGCTTCTGTGATGTAATGAGAAATAAAGCCTAAATGAAGTGTTCACGTATGTGTATTTGAGAGGCCTATGTGTTTCACTCTTATGTTGGCCGATTTCTGTAGGCCTGATTTGTATTTTCCCTGAGGGCTCTGAAATAGGGTTGTTAGAAATGTCATGTGCATGTTGAATTTGTACTGTTCTCACGTTTTTGTTGCAGGTGAAGAAAGCCGTCTTTGTTAGGTAGAATAACTTTTGGGAAATGCTAAGTAGGGATATCACAATAGTGGTAGTGTAGGGACAGACTAATGCTTTTCATTCATTTTCTGCAGATGAAGACCGAACTTGACGTTGGGGCATTCATTGCCTGTGTTCTACTTTTGAAGATTGTCATTCTGTTTATGATTCATCGGATAAAGTTAGCCCATAGGTTTGGATTTGTATTAGTTCCCATGTACTTCTACAACCTCGTAATGAGGTGCTTGTACATCCAGTTGTTTTTGGCTTTGTAATAAACCTACTGACTTGGATTCCGGAGTCTGGGATTCTTCAGTCATGGTTCTTGTAAATTATGATCTTGTTTCAATGATTTGTTTCTCCCCTCTACACTTTTCAGCAGGCAATAAAGGTCCGTTGTCCGTGAGTTCCACAGTAATTTGGTAGGGAGGAACTCAGCCCTTTCAATGTGACCAAAACAGCAATATAAAGACACCAGCAGTTGAAGGAACATGTTAATGAGAGAGAGGTCAAGAATGATGCCTTGTGGACCCCAAATTCACATTATTTTGACCGGGTTTCAGACAGTGTTTACGGTTCTCATTTGCTGTCAATAGTTAGTTAAGATTAGAACAAATTTAATATCATGTCCTCAATCCTCATGCAGACTTTTAGGGTTACTAGTAAAGAGTTTGGCTAATATTGAAAAAAGTTGACAAAAGATAAAGAAGTATTAGTACTCAGGATTCAGCATTGTAAATATACAGGTGGTGTCCTTATTAATTTGCAGCATGGCAGTCTTGTCGCAGTCCTCATTTTTTCTTTTTCGTTTTTTTTGTTACTTCTTGATGCTAACCCTTGGAATCCCCTACACTCTTCATTTTGCTCCTTCTTTAGCGTCCTTTGACTCCTTCTAAAGTAGTACCATCTAGCCACTTCCCCACATACAAAGGTTATCCTGGTGTTGCCTCGCTTGCATTTACAAATGTTGTATAGAATTGTGCAGAATCTATTGTTCATAGATTTGAGAAAAATGTTTTATACATTCAGTAAAAATTTGACAAGTTGAAATCTTCTAAACCATGTTTTACCGTTATCTGTTTTTTGTATCTTTTTGCTCTTTCTTCCCAACCCCTCCCACAAAGAGCTCCCTCCCATCCCCACAATTCAAGGTGAACTGAGGGTTGCATGAGCACGGTATGAATGCAAATCAATAGATCCATTATATTTAGCAGGTCAGTAGGAAACTGCAGGCCCCAGGTTTTGCAACGTACCAGGCATGATTGTTTTTTTGTTGTTGAAGACCCTGATGTCATTATTACTATCCCAAAATGAATGGTGCATTAAGAAGCAGCCAATCTGAAAGCGGACAGCTGCCCAGGTCTGCTTCCTGCTCCTGAAAACAGAGTGAATCTGGTTCACCATGGACTGATTCCACTTTGTAAATGGTTGCCACATCATAAGAGCGGGAAGTGCCTATGTCTGGCGCTGTTCAGCAAAGTGGCAAAGCACAGAAGGCTCTTATTGTGAGTCACAAGGACAGACATAAGCCAATTTCTGGTCACCACTTGCGATGAATCAAGGGGTATCTGCTAGAGTTAGCGTCTGAAAATGTATATATCTGCCTTTTTATTCTTTATGGACAGTTATTTTGCTTTCACAAAGGTAGACATTTTGTGCAGTATCTGTTTCACAGCATCCTGGTCCTTTGGGTACTAAGCGCTTGGTCATGTAACTCCCATTTCATGCAATAGCCAGTCCACATACGGCTTCACATGAAGAGGGACATTCAATCAAATCACTATTTTTCAGATCCCCTGCTAAAAATTATCTTTTTCAGCCTTCCTTCCATCTCTTCGCTGTATAAGTGAAGGTTCTTTATTGCTCTAAAGCCACCCATTACCCCTGAACACACTGAGGTTTTAAACTGAACATTGTGCTCTTCTTGCCTAAAGTCTTAAATTGTGACATTTTAAATTGTAGTTTAAAATTAAGGGAAACCCCTCGAATTTCAGAAGAAAGTGCTACATCCAGAACAGAATCCACTGGTGGAATGTCTTCCACCACTTTCTTCACCATAGGGCTAAGTTAGTAAAAGAAATTCCACTGGTGAATTCAAACTTGACACTCATACTCGGAGTTATTTCAAGACCTAGGGCCTCATTTATGAGGCTGTGCGTCCCTTTTACGCTGCCGGTGCGTCACTTTTTGTGATGCACCAGTGGCGTAAAAATTGCGCATTGTTGCGCCATATTTACAAAGTGACGCATCTAGGTAGATGCGTCACTTTGTTAACCCCTGCGCCACATTATACCTGCCCCAGGTATAATGTATGCAAGGGGGGCGTTTTGACGCAAGAAAGGGTCATGGAAGTGACGCAGTGAAATCTATAAGATATCACTGCGACATTTCTTGGCCGCTAATGCGTCAAAATCTTACGCCTGCTTCATGGCAGGGGTAAGACTGATGCAGGCACTAACAACATGGGACTCGCCCATGTGAAAGTACACTTAGCTGGAGTTGCGTCACTTTTGTGACACACTCCAGCAATGCGTCACTTTTGCGCCTACAGATACGTCAGAAATACTGACGTATCTGTAACTCCTTGCGACATGATGCGTCATACTGTAAATATGACGCATCATTGGTGTCGCAAGGAGGGCGCAATGAAAAGTGACGCATCGCTGCTTTCACGCAGCGATGCGTCATTTCTCATAAATGAGGCCCTTAGAATTTTCAGATAGTGCTGGGCTGAATAAAATATCTTGCACGATCCTGCTTTTTAGCGCCTAAATACACTCACGAGTGATTATCTGCGCTATACAAATCCATGTAACATAACATAACATGCCCAATATACAGCAGTGAAT
This sequence comes from Lissotriton helveticus, assembly GCF_964261635.1. Lineage (NCBI taxonomy): Eukaryota > Metazoa > Chordata > Amphibia > Caudata > Salamandridae > Lissotriton > Lissotriton helveticus. The sequence continues at coordinate 391,886,599 of NC_136060.1, read as the reverse complement.
AAGAGACATAACACTCTAGCATGTCCAGCTTCCAGTCTTTGCAGAACATGATGTATTATTTTTTCATGGAACAAAACAAATGGTTTCTGAAAATATTGTCTGTCTACCCTGGCTGTTACTCCAGACACATAAACACCTAGCAAGGGCTCCAGCGGTAATTGGTAAAAAATGTTGCTGATGTTTAGCATGTCTGCAAGCAATCTGCAGGGCAGTCTGTAAATATAAGATGTCAGAAGTTACAGTAAAGCAGCATTTGTACAGTTTTTCAGAATTCTACATGCCACGCGGTCTCCATTACCAAGGAATGCCAGAGTGAATATTCGATTTTTTTTGTCTGTTTGGGAGCGTGCTGATGTAGTTTGTATAATGAACTGTTCCCTGAAATTTGGATGGCGTGTTTTCGGTCTTCTTTTGGCCAATTACGAACACGCTTTTAACTGGGGATTACTATAGGGTTTTAATGCCATCCCACTTTCTAAAACGAGACCTTGTTTAAAGTCTTTGAGCATTGCACATTAAGATAATGCTGTGAGAGGTTCAAAACACGTCATTACCTGATGAATAATAAATATCGAAATGATGTAATGCATTTATAGGGTGTGAGCAACATAACAGCCATCATCAAACAGCCAGCGGCGCGCAGCTCATGGCACTGCAATAAAGAGATTGTTAACAGTTCACGATTACAGGATGCGTGTGCCCGACGTCAGAGCAAGACTGGAGGGTTAAAGCACACGTCGCCGCCCCCGGTAAAGATTCCTTGCGCCTCATCCCTCGTTAGAAGGGCTGTAGGACAGCCTCGTGGTCTAGACACGGTGAAAAACTGGCCACGATTAAGGGTGTTTAACCACTAATCACTGATTATATCATTTCTTTCATCTTTTTTCATGTATTTCTTCCTTTCTACGTTTGGTAAGATCTCTGGCCTGTGACAGGGGGGTTTGGGGATCAAAAGCAGTCCTGGCAAAAAACCTCAAACCTGCCGTGCTCCCTTTGTCTCCTCGTGCAACCTCTTTCCATCCATCCATTCTTTCTCTCTCCTTCTCTCCTCTCTCTAACTCCCCCTCTCTGAACGCTTTCTTTCTACCTACCTACTCCCTCCCTCCCTCTCTGTCTCCTGAAGTCTCCCTGTAGTGAGGTAGCTTAGAGTAAAAAAACACCAGGATTGTGCAAAATGTGGTGCTAATATGGCACTTGGCACATATGACTATATGAATATTGATTTTTGATGTAGACCCCAAAAATCTGATCCCCAATTTTAGTTGTGCGGTGTCATAATACAAAATGGCCGCTGCAAGGGCCAGTATATTATCATTAATGTAATATTGGTCTTCCAGTACACCACTGTAATGCTTTGAAATATTGCAATTTAATTGACTCATAGTTCACTGTGATAAGTATGTAGATATATTGTAGATATACAGGGTGTTCCACATAACTTGCTCCCCATCCTTAACCTTTGAACCACTGAAGAAAGAAATTTCAAACAAAAATCATGGTTCATCAAAAGTCTATTACAACATTTTAAATGACACCCTGCACATTTTTGCTAAATCTTTTGTTATAATATAAAAACAGATTTTGTAACATTTAAACATTTAAACATTTATTATTGACAAAGAATGAATATACAAATGATATTGGGGCATATTACCAAGCTTAAGCGAAAAATATTGCTAAGCTTGGTTAGCGGCTATATTTATATCGCCGTGCTTCGCCTATTTTTATTGCATAGGAGCCTTGCTATTATCAAGGTTTATCTCCTAAGCGATAAAAATCGGCCGAAATACATGAATATCGCTGAAAAGTCAGCGATATTGATGCATTACCGAGCAAATGCTCTTAGCCATGTTATCCACCTACCATTGGATAACATGGCTAAGAACTGCTCTGGGCAGGCGTTAGCTTTTGGAGATAATCGCGCTTAGCACGATTATTTCCAAAAGTTGGTAATAGGAGTTAGCGATGTTAGCGACTGTTTCCAGTCGCTAACATCTTGGCACGCCCACTTTGCATGTCATTAGCGATATATATCGCTGACATGCAAAGTGGGCCCCCAGAAGCTCGCTATCTCCTACTAGCTGTCGCTAACTGGTGTTAGCGACAGCTAGGTAATAGGGCGTTTAAATTATCGCCACTTTAGCAGGAAAAATTCCCGCTAAAGCGGCGATAAGGCCCTTGGTAATATGCCCCATTGTTATTAATGTTTATTGTTATTTTAAGCAAGTTTTTTTAAAGGTTACAATTTGTTCAGTCATCTAAAACATGTCCTCCTGATTGCATTGTCCATCACAAACACAAAGACTGGTACATGGAAGAGAAAAATGTTTACATTTACATGCATGGGTACCCAATGTTCTATAGCCACACTTAACAAGTTCCTTGCAGTATTCTGAAGCATCTGGCAAAAGTGACCACAGAGGTTCATATCCAGATTCTTCCCTCTGCCATCCCAACTGAGCTGGATCAGGTATATCAGGATACACATTCCACATCTGAGACAACACATAACCCCCATGGAAATAGCTCTCTTGCTGTACTGTAAAGGAGCAGCCGCACTTGGCATATTTTCTAGAGAGCAATTATGTTTGGTCACCATCATTCTTCAACACACATTAACAGAATTTTAATGCTCTTATTGTATAATCTAATTACAAATCGCTGAAGTTGACTGAAACTGTTATTTGAAATATCTGGTGGGCAATAAGAGAGCTCAATAAATGTTTTAATGCCAGCCTGAGAATGTTGCCATGTTTCCCAACCTATTTTCTTGCCACGACCTGCAAATGCAGATACAGTGTTGCAACATGTAAATGCATGGAAAAATAAAATGCCATCACAAACACTTTTGCCAAGTTCATTAGCACACTTATGAACAGGCAGTAGCCTTTGATATTTACCAATACCAAAATCAATCCACAAAATTGAAAGATGTAAGCTGCTAATTGCATAAAGAGCAATAAATGCTACTTCCGAATCAACAATATGAATAGTTAAAGACTTATGGCCACTTTCACTAGCATATTTTGCATGTAATAGTATCCTGTTATCAGCTTCTTCTTGATAACATGGTCTGAGTTCAGATACATTCACATTTTCGGTAATATTCACCATATTATCATCCTTTGTCACTGCTACAATTTTACCCTCTAGTATCTCAAGACTCAAAAAGTTAGAAGACAAGTATTGGAACAAATCATTTTTGTTATCTTCACTTTGTAGAAAAGTCATCCAGTTTTTTGGTATATTAGTTGAACCTTTCACACAATAGAGTGGATCAAAACCTCTTCTATTTCTTTCTTCCTTTTTCAGAGACCCCTCTATGTAACGGTCTAATACTATGTATACCATTTCGATTTATTAAGTAGGTTCACTACATAAGGCTGGAATATATAGGTGCTGTAGTCTTGAAAATTGTATACGTTGTTGGGTGTTAAGAAATGAATAATTGCTGATCCATCCATAATAACTCAACTTGCAGTGTCTGGATTGTTATTCATGTTATCTACAGCACCATTAAACTTTTCTATGGGCGGCTCCTCCACTAGTGCGGAGGAGCATCGCCCCACTGCTTTCTTACAGAGCGAGAAGCAGAAACATAAAATGGTAATAACTACTAATTTATGTTTCTGCTTCTCGCACTGCAGAAAGGTTTGGTTGCAGACAGGCAGGTGGGCGGGGCTGCTCTGTGAGCAGGGCTGGCCAGGAGAGGAGTGATGTGCCCACTCCAGAGTGCGAATGGCTGGTTTGGTCAGCCCTCTGGCCACTCTGCCCTTCTCCATGCATATTTCAATGCAGCCTACATGGAGAACAGGGCCGGGCCATTAGCCCCTTTCTGGGCGCCTCCCATTACCGGCTAAAATGATCGAGAGGGCTATGAACGTACAACTTAGCACATTTATTCAGATCAATAATGTGCTAGATCCTACTCAATTCGGCTTTCATGCTGAACGTAGTACAGAGCTTGCCTTGATCAAAGCTACGGAGGAGGTGCGAGAGGCGATGGACCAAGGTGGTGCAGCAATTCTGATTATGCTGGATTTGTCTGCAGCCTTTGATACGGTCCACCATGAAGTTCTGATGGACCGGTTATCAGCTGCAGGGGTGCAGCGCAAAGCCTGGAACCTCTTGAAATCTTTCTTGGCTGACAGAATTCAGACCGTGGACTTGGGTAGGCATAGGTCAAAGCCGTTTTCCCTTCCTTGCGGGGTTCCGCAGGGTTCTTCCCTCAATCCCACGTTTTTTAATATCTATGTGGGCCCACTGGCAGCACTGATAAGGTCTTATGGGCTTCAGTTAACATCTTATGCGGACGACACACAAATTGTGTTGTCCCTACAGCAAGGCAAGGAACTGGAAACTGGCCTAAAATGCTGTGAATGCATGAAAGCTATTGCCGGCTGGATGTCCTCAAATTGCCTAAAACTAAACGCAGGCAGGACGGAGGTCATCATTTTCGGCAACAACCCCCAACATCTGGACCCCTAATTGGTGGCCTGAAGAAATGGGAATGCCCCCAGCCCCTACTAGGAAAGCCTAGGACTTAGGAGTGATTATGGATAATAAACTAACTTTTGGGGAACAGATTAGTGGAGTTGTTTCAACAAGCTTTTATCTCCTCAGAGTTTTTAGGAAAATAAAACATATTCTACCTGAGGATAGTTTTAGGAGGGAAGTCACAGCACTCATTTTGTCTCGGCCGGACTATTGTAATAGTCTGTATTTGTACATTCACAAGAAACATCTAAACAGACTCCAGATGGTGCAAAATGCGGCAGCCAGGTTGCTAACTGGCACACCTAGGTTTGTCTCTGTTAGGAAGATCCTTAGGCAGCTTCACTGGCTCCCAGTGAAACAGTGTGCACAATTCAAAGTACTTTGCATGTTTTTTAAATCTCTGACAGGCAGGGGCCCTGATTATCTGAGGAAACGCCTTCAATGGTATGTCCCCGGGAGAACATTACGATCCGCAAGGGCAAAGCAAATGGACTTCCCCGAGTTAAAAAAAACCATTTGGGATGGCATACGTTTCATCCCCTGTTCTGCTAAAGCTTGGTACAACCTACCATTACAACTCAGGAATGATACTGAGTTCCTCTCCTTTAGGAGGGGGCTCAAAACTTGGCTGTTTTCCAAATAGCCATTTGTTTTTTGGTAACCAGTTAGGCATGGCTCAGTGCCAGGACACCTTTGGGTAGAAGTGAGCTTTAAAAGCTTATAAACATAACATAACATAACATACCCATACACCCAGGATTTTAACCACCTGTTTGGGGGCGGGGGCGCAACCCAAGGTCGCTGGCCAACAACTCTCACGCCACAGCTCACGATCTCTCCCTAATAGCAGAATCTAAGAGTTGCTAGCGTTAAGCTGGAGGTAGTTGACAGTCATCTATTCTGCGACGGCAGCAAGATCGCTCCTTAAGAGCATGCTGTGTGAAGTCAACAGAGAGTGTTACTACCAACTAAGTATCAGCAGCATATGATACCACCGTTAGTCCTCTACTCCTGGCCACTGCAGCTAAAAGTTGTACATCCAAATTAAATAGCGTAGGGCTCCATTCTGAGCCCTGTGGAACCCCTTGTTTGATAGCGTGTATCCGGGAGGCGAAAGGGGGGGTCGCCACCTGGAAGGTTCTCTCAGAGAGAAAAGAAGCGAACCATCCCAGGGCCAGGCCCATGCCAGCCTCCTCCAACTGTTGCAATAGGATCTGATGCGATACTGTGTTCAACGCGGTGCTGAGATCTAATAGTATCAGCACTGAGGTACGTCCGGCATCTAACGCCTCCCTCAGGTGTTCGGTCACAGCTAGGAGAGCAGTCTCCGCGCTGTGACCCAGGCAAAAACCATTCTGAGCGGAGTCAAGCGTGCTGTTGTTTTTCAAGTGTCCTGTCAGAATGGAGTTAATGGAAGCCTTGGTGATCTTGGATACCCACGGCAGGAGAGAGATGGGGCGAAAGTTCTCCAGTTTGGTGGCGTCCAATGTGGGTTTTTTTAACAGAGGGACCGCCATGACTTGTTTCCAAGCCCTGGGGACAGCCACCATGGACAGAGACAGAGTGATCAACTGACACAGAGGTGTAAGGAGTGAAGACAAAGATTTAAGAAATTGCTCAGGCTTAATAGGATCTGCAGGAGAAAATGATTTGACCCTACTACATAACGTACACATCTCATCTTGAGAGATCGAAGGGAAGACAGCGAGTATTGAGGTGGAGAAGGTTCTATGAACAGGACCTAATCTGATCGAGGTAGGGGGGAAGGTCCTATAGATGTTTTCCACCTTCTTAACAAAGAAGGCCGCCAGGTCCTCACATTGCTGGTCATACGAAATCGGAGGTGCTATAGGAGACCCTGCCGCTTTGAGATCTTTAAGTATTGAAAAAATACTTTTAGCGGGAATGCTGCTGCTTCTGATTTTGTCAGCAAAGTAGGCCGCCCTTTCCTTCTGGATGGCCCTGTGATAGTTCTAGATGGCTGCCTGATAAGGCCCCTTCAGGACCGGGTCATAATCCCGTCTCTATGCCTGTTACAACCTTTTGTATGCTTTCCGGATAGTAGCAAGCCTACTAATATACCATGGGCTGGAATTACTATTGCAACTCTTAGACCACTTCACAGGTATGAGTGTATCAAGAGGCCGCTGAATCCAGTCAGATAGAGCTTTATTGGCTGCATCAGGGTCATCCGGCATGCTGAGGGTGTGCGTAGAGAGGAGGGCATGAAATTGATCTATGTCCAGTTTGTGCCAAGGACGGTTATGGCTCGACTCCTGGGCCACCCTTTGAAAGGGCTCTAACCCCGAGAGTATCATGGGGTTATTCACTGTGAGGGCAGGATGATTAGACAAAACTGGGTCAAGCAAGTGGCCTGCAAGACAGGTACCGCCTGGAACAAGTTGAATCAGCTGAAGGGCAGCAAGGTCTGCTAACAAATTACCCATTTCAGAGCCATGTATATTATCCAAATGTAGGTTCAAGTCACCAATAATGCTGAAGTTGGCAGATTTCATAGCCAGAGAACTTACTGCATCAGCAAGTGCCACCCTGAACTCTTTAGAGGGCCCAGCGGCCGGTAGACCAGTAACCCGGACATTGTATAACTGGCATTGAGGGAAATCCAAAAACGCGCACACCCACAGCCAACCAAGACCTCTTTCACAAAGGTACAGGTGTAGCAGGATTTAAAATTAACTGCAATACTACCTCCTCTTGTTTCTCTGTTGAGAGTCACAATGCTGAAGCCACGGGGAAGCATCAGACCTGACTCAGCCACCATATCAGCTATGGGCCAGGTCTCTGTTAGAAAGAGAACATCAGGTGACTCATCCTGCAACAGATCATAAACCTCAGAATAATGCTTTGTTAAGGAACGGCAATTAAGGCTGAGGAGTTTAATGATGTGCCTGGGGGGGAGACGGAAGAAGGAGAGGATGTAATCACCCAAGAATTGAACCCACAACTACAACAGAATGGGCCTTCAAGCAAACTACATGGGTGTGATCGCGTAAGCTGACCAGTTTCCTGATAGCCAGTAGGTCTCCATGAGACTAGGTTTGCTTTTCGCCAAGCGGACCGGCAGCATGTCTGGCATCTGGCAACGTCCAGGTGCAGGCGGGTGCAGGCGGGCTTGCCTTAGGCGCACCTTTGGCATTAATTTGGCTGAGGTGTTCCAACAACGAGCTTAATGTTCCTTGGGTGCGAACCATCGAAAGTAGAAGTGTTTCCTGCCATTCACTTCTCCTCCGCAGAGTAGCAAGGACATCTGATTGGATGACGTGTTCTAAGGAGGAGCTTCTGGAGCTTCATGTTGGTTGGTTGCGAACTATTGAAAGTAGAAGTGTTGCCAGCCATTCACTTGCTCTCCGCGGAGTAGGAGGGACATCTGATTGGCTGACGTGTTCTAAGGAGGAGCTTCCAGAGCTTAATGTTGATTGGTTGCGAACTATTGAAAGTAGAAGTGTTGGCCGCCATTCACTTCGGCTTTGCGGAGTAGGAGGGATATCTGATTGGCTGACGTGTTACAAGGAGGACTTTTCTAAGCTTAATGTTGATTGGCTGTAAACCATTGAAAGTAGAAGTGTTGTCAGCAATTCCTTCCCTCTCCGCGGAGTATTAGGGACATTTCATTGGGTAACGTGTTCCAAGCGGGACCTTCCGAAGCTTAATGTATATTGGCTGTGAAGCATTTAAAGTAGTATTGTTGGCAGCCATTCCCCCTTCCTCTGCGGAACAACATGGACATTTTATTGGCTAAAGTGTTCCGAGCACAAGTTTGCTCCTTATTGGGTGGGAACAGTTCACTGTTGTCAGTCATTTTCTGACTCACTTCTTTTGGAGTATGGGAAAACAAAGTAGTAGAGTGGAGGGTAGGAACACTATTAACTCTGTACAGTGGTCACAGGGTGGTGGACGGATTGTGAAGGTAAAAATAGTTTTTTATATATTTTAAGGGCCATTCATATAATAGCCCTGGTGTATACAAATCGCGGTGGAAAAATAACAGTGTCTTGCGGTCTGCTTTTTATCAAGTTTACGGGTGGGATAGAACCCAGGAGCACTATTTACTTATAATGTGGTGTTTACTTTTCTGACGGGGAGGTGTGGTTGCGCAGCAAAAATTTCAGTCTAGGTTTGAAACAATTTTTATTTAGCAATTACAAATAAACTTTCTTCGGAAACTGACGCTGTATGTATCAAAGGGGTGACAAATAAAAATGAAATTTCATAAAATATCAGTTAAGCGTGGCGACACCCTCCTTTTTTCTGCTATAGTTTGTAAAAGTGTTGCCCCATATTCTTGATAATATGGGAGGGCAAAAGTAAATTTTTAGATACAGTAGAAAAGAAGTGCTACATTTCACCAAGAAATGTAATATAGCAATATTGCCTGGTCAAAAGCTTCAAATGGTTCTGAGATGTCTCGTAGCATCATAGTCCTAACAGCTTGGGCATTCAAAGTCACTTGGCGATCATCATCCAGTACGATCACTACCACTTCGGTTTGGCCTAAACCCTGCCTGCAAACCATGAAGACACCTACTAAATGTTTTAAATCCTCCTGAGCTACATTTGCCTTTAGGACCTTAGATGCAATAGGTAGCAGAGAAATTGAGTTGAACTTTTCTTACTCAGAGAGTTTATTTTAGCGATGAATTCAAAATAGCACTCTTTTATTCTACCGGGGCCATACCAAGGCAGAAAGATTGCTCAGAATTGGCCTCAAAATTATGGGAAGCCAGTCCACCAAGTATTTTAAATATTCAGGCTGGATACTTGTCACATTAAAAGTCTGATTTAACAAAAGAAAGAGTTGAAGGTGCATACTGATAATTCAAAGGCTTAACACTATTGAAGATGAAAGACAAAAGTCTGTGTTTAGTAACACCAGTCATACAATTGGCTGCCTGAGTGGCCACACTAATTTAGTCAATATTCTTAGCTAAAAAGGAGAGTGTCACAAAACCTTTAAAACAAATTGTGCACTATTTATATTAATAGTCTAGAGGACAAGATTTTTGTATTCCATTCTTAAGTGCTTATTTTTGTGTATTATTAGCCTGTAGGATCTAATTTTAAAAGCATTACTTTTGAACTTTCAGAACATCTGCTTTAAATAGTACCAAAATGGTTCCATACAATACTTTCTCTGAGGTTCCATGGGTTATGCCACCTGAATGAATGACCTTCACCACAGCCTAATGGCCGTATTTAAAGTTTGACGCCATCCATCACAGTGGCACAAGAGTACTGTCCACTAAATTTAGAGATCACCGCTGCTCACCGATGGTTTCTGTACCTTGAAAGGAACCACTGTCATGGCGGGTCAAAAAACTTTGGTGGACTGCCGCTCCTGATTTTAATGACCCATCCACCTCACCTTGGAGGTTTTCTGCCAGGGTTTAGGGGGGGGTCATTGTTTTTATTTTCTGTCCATCACCACCAGCGTTTTCCTGGTAGTAACGGATAGAAAACTAAATATCAGACTGCACACTCTAAATCGAGTTGGTGGTGTGATGACTTTACTCCGACAACCCTACTCTGTCAGAAGTAGCTTTCTGTCTCTTTCTGTGGGCTTCATCAAAAGAAAGCCTCTAAAAATGAGATGGGCAGTCCTTTAGTTTGGCAGCCTGGCAAACAGGGTATTCACATTTGTGACAGAGTACTCAGTCAGCCAAATCTAAAAGAACCCCTCAGTCACAGTGACAGCAGGAGAGAAGCAAGCAATGTGGATTTGGACAAATATATTTCAACTGGGAATTATCCAAAATCATAGTGAATGGCCCATCAAATGCTGAGTAAGCGATTAGTCGATGTCTATGATGGAAGCAGGAGGAAGCCAAGCAGCATCAATAGGCAAGTCAGATTCCTTTGACTGGATCGTGCAGTAGACATTTCAAGTCTGATAGCTACATAATCAGATCAAGCTGGCCGTTTATGGTCCAGCATTGTCATAGTCCCTCTCCCTCTAATTGTAAACCAGAGATTTAAAGTGTGACCTGACACATGGACCAGCTCCTGAACTAGTTGTGTGACTAAGGTCAAACACTACAGAGATAGACTTGTGGAAAAAACAGCAATCAATGTGTATAACATTCAATCACCTTTTCCGGGGCCGGCCTGGGAACCAAAAACAAAGGTTCAGCCCAGCCCCACATTACACTGACATAGCGATAGTAGTGAGAGAGCACACCATTTTGTAAGAGTTTTGGAGGATTGTGATAGTATAGTAAAAATGGTGCATTTACAGCACACTTTTTCTAAATATGTTGGCTTAAAGTCATAGAGTTTATAAGCAGCTCCAAAGGGCAGCATAGGTCCTACAAAGGCCCTGCACATTTCCCAACACTGCTGGGCCTATTGTATCACCAAAGGTTGGCAGTGTCCATTGTCAACGCTACATGGGTCACAAGCCCTACCACAGGCCTACCCCACTCAGGCCATTCCTTACCACATAATCCGAGTTGGGCCCCTGACAGGGCCAAGAGGCCCAGGACCTTCCATACCCTAAGATCATAAACTATCACAGAGCTTGTGCCTCGTTGGGCTGCAAATATGATTCTATTACAAAAACAAATTGACAAATGAGCACCACAGAACTTTCCAAACACAGAGAGTCACTGTGCTTAACAAAATACATTGGAATCTTTTCTATGCTGAAACCTCAATTTGTAGCAAAAAAAGTTGTGATGTCTCCAACTGTTCAAGTACCTGAACAAATACATTATCTGTCCTTCCATAGATCACTGATACACATGTATGTGTTTTTTCAGTCTGTAACACAATAATGCCAAAATATCTAAATCGAGTAATTCCTTTCCTCCAGCAGATTCCATAAAAATTAGTCACATATATACAAAGATTGTATCACACCACAGTTGTACACTCTTGCGGGAATAAACAGCTTGACAATGAAGAATGTTATTTAATAATAGTAGAACCTAAAAAGTATTTTGCAACCACTCTTTGAAATTGCTGTTTTTTTAATCACACACAATGAACAGGCTATTCAGCATAATCCGCATTGAAATATTTCTGTGCAGTAAACTCTTATCAGCCAATTTGTGAATAATTGTTCATAGCGCTTAATTTTAATAAGCGTCAATTGAAAACGTGTAACTGTATAAATAAGTGTTGTTTAGTACCATTTAATAAGTACCTGCTCTCTGTTCATCCATCCATCCGTCCCTTAGCCTGGAATAAGGAAATTGAGCAGGCACATGTGATGCAGACCAAATGCATAACCTGTACCAAACGCAACCCCCCATTGACATATTACTAAAAAAAAACGATTTTATCTTAAGTGCAAGTTAAGTATGTTACTTTTATGTTGGCAGCATGAATGAAACAGATGGTAAATCACTGGAGTCTAAAATACAAAGCCAACTGCGCTTGTAAATAGGACTGAAAAACACAAATGGCTTGATTTACGAATAAAAGAAATTTTCAAAAGGTGACTAATCCTTTTACTCCAAATCCTACATAAAGGGTGATGATTGGAAATTTCAAAACATGGTTTTACTTAACAGTCAGCAAAGGGCCACAAACAGGACAGTTAGGGCCAGATGTAGGTAAGTTCCATTTACTGATTCTAAAATACTGAATTTTACCGATTCTGTATTTCAGAATCGGTAAATGGTATGTAGGTAAGTATTCGGTAAAGTTTACCGAATCGGTAATAGTCGGTAATTACCGATTCGATAAATACCGAATCCGTAATTCCCATTCATTCCTATGGGCCTGAAGGCCCATAGGAATGAATGGGAATTACCGAATCCGTAAATACCGATTTGGTAATGGGGGAACACATTCAAGGGTGGCAGGGTGTCACATTGACACCCTGTTGCACCCCTGAATAGTGCATGGGTGCACATGTGGCAAACATACATGCCGTAAGGGCATGTATGTCTGCCACATGGCACTTTTGAAAAAGCACAAATTTGCTTTTTCAAAGGTTTTCGATATTTACCACCAACTTTTATTGGGTAGTAATACCGAATCCTTAACCATGCAATACACTCATTTGAGTGTTCACTACATTTCAGATTTAGTAATTTACCGAATTGGTATTTTAAGGAATCGGTAAGTTACCGATTCCTTAAATTACCGATTCGGTAAATTACCGAATCTGAAATGTAGCCACCTACATCTCAATAGCCTAATACCGGTCGATAACGGCCGAAATTCGGTAATTTCGGACGTTACCTACCAGTATTGGGCTACCTACATCTGGCCCTTAGTCACCAATTACAGAATCCTCTCTGGCCCTATCACACCATAACATGGTCAGAAATGTACTCCATCTGAGGGCTGGAGTAAATCGCTTGCCATCATGGGAAAAAGAGCGGAACACCCACAAAAATAGAGGGAATGTAGAGAGAAGGGGAATATTTTCCCATGGAGAGAAAACAATGAACAATAGATTGTAGAATTCCATAAAAGTGCCATATTTTCTCCAGATGAAATTGCACTGAGTACAATTATAGACCGCAGAAATGTCAATGCATTAAATAAAGATGTGAAACACTGCAAAAAGTGGAGCATTCCAGGCAGACTCCTGGAAAGTTTTGCAAATTTCATATTGTTGCACATCTACACCTATCAGTCGTCATAAACCTACCCATGTAGGTTTACAACTTTGTGATCCAGGCCAAGTACCAAATAGGGTCTATTCCGGCCCAAAAACACAAATGGTTGAGCACACTTTACATTATCTCCTTAAGTGTCCGCAAATAAAGCATTGGAAGCGGAAGTAGCTTGAAGAGATGGATAGTCAATGCGCACAGTTCCGCTTAGGCAAGCTGATAAATATGGAGCAACCTCTCAAATATTTTCAGGCTTTTAATATGTATAGACTTGTGTTATTGGCTAAGACAAAGTCAATTTTTTTTTATCAAGGCAGTAGCTATAAATATTCTTTAACAAAACACAATAAATAACTTTTTATTTCCAGCAGCCTTCTACTGCTTCACAAATGCCAAAAATGTCTATTCCAATATGATGGTGTCTGTAGCTGCCTCCTTAATGTTTTCTCTTCTGCAAATAGAATGGTAGTGCTCTAGTTGTATATTACAAATTTGTGGAGCTGCAATACTGTAGTACGCCTTCCCTTTGGCTCACTTGAGCATAACATCTAACCTGTTTCACCTGGACACACGACATACTAGAACTGTCTACACACCAGTAGCGGCTGCTACTGGTGAAGCGTGGAGGTGGAGGGGTTAAAAAAAACAAAAAACTCACTTACCTTCCAGCCGTCGCCTCTCCTCCGTCCAACGCTGGAAACAGGAGACGCACTGGCTCCCAGACTCCCCTAAGCCAATCAGGACTCTGACGTCACCAACACGACAGCAGCATCGTGACTAATCTGAGCGGCATAGTTCAGTGCTCAGTCAGGGAGTGGGAAGCTGTGCGTGTTCTCCACCCGGCTGTGCAATACAGCCGGGTGGAGAAGTGTTAAGTGCGCATGACAGTTTGGCCAGCCGCAGACGGCCGGCCAAACAATCATGCGCACTTAAAAAGTGCCCACCACTCCTTCCCCTGCTCAGTGGGCAGCCCAGCTCCAGCCTGCACCTTCCAGCACCTAAACTGAACCAGTACAGAAAAATAAAATGATAATAACATAGTATTATTATTAAATTATTTTTAATGTGGGGCAATGCTCCTCCGACTTAGCGGAGGAGCTGCCGCTGCTGCAAACTTCCTTTGTGCAGGTGTGCAGAGAAATGTCATGAGTGTATTCGGTCGTCAGCCCATGTTATCCAGACCCGTGATAGAAACAGAGGGTATTCGGCTGTCAGTACTTTCAGAGGCAAGTGATAATGGCTCCATTGTATGATTCAAGGTTGAAAACGAATACTCTTCTCTGAGGATTAAGCTAGTTAATGACGTGATGTACCTGGCTAGGTTTTGTTCTCTGTGAACTTCGCACAAGGATCTGTGAAATCCGAATCGTGTCTTGGTACTTCAAAAGCATATAGTACATAGGTCCCTTCTTTTTTGATGCCTTCTGTTTTGATTAGTACAAGATTCTTTTTTCAGATTACTCTTGTACCTTGTAATTCTATATCCCAGTTTTGTCATTGAAATGAAAGGCCATGGAATTAAAGCGGGACTATCAATTGATATCAAATTAACTCTGCGCACACCTGGTAATGTTCTTCAAAATGTGGGTTGCTAAAAAGAGGTTTGCACTTGATGCATTCAGGAAGTAATAGCAAAGCCTTGTTGTGCAACTTCCAAGCGCAATATCCACACGTTCTGTAATTTGCACAACTGCAGTGGAGAGGCTGGAAATAATTGATGCATTATTGGCAAAGCAGATGCATAATACAAGAAACCGGCATTAAGTGCCCTGCAAATGTAACAAATGACCCCTAAGTCCCCATGCTTAGCATTTTTTTCTCACCTTTCTACTGATTATCAATCGATTTATCCACTTCTATAGAATCGAGCTGCGGAAACTTCGACCAGAAATACCTTATACGAGATCAACTTAGTACACAGCTAATTAGCTAAGACAGAGTGCATGTACCACAGAGGTGCTTGGAGTTTTGAGTTTTGAGCAATCTCGCAATGTGATGAAGAGACAGCAGCACATTAACAGAGATAAAACAAAGATAACATAATTATGCATAGTAATGTGATACTATATATTACTTTTACATAAAAAAGTTTTGAACATGAACTATTATTACACATGCCAACAAATCACACAGTAAATCATTCACCAGGAATTAGCTCTCTGAAGCAACTGGAAGTCCACGTCAGCACAATATAAAATGATAGAACAAAACCAGTTAAGCCATATTCATAAGAAGTCTAGTCATATGATCAGACGTCTTCTCGTCAGTTCAGCTGGATAGATCAATTACTTTTGCCCTGTTTGAAAAACTTGCATTGTGACCACCCCCCTGCAAGAATCCACTTCAAAGCCTGTTTGTGATCTATTAGGTACGCGATCCGAGTAAACCTAATTACTTCGACTCCAAATGCAGCATGTGCAGTGACACCGACACTCCAATTCTTTTTGACAGTTTGCTCAGGACCATGTTTTGTGGGGAGAGGGCAGAAATGGTATTTATATGATGTATCCCTGTTTAGAAAAGCAAAGATGAGTAAAGAAACAAAATAATGTGACCCCAAGTATATACCAGTGACTGAGAGTAATTTAAGCATTTCATTCATCACTCTTTGTACCACCCACACTGCCAGAAGCATCTCCATTGCCAGACTGTAAATTTGATAGATTCACAAAAAGGGAACTCGTCAAGGATGGAGGCTTCGAGAAGGAACAAAGCTGGGCACATCAGACTTGCACAACGGTGGCCAAAATTCAGAAAATATCTCAAACCCCGGGGGCGTGGCTTTACCTGCCTGCAAAATGGCCGCACTCTAAGTGGGCTCTGCCGGCCAAGATACAAAATTCGGCATAATCGGACACACTGAAGGACCCTACCCATGCTAAACAAGTGAGAAAGTCAATCTGCAGTAACGCAGAGGCACACAACTGCAACGGTGGCCTCTCTCCGTAGTGGTCTGCGCCAGGTGGCGACTGGCGACCCCCAAGAGCAGAGGCCTACTACACGGCCTCCCTGTACTAATTGCTCTGAAGGGATCGTGAGTGAAGAGACAGCCGGGTGAGGTCCAGAGCAGCCGTAGATGTGCGCTGGCGCTGACGGAGTAGTTTGAGCAGCGTGACGGCTGGACTCGACTCCAGAGTCCCGAGGACTGCAGGCAACCCAAAACGCAGGAGAGACTCCTGAAACACCTAGTGGGTCAGCGACCGGCAGGACGACCGGTGTGAGCCCCTCACCCCACCTCCCCCTGCCAGACCTGCACCTGGGACATCGCCTGATTTCACCCTGGAGACTCCCAGCTGGCTATCGACAATCTTGGGTGCCAAGTGACCGCGATCCATAATCGGTCTGCCCACGCGCCTGGTAGCTGCGAAACTAGTGTAGAGGGAGATACCTGCAGATCAAGGGAGCCATGACTGCTGTGACCTGTGGCGGTGGGAGAGGGAGCGCAGGGGTCTAGTGCACCTCGGACCTCGAGTTGGATGCACCCTGTGATGTGAGTGTGAGCCACTGCAGGGGAGCTGGCAGGCAAGTAGAGGTGTTGCCATCCGGACCTCCCCCTTGATCCAGCTCCCCGATGCACAACCAGCCAGACGAAGATACCCAGTGAATGGTTATTGCCCCGAACCCTTGTGGCCAGTACATCGCATGATTTTACAACGCATGCCATTACAACACATACCATTGCAACGCATAATACTTTTAGGACAAAAATAGGGTAAGTGTTGGATAGTGTAGGAGTAAAAATTACTATTCCCGCTCCAGTGAGTGCAACAGTAGGGTAAGTGTTGGATAGCGTAGGGGTAAAAATTACTATTCCCACCTCAGTAAGTGCAACAGTAGGGAAAGTGTTGGATAGTGTAGGGGGAAAATTATTATTCCCATATACATCAAAACAAAAACCCACCCTAAAACTAAAAAATCTCCATGACTTACCTTATAATGCATTGTAATGGCGTGCGTTGTAATGGTATGTGTTGCAATGGTATGCGTGTAGTGACATGCGTTGTAATGGCATGCGTTGTAATGGCATGTGATGTAAAGGCAGTTGTGTTGTAACTGTTGCGTTGTAAAGGTAGTGTGTTGTAATGACTGCCTTGTAATGGTTGTTTCCCAGTTTTGACTCATTTAAGGTAGCGCAGAGGGTTAAAATGCCTGCTGTGAAAAGCATAGACTATGCAGATCACAAAACAGTATTTTATGTGCATAGCTCAGTGGGTCAGTGCTTTTGTCGCAGAAATAATTTTTTTGCAATGCAGTTCATAAATTACAATCGTAATTCAGGTTAGAAAGTTATGTTTTTGTCCCAGTCTTTCAATATCCTAAATTTGCTAAAAAGTGTTTGTGTGGGTAGAAATAAATTCTCATTAGTAAAATCAATCCTAATCGCTATGTTACGATCTGAATCCTGTTTGTGCTTCCCCATACCAAGCACTTTTAAAAAATGCCTACCAGTATAGACAACATGTGAATCCTACACCTTGTAGTCTCACTGGTCTTATGCAGCACTTTCTATTTACACATGTATGATTCATTGACTCTGTATGTGTGTGTGATGTAAAATGCTCGGACACCCTAGACTGGTATGAGAGACGCTATAAAACAAATTAAATACATGTGAGAGAGGGGCTATGGAGAGATGAGAGGCACTGTTGGAGGGTGATTGTGAGGCAATCATTGAAGAGCCCCAATAAAGATTGCCATATCCTGGTACACTGTAAGGTCATCATTTACTATGCTTTAAAAACGAATACAATTGAATATCTAAAGAAAAATGTGTTGTAGAATGCACCATTTTTGCCATTTTTGCCCATATTTTCTATGGGGGAGAACTCCCCCAAACTCCCTTAAAATGGTCAGGCTTGCTCACTATGCACTGTATGTGGCTGGTCTCATAAAATATGCTAGGGCTGCTTTGGGTTCCAGAATCTGCAGGAATCCACAATCATCCTATAATTCAGCGTTCCCCCACTTGTCCCGATAAAAACGCTATTCCACTTCTGTGACTGGGCTTATTGCCTGCAACAGGAAAAAATCAATCCAGGTCCTGTGGGAGTAATTGTGATGCACTGAGAGTAAGAGGAGTTCTGTACTAAGAGAAGTAGGAAACCGATCTCTGATCTCTGCTGTGGCACTATTCTATGTACACATTTACTACTGGCTCTTCTTATGAATCACCCTGTCACAGCTTCTCTGTCTTTAGCTTCTTGTAACCCTTTCACTTCCATTGGCAAACACCACAGATATTTCATGGTAGTCCATCCTCCTATGCATTATACTGTGATCCCCCCATGCCTGTGGAGTGCTGAGTACATGACCTGAATAAGTGATAAGAACGTATGTGTGAAGCCTCCTTTGTAGGTTGCCCTAACTACTGAATTAACTCAAATAATATGTAACATGTAAATCTTCTCTGTTGTTTTATTCCTCTGTGTGGTGAGGTAATGGTAAGACGTGTGAGGTAATATTAGAGTGTGCGAGCATGGGATGGAATGCATGGAATGAGAGCAAGCTGAATGTGGAGTTGTGCAGGAGCTTGGAGCTCACGAGCCGCAATGATGGAGAAAAAACGCTATGTTGTAAAGGCTGCTGCAGAATAAAGTATCTAACATACGGAAGTGCCTCTGTCCTCATTGCAATGTATGGGATCAAACAAGACGTGTGCAGAAGACATCTCACGAGGCTTGAAGAAGACAATTCTACAGATAAGTGGATGGATCTGTCCGTGTATGCCACTGGTGTGTTTATTACTCTTACAGGCAAGTTTTGTGAGCGAGGCGGTAGCAGTTGAAAAATCTCACCACTTTACGTCACATGCAGCAGAGTTACTGTGCATGTCAGTGATGTCGGACAATGCACAGGAGAAAAATTACGCAGATATCACATTGCGTACCATTGCATGCTGGCACTTAGGTGTATGTTTTTGATTTATATGGCTCTTCATTGCAATCGGAGTGCACGGAGGCAGCATATCGGCACAGCGTTTGCTGCAGAGGAAGCATTGGAACACTTTGTCAAGAGTTAAAAGAACTAGTTAAGAATGGGTTAATCAAACAAGTAGAGTCAGCAGAATGGGTTTCACTCTTGGTGGTTGTCAGAAAATCCAACAAAAAGGTCAGGTTATGTGTGGGCCTTGGAAAATTAAATTGAAACCTTTTGGTTGATCAATATCCGTTTCCCAGGATGAACGAGATGTTGGCAAGCACTAAGGGCGTGCACTAGTTTTCAACACTGGACTTAAAGTCT
Source organism: Lissotriton helveticus (assembly GCF_964261635.1). NCBI lineage: Eukaryota > Metazoa > Chordata > Amphibia > Caudata > Salamandridae > Lissotriton > Lissotriton helveticus. Next base: position 391,867,274 of record NC_136060.1, on the reverse strand, counting down.
GCCTACTACCAGGTGCAATTGCATCATGCATGTAGGAAGTTAACCACATTTATCACACCAATTAGGTGTTTCCAATTTTTAAGAGTTGCATTCAGACTTGCGTCAGCAGCTGCCATGTTTCAAAGACTCATGGGCAACTTTTTGTAAGGTATTGGAAAAGTTATGTTCTTCCACAACATCCTGATAATGGGTGGGACCAAAGAAGAACACGATGATAAGTTAAGACAAGTCCTGAGAATATTGGAACGGAAAGGCCTCATTGTGGAATTTGGGAAATGCAGGTTTGCCAAAGAAGAAATAACATACTTGAGTCACAATATTAGCGTTAGGGGGATTAAGCCCAAGGAGGCGTTAATTGATGCAATTTGTAATGCTCCCCACCCTCAAGTAAGGAAGTTGTAAGAGCGTTTTTGGGATTAGTTGAGTTTTACTCAAAATGTATATGGAATTTTGCAGAGAAAGCAAACAGTAATTGAAATTTGATTTTAAAAAAGGGTCGAATTTAAATTGTTTTTGGAGTGTCTAGTGAATTTGTTGCTCTTAAAACAAACATTTGTAAGGGTTTGAAGAGTTTTGACCCCCAATACAAAATATATGTCACTATGGATGCGAGGAAGAAAAGGTTGGGGGCTGTGCTTTCCCAAATGGATGAGCAGGGCAATGAGTAGTCTGTTGCTTTTGCCTCACACGCTCTTTCACCAGCAGAAGAAAGATATGCGGTCATAGAAAGAGAGGCGTTAGCGTGTGTTTGGGGTGTGACTCTTTTTACACAATTTGTATGGGTTTACAATATTACACTTAAAACTGATCCCTGTAACAAAAATTCTTACCACCATTGGATTTCCAAAGAGCTTCATCTCGGCATATTGATAAAACTATTAGATTTTACTTATGAAGTAAAATACATTCTAGGTGTCAACAACAGGATTGCTCATTTCTTGAGTAGCATGCCTGTACCGGCAGAGGACTGTTGTAAGAGTTTTCTATTTGTCGGATGTGTTGCAGGTGTTTTTGATGAAGTAATAATGGGCATTATTAAAGAGAATTGGATAAAGGTATTCTTTTTTGAAAGAGTAGTGAATATTTGCACTATGTATTTACAAACTGTTACATCAGTAGTAATCTTAAAAATATTTCTGTATTAGTCAAGTTTTTATTTGTGTTTATATTTAAGGGGGAAGATATGTGGTGAGGTAATGGTAGAACGTGTGAGATAATGGTAAAGTGAGCGAGCGTGAGGTGGACTGCGTGGAATGTGCACAAGCTGGATGCGGAGTTGCGTAGGAGCTCAGAAGTTGCAATCTGAAATGATGGAGAAGAGCCCTATGTTGTAACGGCTGGGGCTGAATAAAGTATCTAACTTACAGAAGTGTATCTGCCCTCAATGCAATAATTTTCAATTTCGAATAAAAACAATTTGCAAGATAAATCAGGATTTTCTATCTTTCCAGTTCTATACTGTGAAGTGGAATTTATTAGGAGGGGTATGAAGCTATTTGCGGATGTGAATGTGTAGCAATAACCGGTGTTTACCTAATAAGAGCAGACCATTCTTCCAAAAGCTGCAGTTTGAAGGGATTCAGGTTTTTTTCATGCATTGCTAATTCCCATTTTTGGTTCCTTTCTTTAGCACCTACACACATAAGAAACACAACTCTGCAACATCTTTTTTTATTATTACTAAGGGAGTGGGTGGTCTGGGGAACAGAGGAACTGCACTGCATGTTGCTTCGGAATTTCTCATTTCCATATGAACTAAAGATGGATGTCCTTTACTACACAGAGATAAAGGTGGCGCATCTCGGTTTATTTTCCGACCGCCGCATTACAATGCTGACGGTCGGAAATTAAACCGGCCGGTCATTCCAGCTGCCTTGTGACGGGCTCAAGCAGCACGTCGGCCAGTCGGAGGCCAGCCCATAATCCCAAAGGGCGGCTTTTCCGCAATGGGCATTACAATAATCAGTCTCCAGCAGTCTTTCCATGTCGGGCTTTCCGACATGGAAAGCCTGTCGGAGAGCGAGTATGGGGACCATTAGCAGGGTCCCCTTGCCTCTACAGCCTCCAGGTGTGCCCTGCTAGCGCTAGGTGTTCATCCCTGCACCGTGTGGCAGGCACCTTGAGGTAATCAATAACAAATGCAATATTAACTTTGATTGATAACCCACAGAGGGCGATCCTAATTTAGCACAAAAAACAAAAGTTTGAATGAGGGTCTAGGGGCAAGATTAACGACCTACATACAGACACATGCCCCTATGATACGTCCTAATAACAATGAGTGTCTGAGGGTCAAGAGAAAAGGAAAGGTTCAGATGTGTATACAGGTTTAGAGCACAACTGGAGATGACAGAAATTGGTGAAAGTGAGAATGTGTGGCAAAGAGCACTACATTCCTAAGGTTGGAAAAAAGTACCCATCAGTTCCCACTCGGTACCGCCCTTTGTCATCATATGGGCTCTCCGTAACCCAGGAGAAAGTGCTGCCTGTCACAGGATTTATTGTGACAGACAATCAACTAGTACTGAATATATGTTTTCATGGGTGATACCAAGAGATGTCAGGTGTCAACGAAAGGGGTAACTGATTTGCAGTGCAGGAGTGTAGAGTGAAAATGTGAGGTATATAAAATTGGATAGAGATGTGTAGAAGGTAGAAATGTAATAGTATCTCTCAATTCTTCCAATATTAAAAGCAATATGATATACTAACAGATTTAACAAAATATCTGTTTGCAGGAGGGGTCGACATGTTTCAGCATCTGTGGCAACTTAAATTACGCCACTGCTTTCATCAGGACCAGTATGTATATGCTACTGCAATAATTAGTAAAACATTATATCACCTGTGTGTTTCAGGTCATACTCAGTATCCTCCAGAATACTGAAGAATCGTTGCGCCCAAGGACAGGATACACAAAGAACCACAAGGGGAAGGAGAAGAAAGGGGGACAAACATTACAATGCTGTCACAACACATGATACGTTTTGTTCAATGTGCCACTAGAGTATGGTACAAATTCCCATTACACAAGTCGAAAATGTGCTTACCTAATAGGTAGGAGAATAATGCATCACCCCACCTGGCTGCAGCTCAGGTGAGTGGAGCACCACTCTAGTTGAAAGACAAAACAAACATACATAAAATTACAAACTTGCTAATATGTTAATTATAGAGAAGGTGGTAGATGGTTTACCAGGGTGATCCTTGTTGGTTAGATCACGTCATTATTCATTAGCCAATATCACACGTCCCTAGTGCACGTTCTCTTATGGTAGTAGTAAGCAAAAGGCAGTCTCTGATAAGTCGAGTGGCGTCAGGAATCACTGTTCATAGCCAGACATGCCATGTATGAGTTCTATTATGACGATTGTCGGTAATGATAAGCCATGCGCCAATTGATAGCATCTTAGGACATAACGGGAAAAGTATGTAGTAGCGCATTCAACCGAAGGTCTACTGGTTTCATAACTCAATCACTCGCTGTCTAAAGATTTGTGTGCAGTCGTCTGCTAAGGTAGTCTTTAATTTGCATATGTAATGGTTGAGAAATTACAAAATAAGTGGCACAGTACCCTAATATAAGGGTAAATGCTGTTAAAACGTCGGTCATGTGCTGTCAATAGGTATTTGCTTACACCGATAGCAGCGGCGAAACAGTGCAAATCCCTGATTAAACGATCATAGCGAATGTCAGAGCGCCAGCGCAAATTACAAGTGGTCGCCTAGTTCTGACACTAACCTGTCCGTCAGTACACCTATGCGTCCCTCTGAGCAATCTGGGGGGGGCGCCGGTCTGAGTTTGATCGCCATTTTTGTTATGCCAGATGGTGCAATCACGTGTTTCAGAACGCCACATGACACAGAACTACAAAAACTCAATGGCTTGATGGGAGTTGTAGTCCTTCAATGCAAACAAGCATTATAGTCAGAGTGGATCTTAGCATCATTTGTCTGTCTCATGGTATTAATTACAAATTTGAACATTATAGAAACTATGAAAGCTATAATGTGATGTAGAAGACGTGGTGCGATCATGTGTTTCAGAACGTCGCATGACGCGGAACTACAGAAATTCAATGGCTTGATGGGAGTTATAGTTCTTCAATGTAAACACATGTTATAATAAAGTTTCTATTTTTGAACAAATGCCTAAGTTTTAACCATGCAGTATGGATCTTAACATCATGTGTCTCTCTAATGATATTAAAAAAGAAATTAAGCATTATAGATACTGTGACAGCTATAATGCGTGTGGAAGACAAAGATGTAGTACACATACCGTACTCCGCGTAGAGACCATACGCGTGACTAAAAAGTCTAGGTATCATGTTTTACCAGATTATTAATTTTAAGGGTTCATAAGGGGTTCTACTCCATTGGCCACTATAATATAGTATCAAAAGATGGCATATTTAGAACAAATTGTCTCTCAGGCCACCTTGCAGTTATCTTGTACCGAACGGTGCGTCTATAGTATATTCATTTATAAGCACCCTTCCCTTTCTATGTAAAAAAGGGGCAGATAGGCAAGTGAGAGATCAATGATGTCTATAAAAATAAATAATAAAAATAAAATTAAAAATAATGGAGGTCAATCCTTGATGTATATTATGACTTGTGACCCATTGATGTTTGGCTCGTTAACTGGATTTGAGCTCTATCTATGATGCAATAACCATAGTGTTTAGCTCCTACAATGTGACCCATGCAATTAAGAATTGATCTTGCCTTTCTTATGTCATGTTGGTCGTACTGTATATATAGTGTGTGATCTCATAATGACATCCACGGTATTTCTTCATTAAGTCCGTCTTTGTCACTGTTCAGTTTGTAAACCCATTTTTGTTCCTTGGTAAATAGATACTTTCCGATGTCAGCAACATGATCAGATATGTTGGGTTGCTCAAGAACTGTCCATTGGAAATCTGTCGGGCCATGCCCAACCTCCAGAAAGTGGGCTGTCAAGCGTGTGGCTTGTTTCCGGCACCGAATAGTGCTTTTATGTTACGAAATCCGTAGCTTTATTTTTCTTGTCGCCATACCGACATAACGTAATTGGCAAGGACATGTGATCATGTAAATTAGGTTATGGCTGTTACAGTTGATAAATTTCTGCTTTTGCCAAGCTCTGTTGGTACCAATGTGCACACTCAAGGACTTACATGTCTGGGGACACGCTGCACATATCCCACATGGGTGATGACCTTCCACCGCAGGGAGGTCCCATAGGGTACCTACTGGTCGTGATATCCTAATTTAGCATCATTGCAGTTTATCTGTTGCTGTGTATCCCAGTTTTATGTGTACTTGCTATTACTTTCAAGATGTTTTAGATGTTTATACAGCCAGTACAAATAACTGCTTAGTAACAATAAAAGAGGGAAAGCAGTACCCTTATGGCCATGCCACTGCTGAGCACAAGTAAGGCCTGGCCCACTTAAACTCTGCTGTCAATATTAAGAAACCACAACTACAAATCCCAGCATGCATGGTGCCATTAATTGATAGAATGCAAACACCCACTTGCCACTCACTCTTCTATGATTCATCCTAAAAATAGATGTCTGGTAGGCATCTTTTCATTGACTAGTATTCGTGTATTCAACTTAACATAAAGTGGGAAATATTAGAATAGCTTTTTGCTATGTATATAGTCTGTATGGATATGGGTGTCGGTGTGCGTGTTCTCTGTTTTGAAATTCAAACACAACATGTAGTCATTAATTACAGAAAATGAACAGGCATCTATAACAAGCCAGTTTGTTTCTAGTTTTGACAAGAATATTATTGGGGATGTAACTATAGTGTAAAATGATATATCTGGTAGTAGTACAGAAGCAGGATTTGTAACCCTGTGCTTACTAGAATACCAAACTCGTAGGCGCACCACCCTTATGCCCAAAGGGACTGGTGTTTTTGAACAGGCAACATTTGTTAACAACACTTGCTTTTCTGTTTCCTTTGTGCTCCGAGCACAGCATATAATTTTCTCAGACCGCCTTGCATCTCCTGTTTTTTCCGACCACAAACAAGCCTTTCGAAAGCCTGTGGAGTGAAATTTGGTAAGTCTCGCGGAACCCGCCTCCGGACAAAGAATGTCAGGGTTTGCCGCAGAGGTTCAGTGAGAGACAAGCTCGTCACATCCTCACTGTTGTTTTCGGTCGCATTTTCACTTTGCGGTGAGCTTAGAAGTGACACCGAAATAAAACGAAAGCCGCTAGCACTCACAAACGTCTCGAGTCTCATTTCAGCTACGCCTGTGGGCCCGGACCGGCGCGGTTCACCGAGTGCTGACGCCTTGTGTGGTTCTGCGCCTCTGAGAGGGAGGCCTACATGTTCCAGGCTCTTTTATAAGCTCGCAAAATGTATATATATTTTTTTCGAGCACAAATGAACATTGTGAGTTACGGCCGAGGAGGCAGGGGGTCGGTCCCAAAAATAAATCTGTAACACAATCTTTACACCGCTGTATATTTTCTTCTTGCAGAAGATGGTGGGCACGAGACGTTACTGCGTGGCGTGATCCCGAGAGGCGCCAATGCACTCTGGTACCGTTATCGCAGTGTTTACTTTACTGGGTCACATTTTGTGCAGTGCACTCAAGTCACGAATGTGGAGCCCTGAATATAATGGACACTTTTCTCCAAACGAAGTTAAAAAGAATAAATAGCCCATGGATAACTTTATTCATTCTAAACAGCAAGTCGCTTCACAATGTGCAGACTGTTGAGTTTACATCGGGCTGACAGGGCGCGAGGTGTGACCCACAGGATGGCGCGTGACCGCCTGGGCGCCCGGAGAAGGGCTCCTCTGTAGTGGCCTATCTGTGGCACCAAAAAGTCCCAGGGTCCTGCATGTTGTGTGCCCAACAGAACCCAGCTGGTGGGATTGTGAAGGCTTTCAAAATAATAATCACATTCACGTCTCCGAATGAACTGAGGGGTAAGAGAGCTTCCTGGCGCTTTCTCGTAGATTGTTTTTCATTCTGCTTAAAGGCACCTCTCATATAAGACGTGTTGTTGTAATTGTAATTGCATTAATATAGTGCTTACTACCGCTGGCGAGGCGTCGAAGCGCTTTTCGGCGAGTAGCACGCTACTCCGGAACCCAAAGAGAATTAGTGCTGAATTAGTATAGGGAGATATTAAATTAATTTGCAGGGTGGCCATGTGAGTTTGTTATTTGGATTGAAAAAGGATAGTGGAGAGATAGACGAGGGAAGGGTTTGTATTTATATAGCGCTTGCTTCACCTGATGAGGTGATGAAGCGATTTTCTGTGGGTAGCACAGAAGCTCCGAAACCCAAACAGGATTAGTGGTGGAGGGGGAAGAGTCACGGGGAAGGGAGATCCGAATAGTAAAGGAGGTTTGAGATGATGCAAGGAGAGAAGAGTCTAGAAAGGGTAATTTTGGGGATCATAGTAGTGGAATGGGGTTTGAGATGAGTCAGAGTGGAGGTCGAGGATATATTGAGAGAGGTATATGGTAAGATATAGGTAATATATGTAGATTTACTTTGCATTGAATACACTCAGACTCTAAAGTGTTGCTGTACTTTACTCAAATGTATAAATTGTTTGTTGCAGGAAATGTGAGGGAACCTACATATTTGGTCAGGCCTAGAGACAGCTTTTTGACCAACTTCATGGTTTCCAGAACATTTTAAATAAAATGCATACATGTACACATACATGTACACATGCATAAAAGAGCTTTCAGTCACCTTTTTTTATCCATTCGTCTGTTACAGTACCATACACATTTTGCTTTCGCCCACCACAGTCTACATCATGGGCAGTGGGTTAGTCCACTTCATCCGCTGGCTGCCTTCACTGTGAGTAGCGTCATTTTGCTCTTACACGTGCACATTCACCACAAAAGAGTCAATTTACATCCCTGAGCTGGTAGACCCAATCTGTGCTTTCATTTTTGTGATGAGTAAGTTCTGTGATGGTTCATTTTTTATTTATTTAAAAAATAAATTTGCAAACATTTGTGTCACCCTTAAGCATTTTTACTTTGTAATCCTTTTTTTACATTTTTTTATGCCTATTGCATATTTTGGTGTTGAGGAGGAATAAATAAATACATCTTGTAGGCATTTTGCCAGACCTATTGGCACATATTTTAGGTTGAAGACATCTCTTTTAGAATGGTGATTGAAATGCTATTTGTAGAAAGTCAATGGAGCCTTCATCTTCTGCAGTAGAAATTACAGTTAGGTGCTTACCTACTAGAAACTTTGCCATGAGGGCTGGGTTGTGGCATTGGAAAATTGTGGATTGCTGCTGGTCTCTGGTTTGTCTGGGCCCGGGGTAAGGCCTTTTTCCAGTAACTGGTGATGCTTATTCAGAAAGCAGTTGGGTGCATGCACTTGTCTTGCCTATTGTGGAGGCCCCTCAGTGTCATTCCCCTTGGGAATTGCTGGTCTGAGGTGTGCCCATGCGTGTACAGAAGCAGCAGTGAACCTCTGGTGTGGTGTGGCTCACTGGTTAGAGGCAGCAGACCCAGAAGCAGAGGACGGGCCGGGACCAGGGTTCAATTCCCGACGCGGTAGGGTCGTGGACCAGGGTCAGCGGACTCGATAATTCTCGCCTCGGTGCCTACTCTAATCAGGGATCACACTCGGCAACTCTGGGCATTAGCTTGCCTCATCTCCACAACGGCCCCCCACATACGCCGGGGATGCCTGGTTTCACCTTGGAGATACCCAGCAGGGACCATCTCACAGGGAAAGCCAGGACGGGTTCCCCAGCGGTCTACAGCACGGAGATACCCCATGTGGGGTGATTCAGGCGCTTTACAAGACACCATTACATTACATTACCATTACATTACACCAGCCTGGTGTACAGTGTTGTTTGCTCCAATTAGGAGGCTCCAAGAGAGGTCGGTTGTGCTTTGCTGCATCCTGGACTCTTCTGCAAATCTAGTGTCTTAGCTGAAGGCGGCACCAACTCATTCGCAGTGGGTCATCTAAAAATAGCATTACATAATGGCCTGGTATGGTACAGGGCTAGGGGAACTACAATGACATAATCAGAGACACTAGTTAGCAACCCTGCGTGAGAAGGAAAAACAGAAACTCTGAAGCGCAAAACAGCACTTCTGTAGTAGAAAGTGGATGGCAAATGCCCGTCTTACTTGTAAAAACACAAAAACTGGAGCTATCTAACTATTAAAAAAATGAGTTACTACCTGGTGCACAGAAAATAACTTGTGTGTTGGGAATACCAGAGGACCCTAATATTTAATATTTCTGTAAGTAATGGGTGCGGCCATAATATATCTTCATGATTGCTTGGAACAAACCTATCTGGTTATGGGCGATTTAAACACCCGGTATTGGGCTGCTTTATTACACAATAGTGAGAAAGGAGAGACACGTCAGCGGTGTTGTACTTAGTATGGAGGCGTGACTGAGAAACTGCCACCAGGAGCTCATTTCAGAGTCCATCACTGACCATAAACCTAGTTTATGACCAGAAATGGTTCCACGCATGGCATGCATGCCTAAATGGCTGTAGCATTGGCTAATTATACACAATGACTGCGTATAATTGAGTAGTAGTAAACCACACACAAGGGGAAGGGAGTAGGAGGATCAAGCATGGTTTACCTTGAGTGTTTGTGCACACACAAACATCTGTGTGTGGCATACCTACTCTCCTCTCTGACTACTTCCCACCTTGGAACTGGTTGGGCTGTTACTCCAGCAATAGACTGCAGTAACTTCTGAAATGGGCATAGGTTTACTCCACCAGTCGGCTGAAATAATTCCTCTTCGATGGAGAAAGAGGATCAGGACAACCCAAACATTGAGGAGTTGTAGAGGTTCCAAATAAATTGGATAATTATTATACTATAGGTTCATAATACAGGGTATTACATTTGGTAAATACTCTGAGCTGTTGATTAACAATCCTTTAGTTTATACAATTGGAAAGCAAGGGCCTCATGCAGAGTTTGGCAGACGGCTACTCTGCCACAAACGGGACTGATATCCCTTCTGCTGTATTACAAGTGCATTATATCCTACGGTCCAAAGTTGTGATTTGCCCCTTTTTGTTTCTATTCACAGTTGAAAGCATGTCAATATTCAATATAGTTGTAAGGATCTAATGGAAATCTTTAGAATTATGAAAAAATATTTTCTTTAGTTTTTATGATTTTTATGTGAATGTCATCCAGGTGCAGGTATTGTTTTATAGTAGGTTTGTTACATTAAAAACAATAAAGTGAAACTGAATCTGTGAGATTCTGCTGTTGTGTTCTATATGTCATGTCTCTTCTGACGACATGCAGTGACATAATTTGCTGCCACCTCTGCTGTTTTCAGTATTTCCCCATGAATGAAGCAGAATTTTGTCTCATCAGTTTCTTCTGAAAGTCTTCCTTTTCTTTTCAGAATATGGAGAAATAAGTGTCATTGTGGGCGGTGCAGTGCAAAAAAAGGATCTCTATTTGGCGAGTCTTCCCTGAGATTAACATGTTGGACCATATTCAGGTCTCCTGCAAACCTAAGTCTTGTGTGTGCTGTGTAGCTTTTCCACAGCTGTGTCTCACAGACATTTATGTTATGTTAAATTAAGCAGTTTTCATACAGGGCATGCTTGCCAAATACATGACCGCTTGGTGCAGAGGTTGTCGATGGATGTGGGTTTGCATACAGCATTAGGAGCTCTGTGATGAGATTTCCGTGCACAGTCTACTGAATAAGGATTTTCTAGGACCAACCTTGGGTTCCAAAGAGACGCATCTTCCTGTATTTGCTTTCCAATATTGTGATGCTGACAGAGGATGCTGCTTTGAGGTGTGGGCAATGTGGCTTCATAGTCTAATGAATATTTGGTTTGACTGTTTGGCTAATTGGCAGCACCGCTGGTGCAGAATTAACCTTTGAATACCAATCGGTGGTTCACAGCCGTAACCTCCCGAGCAGTGAGCACGGAAATTCCTATGGGACAATACCACACCCCACCCCCCTTCAAGGATCTCATGCAATAAATGTGTCCATTCTATATACAAGGTTTTGCCTGGCAATGACCAACAGCCGCCTCTTTTATTGGGTAGCACACAGCGTTGTGGTGAATGACTGGATAACCCCTTCGCAGCGGGGGTAATTCCCCGCTGTGCTGGGGGCGGGGGGCGCGCACAGTGCCCCCTGCTCATGAGGAGCTCAGCTCGTCATGAGGCACAGTGCTCTTGTGCTCATGACGAGCTGAGCTCGTCATGACCACACCCGTTTCCGTGGAACGTTCAGCACAGCAGGGGAATTATCCCCACATGTGAGCGTTCCACGGCTCATGACGAGCTCAGCTCGTCATGAGCACACGAGCACTGTACCTCATGGCGAGCTCAGCTCGTCATGAGCATAGAAGGTGATAAGCGAAGAATGGGCACACCGGGCCCTTGGACTAGAGGTCCTCCTGAACGGGTGTGACAATCTTATGGACATGCTGTACTGCGCACCTATCCCTCTCTCGCTCCTGCAGATCACTAAAGTGGTATTTCTGACCAGGAGGGCTGCCCTGTGCTGGGTGGGGTAGGACCGGTAGGTGACCATGGAGACTCCACTGTGGACCGGCCAACGGCTGGACTGGGTGGCGCAACTGGAGAGGTTCATGGGGTGGGACAACACCAGCATCTCCTGACTGGGTGATATGTGGGAGGGGACCACATGAAGTCCTTTTAGGACCTCCAAAAAGCATTCTCCCTCCACAAATCATATTTTTTCCTTTACCTCCAACTCCCCCACACAGTCACTGAATACCTGGAGGTACTGAATGGACCCCCGCTTACAATCCCCTAAAGGCCAGGCTTATGGGCCAAGTAGATTAAGGAGATATCTACAAGGTTTAAAGGGCCTTGGTCAATCACTCCCCCTTTACACTACCACCCTTGAGGGAACTTTAGGAGGGGTGGTTGGACCCATTGGAGGAGGTGGAGTGGTGGGAAGCACGTATGGCATCCTGCACATTGGCTATTTCCGCTAGGTTACATTTCATCCACTTGAACTATCTCCACTGTGCCTACTATTTGCCCAGGAACCTGCGGAGGGCCCAAAGGCTCCCCAACCCCGCATGCACTAGATGTGGGCAGGAATTGGGGCAATTCTACGACATGGTTGGGATTGCCCTATTATCCACAAATATTGGGTTTCTAACATTGAGGACTCTGTCTGAGGGGCTGGGCCAGCGCCTTAGATTAACCCCCAAGGTTTTGTTGCTGGGCTGCTAGATGACTTGGGGGGCATTAGAAGGGAAAGCACGTTAGTGGGACTAGACACATTGCTGGAAAAACGAAATGTGGCCAAGTATTCAAAGTCACCAGTGGCCCCTAGGTTGAAGATGTTGTTTGATGTTTGATGTTTTGTGGTTTTTGTATAGCGCACATACACTCCAGGGAGCATCTCGGCGCTGCTGACTTCACTGCAAAGATGGAGAGTTTGGGGATAGTAGCTGAGCTTTAGATGTCCTTAGACTAGAGTCTTGCATTTTGCATCAGATAGTCCATAAATCCAGGTTTTTAAGAGTTTTTTATAGATTTTTTCTGATGGTGATGCTCTACGTTTGGCTGGAAGGGTATTCCAGGCTTTGGCGCCTAGGACTGCCAAGGATTTACCACCCTTGGTGGACAGTCGAAACTTGGGTATGGTCATTAGATTAGCTGTGGCTGATCTAAGTTCCCTATTTGGGAGGTATCTGTGAAATTTGATTGACAGATATTTAGGTCCACACTTGTGGAAGCCTCTGTATGTGATCAGAAGGATCTTGAATAGTATTCGTTTTTGGATGGGTAGCCAGTGCAACGCATTCAGAGCAGCTGATGCGGATGATCTTCTAGGCCATCTCAAGACAAGCCGGGCCGCCGCATTTTGGATCATTTGCAGTTTGTGCAGGGTAGATTTTGCCGCTCCTGCGTACAAACTGTTGCAGTAATCGATTCTCTATGTTATGAGAGCGATTGCAACCGTACGGCGGGCGGCCAGTGGGAGGTAGTCAAAAAACTTTGTGAGGCCCTTGATTATGTTGAAACAGACACCGGCCACTTCTTTAGATTGCTGTTTAAAGGACAGCATATCGTCAAATTTTATACCCAAGTTGCGTGTTGCATTGATGGTATTGGGGGGGGGGTTCTGTGTCTAAAGGCCAGCATGTACGAGGGGAAAAGATGTTGTTTTTCCCGAAGGGCAGGATCTCTGTTTTCGCAGAGTTGCATTTGAGATGGTTATTGTGCATCCATCCAAAAGTCGCAGTTAGGCAATCTTTCAATATCTGTTCGGCCTTCCCTGTATCCTCATCTAAGACCAGGACCAGTTGGGTGTCGTCCGCATATGCAACAGTGGTTACATTATGCGTGGCAATTAGGTTGATCAAGGGTGCCATATACAGATTGAACAAGGTAGGGCTCAAGCTAGAGCCCTGGGGCACCCCTGACCTAACCTCCTTCTCCTCTGAATAGAAGTATCCCAATTTGGTTATCTGTTTTCTGTGGAGCAGAACATTTTTGAACCATTTCAACACGGTGCCCCCAATGCCTGCCTCAGTTAGGCGATGTAGTAAGATGGTGTGGGACACCGTGTCGAATGCTGCAGATAAATCCAGAAGAATTAGGACTGCCTTCTTCCCCTGGTCAAGAGCCGTTCTTATGGTTTCTGTCGTTGACAGGAGTGCTGTTTCTGTAGAGTGGTTGGCTCTAAAACCTGCCTGGTTTGGATGTAGTATATTGTTTGTTTCTAGAAATGAGGAAAGTTGTTTATTTACCAGGGTTTCGGCACATTTGCATAAGGCGGGGAGTTGTGAGATGGGTCTCAGGTTAGTTAAAACGGATGGATCATGTAGTGGTTTTTTTTGTAGGGGTTTTACTATCGCCGTCTTCCATGTGCTGGGGATTTCCCCCGACTGGAGTGAGGCGTTTATAATGGTATTAATGATGGGGTTAACCTTATTTTTAATTTCATGGACTAGTGCAGGAGGGCAGGGATCAAGTGGTGATCCTGATTTAATTTTTGACATTGTATGAGATATCTCATGCAGATCAATTGTAGTAATTGTATTCCATCTGATTTTATCTGGGTTGGTTTCTAAAGTTAGATTGTCATTATTTGCAATCACTTCAGGAAAGTGTTTTGTGATGTTAACTATTTTTTGTTCAAAATAATCTGCGATTTCATTGCAGAAACTCTGTGATGGAGGGATTTCCTGTGACAGAAACCCTGGGTCTCTAAAGCTTTTTACCACGCGAAAAATCTCTTTTTGGTTATTCTGCGATGTATCTATTTTGTTTGTAAAATAGTTTATTTTAGTTCGTTTAATTTGCCCATGATAGTTTCGTCTAGCAGTTTTGTACTTATCTTGGTCTTCTTTTTTATAATGTTTACGCCATGTACGTTCGAACTTGCGTACTGTGCGTAATGTCTCTTTAAGATCTTTTGTGTACCAGGGGGCAGAGATTTTCCGTTGTTTAGATTGTGATTTAGTGGCTCCTCCCGGGGTTATTTTTTCTCCTATGGTTCTCATCCATTTTTCATAGTTAAGATTATCAGAAAACACATTGTCAGTAGTCAAAGGTTTGTTTTCTTTAACCCATATGGGTAGATCTGGATGTTCAATTATTTTTGTCCAACAGGGAGTTATTTTCTGAGGTCTAGGTCCATTCGGTTGGGTTTTGTTAGTTTCCCTTGTTGTGAGATGAAATGGTATAAAACTATGGTCAGTCCACGTCTGAGGCAAAGGGTTAGATACATTGATGGTCTCAAGATTAGAACAGACGCAGTCTAAGGTATGGCCCGCTATGTGTGTGGGGTCTTTTGTAAAAATCTTTAGTCCAAGCATCTGCATGATATCTTTAAAGCATTGTGCATTTGGGTCTGTCATATTATCTAGGTGAATATTTATATCTCCCAGTACTGTGAAGTTAGCTGCTTTAAGCGTCAAAGCAGTGATTACTTCCCCCATGCTATCCAGAAAACCATCCATTTGTCCTGGGGGGCGGTAGATTAATGCTCCAGAGAACATGAAGGAGTCATGGACCTGTATATTGAAGGCTAAGCTTTCTGCACCTTTAATATCTTGTAACTCAGAAATGCTGCACGTGAGTGTCTCACGGTGTATTATAGCAATTCCCCCTCCTCTATGTATCGGTCTGTCGAGTCTTTGTATCTTGTAACCAGCTGGTAGTGCACAGGTAATATCAGGATTTGACCATTCTCTTAGCCATGTCTCTGTAATCATAAGACAATCCAGATTGTTCTCTGCGAGTAGGTCATATATGTGCATGTGAAGGAGTGGATAGCAGGCATGGACCGAGCTGTAAAGATGGAGGAACCATTGTACCGGGCTCAAGGATGCCCCAAGAAGCACTCGAAGATATGGGGCAAATAGTGGTCGTACTACGGATTAAACACTGGGTCTATGTGTATCCCAGGGGGTGAGGTGGGGGGAATGTGGGTATTGTCGGAAATGTAAACACACTCCCCTGAGGGGATTGGCTGTGATTAGTGCTTCAAATAAAATCACTAAATTGTTGTTATCAAAAAGAGGCCTTTGATAGGTTCACCTTGGACTTCATGCATTGCTGACCAGCAGTTAGGTTTTACCTGCCCTGGTGTGTCCGGTGCAAAGGTGCTTGGTGGCAATGGTAGCCTCAAACGCTACAGTTGAAGTGAATGGAGAAACCTGTAACAAAAAAGGCTGCAAGTGGGGACCTGGGAACAAGTCTGGTAGAACCAAAAGAGGGACTCTGATCTTGAGGGACTCTGGGGGAAGGGAGGGCACCATTAGTTGTCTCGAACTCGGGCTGTGGGGGTCTGGTGCATAGGTGTTTTGTTCGGCGGGTCGCTTGCATTGGAGGCTCTCATTTCTTGGGGTCGATCTGGAGATGGGCACCAAGCAGGACAGCAGGGCCACACTCGGGCCTCAGTGATGCTGATGTACCTCGTCTGTACGTTATCTTGGGTGTGGTGCTGTCCGGACTGGCCACTATACGCCAGGTTGTTGCAAGTGCTGAGGTACTCAGAGCATTGGTGCTGGTTGGGTCCTGGTGGGTCTAGCATCTCAAAACTCACTGGAGAGATGGATCTGACCTCCCGAGACGATAGAGATGGGGTAGGTCATTAGGTGCATTTTCACTTCGACTCATTCTAAACCAGCGTGGCCTCAGCAGTATCTTGAGGGGGCACAGTAACTACCCAATTTTGGTACACCTGCATATGGTGCATAGTGTTTGTATTCCCATATATTCCTGCTTAGGTTCCAAACACTGTGTATATTAGAAATCCTCCAGTCGTGAGGCAAGAAATATGTCGACCTTTAAAACCTTTCTGGCATCCAGAGATCATTGTCTCTACTGGGAGTCACCACCTTTTTAATTGGACAAGCATACTCACTGATGGAAATCCAATCAAGAGAATTGCTTAGTCTATTTTAAATCAAATGTTTTCATGCACACACTACAAATCATCAATCTGTACTCTAGACCCTATACTTGTTCTTCACATACAGCATTGAGACAAAAGATCTGTCACACATTGCAGCACCGGCCTGATGAGGAGCAAAGCCCTGTGATTAAGCATGACACCTATTTGAGTGTGTGAGGGCCCTAGTTCGTAAAGGGACTGCCCCACCACCTCCTTCTGTGACCTGACTATTTCCTTCCTTCCTACCCCCAGAAACGGCATAACATTTATTGTCAGGACTGACCCCTGGGAGCCTAGGAAACCTTATCCTGGGCTGCTGTTCCCTTGGTTGGCCCGGTGGTTAGATGATTGGTAAACCGGGCAGAAGTGGTCAGTGCCTGCAGACTGCAGGGAAGTGGCTCCTCCACTTCCAGGGAGATACTGGCTGTTTGGCGAAGTGCTGACAACCTTCCAAGGCTTTATCCCCAGCGAGCAGCGTGGTGAGGTCACCAGGGACTGGTTGGTTTTGACTCTCTGTTTTGCGAATTTTAGGGCCTGCTTAGCATATGTGAAATAATGCACTTTGCCCTCGTGAGAAATCTTGAGCTGGAGATGGCGTACTCCCACGACGCAGAGATTATTGCATCTTGAGCGGGGGTCAAGATCTTCATTTTTGGCCTTAATGAGCTCTTGCACTCTGTCTATGCACAGGAGATGTTCTTTTGAGTCAGCTTGACACATCCGATATCCGGGTTTCTAAATGGTCAAGTCTTGCATCATTGCTCGAGTCGGGCGTGACCACGAGGAACATGGCGGCGGGCTGAGAGCCGGTCGCGGCAGCACCGAGGAGTTCTCTGATGACTGAAGTAATGGCAGCGCAATAGCGAGATCGCGAGTTTTCCCACGTAAAGGTAAGCGGCAGATGTATTTTGCCCCAAAAATTGCCTCAGGTCTGACTAAGCCGGCTCCTTTTCTCTTATGAGGTAAACGGCGGTTGTGCGGGGACTTGAAGCAGGCGGCGCTAGGACCGACGCACACCTTGACCCGCATGACACGGGAGGAATCTTTTTTACCACGGAGCCCGGGAGAACGCCGGCGGAGCCTATGGATCAGGTCACGCCTCGCGCTTATCCAATTTAGGCTCAGAGGACCAGCGTGTGAGGGAACCCGGAAGGTCCTACCCGGAGAATCCGGAGAACATAACAGCTACACTCCTGCGGTAAGGTGGAGGGTAGAGGGGGGACCAACAATACGCCCTCTGCCTTTCTTTACGAGGCAGGGTTATATGGAGCAAGCATTCACAGAGCTCTCTGATAAGAGTAATTGCACTAAAGAGGTTGTGGAGACTTCCTCAGAGTCAGACGTGGCACCAGGGCAAGAGCAGAGGCGACCAGAGCCTGCCACAGCTGCCCCTGTTACAGTAACTGCGCTAGGTGCTTTAATTTCTAGCTTGAAAGTTAACACATCGAAACCAAGAGCTACCCCCCCTCAAACGAGGAACAGGTATCAGCTGAGATCTCGACAAGAACTGAAGGAGGGAGGGGTCCTGGACTTCGAAGAGAGAGAGAGACCCATGCCATTAACCCCCTGTAAAATAAAAAATAAAAGGGCTACTACTGTAAAAAAGCCTAAAAGGTCAAATATAGACAAACATGTGGTGAAGAACACTCCCTCGCTTAAAACTTTTTTCAAAGTTAGGGACCAGCCCACAAGCTCTATTACACAAATAGAGGGAAGCGCTACCACAGTACCCTTAAAAAATCGCTTTGGGCCTCTGGAAAACCTATTTACCATGGAAGATGCCGGGCAGCCAGATTTGTTAAATGGAGAGGTAATAAGTGGAAAGGCTGGGGATAAAGAGTCCTTGGTAACATCAGACTCAGAGCATCAACAAGTTCAATTAAACCACCTAGATCATATAAGCCCCAACGCTCCCCTCCTACTTTCCATTCCCTCTTCCACCTCACCTCTTCTCCCTCCCCCTATCCTTTCTCATAAGACTCAGTCTAGAGACACAGTAGCAGGCATACAAGACACCAGACCTAAGAAACCTCCAGTAACAGCTGCGCCTCTACTAAATGGTTTAATAGGAACCCAAGAAGGAGCCTCAAATCAGGGTCCCCATAAAGATAGCAACCCAGAGTCCGCTTCTTCTAGATCAAGACGAAGATCAGAAGAGTTCAGTGAGCAAGATAGCGACCGATTGGGACATCTTTTTCAGTCTTTAAGGGGAGACATGATGTCTAAATTTGAGATATCTGAGAACAACCAAAAGACAATACACAACAGGTTCGACCTCTTGGAGTCCAAGTTGGATGATGTTATTTGCCGTACTGGGAAACTGGAAATGGAAATGGTAGTATTAAGTAAAACTGTACAAGGAAACTCAAAAGACATTGATACCCTAAGAGCGCAAAATAGATCCCTGGTTACAGATGTTGAGAGATTGGAAACTCAGGCCTGAAGAAACAACTTGAGGATTCTGAAGATACCAGAGGGCGAAGAGCTGGAAGACATCAAGGGATTTGTTTGTCGGCTTCTCAGGGAAGGAGTTTTAAAAGACCGTCCCGATATAGATCTGGAGGCGGAAATCCAAAGAGTACATAGAGACCCTTTCAAGAGACACACAGACAGAAAAGCCCCAAGAAATATATTGGTTAATTTTCAAACTTTCAGTGTCAAGGAGCTTATTTTAGGGAGATGTCTGTCAAAAACTGATCTTCGTTACCGGTCTAATCCCGACCTCATCAGGTCAGACCTAGGAGCAAGAACTGCACAGAGACAATGGGAGCTCGGCACTAGAATGCCAGAATTGGGATCATTAGGAGCCCATGTGCAAATGAGGTTCCCCGCCTTACTTAGAATTATGTGGAAAAATAAGACCTACAGTTTTTCACAGCCTGACGAGGTAGATAATCTCTTGGGTCGTATGAGAGAAAATCAAGAATGATAGTGAGGAGTAAGACAAGATACTTATACTAAAGTAGGGTAAGGGAAAAAATATATATATATATTAAAGGGGAAAATCGAAATAAGGGGTGTATGAATTATTGAAGTAGATTTAACACATGTCGTGACATATTGTATTGATACACTAAAGGAGAAAGGGAAATCATCAAGTATTTTACTTTACTCGCTGTAAAAGACAAGTTAAGTTTGGATTCAGTCAGAGAATCCTCCAAGGAGCTCCAAAGGCGATGACATTGACTGGTATGTTGGGGGGGTTCCTCTGGGGGGAGGGAGCACATCGGGTGGAGGGAGCAGTGGGAGAAAAGAAAAAAAATTCCTCGTATATAGAAAAATTCCATTCATACAAAGCTCAGGATGGGTGTGAGATTATAGTTGACTTATGAGTAAGCCATATAAGTTTAAAGCCCTTTCATGGAATGTAAATGGACTGGGGGAAAAAAGGAAACAGACCTGGATTTGTGAATTTCTAAGGGACTCAGATGCACATCTTATAATGCTTCAGGAGACCCATTTAGAGGCAAACGCTTAATTATAATTCGTGCGAATAGCGGAATAAGTTTGAAGAAATACGAGACAGATCAGACAGGAAGATGGTTGGTAGCAGCAATATCTATTCAAAATATCCCTTATACACTTGCAGTATACTATGGCCCAAATGACGATAACCCCCGTCCGCTTCTTAAGTTAGCACCAGCTTTACTGGGGACAACGGGCCCAGTAATTTTGGGAGGTGATTTTAACCTGGTATTTGATCAGATACTAGATAGAACCTCGAAAGCCAAGTATCATGCTCCCACCAAATCACTTTCTACCTTAGGTGGTATAATGAAAGATTTTAGTCTCTTAGACGTATGGAGGAAGAAATATAGATCTACACGGGGGTTTACTTTTTATAGTAAAAAATACAAAAATTACTCAAGGATCGACCATTTTTTTGTTGATCAGCACCTTCTCACAGATATTAGTTCTCTTTGGTTTACACCAGGTTGGGATGTCAGACCACGCAGTTTTGGAACTGGTATTTTTATTAAACTTGAGTCCCTTAAAAATTAGATGGACATTGGAAAGGACACTGTTACTCAGTGACCAGGTCAAAAGAGAAGTCAAAGAAAAAACCATATAATTTTTTGTAATAAATATAGGCTCCTCTACCCCCCAGGTTGTTTGGGAAACGTATAAAGCCTTTTTGAGAGGGGTTTTGAGTTCCCTAATGGCCTACAAAAGAAAGGCTACAAAAGCCAAAAGAAGGGAAGATCTAGCGGCAATAAATAGAAAAGACTCTGAGCTACAAAACGCCATTCTATTAAACTCCGAGAGGGTCCAGGTTTTAGAGAAGGAGCTTATAGAGTTACAACTTCAGCTCAAAATCTGCGACGAGAAAATTATAAAAGAAAAATGGGAGACTAGTAAATTAAAGAACTTCGAATATGGCGAAAAATGTGGGGCTCTCCTAGCTAGGAAATCCAGAGAGGAAAGAACTAGGAACAATATCAAAGTCTTAACTCAGAGAGAGACAGGAGACTCGATGGTGGAAGACGCTGATATTAGAGATGAAGCCAGGAGTTTTATGAAAAGCCTCTATACTGTAGATAAAGATCCAAAGTTAGAAGAGATAGAAACCTGGTTGTTTCAGAAAAACTTACCGCAAGTTTCTGACCTGGATAAGAGAATTCTAGAAAGTGAGATCACGGAGGGGGAAATATTAAACCAATTAAAGAATATGAAATGGGGCAAAGCGGCAGGTTCAGATGGGCTTCCGGTTGAGCTCTATTTAGACTATATGGAACAATTGTTACCCATACTTATAACACTCTTTAACCACTTACTATCCCACGGTCACAGTATCCCCCCTACCTGGGCTGAAGCAACAATAACGCTTATCGCAAAACCCAATAAAGACCCCAAGAGAATTGAGTCTTACAGGCCAATCTCTCTTCTAAATATAGACATGAAATTATATTCTGGGATTTTAGCGACCAGACTTGCGAAGATTATAAAATCCATAATTCACACCGATCAAAGAGGCTTTATCACAGGGAGACAACTTAATGAATTAACCTTTCAAGTGATAGGAGCCATAGATTACGCTAAAGATAAAGGCCTCCCGTTAGCCTTGGTGACGATTGACGCCGCCAAGGCCTTTGATCAGGTCAATTGGAACTATCTTTGGGCCACAATGAATGCATTTGGGTTTCCCTCAGGGTTTATAAAGGGTATTAAATCATTGTATTACAACCCAACGGCAAAAGTACTGGTTAACGGGGTATTATCTGACGGGTTTGACATTTCCCGTGGAACTCGACAGGGCTGCCCCTTATCCCCTCTTTTGTTCGACATTTTTATGGAGCCTTTTGTTTGTGGCATTAGAAGGGATAATGTTATTCAACCATTCAGGATGGCTAACTTGGAGCTAAAAACTGCCCTATATGCTGATGATCTCCTCTTATATACATCTAACCACACAGAAGCTATACCCAGACTATTCCACCTGGCAGAGGAATTCGGAAAACTGTCAGGCTATCAGATCAACAAGGAGAAGACAGAGATAATGGGGTGGAACAATGATACTCCCATACAGGGGGTGAAACAAAAGATGCGATATTTGGGAATTTATTTAACTCAAGATCTAAAGAATATACCGATAATTAGTCTGCAGACAGTTGTTAAAGACATCACTAAAACATTAACTAGATGGGGCAACCTCCCATTAAATATATATGGACGAGTCAATCTCATTAAAATGACCATACTCCCCAAATTGACCTTTCTTTATAATTCCATCCCTTTATCCTTCCCGGTAAAAGATATTACCAACCTCCAGGGTAAGATTGGATCTTTTATATGGGCCTGTAAATCCTCCAGGATAGCCTGAAAAAAATTGAGGAGGGGCTTAAAAATCGGAGGTCTGGCCTTACCGGACTTACTAGCATATTGCCACGCTTTCCATTTTAAAAACTTTAGGCTACTTGCTAACATACTAGATGCATCTTCACAGGGCCGTCTGTTCCAGGCTTTATTGCATGATTTACCACATGGTCATGACTTCTTTTTATTTAAGTTTGGCGACCAAAACATTTTCAAGAAAGTTCGTCTTAAGATCTTACAGACCGCACTTAAAAACTGGGGGTTTATTCGTAAGGTATTGGGAATTCCTTATTATCATACGTACACTCCAATCTGGGATTCTCCGGGCACTCCTTTGTGTCTTCAGGATCAACTTTCACTTCCCTTGAGAATAGCTGGTATTTTGAATTGGGGGGATTTATGGGTAGACTCAGGCCTTATGGACTGGAACTCCCTAACATTACTTTCAAACGGCTACTGACGAGATTTAAATTCTACCAATTATCTGCTTGGTGGTCAAGTCAGACTTTACAGCGGGAAAAAGACACTGGAATCCTGGATGCAATTCGTAGAGGGGGGAGATGGATTAGAGAAGTTTCATTCTGGTATAAATTGTTTACTATTGACGAAGAGAATAACTTACGTCTGGAACTGACAAGCCTCTGGGGGAATACAATAGCTGAATTACCTGAAGAGCGCAGTAAAATCTGGTCAGATTCCTTTTCTTTATCCCAGAAATTAATTAAACCAGCTAATTTAAGGTGGAATCATTTATTCACGGCCTATAGAGTATATTGGACCCCGGCTAAATATATAAGATAACGCAGAACAATTACCACTGCCCCCGCTGTAAACTCATAGCTGCAGATGACATCCATATATTTTTTGATTGCCCGGAGATCCAGGAGTATTGGAGAGCGATAGTTGGCTTCCTGGGTGAGGTACTATCAACAACTATTCTATGTACACCCAGGCTAGTATTTTTTGGATTACCACATGATTATAACATCAATAATTTACATTCACAGTTTATCTTTTATGTGGTGGTTATCGCTAGAAGAGAAATATGTAAAGAATGGAAGTCAGCTGCCCCCCCCAGATTCGCAGAGTGTCTAAAAAATATAATGGAAGTCTGTAAGATGGACATGGTTGGTCGCGATGGTAACACCGAGAATATATGGTCAAAATTGGAGGTCTGGTTGAACAAGTAAACGGTCCGATGATTATGCCAGAGGTTGTGTCGGTCCTGTCCTCCCTTGGCCTGATTATTACCACAATGAGTCAGGGGAGTTGGATAAGGAAACAACCTACCCTGTCTGCTAGACACTGACCCCGGGGCGGATACAGAATTGTCAGTTTAAATGGCGACAGTGAGACCCATCTAGAGTACATAAAAAACTGGTGGCATATATGAAGACAAAAAAAAAAAGTCTTGCATCATTGGTGTCTACCCGCTTTCTAACATAGTCAAGGCGTGAAGTAAGCAAATATAGTTTGGAGTCTATTATTTTTAAGCTTGCCTTGACATCCATTAGTAACTCATAAAGATCTATATCCTGCTCGCCGGGGTCCTCTGTCCGCGCTGAGTCACATTTCTGATCCGAAGCATTGTCAACTTGCCAGGTTGAGTGCCTATTTTCGAAAGAGAGTTTTGTCTGTTTCCCATCATACTTGCCCATTTTGTGGTGGTTGTAGAAGCAGGGACAGTAGTGACTTACCAGTGGAGTGCGACATCTTCTGCTAAGTGGATATCCGTAGATCAGTAAACTGGTTCCCAGCCACAAGATATGACATAGAAGACACAGCAACACAGGTTTGGATATTCACCCAGACCCTGCTACTCCTCCCAGAACTGGCCACATGGGAGGGGCACGAGCAGGCCCCAGCTCCAGGCAAATACTCCCAAGGCAACCTCATGCAGTCACCAGAGGAGCACAGGCCCAGTGGGGACAACATGCTGAGGTCGCAGCTACAGTGCCGCTGGAAATTGCAATGGTCCACACCAGTTGTACACAGATGGGGCCCAGGGATAGACACCACA
Organism: Lissotriton helveticus; assembly: GCF_964261635.1. Lineage (NCBI taxonomy): Eukaryota > Metazoa > Chordata > Amphibia > Caudata > Salamandridae > Lissotriton > Lissotriton helveticus. Next base: position 391,843,017 of record NC_136060.1, on the reverse strand, counting down.
ATACCAGATACCTTTACTACTTGATGCCTGAGGCTTGAGCCGGGCAGTCGATTTTATTTTTGCTCTTAAATCTTTTGTGAGTTTACTTCCTTTGTGTCCTACCCCCTTCCTGCTTCAGCGCGCGGATTTATCGCAGCGCGTGTCTCCACCGATCGAGGGTGGAGGCTTTTATTTGATACCTCTTTTAAAATTACCTTCTGCACCCCCCGATTTCCGCGCTGTTCGGACAACTCCTCTGCCTCCCCCCAGAGCAACCGGCCAACTCAGGGCTGTCTTGCCTGGGACACGGGCGGAATACGGCGGAGGCCATTTTGGGTAGGGCTAGGCACTATAAAAATAGTTGAAGGACTCTGCTCGCGAGATACCTTTACTACTTGATGCCTGAGGCTTGAGCCGGGCAGTCGATTTTATTTTTGCTCTTAAATCTTTTGTGAGTTTACTTCCTTTGTGTCCTACCCCCTCCCTGCTTCAGCGCGCGGATTTATCGCAGCGCGTGTCTCCACCGATCGAGGGTGGAGGCTTTTATTTGATACCTCTTTTAAAATTACCTTCTGCACCCCCCGATTTCCGCGCTGTTCGGACAACTCCTCTGCCTCCCCCCCAGAGCAACCGGCCAACTCAGGGCTGTCTTGCCTGGGACACGGGCGGAATACGGCGGCGGCCATTTTGGGTAGGGCTAGGCACTATAAAAATAGACGGCTATGACTCCGCGCAGCGGACGCGCTCAGCGGGCACGCCGTCCTCACGCCGGAGTCAAGCCAGAGTCCAGCCCATCTGCGCCCGTCCGCGCTGAGGACGAGCTGGTCGCTGGACTCGCCCCTACGCAATCTTTGGGACTTTTCTTTTATTCCTCTCTTGAGTTGTCAGCCTTAAAACCCCCCTGCCTAACTTGTACCCATAGATTCTCTCCGGAAGGTATCCTGCATTCCTCCCGCTGCCACACCTGTAATTCTGTGATACTACCTCCCACATCTTTTAAAGTGGCTACTCGAGACGATTCTCATTCCTCTAGGAATACATTGACAAAGAAGGGCTTCCTGATCAATGCAAGGTCCCTTATTAAAAATAATATTGCTTTCCATGATTTTGTGGTAGACAGGCAACCGGAATGGATACTTGTCACAGAAACATGGGCTTCTGAGTCTTCTGTCTACCTATTGATGGCCATCCCAGAGGGATATAAACTGCTGCGACAAGACAGAGTTAAACGCAGAGGGGGCGGACTTGCTATTGTTTGCAAGGCCGCCTTGCCCTGCACGATTAAATCCCTGTCTGTAGCCTCGGATTCTTTTGAGGCTCTGCACTTTTCTATCCTGTGTGCTCCCTCGGTCTCCTTCTCAGGAATCCTTATGTATAGACCCCCTGGTTCCAGAGTTACGTTCACTGAAGATCTTCTCAGAATCCTGGAACCCTATTTTGGCAACTCCCATCTGTCCATTCTTGGGGATTTTAACTTTCATTTGGATAATATAAGAGACCCGGATACCATCAGGTTAGTGGACACACTAGCAGCTTGTGAATGCATCCAGCTTGTCAATAAACCTACCCATCTGGCGGGCCACATTCTAGACGGAGTCTTCACTAATGACGACAGACTGTCTGTTGACACTCCGGTGCCTCTGGTCTGGTCGGATCACTCGGCGATTCCTCTCTTGATGGCCCTCCCTCTGGAAGTAGCATCCGACTCATTCTCCACTACCAGAGGTCCGAAAAGGAGCTTTAAGAACATCAATAATGATACTCTGGAGCCATATATAAAGAGGTTTATCTACTCTTCCCTAGGAGATGTGGAGGAAGCAGCGGTACGGCTCTCTGACTCTATCACCTTGGCGGTTGATGAGCTGGCTCCCCCATCCCTTAGATATTCGGCTCGCCGTAAGCCCACTGCTCCGTGGTATACGGATTCACTAAGACTCCTTCGACAAGGCTGTAGAAGACAGGAAAGAAAATGGAGGAAAGCATGGGATCCTATTGAAAGGGAAGTACATAAGGGTCTGCTTGCCGACTATAAATCTAGTGTTATCAGGGAAAAGCAGCAGTACTTCTCGAATCTCACTACCTCCCTTACTTCCTCTAGGGAGCTTTTTAAGATTGTTGACTCCCTCTGCTCCCTACAGGTTCCTGATCCAGTGGTGGGCTCGCAGGAGCTCTGTAACAACATATCAGAGTCCTTCCACAAGAAAATTGAGGACATATATCTTGCGCTGGAAATCCAGAGAAAGTCCCTAGCTGACTCCTCTTTCCAAACCTTGATCAAGTTAGAAGCCTGGACTAGAGATCATCCGGATAGTCTCACGGACTTTCCGCTACTTACTCAAGAAGGACTTGAGCTTTTGCTCGATAGGACTAAATCCTCATCCCCTCTTGATCCTTGCCCTTTGAGGATACTGAAGGAATGCAGAGCGATATTGCTTCCGCCGCTTTTGGAAGTCATGAATGGTGCTATAACCCAAGGAACCTTCCCCTTATTATGGAAAAGGGCGATAGTGAAGCCCTTACTTAAGAAGCCCACGCTGGATCCGGAACAGTTGAAAAATGTTAGACCTATTTCACTGTTACCCGCGCCTGCGAAGATTCTTGAGTCACACCTCAACTGCCATCTTACTACCTTTCTGGACTCATCTGGGTATCTTGACAGCTCCCAGCATGGATTCCGAAAGGCACATAGTACTGAGACAGCTCTGACTATGGTGGCAAATAACATACGTATGAAGGTGGACGCCGGCCAAACTACAGTGTTGGTGCTACTGGACCTCACGGCGGCGTTTGACACCCTGTCTCCCTCTACTCTTACATCTCGGTTGAGGGAGGCAGGGATCTCTGGCATGGCCCTGAACCTTCTGCGCTCCTTTTTACAGCGCAGGGAGCAAAGAGTCAAGCTTGGTGAATTCCTCTCCCATGTTATGTCCTTGCAATGTGGGGTGCCACAAGGGTCGGCTCTCAGCCCGACCCTATTTAACATTTATGTCGCCCCCCTTGCAAGGCTAGTAAAATCTCTGGGGATGGAATTGGTGTCATACGCCGATGACACTCAAATTATGGTGTCACTGACCCACTCAGTTTCAACATCTGCCACCAACTTCAGGATCTGTATGCAGACAGTCTCTGACTGGATGCTTCAGAATTCCCTGAAGTTGAATGGCGACAAAACTGAGATCCTGGTCTTTGGCAAAGACCAGGATATCTGGTCAGATGAGTGGTGGCCGGCCTCACTGGGAACCTGTCCATCTCCTTCCCAGTCTGCAAGAAATCTTGGAGTAATCTTTGACACCTCCTTGTCCATGACTTTGCAGGTCAACCGCACGGTGGCCACCTGCTGGGGGGTGTTAAAGATTCTTAAGAGGATCCTTCACTATCTCTCCCCCTCAGCACGTAAGCAAGTTGCGGTGGCATTGGTGAGTTCAAGGTTGGACTACTGTAATGCGCTTTATGCAGACTCCAACAAGGGGCTCATTCAGCGATTACAGGTCATTCAAAATGCGGCTGCTCGTTTTGTCTTAGCACTTCCCAATGCCTCATCTGCGACAATGGCTAGAAAGAGCCTTCACTGGCTCCCTATTCATCTTAGGATCTCGTTTAAGATCCTATGCCTTGCCTATCGAGCTTTGGCTGAGGGTCTCTCTGATCCCCTTGGTGCCTTGCTGACCCGTTACCAGCCTTGTAGATCTTTGAGATCCGCAGAGATGAATCTGTTGGTTGTCCCACGTGCCAAAAGGGTACGCTGGGGAAACAGAGCATTTTCCATTGTTGCTCCCAAATTATGGAACTTGCTGCCTCTTGAGATTAAGATGCAACCATCGCTGTCTTCTTTTAAAAAAGCGCTCAAGACCTGGTGTTTTGTCAGGGCATACCCGTAATTAGGAGTATCCTCTGATAGCTGGTATTGTTTGGTTATGCGCCTTGACGCCCACCGGGCTTAGTTGCGCGTTATAAATTGTATTTCATTTCATTTTCATTTCACAATGGAGCCCTGTGTTTGCTTCATACATTGGGAGAGCAGTAAGCCAGTTGTACCCCCCCCCCCGCAAGGCAGAGCAGGTGCACCACGCACCTGCCATGAGTTAGCGGAGTGATGCTGGATCGTGGGCGGGGGGAAGTCACATACAGGCGATGCTCACAATGTATCAGCCGCACAGTCTGGGCTTGTGTTGAGAGCTCTCTGGATTTAAGGTTGGTAGGCTGCACGTCTCTGTCCACTGCTGCAGGCCGCCAGCATCCGCAAGGGAGCCCAAAAGCCCGCGCCACACAGCGTGCCAGCCACACCGGCACAGCCTTTCTGACCAGGAGGGGCCAGGCAGGGGGGCGGGGGTGGCACGATAATATGTACTGGACAGCGCCCAGCTGCAGGGGCAGACATTCCCTCCTTCACTATGTGCATCCGCCTTGCCCCGCTCGGAGCGCCAGGTCTCTCGCAGCTGTTGCCACCGTCACCTCACTGACTCAACCTGAGGATTCTCCCGGTGCCACAGTCCACGTATGTTGTGGGTTCCATGCTGACCACGGCAGCCACAGCACTCTGTTGTGACGGGTTCAGTTTAGAGCTGCATGTGCCAGAGCGGTCACAGTCCATGTGGCAGCAGCACGCGGGGTAGGTCGCAGGTCCGGCGCACTGTTTTGCGCCGGACCTGCACTGTTTTGCGCATTCATAGACGGCCGGAGAAGGGCATCCGGCCCCACAACTCTGTAGGTATGGACCAGCGGGCTTCTCAGTAATGCCCCCTTGTAGTAGAGTCAACAGGAGCCCCCAATATGCGCAGATGTTGTCGGATTTGTAATTTACCCGGCAGAGCTCACTCACAGAGCAGCCATCTTGCTTCCCAGCGAGATCATGCCCCCTTAAGTAAGTATTTTTAATGATATTTAATGTTACATTATGTTTTAAATTAAAAACAGGATTTTTAAATATGTGTACTATTTGTCTATATTTTGTCTTAACTTGAATTTATATTTATTGATATTTTTAACTATTTTAAAGAATCTATTTTAATGTAACATTTCTTATGGGGTTTTATTTTCATTTTTACTCTCTACCATCGTTATTTTCTATGGAAGGGTGTGGTAAGTCCCAATGGTTGCATCATTACAAAATAAAATGATGGACGGAGTGTTGAAACTTTTCAAGCACTCACCCCAAGTCACAGATCTGGATTTAATCCATTGTTATTTTGCTTGACACAGCACCCCAGTTTGTACCCAACCCTATGCAAATCAGTTTTGACCCTGCTCACTATGGGAAGAGTCCAGCCCGTACTGCAATAACAGGTCCTCCCTGGACTAGAAACAAGCATCCTGGGACCGGGGTCTGGGCATCACCCCTAATCAGCGACAGCTAGCTTGCATCAGATCTCACCTTAGTTTCTGCAGGAGCGCTAGTGAGTTCACAAGGTAAGTTCCCAACTTCACCCACCACTGAGACACCTCAACACAAGTCAAAGCCAATCTAGGTTAAACAGGGGAAAAAGAGGATGGAAACAGAAATAACACAGGTCCCACAGAGTCAGTGCAGAGCGGTATGTGTTACTCCGACATATTCTTTACAACTCCTCAGTAAAATAGAAAAGAAAGTAGGAAACAGTGGATCTGCTATAACGATAGGTCCTTTGTAGCATGTGGTTAAATAACCTTATTACTGGTGTAAGAATACCTGAGTAAATCCCCCTTCCGTAAGCTAGCCAAATGACTGCATCTTGTGACGTATCATACAATCTAAGGCGCAGATTTACAAGCCCCATGTGCCACATTTACGCCGCCATTGGTTCACTTCAGCGGCGATGCGCCACGTTGCGCCTTATTTACAACATGACGCATCTAGGGTGATGTGTCCCATTGTAAAGCCCTGTGCTACATGAAACCTGAGTTAGGTTTCATGTGGGCGTCCCGGCGCAGGGTGGGCGTTCCGTTGCAGGAAAGCTTCGTAAAAGTGATGCAGTGAAATTTGCAATATTTCACTGAGTCACTTTTACGTTCATGCTGCCTCAATACCCTGCACCTGCTTGAAGCAGGCATAAGGAGTGACACAGCATGTTAGGCATAGAGCGACCCTGAGCATTGCTGGAGCTGCGTCGCGCTTTCGACGCGGCTCCAGCAATGCGCCGTTCTGACGCCACAGGATGAGACACACATCACCCTATCCTTGCGCCATGGTGCGCCGCATTGTAAATGCGATGCATTTATGGTGGCGCAGGGAGGGAATTGTGTGTCGCATCTGTTCCGGCGCATCCCTAGTGATTTGCAGAGAAGCGCCAGAACTCGTAGATCTGTCCCTATGACAACAAAATAGAGAGTAAGGGTTCATGTGCCAACTAGAATCTAGAACACCCTAGTACCTATATACATGTGTGAGAGTTAACTATACCTTATAGTTGTCTGTTCAGGGTGATACATGAAGGTTCAAACATAGACAAGAATAGTAAAGAATCAAAAGGCAAAAACAAAAGAACTACTTTACACAATTTCCAATTGTATAACTCTTCTGGTCAAAAAACTAAAAAGTCAAAAACAAAATGCAAAAATCTATAGAGGCTTAGAAGAATTCTGAGTACGTATTTCTTTATCGTGCAGAAACAAGTATTTAATGTCCACTCCCCCAACCCCCTTGTGCTACGCCACTGCACTGGTTACTAAATACCACAGATATGATATTTCATGCTCTGAACATGAAAGACAATACTTCACCTGTGCATGTCTATTTGGCTTTAATGGTATTGAAGAAAAATAAAAGAGTTATACTAGATTAAATGCATTTCACCTGCAATTAGTCACATTACTGCCCTTCCTTTAAGGAATAAGCGGCCTAGATTGATTTTCCTTGATTGGACCCTAAGGATGAACTATAAATCTGTGACTCTTGCTAAAGGTGACCTAATTTTTCTCATGATATTACACTAGTTAATTCTGTTCTGCTTCCTGAGCAGTGTATGGCTTTGTTCCTTAAAGGGAACTAACAGCTAGATTCATCATTGTTAAATCGGCTCCCAAAGGGCCAGATTCTGGGAATCTGGCCCTTTGCGAGTGTAATCTTTGCATTTGGGATTCATCATCCCAAATGCAAAAATCGCTAATTGAGAAATCGCATATTTGCATTTAAGGAATCTCTATTTGAGATTCCTTATATGCAATTCATTAACCATTTTTTATTAGCGAATTGGCTATTTCTGGCCGCTATTTACCACGAAGTCTGACTTCGTGGTAAATAGCGAAAACGTAGAAAGATGCACTTTAGTGCATTTTTCGAAGTGGTATGTTACACACACACATGTCCTTTGGACATGTGTGTGTGCAACATCTGGCTACATTTACATTTCAGGGGTGCTACAGGGTGTCCTTTGGACACCCCTGGCACCCTTGAAATTGCATCCTTATTTGCGATTAGCAATTTGCTAATCGCAAATAAGGAAGCTGTAGAAATCGCAATTAAAATTGCCTTTTCTACATGAATCCCGTTTTGCAAGTCCTTAATAGCGATTCCTTAATAATCGCTATTAAGGACTCGCAAAACGGGAAAATTATTAATCTAGGGGTTAGTTTCATTTTCCCAGGGGAAGGAACTGGAACATTAGATGAGAATACAGTATATGTTGTAGCAGCCGGTGGTAGAGTTAAAATCTTTGTACTACTTTGGCTTTTGTGTATTGCTCATACTCCTGGTGTTGTGTCCCATGCCTGACTATCACCCAAGTAATTTCTTGTTCTTTCTATAGATTTTTCTTTTGCCGCTCCCCCCCCGATCGATGTCGGATTTTGCCTAGTTATTGGGGATTTTAGCTGTGTCCTATCCCATTTCCTTTTCCCGTATTCCTTTCACCTGTTAGCCCGTTTATTATTGTTGGTGTATTGTTCAAGTTCACACTCCCAGACTGCAGTGATGTACTAGGGACCCCCATATTATGTATAATTCCCTTTTTGTATGACCAGGTTTCTTTTTGAGAATTTTCTCCATGCCCTCTTTGTTGTTTTCCAGTCAGAATATCAGGGTAGTGATGGACTGGTTAACTGACTCAATAAGATCTTTTACTACAGTAGACAAGTTTTCCACCTCAATAGGGGATACCTTACGTTTATTTTTTTGAACATGACCTATTTTAATGCCTATTTTAGTTTGTTTTACCCTTTTGTCCCTGCTGTTCTGAGTTTCAGTGGGATCAGATGTGTTCTAATCATGGAAATACCAGGACTCTCTAGTCCTTGTCTTTTGTTTCCATATTTTGATCATTAGCCTGTGTATTGCATAGTGCACCTGATGCACAATTATTAAAGGGAGGTATCTACATGTCCCTGATAATCTGTATCATGTGTTTTTCCTTTTGAGATGTTCTCGACGAGGAATGTAGAACACACAGATGTAGTAATTCAAAAGATGTTGACCCCATTAGACAATGCCACTATGTGTGAGGACCTACATTCAGATAGAATTCCCATGTAGCTATCTACCCTTAATGGCAGAGGTTATGCTCTCACATTGAAGTTAGTGAGGATAATGAAGAGTACCCAATTGAAGAGACTAGAAGTACTGCCTTTGCCTTTGTATCCTTTGAGAGCGACAGTGCATTCTAGACCAGAGTAGTCCCATGGCGTCTGACCACTCCCATGAAGATTGCAGGCCACCTGCTTGCAGTCCCATTGTTAAATACAATAAATTGTGTTTGCGCTAATTTGAAGGAAACTAACAACTGTGTCACATTTCCTACATTACTAGGTTCTGCGGGATCTTCCAGAGTAAAAGGAAGAGTCATAATAACCTGCAGAACGGTGATAAAGATGAGTCCTAATTCCCGTCAGTGACAGCTACAGATGAGGGGCGGACGTCTTGGACCTACAGTCCCAGCACCCAGAAAATAGCAAGCCTGGACAGCGATCGCCAGCACGTCATCAATGGCATTTCCAAAGCATTGGTTTGCTTCATCAGACGGCGTTGGACATCAGAGAAGAAGGAGGAGCTGGTTCCCTGTTTGCCACAGAACAAGAATGTTAGTGCAAAGGAGCCAAAAAGAAGGATCCCTGTTGTTGACGGCAGGGCTGGTTTGAGGCTTCAGTTTTCTACCTGTCATGTGCTGGCAACCTCTGACAGCGCGCGGTTCTTTGAGCCCCTTGGCCTAAGTTTTGGCCTCACCACCTCCTTTCCATGGCTTCAACAGAAGGGCAGTGCACCGGAGAATCCAAGATTGGCAAAAGGCACTACATTTGTGATACCTATGTTGAAAGGAAAATTAGAATGAAAGAGCAGCCCGAGCGTCCTCTGACACTGAATAACAAGTGTTGGAGCCTGAGAGTGTTGCTGAACGTGAAAGTCTGTTGCTCTTTCCTGATTAACAGTACTTGGGTCTGCACGATATGATCTGCGCCCACGACCACCGAAGAGCATGGTATCTGTAGTGCCTGCCGCAGAGGAGAGACATTGGTGCACTGACTTGAGACATTGAGCATGAAAAGCAATGGAACGGTATGGGTGGGACAAAGTGACTGTGCCTACACGCTCCAGCTCAATGGTTCGACTCTCCCAGCTCTGGTGTCCTCACTGAATACGTACTTTGTGTGTGGGACCAAGGCCTACACCTGGCTGCCCAAGTCTTGGGCCGGCACCTGTTACATTGCGTGGTTGCTCCCCCCACCTACACAACCGATGCAACACACCACATCCAGAAGAGAGGTGTGATTGACGCTGAAGACACAGCTGGCCAAGAGTTTGGGGACTTTGCTAAAGGGTTCCTTCCCTTTTGGGGCAGTATGGTCAATAGCCGCAGTCTTAGACATCTCACAAGGGTGGTAGAGATCACCATCAACGCAACTGCCGGTGCCCTCAGTAACATCACGGCGGAACTTCAAGCCGACCGCCTCATGACTTTACAGAACAGAATGGCGCTCGACATAATATTGATCGACCGTGGGGGAGTCTGCACATTGATCAGGACAAGCTGCTGCATCTACATACCTGACAATGCACCAACAGTCTATCAAGCAATACAGAGACTGCATAAAATTGCTTCCGACATCCATCAGGATGAGGGTTCATGGTCCCTAACCGGCTGGTTTTGGAGCATGGTATCTCAGTGGGGATGGAAGATAATGATTTTCATTGCCATCATTGCAGCCGCATTGTTCTCTTGCTGCCTCTGTGTTCAATGCATGCCCGCGCTATGTAGGCTCTGTGCCACCTCTTTGACACCCAAACAAATTAAATTACACCATCACAATGCCATGATGATGATCGAGAGAGAGGTCCAGGAAATGATGGACTTTAGCCTAGACGACGATTGATTATTGCCTCTGCATGGCAAAAGGAGGGACTGTTGAACTGTATTTTAAAATGACCCACATGACTCCATTTTGTTTTGCCATGCTCTCGGCAGCCTGGTAAACAATTGCTTTCCACGTCCCTGTTGAAACGTGCACAACCCTCCCCTCTCCTTGTGGTCGAGCCGATTCCAAGGACCTGCCTGTGTGCCTCACCCCCCCAGTTGTGCCAGAGACTCAACCACATCCTGTCCATTGTTGGCAACTCAGCCTGTCACGACCAACTGCCCTGTGACCAAACCAACTGAGAGAGGAAGCACAAGGCTGTGCCCTGTGACCACACCAACTGATAGAGGAAGCACAAGGCTGTGCCCCATGACCACACCAGTTGGGCAAGGAAGCACGGGGCTGCGTACATTGTGCAATCAGAGACAGATGTCCCCTGGCCACGATTGCACCACACAAGACTGACGAAGAACTTGTCAGAAGAGGAACTTATCTGAATAAGGAACTTGTACTGTGCAAATGGGCGTGGCTAGCGCTATAAATATGTGTAGGCTGCGGAGTAAAGCAGCAGTCGCCGTAGAATTGTCTTTGTACCATTCTGGAACCCTGTCCTTAGCTCGAGCTAATAAATAACTTGTCCTCCCTCCATGGCTGGGTGTCCTGGTCTCTTTGGTAATGTATGATTTATGCAAGAAGAACCCGTAGATTCTAAGGTGTCACCTGCACAGCTGGCTTTGACTCTCCTAGTGGGGAGGGGTCTCCAAAAGCCGGTTCTACACTAGAGAGAGGCGATGGAAGAGAGCACTAGTAGCGGCCAGCTGTGCTGGAGAGATGCAGTGGAAGAGAGTACCAGGAGGAGCTAGCCTGTGCTGGATAGATGCGGTGGAAGAAAGGAACAGGAGGAGCTAGCTGTGCTCCAGAGATGCAGTGGAAGAGAGTGCCAGGAAGACCTAGCTCTGCTGCAGAGATGCAGTGGAAGAAAGTACCAGAGGAGCTAGCCCTGCTGGAGAGACGTAGTAGAAGAGAGTACCAGGAGGAGCTATCTGTGCTGGAGAGAGGCGGTGGATGAGATCACCAAGAGAGGCTGGCTGTGCTGGAGAGACGCAGTGAAAGAGAGCACCAGGAGGAGCTGTGCTGGGCAGATGCGGTGGAAGAGAGTACCAGCAGGAGCCAGCTGTGCTGGAGAGACGCGGCGGAAGAGAGTACCAGGAGGGGTTAGCTGAGCATGAGAGAGATGGTTGAAGAGAGCACCAGGAGGAACTAGCTGTGCTGGTGAGATGCAGTGGAAGAGAGCACTAGGAGGAGTTCGCTGTGCTGGAGAGATGCGGTGGAAGGGAGTACCAGGATGGGTTAGCTAGCTGTGCTGTAGAGACGTGGTGGAAGAGAGCACCAAGAGGAGCTAACTGTGCTGGACTGATGCAGAGGAAGAGAGTACCAGGAGGAGCTAGCAGTGCTGGCGAGACGCAGTGGAAGAGAGTACCAGGAGGAGCTAGCGGTGCTGGAGAGATGCTGAAGAAGAGAATACCAGGAGGGGTTAGCTGTGCTGGAGAGACAAAGCGGAAGAGAGTACCAGGAGAAACTAGCTGTGTTGGAGTGAAGTGGTTGAAGAGAGTACCAGGAGGAGCTGGCTGTGTTGGAGCAACATGGTGGAAGAGAGTACCAGGAGGGTTTAGCTGTGCTGGAGAGACATATCGGAAGAGAGTACCAGTAGGAGCTAGCTGTGCTGGAGAGACGTGGCAGAAGTGAGTACCAGGAGGGGTTATCTGTGCTATAGAGAGGCGGTGGAAGAGAGCACTAGTAGGAGCTAGCTGTGCTGGAAAGATGCAGTGGAAGAGAGTACCAGGAGGAGCTAGCCTGTGCTGGATAGACGCGGTGGAAGAGAGGAACAGGAGGAGCTAGCTGTGCTGGAGAGATGCAGTGGAAGAGAGTGCCAGGAAGACCCAGCTCTGCTGCAGAGATGCAGTGGAAGAAAGTACCAGAGGAGCTAGCCCTGCTGGAGAGACGTGGTAGAAGAGAGTACCAGGAGGAGCTATCTGTGCTGGAGAGAGGCGGTGGATGAGATCACCAAGAGAGGCTGGCTGTGCTGGAGAGACTCAGTGAAAGAAAGCACCAGGAGGAGCTGTGCTGGGCAGATGCGGTGGAAGAGAGTACCAGCAGGAGCCAGCTGTGCTGGAGAGACGCGGCGGAAGAGAGCACTAGGAGGAGTTCGCTGTGCTGGAGAGATGCGGTGGAAGGGAGTACCAGGATGGGTTAGCTAGCTGTGCTGTAGAGACGTGGTGGAAGAGAGCACCAAGAGGAGCTAACTGTGCTGGACTGATGCAGTGGAAGAGAGTACCAGGAGGAGCTAGCAGTGCTGGCGAGACGCGGTGGAAGAGAGTACCAGGAGGAGCTAGCGGTGCTGGAGAGATGCTGAAGAAGAGAGTACCAGGAGAGGTTAGCTGTGCTGGAGAGACATAGCGGAAGAGAGTACCAGGAGAAACTAGCTGTGTTGGAGTGACGTGGTTGAAGAGAGTACCAGGAGGAGCTGGCTGTGTTGGAGCAACGTGGTGGAAGAGAGTACCAGGAGGGTTTAGCTGTGCTGGAGAGACATATCGGAACAGAGTACCAGTAGAAGCTAGCTGTGCTGGAGAGACGTGGCAGAAGTGAGTACCAGGAGGGGTTATCTGTGCTAGAGAGAGGCGGTGGAAGAGAGCACTAGTAGGAGCTAGCTGTGCTGAAAAGATGCAGTGGAAGAGAGTACCAGGAGGAGCTAGCCTGTGCTGGATAGACGCGGTGGAAGAGAGGAACAGGAGGAGCTAGCTGTGCTGGAGAGATGCAGTGGAAGAGAGTGCCAGGAAGACCTAGCTCTGCTGCAGAGATGCAGTGGAAGAAAGTACCAGAGGAGCTAGCCCTGCTGGAGAGATGTGGTAGAAGAGAGTACCAGGAGGAGCTATCTGTGCTGGAGAGAGGCGGTGGATGAGATCACCAAGAGAGGCTGGCTGTGCTGGAGAGACGCAGTGAAAGAGAGCACCAGGAGGAGCTGTGCTGGGCAGATGCGGTGAAAGAGAGTACCAGGAGGGGTTAGCTGACCATGAGAGAGATGGTTGAAGAGAGCACCAGGAGGAACTAGCTGTGCTGGTGAGATGCAGTGGAAGAGAGCACTAGGAGGAGTTCGCTGTGCTGGAGAGATGCGGTGGAAGGGAGTACCAGGAGGGGTTAGCAGTGCTGACGAGACGCGGTGGAAGAGAGTACCAGGAGGAGCTAACAGTGCTGGAGAGATGCTGAAGAAGAGAGTACCAGGAGGCGTTAGCTGTGCTGGAGAGACATAGCGGAAGAGAGTACCAGGAGAAACTAGCTGTGTTGGAGTGACGTGGTTGAAGAGAGTACCAGGAGGAGCTAGCTGTGCTGGAGAGAGGCGGTGGATGAGATCACCAAGAGAGGCTGGCTGTGCTGGAGAGACACAGTGAAAGAGAGCACCAGGAGGAGCTGTGCTGGGCAGATGCGGTGGAAGAGAGTACCAGGAGGGGTTATCTGTGCTAGAGAGAGGCGGTGGAAGAGAGCACTAGTAGGGGCTAGCTGTGCTGGAGAGATGCAGGGGAAGAGAGTACCAGGAGGAGCTAGCTCTGCTGCAGAGATGCAGTGGAAGAAAGTACCAGAGGAGCTAGCCCTGCTGGAGAGACGTGGTAGAAGACAGTACCAGGAGGAGCTATCTGTGCTGGCGAGAGGCGGTGGATGAGAGCACCAGGAGGACTTAGCTGTGCTGGAGAGATGCGGTGGAAGAGAGGAACAGGAGGAGCTAGCTCTGCTGCAGAGATGCAGTGGAAGAAAGTACCCGAGGAGCTAGCTCTGCTGGAGAAACGCGGTTAAAGAGAGTACCAGGAGGAGCTATCTGTGCTGGAGAGAGGCGGTGGATGAGAGCACCAGGAGGACTTAGCTGTGCTGGAGAGATGCGGTGGAAGAGAGGATCAGGAGGAGCTAGCTCTGCTGCAGAGATGCAGTGGAAGAAAGTACCCGAGGAGCTAGCTCTGCTGGAGAGACGCGGTTGAAGAGAGTACCAGGAGGAGCTAGCAGTGCTGACGAGACGCGGTGGAAGAGAGTACCAGGAGGAGCTAACAGTGCTGGAGAGATGCTGAAGAAGAGAGTACCAGGAGGGGTTAGCTGTTCTGGAGAGACATAGCGGAAGAGAGTACCAGGAGAAACTAGCTGTGTTGGAGTGACGTGGTTGAAGAGAGTACCAGGAGGAGCTGGCTGTTTTGGAGCAACGTGGTGGAAGAGAGTACCAGGAGGGTTTAGCTGTGTTGGAGAGACATATCGGAAGAGAGTACCAGGAGGAGCTAGCTGTGCTGGAGAGAGGCGGTGGATTAGATCACCAAGAGAGGCTGGCTGTGCTGGAGAGACACAGTGAAAGAGAGCACCAGGAGGAGCTGTGCTGGGCAGATGCGGTGGAAGAGAGTACCAGGAGGGGTTATCTGTGCTAGAGAGAGGCGGTGGAAGAGAGCACTAGTAGGGGCTAGCTGTGCTGGAGAGATGCAGGGGAAGAGAGTACCAGGAGGAGCTAGCTCTGCTGCAGAGATGCAGTGGAAGAAAGTACCAGAGGAGCTAGCCCTGCTGGAGAGACGTGGTAGAAGACAGTACCTGGAGGAGCTATCTGTGCTGGCGAGAGGCGGTGGATGAGAGCACCAGGAGGACTTAGCTGTGCTGGAGAGATGCGGTGGAAGAGAGGAACAGGAGGAGCTAGCTCTGCTGCAGAGATGCAGTGGAAGAAAGTACCCGAGGAGCTAGCTCTGCTGGAGAAACGCGGTTAAAGAGAGTACCAGGAGGAGCTATCTGTGCTGGAGAGAGGCGGTGGATGAGAGCACCAGGAGGACTTAGCTGTGCTGGAGAGATGCGGTGGAAGAGAGGATCAGGAGGAGCTAGCTCTGCTGCAGAGATGCAGTGGAAGAAAGTACCCTAGGAGCTAGCTCTGCTGGAGAGACGCGGTTGAAGAGAGTACCAGGAGGAGCTATCTGTGCTGGAGAGAGGCGGTGGATGAGAGCACCAGGAGGACTTAGCTGTGCTGGAGAGATGCGGTGGAAGAGAGGATCAGGAGGAGCTAGCTCTGCTGCAGAGATGCAGTGGAAGAAAGTACCCGAGGAGCTAGCTCTGCTGGAGAGACGCGGTTGAAGAGAGTACCAGGAGGAGCTATCTGTGCTGGAGAGAGGCGGTGGATGAGAGCACCAGGAGGACTTAGCTGTGCTGGAGAGATGCGGTGGAAGAGAGTACTAGGAGGAGTTAGCTGTGCTGGAGAGATGCAGTGGAAGAGAGTGCCAGGAAGTCCTAGCTGTGCTGGAGAGATGCGGTGGACGAGTGCACTAGGAGGAGCTAGCCATGCTGGAGAGACGTGGTGGAAGAGAGCACCAGGAGGAGCTAGCGGTCTGGAGAGACGCGGTGGAAGAGAGCACCAGGAGGAGCTAGCTGTGCTGGAGAAATGTGGTGGAAGAGAGTACCAGGAGGGGCTAGTTGAGCAGGGGTGATGCATTGGAACAGAGTACCAGGAGGAGCTAGCTTTGCTGGTGAGTTGTGGTAAAAGAGAGTACCAGGAGGGGCTAGCTGTGCAGGAGAGGTGCGGTGGAAGAGAGTACCAGGAGGAGATAGCTGTGCTGGAGTGAAGTCTTGGAAGAGAGCACCAGGAGGGGCTAGATGTGCTGGAGAGACGCAGTGGGTGAGAGTTCCAGGAGGAACTAGGTGTGCTGGAGAGACGCGGAGGAAGAGAGTGCAAGAAAGACCTACCTGTGCTGGAGAAACACAGTGTAAGAGAGTATCAGGAGGAGCCAGCTGTGCTGGAGAGATGGGGTGGAAGAGAGTGGAATGAGGGGTTAGCTGTGCCAGTGCAGAGTAACCACTCCAGTAATAGGGGCCAATTCACAGAACTAACTTAAGACAAAATCCTAAACTTACTGCTTTTGGTATTCACAGAAGTTAGGATTTTGTCTTAAGTTTGTCTTAAGACAGACTTAAGACAGACTTAAAACAGACTTAAGTTAGGATTTTGTCTTAAGTCTGTCTTGAGACAAACTTAAGACAAAATCCTAACTTCTGTGAATACCAAAAGTAGTAAGTTTAGGATTTTGTCTTAAGTTAGTTCTGTGAATCGGGCCCGATAGTCGTAAGAGGTGGTGGTGGTGGAAGTCTAACCACAGTAGAAATTCGGAGAGGAAGGCCGGGGCAGACCCAGCCGTGCCTTATTGACAAGGCATATTTATTTTAGCGTTTTGCGTTTTGAGTTTTTGTAAACTGTTAAACACTGATTTAAAATGTTGAAGATTATGTAAACAAGCATTAGAAATGCAATCGGGCTCGGATTTATTTGAGTTTGAGCTAATGGCATTGTAAATGGTAATGTATTTTTGCTAAGTGTTATGGAGTGTGTTAATGTGGTGTGTAGTGGAATTATGTGTGTTAGATTATAATTGTAGCAATGGTGGCATGCTGTGTTTTTACATGAATATGTTTAAAACTAAAGTGTACCATACTGAGATTGCTACAATACTTAATTGTGGATGTGTAACAATCGATGCATGTACTGATGGCCGTGACTGCCTGTAGAAATTGTGCACTGATGGCTGGTGGTGAGCAGTAGCATTGGTGGTGGTGGTACTGCTGGCCGTAGTACTGGTAGTGGTAGTACTGGTGGTGGTGGTACTGGTGGTGGTGGAACTGGTGGTGGTAGTACTGGTGGTGGTAGTGGTATTGGTAGTGGTAGTACTGGTAGTGGTAGTACTGGTGGTCGTGGTACTGGTAGTACTGGTGGTGGTGGTAGTGGTAGTACTGGTGCCTGTAGTACTGGTAGTACTGGTGGTGGTGGTGGTACTGGTGGTGGTAGTACTGGTGGTGGTGGTGGTACTGGTAGTACTGGTGGTGGTAGTACTGGTGATGGTGGTACTGGTGGTGGTGGTAGTGGTACTGGTAGTACTGGTAGTGGTAGTACTGGTAGTGGTGGTGGTGGTGGTGGTGGTATTGGTAGTGGTAGTACTGGTGGTGGTGTTACTGGTAGTACTGGAGGTGGTGGTACTGGTAATGGTAGTACTGGTGGTGGTAGTACTGGTAGTGGTAGTACTGGTAGTGGTAGTACTGGTGGTCGTGGTACTGGTAGTACTGGTGGTGGTGGTAGTGGTAGTACTGGTGCCTGTAGTACTGGTAGTACTGGTGGTGGTGGTGGTACTGGTGGTGGTAGTACTGGTGGTGGTGGTGGTACTGGTAGTACTGGTGGTGGTAGTACTGGTGATGGTGGTACTGGTGGTGGTGGTAGTGGTACTGGTAGTTCTGGTAGTGGTAGTACTGGTAGTGGTGGTGGTGGTGGTGGTGGTATTGGTAGTGGTAGTACTGGTGGTGGTGTTACTGGTAGTACTGGAGGTGGTGGTACTGGTAATGGTAGTACTGGTGGTGGTAGTACTGGTGGTGGTAGTACTGGTAGTGGTGGTACTGGTAGTGGTGGTACTGGTGGTGGTACTGGTAGTGGTAGTACTGCTGGTGGTAATAATGGTAGTGGTAGTACTGGTGGTGGTACCGGTAGTGGTAGTGCTAGTGGTGGTGGTACTGCACGCGGGTCTGTAAAATTGGAAGTGTATGGCGGCCCTGCGACTGTATGCATTTGTAAAGTCTGCACGTTTGAAGCCTTGTGGCGCTGCAAGCACGTGTGTCTTAAACATTGCAATGTTGGTGGCACTGCACTTATGTCTGCATAGCTCACGTTCTACGTGGCACCGCACCCGTCCCTGTGAATATGAAGACACGTTCATAAAGCACGAGTTCGTCGTAAAATCAAAGCGTTACTAAATTTCTCATTTAAAAATGTAGAATTTTGGAAACTATCATGTGCACTGGTAAAAAAACACACATTGAGTCCATAGAAAGGAGACATAGCTAAAGCTATTCTCCAGTAGGTGCAGCAGAGAGTGGGCGCGGGTTGTAATTGGGATGTACAGATTGTGTTTACCTCTGGATAGAATGTTGATTAACCAATGGACAGTAGAGAGATGGCAGCGGCTGTCGATCATGATGATGAAACCTATGTTTCACAGGGACTGGGATGTCTTGTTCATATTTACGGATCCCTAGGACCTATAGGCTTATACCACTGCATTTTGTTAAATAAAAGCACTGTGTATGTGGGTATGCAGCTGTGTGGACATGCATATATATATTATTTACATAATGTGTGTGTATATATGTATATACATATATATATATATATATATATATATATCAACGTTTGTAGACATCCGTGCAACATCGGATGTATTCATAATGCATTCTTACCAGTGGTCAGTTGCACGGATGTCTACAAACGTTGACTGTATTTTAGCACCATACTCTATAGGTCCACGTTCGATGAGACTGCCACTCTATTTCTGTAAACATGCATGCACCTTTCCATTGTTTGATGAAGAAGGTGCGATGCCAGCTCATACAGGATTTCGTTACAGAAGTATTTGAATTGAATTTCGTTGTATGTCAGTTACTTTTGAGAGTTCAAAGAGTGTGCATACGTAGCTGCAGCGCTGTGCATGACGGGTGCTTCTATTACACGCTTTACATAAGGGGCACGCTGTTTGCAAAAATGTATTTAATGTTTACTAGTGCGGCTTCAGTCGCTGGATTATATTTAGGTCGTTTATATTACAGGGGGGTTATGTGTTCTGTTTGCAACCTGCCTGCCTTATTACAGTCTCTGATATTCTAATGCAGTTATAACTAGGCAGATCATTGGCTAAACTCTAAACCAAGCCTTTAGTTTTTACGTGGTCGCGGGGCCACACATCAGCCTGCCCCAGGTCACACGGCTTTGTGAGATCTCCAAATGTACAATGCGAGAATAGTAGAAACTGGGCTACCTCTCCTCACGAGGCGCAGTCCTTGAACTGCGCCATAATTGCTGTTAATTCTGCACCCTTTAACTCACTACAAATGCTGAAACGCAGTCTCCGTTTGAAGATATATCCGTATATTTTGCATTGCGGCCATGTCATGTCGCATTCGTTTTGTTATGGCGGCTCTCTCTTTAAAAACACTTATTCTCCACGTACAGCAGTCTGGACGTTACTCACGGCCTTGTCGCCCTTCGTGCTCGTATACACGGCCTCGCTGTTAACTGCGTCATTCATTCCTTCGGAGCGCTAGGCGCTGTGATATTGCGCTTTACCTTGCTGGTTCTGGGAGGGATACTGTGTTTGCAGATGTGTCCTGGGGAGGCCCCGAGGTCACTCTATAACCTGCAGTGGGGGCTTCAGACAACCGCTGCCTATGTGGGGCCTCCTGCAGACTGCGCCCACAGGACCGCACGGCCCTGCAAATAAAACTGCTTCCCCGCGGCTGACACAAGCCAGATCACTGCAAATTGATGGCCCTGCTTTTCTCGTGAGACAGACCCGGAAAATGTAGTTGTGTCTGATGGATATTGGGCTCCGTCTACACGAAGCTGCAAGAAACGTCCTGGAGGTCGGAGAAGCTCTGTTCAGATCAGATGTTCAGTGCACAGCTTCAACCGAGGGTACGTACCTGCAGGAATGTAGCGAGGTACAATGCGAAACTAAATTACAAGACAGTATGTGGAGGAAGAAACCCGCTCTGTAACGCGCTGCAGAGTTCTACGAGTGTGCATCTCAGGAATCCCTTTCAGAGAAATAAAAATGTCTTAAGAAGTGTGAGTATACGAATCATATTGATTTGTGTGATGGATTGTGCAATTATAAATAAATTGGTCCTGAAGTTTCCAATTCTTCAGTTAAATAAACAAAAACACCTTTCGGAAATACTGCTTATTTCGCATGGACAATTTGGCGAAAATGTCGGAAAGAAACTGGAACAGAAAAGTGTGCAGGCCCATCCCTTGCGGTCTGAGCGCATGCCAGGAAACTAGATTTCTGTTCGAAAGTCCTCATTACCGGCCCTTGCTATCTGGCGGCAGCGTTTAATGGGCTGCGCGGGATTCTTTCCGAAGCGCCGTGTGTTTTGGTTGCTCCGTATCCTGAGCCAGCTAGCGCCTTAAGGAGGCATGCGCCTACGCCTGGGCGCCAAGGGTGCTCGGCTCCTTTTGTTTCGACGTAGTTACCTCTCGCAGTCCACGACAAACTTGGGAAATGTAGCTCTAGTTTACCATGGGCATGTTATCACGGTCCTCTCAGGAAGCTGCGCGCTGAGAGCTGCAGAATTGTGAACGCGCCCGGCCATCTGGATTCACTAACGGAGGCACGCTGACAGCTCCTAATTATAATTTATGTACTTCTTAGCGCGAGCACGCACGAAATATGCCCAAAATGGCGGAACTAAACTACATTTACCCTATCACTTCAAGCCTATTAAAACGAAAACACAAGGAAGACGAATCACTGACCAGATGACAGAAAACGCTAAGGAATGTCTGGAATTTCTCTCTCCAAGGCCCTAGGAGATACTTCTTCTTTTTTTTCTCCTTTTACATTAGTTCTCAAACTCCTCCCAGTTTCACTGGGAAGGAGTCCGAGCCCTAAAAAAACAGGTCTGTTTCCTTTTTCCGCACTGGTTCCACCTGCTTTTATTGTGTGGAAACTTGAAGCGCCTTTGCTGAGCTTCTGTACGGTCCAAATGAGCCTTTAAACCCCTCATTGCGTGCACATGCCTTCGGTTTGTGCTGATACACACTCTTTGGTTTGTTCCAAAACATACACTGCATTCAGCACTTTCATATCCAGATGTGGGCCAGCGAACCATTCTTCACTGGGACGTGCAATTAGGGCAGCGCTGCTTCTTGTCTCTGGAACTGAACTCTGTCAGAAAGAAACAGGCTTCTGGTGCATTATAACACAGCAGATAATAACAGAAGATGCAAGGCCCATTCTCTATTTATTTATTTATTGCGGAGCCTGGATAAACACATTCTCATTGTTTAACGGTGTTCCCTCTTTGCTGACAAAAAATACTCAGATGAATGAGACATAGGTCAGGATAGAGGGAAAATGTTGCCTAATGGCTAGAACTGTCGACCTCGGAGCTAGGTCGCTGGGTTCGAGTCTGGGCAAGGACTCTTAACATCTTGTGCTTCTAGGCAAATCGCTCAATCTCCCCGTGCCTACCAAAAAATGAATGTGTCCTTGTTAGGCGCGCAACACCCATTGGAATCAAAGGGCTTCAGCCCCCCCGCCCCGTCGTGTGTGGCAGCCCGGGCTCAGACAGCTCCCGGGCATACATGCTGCCGCAACCGAGCACTTCATAGGTCTTTAAAAGACCATGTGCATGTTAAAGAGGCTTTGTTGATGTTTCATACCTTCTAAGAGCCCCTGCAGCGCCACTCTACCTACTGCTTAAAGTTTCAGCCCCCCCGACATTTTTTCTTAGCCCCCGCCCCCCGCTAAACCCCCTGAAATGTGGCTCTAGTTGCGCCTCTGGACCTTGTGCAATGTAACTGGCGCTCATGTAAAGGGCTCTGATGCCTGTGCTATATAAAACAAAAAAAAGAATAATATACAGTCAACAAGGCGTAAGGGCACAAGGAGAAGTAGTGATTTTCGCATCTTTGATATTATAATCACTGATTGGCCTTTCTTACTCTGCTCTTCTAGTCAAGAGTTGAGTACCTTCCCAAGCTGCGAACTGCAATCTCCCAGGATGTGGACTTTTATTTTATACCAGACTCATTTGGTAGTTGTTTAATTTGCTAGCATTTGAATACAAAAACACAACATTGGCATTTAAAAGTGCCCTGCTCTGGACAGGACAGGAAAAGCCACCTTGAGTGGCTTTTCCTGTCCTTGTAAATATGGCCACTTTACACATAGCACTTTGCATGAAAGGGGCGTTCCATGGGTGTTGCTGTGGGTGTTACCACGCAACACCCATGGAACAAGACACATTTCCAGATTTATGAGGAATCGTAAACCTGGAAATGCCTCTGAATGCTACGCCACCCTAAGGGTGGCGTAGCGAGGTACAATGAGGAGAAATGTTTTCATTTCTCCTCATTTTTTCCTCTTTCAATCCGTGCTGCATTTTACAGCACGGATTGAAAGAGGAAAATGCCTGTAGTGATTGTTTTTGCGCAGGAAGGTGCCCCTTCCTGCACAAAAACAATCTCCCCGTGACGCAGGCATCCTTGCACCATGGTGCAAGGGTGCCTGTGCCGGCGCACAGCAGCAGTTTGTGCACCAGTGCAGGGAGGAGCACAGGAATGCGACATGTTATTGTAAAAATGTTGCATTCCTGTGCTTTGGAAGTGCCACATCGTGGCGCAGCCAAAGAGCTTGTGTTGCCGCGCGATGGCACTTCCTTCTAAATCTGCCCCTAAAAGCATAGCTATATTTACTTTGATCTGCTTAATAACCTATCCCAGTAAAACGGTGCACGTGGAGTTAGCATTGTAAATACACACTTCATTACCGTCAATGACGTATGTGTTTTTCTCTTTACATGGTGGCTTACATGTAGGAAGAATGTTCAACTTTCACTTTGATACTATGAATGCACACCTGCATAAAATCCTGCAATAAAGGTGCAGAAAAAGTATAAAGCAGCCTGTGCATGTCACTGGCAGCAGGATAAAAGTATTTAAACGTTATCTAATTGTTTACAAATCTTTGTTGTGGGGCCACAAACCAAGGACCCAGACATGATGACCAGTGGGTCTCTTCAGACTCTATAGAAAAGGAACCTTTGGAAAAAATGCTTAGCTGCAATGGCTCAAGGCTAAAGCTGCACAAATATCAAAATGGATAAGATTCATGCCACTGATGCTGGGGTTAGTCAAGCGGCACGCGGCCCTGTCCTGCAAGTAAACCTCAGCCCTTCATGGTACACTAGTTAAAAAGGCTTCTAGGTACAGTAGTTGAACATTTGGCATTGCAAAGTAACATTGCATTGTATTGTAATTGCATTTATTTAGCGCTTACTACCCCTAATGAGGCATCACATCGCTTTTCGGCAAGTAGCACGCTACTCCGGAACCCAGACAGGATTAGTGATGAATTAGTAAAGGGAAATATTAAATTAATTTGAGTGGTGGGCATGTGAGTCTGTTAATTCAATTGAAAAGGATAGTGGAGGGATAGAAGACGGAAGTTCTAGAAAATGTTTTTTGGAGATCATAACAGTAGGAGGAGGTTTGGTATGAGTAAATGAGAGATGGGGAGATGAGGTTCCGTGAATTCTGAACCTGGGTCATAAAGGTTGTGGTTCTGTTACGATTTTGGTAACAGCGAACCGTAACAGTGAGCTCAGCAAGCATGAGTGTTTTCGTCATGATACACCGATGGATTCACTGTGTATTTGAAGATTTCGTTCTGAACCTTTGGGTTCCATTTTGTGCATAGCAGCCATTTTGTGGTTGCCCTCACATAGGCCGATGACTTTAGCTGACTCTTAGATGACCTGAGTGAACTGACCCTGTTGCTTGAAGCTGACCTTGCCAAACCAGTTTTTACCCTTTAGCTGATCAAGATAGAGATCAAAGAGCAGGACATTGCTGAGTTTATGGTACATGCACACACCCTTCTATCTTGCTTCTCATCTGTTTCTGTTCCTTCTTTTATGGTCTGTTTATGATATGGGTTGTGGTCCTTTTATTATGGGTTTGGCCGGCTTGTGTAAGAAGGAATGTTAGGCATTTTTGAATGCTTGCAAAAGCTAGGACTGCCCCTTACTTGTATGCTGAAGTTTGTAACCCAAAACATATAAAAGGCCTCTGCTTTCTGTACTCCTCAGACTACCTCATTCAGTTGCTACGGCTTCTGTGTGACGTGGCCTCACTTATTAAAATTTAATAAAGATGTATTTTTATATTTTCAGCTTCTGTGCCAAGTTCTTTTTTATTAGTAAGTATTCCCTGAGAATGAAGATTTTCATTCCTTCAAATGGCGCCCAACGGGGGGCTCATCAGAGAAGTGGCTTTCTGTGGGAGTGATCTTGTCAGGAGACTGAAATCTACTGAGGAGGACAGAACAGGATTCTACTAAGAAGGCACTCTGTGCACAGGGATTCTGGAGATTCTTTGATTCTGCAGCCCAATATATTTCTGATCTTCCTAATTTTGATCCTCCACATGATGTCACTCCTGACAGAACTTTTTTTTTTTTGGCGTGAGTATTCTTAAAAAGACCGTTAGGTCATGTAGAACTTGACAGTTAGAATTTGGATAACCTTTTGATTAGTAAAAGTAAGAGTTAAGTATAAGTGGGTCGCTCCCAATCCTTTGTTCTTTGGTTCTTTGGTTTTGATTGATTCTTAGTTTGTTTGGTCCTTAGTTTTATTTGAAGATTGCAATTTTCAAAAACCGAGGGTCTTGTATATTTACGAGTGTATCGATAGAGATAGCCCCTTGAAGTTTGAAGCTAGATTAGTGAGCTATAAGATGCCTGATCTTAGCAAATTTGGAGCTTTGTGTTGGCCAACTTTGTATACGTTTGGATTAGCCGGTTAACCCTAAAGGGAATATCTAAATAGGTTCAGATTTAAAAACATATTTCTTCCTTGGTGATTTTGTATCCCCAGGGAATTAAAATATGACATAATACAAAACAAAGATCCTTTGTTCTGCGCAGTTTTATGAACAAAGATATGCAGAACGATTTTGTGTGGTGTTCTGCTCGCCAAAGCTAGTGAATTGAGTGTATTTTCGCTTCTTGGACATACATCAGTCTGTTGGGCTGTTTTTGCAGTCTTTCTAAACACAATTGAGAAGCATTTCTTGTAAATATGACTTACAACTAGTATTTACAAATGGTTTGGTTTAAGTACAGTCTGTGGGCTGTCCTTGGTTTCTGTCCTGAGTATTGATTTGTGGGTTAAATGTGTGTTTTAAATGTCTATGTGGGTTTCCCATTAGTGCAACTTCTGTAAGTACATAGCGATGGCGCTATTCACGAGATGCATGGCTAAAAGCGCGCTGAATTGTGTGTCCTGAGTGTTTTGACCCCTTTCTGTTTATGTCTGAAATGAGCTCAATGTCTGTTTGTGGTTTCTTGATGTTTTCAGTCTATTAAACAACATTTTGTAAGCATATTCTTGGGTCTGTTGCTAAATGAAATTGTCCTTTTTAGAAAGAAAAAAATGGCGCAAACATTTTGTCATGTTTCAAGTTAGGCGTCTGTGCTTGGGCTTCTAAGTGAATGCGTCTAAAAATGATAGGCAA
This sequence comes from Lissotriton helveticus, assembly GCF_964261635.1. Lineage (NCBI taxonomy): Eukaryota > Metazoa > Chordata > Amphibia > Caudata > Salamandridae > Lissotriton > Lissotriton helveticus. The sequence continues at coordinate 391,817,666 of NC_136060.1, read as the reverse complement.
GGGATGCAGGTTGCTTTTATATGTGGAATTATCAAAAATAATTGGGTTTATTAAAAATAATTATTAAATTATGAAAAATAATTATTAAAAATAAGTGCTACAAAATTCGTTTTTTACTATTCATGAAGCTTAATGCTCATACTATGACATCCTAGCATTAAAATGTAATTTAAGTTGTGCTATACCGCATAATGAGAACATTAGCATATTGAATTTCACTTAGCGCAGGCGTAAAAAACTCATATTTCTAAAGATTTACATGGGATATGTCTGATTAAAAATCTCTGTAATTTGTAAAGAACATTCTGAGGATGATTAATATGTAACATAATTATAGGATATTTATTTTTAAGTGCCCCTAATATCAAAGTCGAATATGGGTATTTTTGCCATTTAAAATAGCTTAAAGTGCTTTAGGCTTCAGTAAATGCATACATTTAGGTATAATACAAATGTGCAGGTTGTCCCCATTTGGGTTTACTTTTAAGTGGCCCAGTGAGATCCAATTAAAGTTGCTGAAATGAGTACCATTTCAACAAGCATTTGTTCTAAAAACTGGTATGTGTGTTATTAGGTTTTGTGAATCATTTACAGAAAATGTAGTAGGCCTTTTGCCTTTGTCAGCCTCAGAATGAGCAGAGAGTGGGGGCTAGAAGAAGCTGTGGGCTAGGAGAACAGGCTGCTCAAGTTGCGCTAAGATGCTATCTTTTAGTTTTCCTGTAAACAATGGAAGGAGGCTGTCATGTTGACATTTGCGACCTTTTAAATTAGGGCTTGGTCTCTGTGAAATGCAGAATGACCTTGCTAAACAGGCCTCTAAAAGGAAGGGTTTCTGGTTTCTCCACAAAATTAAAGAATTTAATTCCAAAGCGAAAAATATGAAAAAGGTTTCTTTGAAAGTCCCAACACATGCTAAATGCTCTGCAGAAATGATATATTTGTATTTCTGTTCTAAAAAATGATGTCCGCTAGTTGCTTTTATTTGACAGAAAATGAGGCATTGCATTAAGTTTTAGACAGAAAATAAGAAGAAGCTCTTTATTCAAATGTTAAAGGCTACATGCCCAAGTGAGAACGAATTGTGGGGCAAGGCTAACATGGAGTGTCAGTGAAAGAATTGTACTTTTGGAAAGTTAAAAGGGCTTCATGTTGCAAGGTGACTGACAAGATGGTAACAGTTAAGTAATGGAAATTTATATTTGTGTCTGTTCATATGTATTATGTTTTGTCTTCTGATTAAAAGTTATAATTGATGTCTGTTTGTTAAGAGAAATGTCTCTCTTTTGTGTGTTGTGTATTTGTTTGCTTGCTTCTGCTCACAGATCATCCATGGATTGCTCTGGGGGATTTTAAGGCTGACAAGACACGTGAGTTTGGTTGGTTGAAATGAGATGTGGTTTTTGCGTAACTCCTTTGGAAAGAAATGTCCATGCGTTTTTCATATTTGTGTATTTGGTTCTATCATGAATTGTTCTAGCTGGTTCTGTGTGTCTGAAAGTTGTATTTGACAGCAGATATCCACTAATTGGTGATCTACTGTGAAAAAGGAGGGTAAGGATTTTAAACCTGACACGGTATTATGCGTCACCACTCATTTATATATGCTATTGTTTTACAGCGAGTATATCTAATGGCTTGACATGTCCGTTTTGTGCGTTTTTTGCATGTTTTATGTTTTATGTTGCTGCTTATGATACTATTACAAGTTTACCTGTGTTGTGAAGGGATATACATGACGATGTGTATCCTGCAAACAGTTGGGCAGATTTGCTTTGACACTAAATTTCACAGAAAGACAGACAACACTTCATCGGTGGATGTCAAATTTGGCTTTAATGGTATTTGAAGTAAAATAAAAGAAATATACAGGATCAAAGTATGTCACATGCTGTTAGTCACGTACTGCCCCTCCCCTTAAGGAACAGGCAGCCCTAAATTTATGTATCCTGATTGGATGTAAGGATAAATTATAGATTTGTGACTCTTGTACATGGTGACCTAATTTCTATATTACATTAGTCAGTTTTGTTCTGCTTCCTAAGTAGTGTATGGCTTTGTACCATAAAGGAAACAAGGCTTCATTTTTACCTAGTCCCATTTCCCTTTTACAAATTCCTTTCACCAGTTGGTGTATTGCTCAGGTTCACGCTTCCAGACTGCAGTAATGTACCAGAGACCCCATATTATGTATAATTCCCATTTGTATGACCAGTCTGGTTTTCAAAAATTTTCTTTAGGCCTACTCTGATGTTTCCGAGTCTGACTGTTAGGGTAGTGATGGATTGATTAACTGACTCAATACTATAGTAAGATAAGTTTTCCACCTCAATAGGAGACACCTTATGTTTTTTTGAATATGACAAATTCAAGGCCTATTCTAATTTGGTTTTTAGTTCCTTTTTTCTGCTGTTTTAATTTTTGATGGACCAGATGTATTTTAAATAATGGAAATACCAGGACTCTCTAGTTCTTGTCTTTTGTTTCCACATCTTGATCATTAGCTTTTGTATTGCATAGTCCACCTGATGCACAATTATTAAAGGAAGGTATCTACATGGCCCTGATAATATGTATTATGTAATCTCTCTTTTGAAGTGTTCTAGATAAGGAATTTAGGAACACCTATATGTAATCTTTGAGAAAAAAAAATGTGTTTACCCCATTAGACGATGCCACTATGTGTGAAGACATCCATTTAGATAGAATTCTCGTGTAGTTATCTACCCTTAGATGATGGAAGATATGCTCTCACACGGAAACCCAATTGAAAAGCCTAGAGGCACTGGTTTGCCTCCTGCCTTTATATTTGTATTGCTTTTTGAGAATGACAGTGTATTCTAGACCAAAATTGTCCCATGGCGTGTGGCCACTCCTTTGAAGATCGCAGGCCACCTGTTTGCAGTCCCCTTGTTATACAATGAACTGTTTAAAGCATCGCACTTGCTTCATCAGAAGGCGGTCAACATCAGAAAAGAAGGAGGAGCTGGTTTTGCCACAGAACCAGAATTTTAGTGCAAAAGAGCGCCTGTCATGTGCTGGTTAACCTCTGACAGTGTGCAGTCCCTTGAGCCCCTTGGCCTGAGTTTTGGCCACGCACCCCCCTTTTTCCTTTGCTTCAACGGAAGTGCAGTGCACCGGAGGATCCAAGATTGGCAAAAGGCACTCCATTCTGGTGCCCATGAAAGAGCAGCCTGAGCGTCCTCTGACACTGAATGATGAGTGTTGGAGTCTGAGAATGGTCCCGGGTCTGCACGAGATGATTTGTGCCCATGATCAATGAAGATCATGCTATCTGTAGTGTCTGCCGCAGAGGAGAGATACTGGTGCACTGCATAGAGACATTGAGACTTTTAAGTGAGCATTGAGTGTTTGCCAGGAGGGCACTACAACGGATACTGAGAAGCACCATTCACATGAAAGGCTTGAATGAAGAGGCCCATGCGAAAGAAAACAACAAAAGAAGATTTGATGGACATTAGAAGCCTGCCAGAGAGGCTTTTTGAACGGACTCTGGGCATAGTTGGTTTCACAAATGGTTTCCGTGCGATTGCATATAATAGGTGTTAGGAGACTAGTTTTTGCTGTTTTGCTGGCATTGTTTTAAAGTAGTATTATGTTTAGTAAAAGCAGAATAAAGTCCATTCTCTGTGGAAGAGTATCCCTTTTCATCTGAGAGCATTAATAAGGATCACCACTGTTTCACCTGAACATATGATAAATTACTGGAATGCATAGGAGCCCTAAAAATGTTACTAGATGATTTTAGGATTTACTTTTTGCTTAGGGTTGTGAAAAATTATAATTTCATTTGTAATAGTGGTCACTACTTTCTCCTGTTGTCTATATGTTCTTAACAACGTGTTTTCTAGTGTTTTTAAACATGACATTGTCTTTTATGGGTGGGATTGTTTTTTTTTACTCAATTGACTTCTGAACCCACTTCCCAACCTATGTCTTTTCCTACTACTGCTTCTTTGCATTCTTTTCACACTTTTCCAGAACATGAGAAGGTTAGAAGATCAGAATTCGTAAACAATTCTTATGTACAGCTTCTGCATCAACAACAGTTAGTAGTGAACATCACTAATTGTTGGGTGTGTGGTCTTATGCCACATACTACAGATAGAGGTATTCCCTATTTGGTCCTGCCATATGTGGCCTTTGTGCTACTACGTATGTAAGGAAACCTGTCCCGAGAGAGCTGCTAAGTAATAGGATTATGCTCCAGCAACATCTTGATGATCTGATGAATATAGACCTGAATTCAGATTGACATGAGTTTAGGTTATTGCCTATGTAAGGGCAAAAGGAGGGTCTGAGGTTCCGTGAATTCTGAACCTGGGTCATAAAGGTTGTGGTTCTGTTACGATTTTGGTAACAGCGAACCGTAAACAGTGAGCTCAGCAAGCATGAGTGTTTTCGTCATGTTACACCAATGGATTCACTGTGTATTTGAAGATTTCGTTCTGAACCTTTGTGTTCCATTTTGTGCATAGCAGCCATTTTGTCGTTGCCCTCACATAGGCCGATGACTTTAGCTGACTCTTAGATTACCTGAGTGAACTGACCCTGTTGCCTGAAGCTGACCTTGCCAAACCAGTTTTTACCCTTTAGCTGATCAAGATAGAGATCAAAGAGCAGGACATTGCTGAGTTTATGGTACATGCACACACATCTTGCTTCTCATCTGTTTCTGTTCCTTCTTTTATGGTCTGTTTATGATATGGGTTGCGGTCCTTTTATTATGGGTTTGGCCGGCTTGTGTAAGAGGAATGTTAGGCATTTTTGCATGCTTGCAAAAGCTAGGACTGCCCCTTACTTGTATGCTGAAGTTTGTAACCCAAAACATATAAAAGGTCTCTGCTTTCTGTACTCCTCAGACTACCTCATTCAGTTGCTACGGCTTCTGTGTGACGTGGCCTCACTTATTAACATTTAATAAAGATGTCTTTTCATATTTTCAGCTTCTGTGCCAAGTTCTTTTTTATTAGTAAGTATTCCCTGAGAATGAAGATTTTCATTTCTTCAGAGAGTCTCTAGAAGTAAATTGTTGAGAAGAAAGATGGGGTATTGGATGAGTCTTGGAGGAATGCATGAGGGAAAGGTTTAAGAAAGGCTTGTTTGGGAGATCTGAACAGTAAAAGAGATGTGAGGTGTTGCAAGGGGGTAGAGGAGGGAAGAGTCTACAAAGTATCATTTTGGGGATCATAATCGTATAGTTGGGTTTGGGATGAATCAGAGTGGAGGTAGAAGATATATTGAGAGAGGTATAGGGTGAGAAATAGGGTAGTGCACTGGAGATGCTGAATTAGGATTAATGTAATAGGGTGAGATATAGGGTAGTGCATTATAGAGGTTGAATTAGGGGTAAAATAGTCTACAGGCAATCATTAGCAAATGAATTCTGTTGCACCCTAATTTATACTTAATGGAGCAGATTTACAAGCCCCTTACACCACTGGTGCATCACGTTGCGTGACGCACCGGTGGCACAGCCTGCTGAGTGATATTTACAAGCACAGGTAAAGTCACCCTGCGTGACTTAACCTGTGCTTGTAAATATCGCTCCTGTTCACACAACACTTTGTGTGTTAGGGGCGTGACACGGGTGTTGCTGTGGGCGCTCCCACGCAACACCCATGTTCTCTGATGAATTTCCAGATTTACGAGAAATCGTAAATCAGGAAATGCGTCAGAATGCTACGCCACCCTAGAGGTGGTGTAGTGAAGTGCAACGAGGATAATGTTTTCATTTCCCCTAGTTTTTTTCTCTCTCAATTCGTGCTGCATTCTACAGCACACATTGGAAGAGGAAATCACCTCAATAGATTGTTTTTGTGCAGGAAGGTACGCCTTCCTAACAAAAAACAATATCACCATGACGCGGACATCCTTGAACCATGGTGCAAGGGTGCCTGCCCCAGTGCATGGCAGCAGTTTGTGAGCCAGCGCAGAGGAAAGCACAGAGATGCAACCTATTGTTGTAATTATGTTGCATCCCTGTGCGTCGAAACGAACGCAGCGCAGCAAAATGACTTGCAGCACCGCGCTGCGTTAGTTTCTTGTAGATCTGCCTCAACATCTGCATAAATCAAACCACTGATATAAACTATTTGTTGTGCTATCAACATAATATGACCTATTTGTATGAAATCAAAGATAAAGGAACCATTCATTTACACCTAATGAGTAAGAGACAGGAAAAATATGCAAAGCATGTGACAGGAGGAGCTGTTGGTGATTGTCTGGGTCTACACTTTGTTGCGTCTTTGACCATGGGAACGTAAGACGACAACCCGTACACCCCAATTTAGACTATTCACTACTGAAGGACACATGCATGTATGTCAGGAGGTGTGCAGCACAATCTGGTCCTGAATTGGTTAATAAAAACTGCAAACATTTTCAGCTAACAGATTGCTTTGAACTACATCTGTCAAGCTGCATTTGTGATGACTGGTATAGGCTTACAGTCCTTCTGTTTAAATTTCGGTCAAGCTCTTACCCCCTAAAAGAGTAGGGCTGGGCGGAGTTTGCGGAAAACTGTGCTGCACTACGCAGAGTTCCGCAAGCAGCTGAGTGTGTTAAGTCGATCCGTTTGCGCTGATCTTAAGTGCCGGGTGTTTGTCCCTTACAGGAAAATCAGCGCGAACTGCACCAAGCGTAGCGCAAGAAGGCGCTGCTTCTTTCTGCTGCTCGAGTAGATGTTCTACTCGAACTGCAGCTTCCTTAACACAAATGGAAGTTATCTCAATGCCAGTGGTCGCGACCATCCGCAACCGCCACATTGAGAAATCACGCTGGGAGGTGGTCTAGCATTGGATTTTCCATGTTTGCATTCGCCAACTTAACGTTGGCGAGCGCGACTGACCATCAAAAAATGTGTGCACAATATCAAACTGTTGTTAAAAACAGAGAAAAATAATTCGAGGGAACGTTGATTAGGACCAGTGTGTAGTCTACTGAAAAATGGACCACCCATGCAATCACATACACATACTGATCTCTCACTTTAGGTAAGGCTTCCAATGCTTTCAAACAATTTCAATACGGCCAAAAAGATTGCACAGCTTCAGCTAAGTAGCTCTTAACAACACCCTCACTTTTCCCTTCAATACAACAAAAAGGGGAAAGTAGTTCCATTAATGTTGTTTGTGGGAGACATGTACTACAAGCATATCATCTCAAGAGGCGAGGCCCAACCTGGACGTAAAAGTACTAATCTGATAACTCTGGTTATTTCAAATAAGGCTCACGTCTCCACTACAACCAAACTCCTGTGAGCACTTCACACATGTTTGATGTCACGCCCCTACTTACCTCTGCACTGCTAGCATAGCTTCCCCCACCAATACCTTAGCTTTCACAATACCATCTCTACACCCACCCACAGCAATTATCTCCACACACCGAACTTCAGTCTTCAGCTCTCCCAGTGTACAACTCTATACTAAGAGATTGCACATTTTGCATGCCTGCACCACTCTACCCAAATGTATCATGGTAGATGTAATTCACGGCAGGCTCTAAACCCAATTAAACTGTACTTGGTGACAAATTCAAGTGCAGCTAGTTGTGGACATCTTCCAACATATAAATGTTTTATACTTTTGTTGCTTGTCAGAAGACAACAGTCTTATTGGATTGCACAATTTGCGACTTTCACTTTTCTCTGGTCAAATACTTAAAGCTCATCCTATTGGCTCAGACAACCTACACCCGCCCTTTTATAGGCCTGGGCGGTGAGCTCCGCTCCTTTTTCAGAGTTTGCAGAGTTTTCTGCACACTGGGGAGCACGCAGAGTTCCAAAAAACTCCACTTCACAAAGCAGAGCTGAGTTTTTTCCTCTCTCGCTCTCGCCAACGCTAAGTTCGCGCGTGCAAGCAAGAAAAATCCAAAGCTAGACCACCTCCCAGAGAGATTTCTCAACATGGCGCTGCAGGTAATCGCGACTGATCACGTTGAGAAAACTTCCATTTGCGTTAAGGAAGCTGCAGTTCGAATAGAACATCTACTCGTGTAGCAGAAAGAAGCTGCACCTTCTTGAGCTGCACTTGGAGCTGTTTGCTCTGATTTTCCAGCATGAGACAAACTCTCGGCGCCTAATATCAGCGCAAACGGTGAGACTTAACACACTCAGCAGCTTGTGTAACTTTGCGTAGCGCGGCTGAGGTTTTCCGCGAACTCCGCCCAGGCCTACTCATTTAGCGGCTAAGAGTTTGACTGACATTTAAACAGAAGGTCTGCAGGCCTATATCAGTCCTCACAAATGCAGCTTGACAGATGTGGCTGAAAGCAATCTGTTAGCTGAAACAGTATTGCAGTATTCACTAAGCAATTCAAGACCAAATTGTGCTGAACACCTCCCAACATACATGCATGTGTCCGTCAGAAGAAAACAGTCTAGACTGGGAAGCACAGGTTGTCGTCTTACGTTCCTATGGTCTAAGACTCAACAAAGTGTAGACCCAAACAATCACCAGCAGCTCCTCCTGTCACATACGTTGCATTTTTTTCCTGTTTGCTCCCCATTAAGTGTAAAAATTATTTTTTTCTTTATCTTTGATTTCATACAGATAGGTCGTATTATGTTGCTAGCACAACAAATAGTTTATATCAGGGGTTTGATTTATGCAGATATTAAGTTTAAATTAGGTTGCAACAGAATTAATTAGCTAATGTGTGCATTTTAAATCACAGATCACAAGGACATCCTTTTTAATGTGAAAAGTTTATTAAAATGAACGCACATCCAGTAGCGGCTGGTGACCTTTGAAAGTGGTAAGGCGTAAACACTGTGTATGTGTGACACAACCCCAACCACTAAGTTTTAAATCCGGACAGTTTCACCCGTCCATGCACTGTTAACATATAATGCCTACTAGTACGGATATGTGACTTCTATACCTTGTAACCATCATAGTCTTATGCAACATTTCCAATACATTGATTTACACACTTAATTCAGTCACAATCCGACCTACTTAATGTTTTATTGCCTCTTTATAATGTATGCATGTGCTCTAAAGTGCTCGGGCACCCTATATTGGGGTGAGTAGTGCTAGAAAGGAATGAAATAAAACATAAATTATTGCATTTAAATTGCTTTTTGGGTTGGAATGCATATCACGCACGGATCATTGTAAACCTGTAACCTAGTGTGAAAAACAGCCTTCCTGTGACCAAAATAAGCCAGAATACATTTACTATCCAGCTCTTGCCTGCAGCCAATTTCTGTGAGGACGGAGGGCTATATTATCAAGAAAGGACGATACATTATCGCCGCTTTTATAGGCAGGAAACTGCCGCTAAAGCGGCCATAATGGGCTATATAATATGCCCTTGTGAATTCCCATACAAGCCCAGGTTAACACCAGAACCTGGGCTTCTATGGGAATTCACAAGGGCATATTATCAAGCCCATTATTGCCGCTTTAGCGGCAGTTTCCTGCCGATAAAAGCGGCGATAATGTATCGCCCTTTCTTGATAATATGGCCCGGAGTTTGTAAAAATAAATAACGCATAGGCTGTCAAGAGTACATAATTTCTGCAGCCACCCTTGCTCAATATATATATATAGATTATCCTAGCATTGTTTCATTGCTCATCACCCCTGCTCTCTCTTACAGTTGGATACAGCACTAAATAGGGGGACTGGAATCCTTGGCTGTCACTCCTAGAACAGAGAAAGGAGCAGCATCAAAAGATGAAGGAAAACATACGACAAGCCAATAACAGCACAGACGCAAGTAAACGCAGAGTTCGTGGACGGCGCAGTTCTCTGCAGGCCTCTGCCTGGTAGGTCTGTTTCCCGGACAATAACATAGTACTGTGGTCTGCGGCGGGGTACGTAAGACAGCCTCTCGGAATGGGAGATGCTGGCCTTAAGTTCATGCCCTCTTTAGAACACCAACTTTCATACACAGATCCAAACACGTTGAAGTGTTTTCATTTGACGCAACACAGGCATCCCATTTAGCATAGTGGATAGTTCATCTTAGTGTATAAACTGCATGTGACCACGCTGGACAACCCTCTATATCAGTCAGTCAGTCAGTCGAACAATCTTTATTTCGATTAATTAAAATCATAAAAAGAGAAAACATTACATACATCCATGATTAAAAAAATTCTAACATTCATCGTTCAGGTAAAAACATATAAAAACAAGCATATAAATATTTTAAATTGATTTCATTTCATAAATATATACACACAGAGGTTTAAGACCCTAAAATTGTCTTAGACCAAGTTCACACTGGCTGCTTTAGGGTTGCCACGCCAGGTATCATTGTTCAACGTAGCACATTAAGTTCATATGTACAATATAAATGAGTAAATCGTCCTATGTAGTTACTGACAAAATTGGTCTAATCTTATTAGTCCTAGCCGCAGCCACCAAAAAGTTGGCTACGCTAAAAACAATACATACGGAACCCAACATTTGCAAGTACATGAGAGCTGGCCTCACTTGAACGAAGCCAGCTTCCCGAAGAATTGGTAGTAAGAATTTTTTCCGTGCTTCCGCAAACTTCTCACAAAACATTACAAAATGGAGAGTGTCCTGTGTCGAAAACTTATCACATGAACACGGGGCACTTTCTTCCGGTTTCCCCCACTGCGGAAAATCACCCAGAATGAGATGAATTAGATTGAATCTAAATCTAACCAGCAAGAAACGGTGAAACTGGTTGGTGACTAACTTCAGGTAAGGTTCAATAAGTAAGGAAGTCTGCAAGATATACATTCTTCTTACTCCTGGTTTTCTAATCTCCTGTTCCTCCCTGTTTTGCTGCGCCAGGTTCATAAAACTTTTTTTGACCCATACCAAATCCTTTTTTCCTAGCTTATCTGGGCAAGTAAACAGGTCTGAACGACCCAGTCTGACACACGCCGCTCTAACGTAAGCCAGCCAGGGTATCCTATCTGCCTTATCCAGTGCTAAGCAATCTTTCAGGATTAAATGATTAAGGGTGATCTCTTCATTAATCCATGTCTTCACCCAACATGTCACCGGGGCCATGTTTAAATTATCTGCAATATATCCAATACCTAGTTCAGCATGCACTGAAAGTATGGGAGATGAGTGAGGAACCGCCAGCAGGGACCTAAGGAACTTGTTTTCTACTACTTGTATTGTATTCATAGGGACATATCCCCAGACATCAGCCCCATATGAGGCAATCGATAGGCACTTGGATTTATATATTTTAAGCATGGCCTCCATGGGCCTCGCACCCAACCTCTTCGAGAAACTAAGCAATGCTGATGTAGATCTTATAACAGCATTGCACTTCTGTTTCAGTTGCGGGCCCCAGTTACCTTTCTCATCAAAAAGTACCCCCAGGTAGGTGAATACTGGTACCCTTGTGACCTCTGCACCCATACATGTAAACGTTCTCACCTTTAACTTCTTCCTTGTGACACCCGCTACCATCACGTGTGATTTTTTGCTGTTAACTTTAGTCAAGGGACTGCATGAAGCTGCCAAAATGGTCTAGCAGCCTCTGCAGGCCCATGCCTGTTCGTGCGAGTAAAACAGCGTCGTCCGCGTACAGGAGGGCCGGAACTCCCGCTCCTCCTATACGTGGGACATCCACTGTAGCCTTAACTAAAGAGTCTTCCAGGGTATTAATATACAAGGTAAAGAGGGGAGGGGCCAAGATACAACCTTGTCTGACCCCTCTCCTCGAGCTAAAGTGTCCAGTGCAGCGGCCGTCTGACGTAGTCCTCACTTTAGCAGAAAGTTCCTGATGGAGGTCACTAAGAAAATTAATCAGAGATGCTTCCATCCCCATATTACGCAGGCTAGACCATAGTTTCGACCGATTTACCAGGTCGAACGCCGAAGACAAATCCATAAAACCTAGATATAAGTGGCCAGATTTTGCAATAGTGTATTTCCCTGTCATAAGATACAAATTTAGACATTGGTCTATAGTACTTCTGTGTTTTCTAAAACCATATTGAAGGTTAGAGAGTACCCCCCTGCTAGTTAGCCAATCCCCCAGTTTTTTTAGAATGACTCTGCCCATGATTTTAACTGCAGAGTCTATCAGGGAGATTGGCCTATAGCAGGCTGGGTCCCCTCTACTCCCTTTTTTAAAAATCGGGACTATGACCGAAGTGGACCAGGAGGGTGGGAAGCCTGCAGAAGCTGATGCATTATAAACATTTGTCAGAACTTTTGCCCAAAACTGGGGGTACAAGATATGAAGATCTGCAGGCACCCCGTCAGAACTGGGCGTCTTGTGATTGGCCATTTCTCTAATTGCCTTTTCTACATCTGCTGCGTCAAAAACGAGCGGGGCAGAGGGTTCAACAGTGGCATCACTCCCTTGGGTTAGCTCTATTTGATCGGTATCAGCGTAGATGTTCTTAAAATATTGATGCCAAGTGTCATCAGGTATTACAGTCTGTATCTCTATTTTCACTTTCTTTAAGGAAGGGCTGATTTATTATAGACCAGAACTTTCTGCTATCTCTTAAGACATCGACAGCTTGGAGATCACTCCACGTTTCCTCTTTAATTGTACGTTTGCGCACACTGATGGCTGATTTGTACTCTTTGCGTAATAGAGCAACCAGTCCCTTGTCTCTTGGACTCATCTTAAGAGCTTCCAAGAGCGCCTTATGAGCCCTGGTACATGAGTGATCAAACCATTTATAGGGTTTCTTGCTAATTGTTCTGTTGGCTGCCTGTAATTTCCCTGCTACCTGTTTACACAGGGCTTCGTAAGCTATTATAATTTCCCCAGCTGGAGCAGAGTCATCCAGGCAGATAGCAAAATTAGCCTCCGCTGTGAGGGCCAGATCTTCAAAAAAAGTTTCAGGGACCACAAGGTCCCATTTAATGCGCCTACCTTGATCTGTTGTAGATAGTCCCCGCGGAGCCCCGCTTCCCTCATTAATAACGAACAGTCCCCTTGGCTCGATCTCCAACAGATCGGGTTATGGTCACTAAATGCTGACTTAACCACTCTGTATACTATGGGCCTGTCCAGGATTAATGGGGAGGCAAAGATATAATCAATCACTGTACATGATCCCCGACCTATAAAAGTGGGATCCCTTTCCTGCCCCCCCTCCCTACATGGTACCAGTAAATTTAGGTTAGATAGGGCCTCCTCCAGAGCTTCACCCTGTTTACTGTGTTCAAAATGAGGAAGCCCCCCACTCAATGATCCCTCCTGGTCCTCCCCATAACAGTCCCACGGGCAGGGATGTATGTTAAAATCACCCATAAGTATCATCTCGGATACATAGGTCAGGTTTAACTTATAGACTGACAAAAATTGATCCAGGGAGCTGAAGTGCGGCATGTTACTGTCACCTTCCCTGGCATTATATAAATTTATCAACAAAAGATTTGGCTGGTCCGGGACAGTCCACTCAATAATCAGGTAGTTGGCCGAGGAGGTATCTAGTTTTTTAAAGGTGCCCGCAAGCTTTAGTGAAATTAGGAAAAGAAGACCACCCCTAGGTCTGCCAACTCTTCCTAATACTGCAAATGTAACAAAACTATAATAACCGTCCAGGCTAAAACTATGTGAGGCTTCCCATGTTTCCTAGAGCGCCAAAATGTCATACCGCCGAATGAACTGTATCCAATTCGGATCTAAGCTTTTACTTCTAATGCCTGCCACATTCCAGCTTAACAATTTACATGAGGTTCTTGCACTAGGGTCACCTATCAGCCTCCCAGGGCTAAAGATGTCCTCAGGTAGTCAATCGTTGGTCTCCAACTGGGACAGAGGAGAGAAACGATTCGCAACACTTATACCCACCATTGGTTGGCACCCTAGCAATGGGGCTGGGGTTGTGGGTGTATTGTCAACCTTGCCCGCCGGTAAGGGTGGAGTTATGGGTGCATTTTCAGCCCTCCCAGTCCCCCCTTTTTGCTGTCTAAATTGGGAAGTCCCCCAACCCCTTCCCGGTTGTGTATGCTTGTAGGCCATATGAGGAAGTGCCCCCACTACTTGCCGGGGAAAGTAAATAGGCCTAGCTGGGGGGATAAAAGAATCCGAGTGGTAATGGTCTAATACCCCGAATATCCAGATCTGAGTTGTCCCAAAATAACCTACGGGGGCTCATATGGTTATTAACATTAACGACCACACAATCGCCTTGGATAATTTTAGGGCAGCGGCCTACCCAACTGACCCTTCTTGCCATGATGACGGAGTTTACAATGTCATTTCCCCCAGTGCTATATTGACTACATAATTCCCTTGCTAGGGTCATAAGATCGTGTATTGTTTCGTGGGCATTCTCTCTCAAGGGTGGAACACCAGTGAAGACAGCCACCAAAGGGGCAGCCTCTGGTGGCAGCTGCAGGTGTGTGGGAGAAGTGATCCCTTCTCTTGCACTAGCTTGTGCCTGAACACCAATAGTAGGTAGAACGGGGTTAGGACTGACAGTCCCTCTTCCATTAGGTCGGTGCCCCTCCTGGCCCTCCTTCATAGCCTTGTTAACAATGTTAGTTGGGGTCTGTCCAGAGGGAACTTTGACCATAGTGGGCCTATTCGAGGCTGATGGGTGAGACGTAACACTACTCCCCGCTCCTTCTAGATGTTGATTTAATAAACGATCACATTTTTCACATTTAGACAGTAACCCCGATACACATGAGTTAAATGTGTCCACAATGTCCGAGGCCATGTTCACTAGCACTGGTTCCAATCTAGAAGTAAATAACTCCTCTATAAGTTTCCCAATATGTGCTTTAAGACCTTGGAGTGATGGATGAATCAACCCCCTATTTTTACTTTTCTTAGCCCGTTTCACCTTAGGCTTTCTTGATCTGGGGGCTTTCTGAAAGTTCGAGCGGAGCAAAGTGTTAGGCAGTTCAGCAGGAGGGTTGGGGGTTACTACAGTTGGTAAAGGGTCCGAGGCAATAGGGGGATTACTGATGAAAATAGTCGGCTCCAAAGATATTTCCCCTACATGCTCTATAGGTTGGGCCGAGTCAATGACAGCATTACCTAGTCCCAGCTCTTTCTCGGCAATTGCAATTTCTTTAGTCAGTACGCCCACCGCGGATGTAAGATAAGACATAATAGAGTCTGCCTTCCTTGGATGTTTCGCCTTTTTCCCTTCATCTATGCCCCGACAGAGCTGCTTTCTCTTACCCATTTTGAAGTGTCAAGGGGTTAGCCTGGCCTGGCCTCTTCTGGCCCCTGACGGCCACAGACGGCCCGCCCTCTGCCCGGGCTCAGCCCGGCGTCGCCCGCGCGCGTCCCGCGACGCAGGAGGAGCGGCTTGTCCTTATGCGCCTCCGGGCACGAGAAACTGACGCTGCAGGCGGCGTCCCCTTGTCCAAGCAGGGGACGCTGGGAGATGTAGGCAATGTCTTTGTGCGTAGATCCCCCCCTCTCGGCGGCCGCGGTGTCAAGTGCGGCGGCAGGGGAGAGCGGAGCAGGAGAGCACGGTGTCCGGGGGTCCGCACAGGTAAGGGATGATCCGGTAATGCCCCCTATGAACTTTCAGCCCCACTCACCAGCAGGAGCAGCTCGTCCTTATGTGCCTCCGGACGCGGGAAACTGACGCTGCAGGCGGTGTCCCCGTGTCCAAGCAGGGGACGCTGGGAGATGTAGGCAATGTCTTTGTGCGTAGCTCCCCCCTCTCGGCGGCCGCGGTGTCAAGTGCGGCAGCGGGGGAGAGCGGAGCAGGAGAGCACGGTGTCCGGGGGTCCGCACAAGTAAGGGATGATCCGGTAATGCCCCCAGTGAACTTTCAGCCCCGCTCACCAGCAGGAGCGGCTCGTCCTTATGCGCCTCCGGGGGCGGGAAACTGACGCTGCAGGCGGCGTCCCCGTGTCCAAGCAGGGGATGCTGGGAGATGTAGGCAATGTCTTTGTGCGTAGCTCCCCCCTCTCGGCGGCCGCGGTGTCAAGTGCGGCGGCGGGGGGAGAGCAGAGCAGGAGAGCACGGTGTCCCGGGGTCCGCACAGGTAAGGGATGATCCGGTAATGCCCCCAGTGAACTTTCAGCCCCGCTCACCACCAGGAGCGGCTCGTCCTTATGCGCCTCCGGGCGCGGGAAACTGACGCTGCAGGCGGCGTCCCCGTGTCCAAGCAGGGGACGCTGGGAGATGTAGGCAATGTCTTTCTGCGTAGCTCCCCCCTCTCGGCAGCCGCGGTGTCAAGTGCAGCGGCGGGGGAGAGCGGAGCAGGAGAGCACGGTGTCCGGGGGTCCGCACAGGTAAGGGATGATACGGTAATGCCCCCAGTGAACTTTCAGCCCCCTCTATATCGTATAAGGCTATACTCGGATTGTGGTGCTGCATCGTATCACAGCCCCCCTTTTCAGGGCGGGCCCTACTTGAGGTGATGTTACGCGATTATTGTACTCCCTCTCTGTAAGCTGAAGCACCTTGTGAAGGAGACAGAAGCCATCTGCGCCCTACAAAGTGCAGCTCAATATATCCATCTTGAACTAACATGACTGACAAGTAGCGGCTCCTCCTCTAAGGTGGAGGAGCGTTGCCCCACTGCTTTGCAATAGTGAAATAAAGGAAACATACCCCCAGATTCATCAAAGTCCCGTTTTGCGAGTTCTTAATAGCGATTATTAAGGAATCGCTATTAAAGACTCGCAAAACGGGATTCATGTAAAAATCGCAATAATTATAGAGATTTCTACTGCCTCCTTATTTGCGATTCGCTAATTGCTAATCGCAAATAAGGAATGGCTTTCCCATTCATTCCTATGGGCCTAAAGGCCTATAGGAATGAATGGGGAGTCATTCCTTATTTGCGATTAGCAATTAGCGAATCACAAATAAGGAAGCGATTTCAAGAGTGCCAGGGTGTCCAAAGGACACCCTGTAGCACCCCTGAAATAGTGATTTACACTGGTGTTACGCACACACATGTCCAAAGGACATGTGTGTGTGTAACATACAACTTAGAAAAATGCACTAAAGTGCATTTTTCTAAGTTTTCGCTATTTACCACGAAGTCAGACTTCGCGGTAAATAGCGCCCCCAGATTGCAAATTCGCAATTCTAAAATGGTACATGAATTGCATTTAAGGAATTTTAAATTGCGATTCCTTAAATGCAATTCCTCGCAATTTAGCGATTTCTAAATTTGCGATTTTTGCATTTGGGATGATGAATACCAAATGCAAAAAAAGTGATCGCAAAGGCCCTTTGCGAGCCGATTTTCCTTAGATGAATCTGGCTGATAATATGATAATACCTCGATGTTATTACCATGACATGTTTTCCTGCTGCGGCAGCTTTGCATGCGGGCGGGGCTTGGCTGCTCACACAGTAGCAGGAGGAGGAGGAGTGGTTTGCCCACTTCAAGTGCGCATGAATGTTTGGCCGGCTGTCTTGGGCCAGCAAAACAGTCATGTGCACTTTGCATGTTCTCCGCCCAGGCTGCATTACAGCCTGAGAGGAGAACATGCCCAGGCTCCAACTGCCTGTCTGAGTGCCGAACCATGGTGCTCAGACCAATCACAATGCTGCATTGCAACGTTGTGATTGACTATGGGGACCCTGATGCTTCCTGTTCTGGCCTGGAGGGACGGCGGAGGAGAGACGTGGCAATCAGGTAAGTTTTTTCATTTTTTTTACCAACCAATCCGTGATGACCACATCTGTTACTGAAACACCTCAGTCTCGTCTGCTTCGCAAGACACAAAGCAGCTGACATTGGTTTGTATATACTGACTCAGGGGCACTGAAGGTTTTGATTTAGGAGGCCAGAACAGTGCCTTCATGTGAAGCGGCTTACCAGGGAGGACTCACAGTATATGAAGATGTGCAACAATTGCACATACAGGTGAGAGCTGCCGTAAGGAAGGCAGAGAAGAATTTGGGCTTCCATCAATGTAATCCAGCTCTCATACATCAATCTGATGTAACCTTTTATCTGCTCAGGTACGCTGCACCTCTTACCATCCTGATTACTGGTAAAGTCAGTTTCCCCTGTCCTTGCTACATCTCTCACACTTTATGCCCTCGCCTCTTGTGCTGCTGTGCACTGAGCATGCCCACTCCCACACTGCCCTCCTCGCGTCTCTTAAGCCAATCTGGACTCTGCTTCTATGCTGTTTAAACAAGCATTGGCATAGGCAATAGGTCTCGCTTTTGGGACTTTATAAGTATTTAGTTATGCAGCACAATATCCTTGGTGCAACAACATCAACTGTTGCATGGCTAAACACTTATAAGGTCCCAAAGGCGGGACCTGATGGTTATGCCAATGCTTGTTTTCCAGGGGGACGATATTGTAGCACTGCTGCAAAACCGGCCCTGCAGGTGCAAAACTGGCCCACCGGGGAAAGGCCCGGTGCCTGCTACGGCCAGTCCGGCCAAGGTCGAAGCCCAAGCAAACGTCACACAGGCCGCAGCCAGGTAACTTGCTTGCTCCCATTGTAACCGAAAGCAGGCTTGTGTGCTGCTTCAATTCATGCCGGGTATTCCAGCAAAAGAGTACAAGGGACAGGAAAAATACACTTCTCCACTGTCTAGACACAGGCAGGGGCTCAGGTATTGTTAGTGCAGCAGGTGCAGTTGCGCCAGAGTCCATGGCTGTGAGTCCCACTACACCCCAACTGTAGCTGTAATTTAGAGAGAGAACAGTGGAAAGGGTGTATTGTTCTTGCATGCTTTAGGGCCCAAGTCATCCTTGAATCGCCCCTGTAGGAAAGCTCAGTGAGCCTGGTTGGGGGCTTCGAGGAGTGACCTCAGCTATAACCTGGTGGATAAAGGTGGTGGTCCCCACCATGTGCGCATTGAACTCATAGCCCCAGCTTCCCACCCACGTGAAGGCCTAGCAGCATCAGATTATTACCACATGACTCAAAACTCTGCAGCAATGGAATAACTGTGCAGTAATTATGTGGTTGCCGCTCATTTCTCCAGTTGTGTAGGCCTCAAAACGAGCCTATTGGAATATGGACGGATATATAATAAATAAGAAAGTCGGGAACTGTACATATCACACTTTTTAAATTGACCATAAAACTTGTTTTTTCTGTAGTAGCTAATCTTTATCAAAATTTAAATCGTTACTGGTGGTGTAAGTGTCAATTTCAGAAGTCTACATGCAACAAATGTAGCATCATGAAATGAGCAGGGGAATCAGATACCGGAGTTGCAGAAATTAGAGCTAAAGGGACGAAATATGTGTAGGGAACATACTATAGATTACTCTGAGGCAACACGGAGGGCTGGGCGAGAGGTTGCCAAAGGCGTTGCCACATTGTTTTGAAGTGCTCCCTTGAGATAACATTTCAAAGCCAAACATGGTGCTCTTTTAAGGTATTGTTAAAACCAATAAGATAAACAGAGCTGATTACTGTTAGTTTACGCGAGAAATACAAACTACTGCGGTAGTAAATATTGTTGCTGGAAAGCATTGTTTCATTTGTAAAAGATAATAAACAAGCCTTCTCTGTGGTGTTCACATAAACATTACTAAATCTGAATTGGATTCCTTCCCAGTGGTGTAATCTCAAGCAAACCCACCTGTTGTATGTGGGAGAAAGCAGCTGATCCCTAAACTGGCCCCAAGCAGCTCTTTCAAAGAATGCAGACTTGCTAGACTTCTGTGCAAAAAGCAAGCTATATTTAGATTATCTACGAATGCATAGATGGGGGCTGCAGTGGGAGAGAGAGGTGGAGGGAGCTGTGTGTGAAGCACTTAATAAGCCATGACGGCTCGTACATGTAAATTAATGAGATGAGAAAGGCAATTGGTGGCTGTGCGCGTTCACGTGCACATGCACGCAAGCTTTGGGCCAGGAAAAACATGTGGGGTAGCACTTTGAGAAATCCCTTACTAAAAGTCAAGCAGCAGCACATGCGCTGTTCTAGGCTCGACCTAACAGCAGCATGAAAGCAGTGCCAGGGTTGGTAGCAGCAGACAAAACCACCACTCCTTAGGAGACTGTGAGGCTGCAGCTGAAATCCCCGAGCTCACTAACAGTGAGGCAATAGAAGAGACCTCAAGTGTGCATGTTGGGTTGGCCATAGAAAGACACCTGTCTAGCCTGAAATGCAAATTAAGTGTGAACACAGGGAACCTGTGTCTGCTGCTATGCTGTTAATAATTAAGCCCCACCCCTGACCGCATACCGCAAGTACGCACATGATGTAACATGTGCCGGGGAGTGGGGGGGTGGCGATGCTCCTTCACCTTCATAGAGGAACTGCCGCTGCGCACATCCATCTCACTGAATGGGACATCTTCAGGGCTACGGAGAGAAGGGCTCATGATATTCAGACAAATCAGCACAGAAGGCTGTGAACTAGCTTTTCTAGTCTTATCTGTTCTCTTACAGTGTGGAATGCCAAAAGAGAGCTACAACTTGACCTTGTATAGGAAGCAGAGGAAAGTAGAAAACTAGACTAGAAAGCAAGAATGAGCGTAAGATGCCATCGGAGAAACTCATATAGGGGCTATTGGTGCTAAACTGGTTCAGCTCTTCTTTGGCCTAAAAAGAGATACATTTCCTCATCGATTTATTCAATTGAAAACCATATAACATTCAGCCATTCTTTTTGTCATGCTGTTTTATTGCCTATTTTATCATGACTGGTCTCTTTGCTCTGGTTAAAACATGTATTCATATATTTTGCACTAGGGTGGGGTATTTATTATCTTTACAGCCTTTCAAATATACAGTGTGGAGTTATTGTGTGTGTTTATCCATGCGGTACGAAAGGGGGTGGTGATGGACGGAGCATCTGAACCAATCAAACACTCACACCCAGTCAAAAGATCTGGGTTTAATCCATCACCGTTCTTTAGCCCACTCTGCCACCCCAGTTCAGACATGGCTATATGCAAATCAGTCTGACCCTGTGCCTCATGGGAACAATCCAGCCCGAACTGCCAAGCCATGCCTTCCTTGGACCGGAAACAAGCTCCCGAGGACCGGTTTCTGGCATTACAGCCATCTTCAGCCCGGCTTGCTTGAATCCAGTGGCAAATTGAGCAAGGGACTCACGTCTGAGCATACCCTGCCACACTTATGGCAGCCAAAAGCGGTACAAAAGGGGGTGGTGATGGACGGAGCATCTGAACCAATCAAACACTCACACCCAGTCAAACGATCTGGGTTTAATGCATCACCTTTCTTTAGCCCACTCTGCCACCCCAGTTCAGACATAGCTATATGCAAATCAGTCTGACCCTGTGCCTCATGGGAACAGTCCAGCCCGAACTGCCAAGCCATGGCTTCCCTGGACCGGAAACAAGCTTCCGAGGACCGGTTTCTGGCATTACAGCCGTCTTCAGCCCGGCTTGCTTGAATCCAGTGGCAAAGTGAGCAAGGGACTCACGTCTGAGCATACCCTGCCACACTTATGGCGGCCAAAAGCGGTACAAAAAGGGGTGGTGATAGACGGAGCATCTGAACCAATCAAACACTCACACCCAGTCAAAAGATCTGGGTTTAATCCATCACCGTTCTTTAGCCCACTCTGCCACCCCAGTTCAGACATGGCTATATGCAAATCAGTCTGACCCTGTGCCTCATGGGAACAATCCAGCCCGAACTGCCAAGCCATGCCTTCCTTGGACCGGAAACAAGCTTCCGAGGACCGGTTTCTGGCATTACAGCCGTCTTCAGCCTGGCTTGCTTGAATTCAGTGGCAAAGTGAGCAAGGGACTCACGTCTGAGCATACCCTGCCACACTTATGTCAGCCAAAAGCGGTACAAAAGGGGGTGGTGATGGACGGAGCATCTGAACCAATCAAACACTCACACCCAGTCAAAAGATCTGGGTTTAATCCATCACCGTTCTTTAGCCCACTCTGCCACCCCAGTTCAGACATAGCTATATGCAAATCAGTCTGACCCTGTGCCTCGTGGGAACAGTCTAGCCTGAACTGCCAAGCCATGGCTTCCCTGGACCAGAAACAAGCTTCCGAGGACCGGTTTCTGGCATTACAGCCGCCTTCAGCCCGGCTTGCTTGAATCCAGTGGCAAAGTGAGCAAGGGACTCACGTCTGAGCATACCCTGCCACACTTATGGCGGGCAAAAGCGGTACAAAAGGGGGTGGTGATGGACGGAGCATCTGAACCAATCAAACACTCACACCCAGTCAAAAGACCTGGGTTTAATCCATCACCGTTTTTTAGCCCAATCTGCCACCCCAGTTCAGTCATGGCTATATGCAAATCAGTCTGACCCTGTGCCTCATGGGAACAGTCCAGCCCGAACTGCCAAGCCAAGCCTTCCCTGGACCGGAAACAAGCTTCCGAGGACCGGTTTCTGGCATTACAGCCGTCTTCAGCCCGGCTTGCTTGAATCCAGTGGCAAAGTGAGCAAGGGACTCACGTCTGAGCATACCCTGCCACACGTATGGCGGCCATAAGCGGTACAAAAGGGGGTGGTGATGGACGGAGCATCTGAACCAATCAAACACTCACACCCAGTCAAAAGATCTGGGTTTAATCCATCACCGTTCTTTAGCCCACTCTGCCACCCCAGTTCAGACATGGCTATATGCAAATCAGTCTGACCCTGTGCCTCATGGAAACAGTCCAGCCCGAACTGTCAAGCCATGCCTTCCCTGGACCGGAAACAAGCTTACGAGGACCGGTATCTGGCATTACAGCCGTCTTCAGCCCGGCTTGCTTGAATCCAGTGGCAAAGTGAGCAAGGGACTCACGTCTGAGCATACCCTGCCACACTTATGGCAGCCAAAAGCGGTACAAAAGGGGGTGTGAGTGTTTGATTGGTTCAGATGCTCCGTCCATCACCACCCCCTTTTGTATCGCTTTGGCCTCCATAAGTGTGGCAGGGTATGCTCAGACGTGAGTCCCTTGCTCACTTTGCCACTGGATTCAAGCAAGCTGGGCTGAAGAAGGCTGTAATGCCAGAAACCGGTCCTCGGAAGCTTGTTTCCGGTCCAGGGAAGGCATGGCTTGGCAGTTCGGGCTGGACTGTTCCCATGAGGCACAGGGTCAGACTGATTTGCATATAGCCATGTCTGAACTGGGGTGGCAGAGTGGGCTAAAGAACGGTGATGGATTAAACCCAGATCTTTTGACTGGGTGTGAGTGTTTGATTGGTTCAGATGCTCCGTCCATCACCACCCCCTTTTGTACCGCTTTGGCCGCCATAAGTGTGGCAGGGTATGCTCAGATGTGAGTCACTTGCTCACTTTGCCACTGGATTCAAGCAAGCCGGGCTGAAGAAGGCTGTAATGCCAGAAACCGATCCTCGGAAGCTTGCCGTTCTTTATCCCCCTCTGCCACCCCAGTTCAAGCCGGGCTGAGACGGCTGTAATACCAGAAACCGGTCCTCGGAAGCTTGTTTCCGGTCCAGGGAAGGCATGGCTTGGCAGTTCGGGCTGGACTGTTCCCATGAGGCACAGGGTCAGACTGATTTCCATATAGCCATGTCTGAACTGGGGTGGCAGAGTGGGCTAAAGAACGGTGATGGATTAAACCCAGATCTTTTGACTGGGTGTGAGTGTTTCATTGATTCAGATGCTCCGTCCATCACCACCCCCTTTTGTACTGTGTTTATCCATGGGCAATACAGTTCTGGAACTCACTAATAAAACAATCATCTATTCTCACAAGATTGATCGTTGCCCCACATCCATTATCCTAAAACAGGTGGTGGGAGGTGAGTTGGACTGATTTCCTGGCTCGACTCGTAACTGAAGGATTGGTGAAGCTTTTGTCTTTCACAGGGTTTAGGATTGTGTAACACTAGGCCGAATTTGCTATTGAATCTGCAAAACCATATCATGACCTCCAACTCATGGGCTTGAGTTTTGAATACCCCAGGTGGAAATACACAAGACCTTAAGGTTTACTACTAATGCAGAAAAATATTTTCTAATATTGGTTACCTCCCTCACCTTACAAGCTCCCTGTTAATTGTAGGATAAGGGTACCCTTAAATAGGCGTGGATGAATAGTAATTCTGGTAGTTTAAGGAAACAAAGCATACCACTTTTCAATATTTTCCCCATGGGTGAATTTTGATTCTGTACATCCAGCCGATCCTGCAACACCACACTTCATGACATACACAGCTGTTGCTGTTCTAGAAAGTTATGACCTTTATTTTTCTTTTTTTTTAATCTGTTTTTATTGCAGGGTTTTGTGCAAGCAAAGGCAGCATTACAAGACCTTCATGCGATTCAGGAACAATATACGACCACATCTCAATGAATTGCAAAACAGTAGCATGCAAGCTAGGCAATGAATTAGGCGAGACAGCCACCAAGACATCTCAGTGATGAGTAAGAGGTAAGGTGCTATGCAGCTATGTGCCTATGTATCTACTTGACTAACTGGGGTGCTACCCCTGAACAAGGGGAGGGAAATGAAGATTCAGACCCAAAGGTAGGCAAGACCTAACAAGGAAACTTGTGTAAGACCAGGGTGAGGCTCCTTCTGTTGTGTGGTCACCAATGATAGCTGAACTGGAGTTTGCATTAGCAGTTATAGGGCGTGGGCCAGAAGGCTCAGCTACAACAGATCAGGGGAGACTGAGGGTGCTACCGAGCACAGGCAAAAATCCCAAAAGGAATTAGCGGGTATAACCCTGTGCCACCTGGGGCATGAGTGGGAAGACGGGGGAGTGAGAGTGTATATGTACGCATTGCTGCAGCCTTATTGGGCTCACAGGGTAAATGGTCATTCCGAGTAAGTTGTTGGAGGTACTCGAGGATGGCGTCCAGAGCCGCTGAAATTAGTTGCTTACGAAGGGCCCGAACTTCTTTATAGCGCAAAGCCTCTCCCTCAGTCCTTCCCCATTTCTGCAGCACCCGTGTCAGGCAGCCACCTTAGGGGTCTGTTCAGCTCTCCACTGTAGAGTGAGGCCCTTCTTAGCTAGCAGGAGAGCCATGACGGTGAAGTGCGCTCTGAAATCTATGCTGCTTCTGGTGCTTAAAAATGCCAAATGCGCATACCTCCCATGTTTCAAGGTCAGTGAGCTCAGAGACCTCTAGTAACACATCATGCACTGAGCGCCAATAGGAGGGGAGGGCAGGGCAGAACCACAACATATGCTGCAAATCAGTCAATGCCAAACATCTGGAGGACAGCAAAGCCTTGCAATAGGGAAGTAAAGGTTAAGTTCTACAAGTGTCAGGTAGACCCAGTGTAGGATAGAAAACTGGATATATTTGAAAATTTTGAATACAAGCTTTTCTAGACACTCATTGGGGAAATTCCAGTGCCTGATCCCACTCTGTGTCATACTGTGCTGTGGATATAGTATCCTCCCATTTGACCTGCAGGACAACCAGTGGAATCCCAGTGTGCTCCCGTATGACCCTATAGATCCTATATATGCCCCCCCTGCTCCCATGTGTAGTAGAGTCTGTATAACGGGGTATGTTTTAGGTTTCTTGTCACACATGGACCAGAGGACACAACATGTGTTGCGTAGCTGCCTGTACATGAGAAACTGTTCTCAAGGGATGGCATGTTAAGACATAAATTGGTCAACGGATAAGAGATGGTCTTCTACAAAGAGGTCACCGACTGTGCTCAGGGAGTGCTCATGCCAACTCAACAAGTCAGTGGCTGAATAGGAACCAGGAAATCATGGAAAGCCCTGCAGGGGGAGTGCTGGGGCATACAGCTGGATGTGACGTGTGAGATAAGCGACTCTGGGCAGACACTTGCGGGCAAACCATGACTTGCAATGCCCATGCAGACTGGGGCATGATTTTGGGGAACAGGACATTTCAGAGTGTGGATGACTTGAGGGGACCGGATCCATTGCGGGTCTCCCCTTGTGTCACCCCGCCAGCCACTGCATCTGCGCCACCACATAGTAAGCCTTAAACGATGGAGCGCCGAGTCTGCAGTTTCTTCAGCTCAAATTGAAGGTGCTTCTGCTGCCAGATAGGCTCTCCAAGCATAAAGAGTAGATCCTGCCAAAAATTGTGTGGAAGGGTTGTGAGGAACGTTTACAAAATAATAGAGCAGTCTAGGTAAGATTATAATTTTGGATAGGGCTAATTTCCCTTTGTAGCTAAGGATGATTTTTCCAGAACTGCACCTGAGATTTTCGCAGGTTACCTTCATACAGATCGGCAGGCGAGTGGTAAAGGTGAACCCCAAGATAACGGACAGTGGCTTCTCTCCAATTCAGGCGAGTTCTTTCGAGTCGCAATGCAATTGGCTCTGCCCCTTGGCTGAGCGGGTACAGGCACGATTTGATCCAGCTGACCAGGAGTCTGCCGCCTGTGCAAACCTGTGAAGCATGTTGTGTATGGGGGAAGAGGTCTGAGCTGGTGTTGTGAAGGTATAAAAGCAGATCTTCCATGTACAGAGACACTCCATGGCTCGTATCATCTATGAGGATCCACCCAAGCCCCACCCTCTTGGTGCAGTCGAATGGCAAGGGGCTCCATAGCAATCTCAAATAGCAGGGAGAGACAGGTGGCAGCCCTGCCTTCAGGGAGGGACAGGGGGTAGCCCTGCCTTGTGCCCCTGCTCACGGGAAACAGCGGCAAAACAAGACAACCTCAACAGATTATGGATGTGAGATTAGGGTACAACAATTGTGTGTACACTAAGAGGCGATAACCCACTCCCATCCTGACCAACACTTGTAAAAGATAATCCCAGATACGTGTCAAAGGTTTTCTCTGGATCCAGTATCAGACAGGCTGCATGTGGGAACCTCAAGGAAGCCTGGTCCATTATGTGAAATAGGAGACAGATGTTCAGAGACGCAATACGGCCCAGAACTAAGCCATTTTGATCTAGATGAATTAACTCAGGTAATATCTGAGCATGTGTATCAGCCGGATCTTGCCCAAGGTCTTATAATCTGCACTAAGGATGCCGATTGCCCTAAATGAGGAGAGATGAGGTGGTTCCCTATCGGGTCCCATAGTGTGCTTAGGTAATTTCGAGTGAGAATATCAAAAAACTAAAAGCGTACATATATTTGCTTTGATCTGCTATATAACCTACCCCAGTATCAAGGTGCACGTGGAGTTAGAATAGTAAATGCACACTTCATTACCGTCAATGACGAATGTATTTTTCTCTTTATATGGTGAGAGAATTTGCAACTTTCAATATGATACTATGAATGCACAGCTGCATAAAATCATGCAATAAAGGTGCAAAAAAGTATAAAGCCATGTGAGTCAGTCACTGGCAGCAGGATAAAAGTATTTAAACTTGTTCTAAGTGTTCACACATCTTTGCTGTGGGCCATGACACAAGGACCCAGACCTGATGACCAGTGGGCCTCTTAAGCCTCTATGGAAAAGTAACCTTAGGGAAAAATGTTTAGCTACACTGGCCCTGGGTGCCAAGCTGCACAAATACCAAGATGGATAAGATGCCTGCCACTGATGCTGGGGTTAGTCAAGCGGCAGGCGACCCTGTCCTGCAAGTAAACTTCATCCCTCCATGGTACACTAGGTAGAAAGTGAGGTTCTGTGAATTCTGAACCCGTGGGTTCCATTTTGTGTATGGCAGCCATTTTGTGGTTGCCCTCACATAGGCCAATGATTGTGGCTGAACTAGTCTTTTTAAGGACATGTACACCTTAGCTCGAGTTCATGCTGACTCCTGTTTGACCTGAGTGAACTGACCCTGTTGCCTGAAGCTGACCTTGTTAAACCAGTTCCTGCCCTTCAGCTGATCAAGATTGAGGATCAAAGCACAGGACATTGTAGAGTTTGGTATGCACACACACACCCCTTATCCTGTTTCTTATCTGTTTTCTGTTCCTTCTTTTATGGTCTGTTTATGATATGGGTTGTGGTCCTTTTATTATGGGTTTGTCCGGCTTGTGTAAGGAGGAATGTTAGGCATTTTGCATGCTTGCAAAAGCTAAGACTGCCCCTTACTTGTATGCTGAAGTTTGTAACTCTAAGCATATAAAAGGCCTCTGCTTTCTGTACTCTTCAGACTACCTCATTCAGTTGCTACGGCTTCTGTGTGACATGGCCTCACTTATTAAATTTAATAAAGATGTCTTTTCATATTTTCAGCTTCTGTGCCAAGTTCTTTTTTTATTAGTAAGTATTCCCTGAGAATGAAGATTACAGTTCTTCAAATGGCGCGGCCAACGTGGGCTTCATCAGAGAAGTGACTTTCTGTGGGAGTGATCTTGTCAGAGGACTGAAATCTACTGAGGAGGACAGAACAGGATTCTACTAAGGAGGTACTCTGTGCACAGGGATTCTGGAGATTCTTTGATTCTGCAGCCCAGTATATTTCTGATCTTCCTGATTTTGATCCTCCATATGATGTCACTCCTGACTGAGAAACTTTTGGCGTGAGTATTCTAAAAAAGACCGTTAGGTCATGTAGAACTTGACAGTTAGAATTTGGATAACCTTTTGATTAGTAAAAGTAAGAGTTAAGTATAAGTGGGTCGCTCCCAGTACTTTGTTCTTTGGTTCTTTGGTTCTTTGAGTCCTTTGTTTTTGGTTCTTTGAGTCCTTTGTTTTTGGTTCTTTGAGTCCTTAGTTTTTGGTTCTTTGAGTTCTTAGTTTTTGGTTCTTTGAGTCCTTAGTTTTTGGTTCTTTGGGTCTTTGATTTGGTTATTGCGATTACCAAAGCAGAGGGGTTGGTTTCTTTTTATTTTTTTATTTTTTATTTTTTTTAAAAACCTTTATTTTGTAAGAAAGGGAATACAGTTACAGACCTACAACCACAGAGGCTGGTCAGTTATATGCAATACCAGTAGCACAATAATACACAGCTCATCAGCCGACAACCCGGGGGCCCGGCAGCGAAAAGGCACGATGTTATCTGGAGCTTGTGGCAATAAGAGGATAAATAAAAGGTTTCACATTTTATATCTTATAAATAACAAAAACTGAAACACAAAAAGAGTCGAGGCGGTACCATGCAATGTAATGACTGTTCCATACGGCAGGGGAGACAAATGAATGATGAGCATTGCTATAAAGAAGGAGAGATCTTGGGAGGGGGGGCCGAGAGCAAAGCAATACATCACATACAACGGGAAACTGGAAAACCGAAATGTACAGTCAAGGAAATTGGGGAACGTCGGGAGCTTCAGTAAAGGGGGGAGTGCAGATCTCTCCTCGGTATGAATTCCATTGACCCCATATCCTTCCCCATTTCTTGGGCCTACCACGGGAGACATACACGATTTTTTCTCTAAACATGCACCAGTACATGTTTTCTTCCCAAGTTAAGACTGATGGTGCCCTCTGAGATCCCACAGTTGAGCAATGTCTCTTTTCGCAATCATGTTGCCCAGTGTGACCCATTGAGTCTGAGCAACAGTGCAGTAATTCGGCTCCCAAATGTTCAACAAACAGCGTCTGGCCTCAGGCAATAACTCAACACCCGTCACTTCACCCATCACCGCATGCACTCGATTCCAAAAAACCACTACCTCCGGACATTCCCATATAATGTGAAGGAAGGTAGCAAGCATGCCACAGCCACACCTACACAGCCCATCCACAGAATAACCCATATGTATCAACCGTGGACCCGTGACATAGACACGGTGCAGAATCTTCTGCTGCACCAGTCGGGGACGCGCAGGAATCGCGACCTCTTTAGGGGAGGATATCGCAGCCTGCCAGTCTTCATCGTCCAATTCCAGTCCATCGCCAGTCCACGCACCCCGAAGCTGTATAAGGAGGTCCGAACGGTCATTGATACGTTTTTTATAGATGTGAGAGATAGTGCTGTCAGGGACGTGCCCGTCAAGCACTCTGTCCTCCAGGGGAGAAGACTCCGGGATCGTAGTTCCAGCTGGGAAAACCGATTCAAGTGCGTGACAGACTTGGAGATATCGGAAATATTCCCTATCACTCAATTTATACTCCTGTTTCAGTTCATCAAAAGTCTTAACTCTGTTCTTGGCCCAGAGATCGCCCACTCTACTGATGCCAATAAGGTCCCATCTATCGAATCCCTTCGACGTCCATAGACCACCCAGTCTCTCCGCAGCATACAGGGGGGTCGCCCTAGTAAGCCTATCCGGCCACTCCGCAGCCGTAGTTGCACTACCCCAAACTCACACCACCACCCCAGTGGGGCCCGTCAGATTCTTCCTGGCGGCTCTAGAATAGAGCGCTCTATTATAGTCGCGCCCGGGCAGCTGCCACCTATCCATCTCGAATGCGGGATTCGGAACAGGACCGTACATGGCATGGTTAACAGCACTCAGTTGAGACGCCCAGTAGTATCGTTTAATATCAGGCAACGCTATACCACCGTCGTACCAGGGCAAAGTCAATTTTGCCAATGCTATGCGATGTCGCCCGCCCCACACCAGCTTCCTCTGGAGGCCCTCAATTTCACGGAAATAGCTAGCCGGCACCATATCAAGTGTGTTTTGGAGGGCGTACAAGAATCGGGGGAGAGACATCATCTTGAACAGGGCCGCTCTTCCCAAAGGGGACAAAGGCAAGCCACACCACGCCACAACATCCGACCGAAGCCGGGCAAGCGGAGGTAATAAATTCCGCTCATAGCGTACTGTGGGGTCCAACGAAATGTAGATCCCCAAGTACTTAAAGCCGATCCTAGAAACGGGTATCGGGCAAATGCAGGGCAGAGAAGGTAGTTCTCCCGTGAGTGGGTAGATACAGGACTTGGCCCAATTGATAACTAAACCGGAGTTCTTCCCAAAGGAACTCAAGACGTCAAATAGGACTCCCAATGACTTACGGGGAGAGGTAAGGTACAACAATATGTCGTCGGCATATAACGATATACGATCCTCGAAGTCAGGGGACCATCGAATGCCCTTAAGCGAGGGTTCCCAGCGGAGCCACGCGGCAGGGGGTTCAAGTGCAAGCACAAAAAGGAGTGGCGACAAAGGGCACCCCTGCCTCGTGCCGCGTCCGAGAACAAAGGGTTCTGAGGCCCTGCCGTTGACCACCACCTGAGCCAGTGGTTGGTCATACAGAAGTTTGACCCACCCGATGAACTTAGGGCCAAAACCAAACTTAGCAAGGGCTGCCCACAGATATGGCCATTCCACCGTGTCGAAGGCCATTGAGGCATCAAGTGAATCCAAGAGGGCCGGCTCACTAAGAGACCCCGCCCTTGCTAAGACGCCATGAAGACGGTGAAGGTGTTTCGATGGGGGATGAAGCCAGATTGGTCCGGGTGTATCAAGTCACTGATCACCGTAATCAGCCGGTTTGCCAAAAGCTTCGCCAGGATCTTGGGTTCCGCATTCAAAAGTGAGATCGGCCGATATGATGAACAGTGTTCACGGGGCTTGCCATCCTTACGGATGACCACAATGGACGCCAGTCTCTGATCCCGGGGAAGGGACCCGAGATCTCGCGATGCCGAAAACATCCGACAAAGATACGGCGCCATTTTGTCAGGGCACAGCTTGTACAGTTCGACTGGTATACCGTTTGGACCCGAGGCCTTCCCCGAGTGAAGTGAATGGATAGCGAGCGCCACTTCATCGGTGGAAAATTCCGCCTCCATAAGCTCCTTGTCCGATTCCGACAGGCTAGGCAACACGATATCCCGGAGCAACAAATGCGAGTCTTCCTCCGGTCTATCCGAGACCGGCGCGTAAACCTTCTGAAAATGTTGGGCAAAGACCTCAACTATCTCAACCGGGTCCACCACTCGCGTAGATTTCTTGGTTTTTGATTTAGTCATTGCAATTCCCAAAGCCGAGGGGCTCGTACATTTGCGAGTATATCGTTTTTGATAACCCCTTGAAGTTTGCAGCTAGATTAGTGAGCTATAAGATGCCTGGTCTTAGCAAATTTGGGAATGTAGCTTTGGAACTTTGGAATTTGTGTTGGCCAACTTTGGATTTGTATAGGTTTGTATATGCGAATTGCAATTTGTGTAGAACAGGTAATGAGGAGAATTTTCTCTATTTGGTTTAGTTGAACGGTGCACGTACGAAAAGTACCTTAAGCACTACATTGATTATAATATTGTATATTTTGCAATATTTTTTGGCATGCCTGTTTAAAAGCTCACATACGAAGAATGTGTGGCTTTATTTGGAAGGTACCATAGTGTGATGTGAAGTAAATTAGCCAGCTTCCCAAGAAGGAATATCTAAATAGGTTTAGATTTGCAAACATATTTTTTCCTTGGTGATTTTGTATCCCCAGGGAATTAAAATATGACATAATACATATAAGGATCCTTTGTTCTGCGCAATGTTATGAAGGAAGATATGTAGAGTGATTTTTTGGGGTGTTCTGCTAGCCAAAGCTAGTGAATTGAGTGTATTTTCACTTCTTGGACATACATCAGTCTGTTGGGCTGTTTTTGCAGTCTTTTGAAACACAATTGAGAAGCTTTTCTTGTAAATATGACTTACAACTAGTATTTACAAATGGTTTGGTTTAAGTACAGTCTGTGGGCTGTCCTTGGTTTCTGTCCTGAGTATTGATTTGTGGGTTAAATGTGGGTTTAAATGTCTATGTGGGTTTCCCATTAGTGCAACTTCTGTAAGTACATAGCGATGGCGCTATTCACGAAATGCATGGCTAAAGCGCGCTGTATTGTATGTTCTGAGTGTTTGACCCCTTTCTGTATATGTCTGAAATGAGCTCAATGTCTGTTCATGGTTTTTCTTGATGTTTTCAGTCTATTAGGCAAAATGTCTAAAATGCTTAAAAACTAAAATTTAAATTCACATTCACTAGGAATAAAAAAGAGCCTCAAAAACGAAAATGGTGTATTTTGTAGGTAAACAAACTTATAGCATTTTTTTCCTTACATACATTGTATTAGAAATTACCAGGCAAGCACTTCAGCTGAAGTACATTTTTTGCTGAACTCAGACGCATTGATATGTCTTAGTTTGAAAAAGACTGTCACCATGCTCATGTTACGATACTGAGAGGAGAACTTTTATTACCTCTGAGCAAATAGCTGTTATCTTGGCAGGTCACAGAATAAACAGGAGTATTTATTCAGCCAGGACTTTGCCCTTAGCTAAAACACGGGTGAATCTTTACATTTTAGATTGTTGTTTTCAAAAGGTTCCAAACCTAAGGTTCATTATTTTGTATTACAGGAAGACATTTTAATGAAGGGTTTTCCTCTCTCGCATATTCTTGGCTCTGTTGCTAAATAAAATTGTCCTTTTTAGAAAGAAAAAATGTGGCGCCAAATTTTGTCATGTCTCAAGTTAGGCTTCTGTGCTTAGGCTTATAAATGAATGCGTCTAAAATGATAGGCAAGGGTTGCAGCTTGCTTTTATATGTGAAATTAGGAAAAATTATTGGGTTTATTTAAATTATGAAAAATCATTATTACAAATAAGTGCTACAAAATTCGTTTTTTACTATTCATGAAGCGTAATGCTCATACTATGACCCCCTAGCATTAAAATTTAATTTCAGTTGTGTTGCACTGCATAATGAGGACATTAGCATATAGAATTTTACTTAGCGCAGGCGTAAAAAACTCATTTTTCTAAGGATTTACATGAGATATGTCTAATGTCTAATCTCTGTAATGTGTAAAGAACATTCTGAGGATGATTAATATGTAACATTATTATAGGATATTTATTTTTAAGTGCCCCAAATATCAAAGTCGAATTTGGGTATTTTTGCCATTTATAATAGCTTTAAAGTGCTTTAGGCTTCAGTAAATGCATACATTTAGGTATAAAACACAAATTTGCAGGTTGTTCCCATTTGGGGTTGCGTTTAATGGCTCAGTGAGCCAATGTGCCTGGTGCAGAGGTTTGAGTTTAATATCAGGGTTGAAGGTTTTTAACTTTGGCTGGACCTAACTGAGACCTTCATCTATTTAAGGTTGATGAAATGAGTACCATTGCAAACAAGCATTTGTTCTTAAAACTGGCATGTGTGTTATTATGTTCTGCAAATTATTCACAGTAAATGTTTTAATAATATAAGTATAGAAATAAATTATAGTCCCTAACAGGAGTAATATATATAACACGTGTTTTAAATAGAGTGAATTATTGCAGGTTAGGAGGAATCCGGAAGGCCTTTTGTCTTTGACAAACTTCTTAGTGAGCAGAAGCTGGGGGCTAGGACAGCTGCAGAGGCTGGCTCAAGTCCCGCTGAGGTGTTATCTTTAGTTTCCCTGTAAACAATGGAAGGAGGCTGTCATGTTGACATTTGTGAACTTTTAAATTAGGGCTTTGTCTCTGTGAAATGCAGAATGACCTTGCTAAACAGGCCTCTAAAAGGAAGGGTTTCTGGTTTCTCCACAAAATTAAAGAACTTAATTCCAAAGGGAAAATATGAAAAAGGTTTCTTTGAAAGTCCCCATATCATGCTAAATGCTCTGCAGAAATGATACATTTGTATTTCTGCTCTAAAAAAATGATGTCCGCTAGTTGCTTTTATTTGACAGAAAATGAGGCATTGCATTAAGTTTTATTTCAACATCTTTTTATTAAGTCTCAGATTGAGACACACATAAGAAAAGGGTCACATTGACACAGCGATAAGCCTACAACCCTCATGGGGCCGGCCGCGTGAAAGAACTCATGGTGCGAACTCTGCGTGGGCCGGTATCTCCAATCACACCCGTCGATCTGCACATCAAGATCAGTCCAGATCCCATTGAGTCGCTCAAGAAGGGGGTCCAATAGCGCAGTCCAGCACACCCCAGTGATACCCCGCTTTACATAGCGTCCCGCGAGGCGGGCAGGTACAAACAGAACAAACAGAAACAAACAATCGGCCCTAGGGGCCCAACACTCAACCAGAGGCCTAGTAGAAAGCAGCCAAAAGAGTAAAGCAGAGGTTAGAGGGAGCAGAGAGGAAGAGTAGAGGGAGCTAGGGGGGACAGTCACAGCGGCGAGGGCATCACAGGGTGCGAGGGGTAAAGGGGAGCACCGCATCTTCCACCAATTGCAATGCTCGCAGCGCTGGTGGCATATTCCTAGCATATTCGCTCCTGCAAAGATAAGCCACTAGTGGTCGCCAAACCTTTTCAAAGTGGGTCGTGCGAGACTGCAGCCTAGCCGAGAGCAATTCCATAGTGATGACCTGCCACAATCTGCCGAACCATACAGCTAGAGGGGGGGCCTCCACCTTCTTCCAATACAGAGCGATAAGTTGTCTGGCGGCACCCAACATTTGCATCGCTAAGGTCCAGTCACTGCGGGTCAGGGCCAGCAAGTCAACAGGTTTGAGTCCCAGCAGTATCGTGCTAGCGGCATCAGGCAGAGGAAATCCCAGCACCCCCCGAATGTGGCTCAACACCTCCTTCCAAAAGATAGCGATCACAGGGCAGGTCCACCAGATGTGCATGAAGTCACCAGGCACATGATGGCATCTCCAGCAACCGGGCGGTACAGAGGGGAACATCCTGTGCAGGCGTTGGGGCGTATAGTACCACTGCGTCATTACTTTATACGCGTTTTCTTGTTGCGGCACGCTGCGATACACCCTAGGAACATCCCACCAGAGGCGGGTCCACTGCGCTTGATCAATATCAGCGCCCAGAGTCTCCTGCCAATGTCGCTGGTACGGGTGAGCAGGGGGAGTAAGAGGATGCTGTAGAATCTGATAAATTTTCGATATAAGGCCCTTCGTGCCCGCACCAGAGCGGGCCAGCCTCTCGAACGGGGTGAAGGCCCGAGTGGCCCCCGGGTACATCGCATCCGATAGGGCCCAGTGACGCAACTGCAGAAACTGCAATTCGGCCTCTGGGGGAAGATGGAACTCCTCCCGACAGTGGGCAAAGGACTTAATGGAGCTTCCGTCAAAGAGATCCGTAAGGACTTTGCAGTCTTCTCGTGTCCACCTGCGAAAGGCGGGAGTGTGGTTAGCCGGTGGGAACCATGGATTATCCTCTATGGGGGTGTGCGGTGAGGGGAAATTCGTCAAGCCTTTCCGCACCGCCACCTTGTCCCACACGTCCAGGACCGTTCTTGTGGGAACCGCCAAATAGGCACTAGGGGATCGTCCCGCCCTATGGGTCCAAGCGAGGTTCCAGATTGTGCGACCCGTGACCGCCCGATCCAGATGTAGCCACCCCTTCTCACTCCGCCTAATACCCCACTCTATTACAAACCGCAAGTGAGCGGCCCAATAATAGTCCACCAGATTTGGGCACCCTAGTCCTCCACGATCCCGCGGGGCCATAAGGAGTGACTGAGAGAATCGGGGTCTCTTGCCCCCCCAAATGAATTTAGTACAGTCCCTTTGCAAGGCTCTAATCTTCGGCAGAGGGATAGGTGTAGGAAGGCATTGAAACAGGTAGAGTAGTTTGGGTAGTATAGACATTTTGATCGCGTTCAGTCTACCCAGCCAAGAGGGGATAAGAGGCTTCCACCGTTGTAGATCAGTGAGGACGGATTTGCGACATTCCGCCCAATTGAGCGCCGACCAGTCTCCCAAAGAGGGAGTCAAGGAGAGGCCGAGGTATCGGATATGTTGGTCTGTCCACCGGTAGGGGCACAGCATTTCCAGGGGAGGAACATCGGCCTGAGGGATCGCGAGGTTAAGCACCCACGACTTATCGTGATTAATTTTCAAGCCAGAGGCGCTTTCGAAGGAGCAGAGCACCTCATGAAGTGCCGGCAAGGACTGTCGCGGTTCCGTCAGAGTGAGAATGAGGTCGTCTGCGTATAACGCCACCTTATGAGTTTGCCCCCCCATCTGAACGCCGCAAATGTCCGGGTTTCGCCTGATCAGGTCCGCCAGCGGTTCAATCGCCAGGGCGAACAGCAATGGCGAAAGAGGGCAGCCCTGCCTTGTCCCTCTGCCAATGGCGAACGGGTCTGTCAACCTCCCATTCACCCTGACCCTCGCTCGAGGCGCCATGTAAGGTGCCATGATCCTGGCAATCATCCTCGGGCCGAGCCCCACCCTACAGAGGACCGCTCGCAGAACCCCCCAGTCCACGCGATCAAACGATTTCTCAGCGTCTAACGACAGGAGGCACGCCGGAATGTTCCAGTGGTGTACCTTCCCTACCAAATGTGCCAGTCTCCGCACATTATCTGCCCCTTGACGGCCCCGGATGAAGCCCACCTGGTCAGGGTCAATGAGGTCCGGCATGTGGGGGTCAAGTCTCTTAGCCAGCACCTTCGTGTAAATTTTAAAATCAGTATTAAGCAACGCAATCGGGCGATATGACGAGCAAAGCGCCGGATCTTTCCCAGGCTTAGGGACTAGAGCTATTTCCGCCATTCCCATGTCCGGAGAGGGACCCTGGCCACCGTCGAAGGAGGCAAAGAGTCTAAGAAGATAAGGACCTAGCTGTTCCTGAAATAGGCGGTAAAAGGAAAGCGGTAAGCCATCAGGGCCCGGCGTCTTCCCCAAGTTCAGATCCTTGATGGCCTCAGTCACCTCGGCAAGCGAGAGTGGCTCTTCTAACCTTTCCGCCACTTCGGAATGCAAGCGCATCCCGCCATAGTGCTCCAGAACCTCCTCCGGCGGGGTAGCGCCCGGCGGAGCCGCCGTGTATAAGGAGGCGTAATAGTCTCGGAACGCCTTCATTTTAGCCTCCATCGCCGTTGCTCGAGACCCGTCCGGGAGCGTCACATTCGCTATGTGGGACCTGGCCGCCTTGACCCTCAGTCGTCTCGCCAAAAGCTTCCCCACTTTGTCCCCACCGTCAAAATGCATGCGCTTTAGCGCCAAGAGGGATTTCTCTGCAAGATTCGCCCGCAGCATGCGCAATTGCCCCCGCAGATTCGCTAGGTGCCTCCGCGTCTTCAGAGTGGATTCTTCTTGATTCTGCGCCTCCGCCCCCCGCAAATCCGCCACCAGGCCCTCCTCCACTGCCCTCCGTTCACGCGCTCTCGCAATCTCGAGGGAGGTGATGTGACCCCGAATTGTAGCCTTGAAGGCGTCCCATACCACCGGGAACGGCGTTTCCGGCAGATCGTTGAACTCAAAGTATGAGGTAATGGCCGTGCGGATGTCGTCAACCGACGCTGTATCCCTGAGGAGGTGTGGAGGCAGATGCCACTTCCGTTCCCTAGGAGGACCACTCCGCAAATCTCTAAGGAGCAACTCCACATGCGCATGGTCCGAGATGGATATGTCTGACATCTCCACATCTACCACATCACCAAGCAGGTCGTGCGATACGAACAGATGATCGATGCGGGAATAAGAGCGGTGAGCACTAGAATAAAAAGAATATTCCCTTTTGTCTGGGGAAAAGTAGCGCCACGCGTCGAAGAGACCCAAATCGCCTATCTGTTTGCGGAGCGCGGAGGACATCGCCCCTGCCCCATGAAAGGAGCCCGCACTCCAGTCCATCGTAGGGCACCATACCAGGTTAAGGTCGCCCCCCAGAACAATCGAGGGCCCACCCCTGAGGACATGAGCACGCAAAAGATCCCGAAGGAAGCGATCTTGCGCCAGGTTGGGCGCATACACATTGCACAACATAAGACGGCGGGAACCCACCTCGACCGATACCTTGAGGAAGCGACCGTCACCACCCCGGAAGAGCTTGTCAGAACCCCGCCTGATGCCAGCTTTGCACAGAACTGCCACCCCTGCCGTTTTCGTATCTGCTGAAGCCCAGAATTGGAGGGGGTATCTAGGGTGCACCATGCGCTTTGTATCTGCTTGGAGAAGGTGGGTCTCTTGTATGAAAATGATGTCCGGGTCCTGTTGCAAGAAGTAATGCCAGAGCTGTTGGCGCTTATTAGGTGAGTTAAGACCTTTAACATTGAGTGATAAAATCTTAAGGGGTCTGGCTATATCACTCGCCATCTTGGGGGTCCCTAAGGTTAGTACGCAAAGCTATGCGCAGCAGAGCACCCACCAGCTCAGAGCCCCACCCAGAGGGCCCACCCCCGCTCCCCGCACCATCCCCCACCCCCAGCCCCCCATAGCGGACAGAGAAAGGAAGGAAAGACAGAAAAAAGAGAAAAAAGAAAGTCAAATGAGAAAGCCAAACTTTCAGCAGCCTGAAGGGCTGACGGCCTAGGCCGGAAAGACGTGGCCAACAGGGCCAAAGTACACTGTCTCCAGAGTAGGGCATCCTACACCCACGGGTTTGAATGTCCATCGGGATGTCACTCCCCAGGAGACAGTCTCGGTGGGACATGACTGGCCGGGAACACTAGAAGGTATGGAGCCCCCACCTTCCTAGGCCCAGCACAAGGAGATCAGGAGTCCAAGCAACTTCCCTCCCGCCCCACAACCATCCCCGCCCTCCGGAGGGGTATAAGAGAACAGTACCTCAAGTAGAGTGACATATGTGCGCTGGCCATCTCACGGTGTGGAGGACCGTCCCGCAGGGGAGCGGTTTGCATGGTCGATCTCTGCCTCCTCCAGCGCTCTAATGTGGGCGATGACTTCCTGCTTGGCTTGGCTAGTCGTCGGCACGTCAACAGGCGTCGCACGCTGTCTCCTCGGCACTGTGGTCCAGTCCGAGGTAAGCGGCGTCCTCTTGCTTGGAGGGTGTCTGGAGGGGCTCCCCGGGGGAGAGCCTGCAATGTTGAGGAGTCGCACCGCCTCATCGTAGGATCGCAAGGATTTACGCTTACCCTCCCACTGAAAGATAAGTGCAAAGGGATGGCCCCATTGGTATGAGATGTTCAGGGACCGCAGTTTCTCCGTCACTGGGCGGAAAGCGCGTCGCCGCTTCAGGGTGTTGGGCGCCAAATCCTGGAAGAGCTGGATCTTGTGGCCCTTGTACTGCAGGTCCGGCTTGTCCCGAGCACGTTTCCAAATCTCCTCCTTTTCCACAAAAAAGTGCACCCGTGTGATGATGTCCGGGAGAAGCCCCGACCTCCCCGCAGGTGCCGCTACCCGATGAGCCCGGTCCAGCGTGGGAGGCGATACATCCTCGTCGCCCCGCACCTCGTGGAGGAGTTGCGCCACAAAGTCCATTACGTCCTCCCCTTCTTCTCCGAGCGGCACGCCGCGGATGCGGAGGTTGTTCCGCCTTCCCCGATTCTCCAAGTCCTCCTGCTTGATTTGGAGTTCAATGTTCTGTTGTTCCAGGGCCGCTAAGCGCTGCCATAAATGTTCCTGGTCCTCGGTGCGCGTGTCCGCCGTTCTCTCCAGGCTGTCCACACGGTCCCCCAGGTCCGTGACTTCCTTCCGAAGCTCCGTGACACACGAGTGGACCTCCGACCTCAGGGATCCGATCTCAGTCTTAAGGTCGGTCATGAAGGCGGCCATAAACGCTTGTGTGACCGGGGGGGAATCCGCCATCTCCGCAGGTGGGCCACCACTGGCCGCCGGCGCTCCCACTTTGCCCCACATGGCCGTCACCGGGTTCCCCTTGGGGGTCGGCGCTGGTTCCGCCTTACTGTTCCTGTTCGTGCGCGTCATCCTCCGCGCGGCCCACAGGGTGTCGGCTAGGCCGCGTCAGGGTCCTCGCCCGATGTAGGCCGCCTGAGCGATAGCACAAAAAGGGGGGGTGGTGGGGGGCACCGGCGCAAAGTCACAGCGCACTTAGGGGGTCCGGGCCCCGGAACGGCACTCCCCGCAGCAACGAGCTCCCAGCTCACACCCCACGTAGCAGAGCAGGCAGTCCAGGGGTCTCTAGCCCACAGCGCCTCCGGTCTCAATGCACGGCCAGCCAGGCCAATGAGCAGATCCGCTCCAGCGGGGGTCACTAGTCCCCTAGAGGGGGGGTTAGCACCAGAGTGACACACACTATAGTCCCAGGCCTGCACTCACCCCCAGGGAGGAGCCGCTGCGAAGTCGCGCCGTCCCGGCGTGTCCCCGCAGGCTGTAGCGCGGCCGGCGCCGTCTGCTCTCCAAAGTGCCCCAGGGGCACCGTCCGCCCCAGTTCTCCGCTCCGGTCGTCCCCGCTGCTTTCTACCGCGGCTCCGCAGGGCCGCTCTCTCTCAGCAGCCCGCTGGGGAGGTGAGGCTAGCAGTGCTTCCGCCCCTCGTTGGGACCAGATACCGGGTCCTGCCGCCTCCCAGCTTCACCTCACCTCGAAACGCGGGAAACGGAGCGCTCCGGACCCAGAAGCCGCTCAGGGGCCCCCGTCCAGTCACCGCTGCAGCCACAGGTAAGGGCGTCGCAAGTCTTCTGCGTGGGAAGGGCGGGGGTCGCTCTAGCCGATGGTCGCCGACGGCCCCAGGGTCTGCTAGGTCCCGCCGCAGACCGCCTCCTCCGAGGTCTCAAGATGGCGGACGGACCGGGCGGACCCTCTCATAGGAAGCCGGCCGCTCGTCCCTGCCGTGTATCAGGCGGAGCACGGAGGTTTCGTGTCCAGACACGCTGCCCAGTTGGTCAGGGGTATTAGGGAGGTGTGTGGCGGGTCTGGACTCCTGAACCCCGCAGTAATAGCCAATGATGGGCCCAACAGCGGTGGGAGCTCCGCAATCACGCGTCTGCTCACATCGCCGGTCAAGCCACGCCCCGCATTAAGTTTTAGACAAGAAAATAAGACAAAGCTTTTTATTGAAATTTTGAAGGCTACATGCCTAAGTGAGAACGAATTGTGGCGCAAGGCTAACATAGAGTGTCAGCGAAAGAATTTTAGTTTTAGCTTAATGTTGCAAGCTGACCGACAAGATGGTAACAGTTAAGTAATGGAAATTTATTTTTGTGTCTGTTCATATGTATTATGTTTTGTCTTCTGATTAAAAGTTATAATTGATGTCTGTTTGTTATGAGAAATGTCTCTTTTGTGTGTTGTGTACTTTTTTTGCTTCTGCTCACAGATCATCCATGGATTGCTCTGGAGGATTTTAAGGCTGACAAGACACGTGAGTTTGGTTGGTTGAAATGAGATGTGTTTTTGCGTAACTCCTTTGGAAAGAAATGTCCATGCGTTTTTCATGTTTGTGTATTTGGTTCTATCATGAATTGGTCTTGCTGGTTCTGTGTGTCTGAAAGTTGTATTTGACAGCATATATCCACTAATTGGTGATCTACTGTCAAAAAGGAGGGTAAGGATTTTAAACCTGACACGGTGTTATGCGTCACCGCTCATTTATATATGCTATTGTTTTGTCTATGCTTTTTGTGCTTGATATACAGCGAGTATATCTGATGGCTTGACATGTCCGTTTTGTGCGGTTTTTTTGCATGTTTTTTGTTTTATGTTGCTGCTTATGATACTATTACAAGTTTACCTGTGTTGTGAAGGGATATACATGACAATGTGTATCCTGTACAACAGCTGGGTGAATTTGCGCTAAATTTCACAGATATGATATTTTTTCATCCTGTGAGCAAGACAGACAACACTTCACCAGTGCATGTCAAATTTGGCTATAATGGTATTTGAACAAAAATAAAAAAGATATACAGGAAACACGGTTTCACCTACAGTCACATAACTGCCCCCTTTCCTATAAGGAACAGGCAGCCCTAAAATTATGTATCCTGAATTGGACGTAAGGATAAATTATAGATCTGTGACTTTTGTGCATGGTGACCTAATTTTTATATTACATTAGTCAGTTTTGTTCTGCTTCCTGAATAGTGTATGGCTTTGTACCATAAAGGAAACAAGGCTTAATTTTTCCCCTGATTGATGTTGCATCGTGCCTAGTAATTGGGGATTTTAGCTGTGACCTAGTCCCATTTCTCTTTTCCATATTCCTTTCACTAGCCAGTCTTTTATTATTGTAGGTGTATTGTTCAGGTTCACACTTCCAGATTGCAGTAATGTACTAGGAACCCAATATTATGTATAAATCCCTTTTGTATAACTAGACTGGTTTTTAAGAATTTTCTTTAGGCCTACCTCGATGTTTTCCAGTCTGACCGTCATGGTAGTGATGGACTAGTTAACTGACTCAATGCTATTATAAGACAAGTTTCCACATTTTGATTATTAGCCTGTGTATTGCATAGTGCACTTGATGCACAGTTATTAAAAGGGAGGTATCTACATGCCCCTGATAATCTGTATCATGTGATTTCTCTTTTGAAATGTTTTAGATAAGGAATTTAGGAACACCTATATGTAATTATTGAGAGAAAAAATGTGTTTACCCCAAAAGATGATGCCACTATGTGTGAGGACATCCATTTAGATAAAATTCTCATATAGTTATCTACCCTTAGATGGTAGAGGATATGCTCTCACATGGAAACCCAATTGAAGAAATTAGAGGCACTGTTTTGCTTATTGCCTTTGTCTTTGTATTCTATGAGAATGACAGTGTATTTTAGATCAGAATAGTTCCATGGCGTATAGCCACTCCTTTGAAGATTGCAGGCCACCTGTTTGCAGTCCCTTTGTTAAATGAACTGTTTTTGTACTAAATTGAAGGAAAATAACAAATGTTTCCCATTTCCTACGTCACTAGGTTCTGCGGGATTAAGTCATAATAACCTGCGGAACTCACCCACAATCCCATTAGCGACAGCTAACAGATGAAAAGTCCCAGCACCCAGACAGCGATCGCCAGCGTGCCATCAATAATATCGCCAAAGTATTGTGCTTGCTTCATCAGAAGGCGTTGAACATCAAAAAAGAAGGAGGAGCTGGTTTTGCCAAAGAACCAGAGTTTCAGTGCAAAAGTGCGAGAAGGAGGAGCTGGTTTTGCCAC
Organism: Lissotriton helveticus; assembly: GCF_964261635.1. Taxonomy (NCBI): domain Eukaryota; kingdom Metazoa; phylum Chordata; class Amphibia; order Caudata; family Salamandridae; genus Lissotriton; species Lissotriton helveticus. The sequence continues at coordinate 391,774,277 of NC_136060.1, read as the reverse complement.
AGAACCAGAGTTTCAGTGCAAAAGAGCGAAAGAATTGAGGCTTCAGTCTTCCACCTGTCATGTACTGGTAACCTCTGACAGTGTGCAGTCCATTGAGCCCCTTGGCCTGAGTTTTGGCCACACACCCCTTTTCCTTTGCTCCAACGGAAGTGCAGTGCACCGGAGGATCCAAGACCGGCAAAAGGCACTACATTGTGGTACCTATGATTAAATGGAAGAGCAGCCCGAGCATCCTCTGACACTGGAAAGCGAGTGTTGGAGTCTGAAAGTGTTGCTGAGTAGGAAAGCCTGTTGCTCTTTCCTAATTAATAGTACTTGGGTTTGCATGAGATGATCTGTGCCCTTGATCAATGGAGAGCACACTATCTGTAGTGCCTGCCGCAGAGAAGAGATATTGGTGCACTGCCTTGAGACATTGAGACTTTCAAATAAGCTGCGAGTGTTTGCCAGGAGGGCACTCCAACGGATACTGAGAAGGACCATTTTCATGAAAGGCCTGAATGAAGAGGCCCATGCAGAAGAAAACAACAGAAGAGGATTTTGATGAACAATAGAAGCCTGCCGGAGAGGCTTGGACGGACTCTGGGTATTTCCCGTGTGATTGCATAAAATGGGTGTTAGGAGACTAATTTTTGCTGTTCTGCTGGCATTGTTTTAAAGTAGTATTCTGTTTAGTAAAAGCGGAATAAAGTCCATTCTCTGTGGAAGAGTATCCCTTTTCATCTAAGAGCATTAATAAGGATCACCACTGTTTCACCTGAACATATAATGAGTTACTGAAATGCATAGGAACCATAAAAAAATGTTACTAGATAATTGTAGGATTTGCTTTCTGCTTAGAGTTGTGAAAAATGATACTTTTATTTGTAATAGTGGTCATTACTTTCTCCTGTAGTCCATATGTTCTTAATAACATGTTTTCTAGTATTTTTAAGCATGACGTTGTCTTTTGTGGGTTGGATTGTTTTTGCTACCCAATTGACATCTGTACCCACCTCCCAACCTAGGTCTCTTCCTACTACTACTTCTTCGCATTCTTTCCATATTTTATCTGAACATGAACTGGTTAGGAGGTCAGAGTTTACTAATAATTCCTTTGTACAGCTTCTGTATCAACACCAGTTAGTAATGAACACCACTAATTGTTGGGTGTGTGGTCTTATGCCACATACTACAGATAGAGGTATTCCCTATTTGGTTCTGTCATTTAGTTACAATGGGTCTGTATGGGCATATCAGACGGTGTTTATTTATTGCAAACGAAGTCTATCCCTTGCGTTCCAAGAAAGATAACTCGAGTAATAATGCCTTAGTGAAGGGAATAACGGATAATATTGACATCGATTCAGACACAGACTGAGTGATTGCCTATGTAAGGGCAAAAGGAGGGTCTGAGGTTCTGTGAATTCTGAACCTGTGGGTTCCATTTTGTGCATGGCAGCCATTTTGTGGTTGCCCTCACATAGGCCAATGATTGTGCCTTAACTAGCTCGATTTCATGCTGACTCCTGTTTGACCTGAGTGAACTGACCCTGTTGCCTGAAGCTGACCTTGTTAAACCAGTTCCTGCCCTTTAGCTGATCAAGATTGAGGATCAAAGCACAGGACATTGTAGAGTTTGGTATGCACACACACACCCCTTATCCTGTTTCTTATCTGTTTTCTGTTCCTTCTTTTATGGTCTGTTTATGATATGGGTTGTGGTCCTTTTATTATGGGTTTGTCCGGCTTGTGTAAGAAGGAATGTTGGCATTTTGCATGCTTGCAAAAGCTAGGACTGCCCCTTACTTGTATTTTGAAGTGTGTAACCCTAAGCATTTAAAAGGCCTCTGCTTTCTGTACTCTTCAGACTACCTCATTCAGTTGCTACGGCTTCTGTGTGACGTGGCCTCACTTATTAAATTTAATAAAGATGTCTTTTCATATTTTCAGCTTCTGTGCCAAGTTCTTTTTTTATTAGTAAGTATTCCCTGAGAATGAAGATTACAGTTCTTCAAAAGGCTTCCAGCAGCAGCCAGCAACATAAAAATATGGTAAAACTTACCATGTGTATGTTGCTGCCCACGGGCTCCAGTCGCTGTCTCTCATTCCGGCACTCTCCTCAGACTCGGGTAGAAAGGGAGGGACTTCGTCCCCTGTGCCAAGCGAATCCAACTCAACAGCTCCAGGATTGGTTTGAACAGGCTAACCCAGCGCTCATTTTGAGGCAGGGGGCCTGCGACTGCAATCCCTTGGCTGGTTTCTCAGCCCTGGGATTGCAGGTTTTGAAGTGCACATGATAGACTGGTCGGCTGTAGACAGCAGCCAATCTTTCATGTGCACTGGCAGGGGGCCGACGTAAGTGCAATTGCACTAATCAGCCCCACCCCTTGCCCTCGCGCTGAAGCAGCACAAGCCTACCACACATAATAAAATTTAATTTATTACGATTTTATGAATGTGTGTGCTTGCTGCGCTGCCAGCAGGTGGGGCAACGCTGCTCCGCCAAAACATAGGAGCCGGCGCTAAAGATTTCTAAGTAAAGTTGTTGAACATTCGGAATTATAGAGGAACATTGCATACCCTAATGGGATTTTAAGGCCTTAAAATAACCAATGAGAATTCTTCTGAGTGGGACCGCCCATCTTAGGGACAGTGAACTCCCAAACTAAAATCTAAGGTCCAAATTCCTACTGGAAACCATGGCTTCTTTAAAGGGCAGTTGGAAGAATGCTGCACTAATGTTGCTCCTACTGCTTGAGTACAAACTATTTCCTGTCTGTTGGAGTCACATGAGGCCAACTCTTTAAGAAAATACCATAAATAAATGCACATTTAGGGGGTCATTAGGATGGCGGGCGGACTGTACCCACCCGCCATCCTCAGGGGATTGGGCCCGCCCGCCATAAGGGCGGGCGTTCCGTGTGGGGGATTAGGATGCACCCGCCACAGTGGCGGGCGCATCCCTCATTTTTAACACTGTGGCGAGCGGTGCTCTGAGCACCACCCGCCACAATGCTAAAAATGCATGTATGCATTTGCATACATAAAGCGGAAGGCACCGCACGATGCCTGCCGCTTTGTGTATGCAAATGCTGGGGGGTACCACAGGTACCCCTGTGTGCACCCCCCACCTCGCCTTCACTCCGGGGGCCCCCGAAGTTAAGACCGCCTGCCTTTCCGTGGCGGCATTGCCCCCCAGTCATCCTAATGTGGCAGGGGGTCATTTCAGTGAGGATGGCGGGCGGATTGCTCCCGCTAGGCCGATGGTGGCTACCGCCAGCCTGGTGGGGGCAATCCGCCCGCCATCCTAATGGGCCCCTAAGTGTCAGCTCTATCATTAAGGGGGCGCCTCCTGAGACCTGCCCTCGGAAGGGTATAAAAGAGGTCCTATGGAACCCTCAGACATCCCCTTGCGGGCGAGTTCAGTCACTGACAGCCCTCGCCTGCAAGGGGATCTCTATTCCTCTTTAAAAGTGCAGACAGGTTGCTGCCTGCACAGTGAAACATGAAGTGACTTTAAAGCAGACGCTCCATATTTCATGTGAATGCGCTGCCACCAGGGCAGCACGAGTTTGCGGCTGCCCCGGGGACAGTGCATTCCCCATAATGAGGCACATTGTCTTTCATTGCACTGGGTGCACTTTTTTAAAGCTTCTCCCGGCGCAATAAAGGAAAATGAGCCACATGTGGAGTGCAGCCCCATGTCAAATCCTGCTTGACAGGCTTATTGAGACACATGTCACATTTGAGCTGCACTTGAAAGGGAAAGAACAGGATGCCAAGGCAAATCTTGCGTATCTTGTTTGATTGCTGAAGAAACCAGCTTTTGTCTTACCAGACTTCTTTCTCAGGTTTTATTGCGAGTACAGTGCTTTTTTCAAATAGGATTTTAGTGTTACGTATGGCAGGACACTGGTGATTTCCCTATGACACTTTCACACACATTCCCGGCCCTCATAGCCAAAGATTAGTGTGGCCGAAGACTTTCTCCCTCTTGAAAATGCCCTGCAGCATTCCATTTTTGGCTTGTTTGCATTAGGCAATCAGGAACCACTGAAAAAGTGGGTAGGGGTGTGTGGGAACTTTTGCCTCATTGGTAAGGCAGTGCCCAGGAGCCATCCTCAGCCACTAGCTAGTGCCAGACAAACATTTGACACCCCCTCAAAACCCTCTACTGGACTTGAAAAGAACACCAGGCTGACTGAGCCTGCCACATTTTGCATCTGTGAGAAGGACCTGAGGAGGTTGGTCCCCTTCAACTTGAAATCCAAGCCAGAAAGTTCTTCAAGGATCATAAGGCCGAACCCCCTAGATGGCTCTAGGCACATAAAAAGGCAGAGGAGGACATTTCTGTGAAAAATCCCAGTTTACTAGGGGCAACTGGACCTGGACTGGACTTTGCTGTTGCCCTCTGCCTGACATCCTGAGAGTCTCTAAGTGCTCCCCTTGAGGCCCATGAGCCTTTGAAGTGTACTCCTGCACTTGTTTGAGAACCACCAAAAGAATTTTCTGGAACTTTTTCAAATCTTTTGATCCAGATATTCCAGGGTATCAACCACAAAAAGAATCCAACTTGGAGTGAATGAGATCAGATTGAATATCAGGTTTGTCCCGTTTGGAGAAGATTTTTTTCTACAGAAAAACAATAAAATCCATTTCCAAATTGGAACTTATAAATGTTTTCAAACTTTCATACTTCCAGGTCCTAGCGGGGCCAATCTACTTAGTGTATCCGGCCCATGCTCCTCTGTAGTCTGCCTAAAATCACACCTAAGTCCCAGTCTACCATGATCTTCGGTGCTTTGTGCTTCTTGTGCTTTTTCCACTTAAATCTTTAGAAATTAATATCTATGGTTCCCCCTACTGGATTTTTGTTGTTTCGATTTCAATTTGCTGGTTACATTTTTGCCCATTTTTATAAATTAGAGGGGGATTTATATTGTGTTGTGTTTTTGACTTTAAAATGTTTTGACACTCATAAACGCTGTACACATCTTCTCTAAGTTAAGCCTGACTGCTCTATCCTACAGCGCCACTGAGGGGTTGAGCTCAGTTTTAAATTACTGACCTGGACCTAGCAAGCTAGTGATTTTATTAGTTGTGGTTGACACCAATCCACCGCAACAAATAAACCCCTTTCTCACAATGAAACTAGATACCACAACACTGAGTAATCACACCTCTGGGCAGTGACATCTGCAGGTCGAAGTGGATATCTAAAGATAATAGGAGACACTTATCAGTCTGCCATAAAAGTTCTGCATCTCATTTTAACTGTGAAAACGATATAGCTATAAAAGTATCACTATATAAACAACTCTGTGTTCTTGTATGAACCTTATATTCCTGAAAGTGAAGCATAACAAGAAATGAGAGCTAAATTTGCTTTCCAGCCTTTTTCCTCTAAGGTCAAGATAACCATCTCTAGCTAATGTGCACTCTCAGTTACTGATATGATTGAGGTCTAAATTGTCCCTTGAGCAACTTAAAAGAAAATAACAGTCATTAGGATGATGTGGTTTCTATCCGTATCAATCATTGTATCACTTGCTAAGCATCTTAACACATCATAATGTTTTTATTAATACTAGTCATAGCACTGGCTTAAGAATCTTCCGATTCCTTCACAAGCTCCAAATATAAGCAGTTTGTAAAGTTTTACCCACAGTGAATCACTTATTTAACACGATTATCAGAATACTTTTCTGTGATCAAATCTCTTCTCCAGCAAACTCTTATGGAAGTAACTGGCTTCCAATGCAAATAATAAATCCTAGTAGGAAGGTCCTGGATACAGCAACATTGTGGCATGGCTGCCTAGTAAGGTTCAAGGTGGCCAACGCCATGTCAAAAGAACGTGAGTTAACGCACTTCTGAGAAAGTCGCTTTTGTCTCTCTACAACTGCGCAGCCTCACACCGGGCTGTACAAACACTCTATGAAGAGCAACACTCTATGAACATCACCCTTTAATTCTTTGAAATTAACTTGGAGCAAGAGGGTTGCATGTCCTGGGCACCCACGCCTGCAGATCCACAACTGGAAAGTCATGCCTCCTATGAGTTTGTTCCAGACATGCTTACTCCAGTTGGTTTGTCCTGTTTGCCTTGTTCTGGTACTTCATTCCAAGTGTTGTCCTCCCTTCCTGGTTTGTGATGATTGATTTGTCCCAAACTAGCCCAGCTCTTTTCAGTGTTATTTTGGTAGTGAGGCACATTCTTCTCACACACCCAACAACCTAGTGAGATCCATGCACAAACTCCCATGGAGGTACTATCCTCGCTATTTCTTTCTCCAAAGTTTAGGACTTTCATCTCTCACTGGGACCAAATTCTCATCAGTCCTGCAGAGGCACCTGACTCATTCAGTCTATATTTTTTCTCCAACGTGATTACCTTAATGCTTTATTGTTATATCTTTGTTTGACTATTTAACACTACCTCAATTCTGCATTTTCTATTCTTTCTTTACTTTGTTGTATGAAGACGGTTCTATCCCATATGAATCCCCACATGTACTTCGAGTAAACGTACTCACATAATATGTAAACCTTAGGGTCTAGCCAGCGCTAAATAAAACTCAAAAATAAATAAACTATTCCCAGGAGGACGGTATCAGAGCACCCGGAAACCCACAAATCTACACTAAACATTCCCTGGAAATTCGACGACAACTGGTCATACTGGTGAACTTTCTTCCACTTCCTACCCCACCTACACCTGTACTATTTGTATGTATATGCCATGGTCGGATAAGTTCAGAAACTACTTTTTTTTTTTAAATTGCAAATTTATGTAGCGCGAACTCGACCCGTAGGTATTGCAGCGCTTTACATGAGCACCAGTTACGTGTTTGTGTAGTGAATTTGTTGATGACAATCGAATTTGTATTCTATTTCCATGATCACTCGCCTCAAACACTCCAGGGACGTTTACCCTAGGCCAAAACATTTGCATAATGCCCTCATGCGCTGCATACGTTAGCCAGGTGCAACTCTCACTGACTTGCATTATTTACAACTGTGGCCGGCGAGTCCTCCCTTGCTCTCTTTATTCAGTGTGTGCCACACTCGCTTGCGGTATTCTGGTTATATATTACGTCACTGGAGAATTAAAAAAATGGATCGCAGAAAATTCTACTTAAAAATCCATGTAGCCCAGAGTCATCGTCATTTCAGACATATATTATCATCAGCGCAGTTCAGCCGTGGCAGGAGTTTGTGTACACAGTTGAGTGTTTGAAGGGGGAACAGAGTGACCTAGTTCTAGGACACCCCCGCGCCGCACGGCCACCAGCTGCTGCGTGTGCCCCCTTGCCGGTCTGTCTCGCTGCCGCCGCGTGACCACGCCCCCTGCCGTCGAGCAGCGTGGTCCGTGATCGCCTGACTTGCTCCTGTTGTTTTTGCTGTTTTTGGTATTGTTTTGTCTTTCTATATTGCCTGTTTTTTATCTTAGTTCTTGTAATTTCCTTCCTGTTTCGCCTGTTGTCCTGCTGCCCTTCGTCCCCCCTCCCCGCTTCCCGCCACCGCCGCTAACCCCGCCCCTTTTTCCTTCTGTACCCTCCCCACTCCCGCCTCCCAGCTGCTCCGCCCCCCCGCGCACTTGGCCATATATGGCGACCGTGCGACGCAGGTGAGTGTGACCTAGTTCTAGGACACCCCCGCGCCGCACGGCCACCAGCTGCTGCGTGTGCCCCCTTGCCGGTCTGTCTCGCTGCCGCCGCGTGACCACGCCCCCTGCCGTCGAGCAGCGTGGTCCGTGATCGCCTGACTTGCTCCTGTTGTTTTTGCTATTTTTGGTATTGTTTTGTCTTTCTATATTGCCTGTTTTTTATCTTAGTTCTTGTAATTTCCTTCCTGTTTCGCCTGTTGTCCTGCTGCCCTTCGTCCCCCCTCCCCGCTTCCCGCCACCGCCGCTAACCCCGCCCCTTTTTCCTTCTGTACCCTCCCCGCTCCCGCCTCCCAGCTGCTCCGCCCCCCCGCGCACTTGGCCATATATGGCGACCGTGCGACGCAGGTGAGTGTGACCTAGTTCTAGGACACCCCCGCGCCGCACGGCCACCAGCTGCTGCGTGTGCCCCCTTGCCGGTCTGTCTCGCTGCCGCCGCGTGACCACGCCCCTGCCGTCGAGCAGCGTGGTCCGTGATCGCCTGACTTGCTCCTGTTGTTTTTGCTGTTTTTGGTATTGTTTTGTCTTTCTATATTGCCTGTTTTTTATCTTAGTTCTTGTAATTTCCTTCCTGTTTCGCCTGTTGTCCTGCTGCCCTTCGTCCCCCCTCCCCGCTTCCCGCCACCGCCGCTAACCCCGCCCCTTTTTCCTTCTGTACCCTCCCCGCTCCCGCCTCCCAGCTGCTCCGCCCCCCGCGCACTTCGCCATATATGGCGACCGTGCGAACGCGCAGCGGTCACGCGCAGCGGGCGCGCCGATTGTGCGCCGAAGGCGCGCCAAAGGTAAGCCCGTCTGCGCCTGGACCGTGCCCAGTGCCAGGACCCCTGGCCCCCACCGACGGAAGCCGACCCGACGGACCTACAACGCCGCCGAACTCATCGCACTCAACACCGGCGCCATCCCGGGATGCCACCGAGCCACCCCGAAGCACACCCACGGATCCTTCAGCTGCCGCGCCTGCAAATTCACCTGCATCCGGACCCACCCTGCACCAGCACCCGCCAAGCCGAACACCAGCAGCAACCACCTCAAGTGCATCCTGCTCAACACCCGCTCCGTCCACAGACACGCCGTCGAACTCTGGAACCTCCTCGACACCACAGCCCCGGACATCGCCTTCCTCACGGAGACCTGGATGAACGCCTCCTCAGCACCTGACATCGCCATCGCCGTCCCAGAGGGCTACAAGATCACCCGGAGGGACCGCACCGCCAACCAGATGGGAGGAGGCATCGCCATCATCCACAGGGACACCATCCGCGTCACGACCAACACCGACGACACCCTAACCACCGCCGAACACCTGCACTTCCAGATCCACACCGACCCGAAGACCACCCTCAGAGGCACTCTCATCTACCGACCCCCGGGACCACGCACACGATTCAGCGAGGACATCGCCGACTTCATCAGCCCGCATGCCCTCCCCTCCGCCGACTACATGCTCCTGGGGGACCTCAACTTCCACCTGGAGAACAACAGCGACCGTAACACCACCACCCTGCTTGACAACCTCGCCAACCTCGGACTCAAGCAGCTGGTGGCCACCCCCACCCACCTCGCCGGACACACACTCGACGCCGTCTTCTCATCCAGCAAAGACATCGCCTTCACCCACGCAACAGGACTCCACTGGACGGACCACAGCTGCGTCCACTTCACCTTCAAAAGAACGACGACCCACCACCACCAGCAACAGGTTGCCCGAAGAAGCTGGAACAAGATCACAGCTGACCAGCTCACCGCCTCCCTGAGCCAGCACCCTCCGGCCGGCTCAGCGAAGCCAGGCCGCCGACAACCTCACGAAGTGGATCAGCAACTGCGCGGACGAACTCGCCCCTCTGAGGACCCCGCCCAGCAGACCCGGCAGCAGAAAATCCCCATGGTTCACCGACGAACTCAAGAGCTCCAAGAAGAACTGCCGAGCCCTCGAGAAAGTATGGAGAAGGGAACCAACTTTGGACAACATGACCACCCTCAAGCTCGCCACCCGGGAACACCACCAACTGATCCGCGCCACCAAGAAAAATGCCTACAAGGACCGGCTGGACAACAACGCACACAACTGCAAGGAACTCTTCAACATCGTGAAAGAGCTCTCCAACCCCAACGCCGGAAACAACGACATCACCCCATCACAAGACCTCTGCAACTTCCTCGCCTCCTACTTCCACAACAAGATCGCGGACATACACAACAGCTTCAGCATCCAACCGACGCACGCCACAGCCGCAGCAACGCCACCCACCGCTACCCTCCGCGCCTGGACTCCAATCAGCACCGAAGACACCGTCCGCACAATGAACTCCGTCCACTCCGGATCGCCGACCGACCCCTGCCCTCACCACGTCTTCAACAAGGCCGACGTTGTCTTCGCACCCCACCTGCGGGACATTATCAACACCTCCTTCGACACCGCCACCTTCCCTGAGAGCTGGAAGCACGCCGAACTCAGCGCTCTACTCAAGAAACCTACAGCGGACCCCACCGAACTCAAGAACTACCGTCCCATCTCACTCCTCCCGTTCCCGGCCAAAGTCATCGAAAAGACCGTCAACAAACAGCTGGCCGCCTTCCTCGAGACGAATGGATCCCTCGACCCCTCACAGTCTGGCTTCCGAGCCAACCACAGCACCGAGACCGCCCTCATCGCCGCCACCGATGACATCCGAACCCTGATGGACAACGGAGAAACAGCGGCCCTCATCCTCCTCGACCTCTCTGCGGCATTCGACACTGTCTGCCACCGCACCCTAGTGCAACGCCTCGGCAACATCGGAATCCAGGAGAAGGCACTGGAATGGATCACCTCCTTCCTCAACGGAAGAACACAGAGAGTCCGCCTACCACCGTACAAGTCAGAGGCCACCGAAGTCATCTGCGGCGTCCCTCAAGGATCCTCGTTGAGTCCCACCCTCTTCAACGTCTACATGAGCCCCCTCGCGGCCATCGCACGCCAACACAACCTCAACATAATCTCCTACGCCGACGACACCCAGCTGATCCTCTCCCTGACCAACGACCCTGCCGCCGCCAGAGCCAACCTGCACGAAGGGATGAGAGATGTAGCCGAGTGGATGACGACCAGCCGCCTGAAACTGAACTCAGACAAGACGGAGGTCCTCATCCTGGGCTCCTCGCCCTCCGCCTGGGACGACTCCTGGTGGCCCCCCGCCCTGGGCACCGCACCCAAACCGACGGACCACGCACGCAACCTGGGCTTCATCCTGGACTCCTCCCTCTCCATGACCAGACAAGTCAACGCCGTCTCCTCGTCGTGCTTCAACATCCTGCGCATGCTACGGAAGATCTTCTGGTGGATCCCCACCGAGACCAGGAAGACTGTCACCCAGGCCCTCGTCACCAGCCGACTGGACTACGGCAACGCCCTCTACGCCAGAACCACCGCCAAGCTCCAGAAGAGACTCCAGCGGATCCAGAACGCCTCAGCCAGACTCATCCTCGACATCCCACGAAACAGCCACATCTCCGGACATCTGAGAGACCTGCACTGGCTCCCCGTCAACAAAAGAATCACCTTCCGTCTCCTCACCCACGCACACAAAGCCCTACACGACCAAGGCCCGATCTACCTCAACAACCGAATCATCTTCTACGCCCCCAAGCGCAACCTCAGATCATCCAGCCACGCCCTCGCCGCCGTCCCCCGCATCCGAAGAGCGACAACAGGAGGAAGGTCCTTCTCCTACCTGGCCGCCAAGACCTGGAACTCCCTCCCGACCGACCTGCGCCTGACCCAAGACCACCTCTCCTTCAGGAAGAAGCTCAAGACCTGGCTGTTCGAGCAGTAACGGCACCCCCCCCCTCCTAGCGCCTTGAGACCCTACGGGTGAGTAGTGCGCTCTATAAATGTCTTGATTGATTGAGTGATGCAACACACTTAAAAGTCAAAGTCCCACCCTACAAGTTTCCCTGAAATGTAGACAATATGGAACAAATTATAACAACATGTTATAATTGCAGGGTTTTGTAAGTAGATACTAGGAGGGGCATTTTTAAAATATTAATAAACGAGGGTCGCCCACCCACTACCAACCCGTGCTACAAATGAGAACGGTGTTGCACGCTTCCTCCCCTCGACACACGTGGCTTCAATGCGCTATCCCTCTCGGCGCTTGCTCTTTCATCTCTCACCGCAGAGGTAAACTCATTCTACGTATGAAAATAAGCTGCAAAAGATTTTGGCAGCACGCGACCACTTCACACTATACCAAACCAGAAGCACGTGCATTCGTTGTATATTTATGCTCCTCAAGGCCCCTTGGGTTTGAGCAGGGCTCGATACTTACATGTGTGTAACCTTTTATAAATCGAGGTGGAAAGTTCCGGGCTCCAGGCGCGAGAGAGGCCTCTGTGGAGCGCGGCCCGTGACGTCAGCTCGCGGCCTCGCGCGGGAAGCAGTGAGAGTTACAAGAGCCGCGGCTTTCAAGGGGCCGGGAATTAACTGCGGCACCTGTAATTATATCCTTGTATCCGGCAGTAAGAGGGTCAAACACTGTACACTACTGTACTGCCGCACGCAACGGATTTTTATCCTTTCCCCTTGCAAATGAACCCTTCGGGCACGTGGCGGTAAAAGGCGTTGCGTTAAAACACATGTTTTATTTTGCCACACAAGATGCAGCAGCCGTTTGGGCCGCACTAGCAAGGTTGTAAAATATGTCCATGTTTTTTCCATGAGCATTTTCTGTGCGGTGTGTGGTGAAAACAGTCTTTTCTTTGTTCTCTTGTACAGTTATTATTGATTAATACCCCTCTTACATTAGCTGGTTTTCCATTCCATTTACCTTTCTGCCCCCCACTGTCTCCTTTGGCCTTGAGCCTCCACCTGCCTCCTTGGACAGTGCAGTAATTTTAGACAATGTCAACATGATTAACGTTTGCTTTCTTAAAGTCCGGATCAGCATTTTGCAATGTAGTAAAACAAATTATTTAATCTTAAAACATCTGAAGCACTGAAACAACTACAGTAGCTGCCTGTAGTGTCATTCTACTACTCAGCGCTGCAGAAGCGCTATTAAAAACTATCAAACAGGTAAAGAAAAAGAAAAATAAAGTGGAACCTGGACAATGTAGAGAACTCTGCTGAACTGCTTATGTTAGAGGACTGGACTGTAAGCAAGCCCAGGGAAGCCAACCTTGGGTGTCTGGTCGGTTTAACTTTTGTACGTTCATGGGTACGTGGATTGGGGCCTTCTTTTAACCTACTTTTTAGGGGATACAGTTGATTTTGAACTGTAATCGCTGTTTTCCCAGTACCATTTGAAGGACTCATGTCTAAGGCTAACGCGCGTAAGTCTACACGCATTCAGGACAAACCTGGCAGCTTGATTTTGGTACCTTTGCAAACTGATGGTATTTGGAGGTAGAATGGATTACAGTAAAAGGCTAGAAAGCGCGACTGCAGTCACAAGTGCAATGTGGTGTAGAGTGGTCGATAGGGCCAAGATAATTGGTAGAACCAGCTTGATGTAGGCTGTACTTAAAAGTTTCAACAGCTATAGGTCATGTTGTCCTTGAATCTGGATCCTAGAACTACAGAGGTGAAACAGAGTGTCTTAGCTTCCTTCACTTTCAAGTGCCACTTCTGGTTGAGCTGTCAAAGATTAGCCTGGAGGGTGTTGGGAAGGTTGACACCAGAAAAATATAGAATGCAGATGTTAACATAGTTACCATTCTTGCAGGCACAAGTTGCTCAATGTCAACCAATGAGGCTATATCAGACTGTTGGGTATTCATATCTCTTTATTTAGTCACACACATAGCAATTAACGAGCCAGTGTTAATATATGGGATTTCAGTACCATGGACAGCTCTAGTGCTGTTGTTGGTGCTGAAGATCATTAAGTTCCTCATAACAGTAGTCTAGATGGACTCAGAAGAAGTGTAATTATTTATATGTTGGGCTGTGAGTATCACAAGCCCTTTTAGTTCAGTTTTTCAAAGTAGTCCCGTTTTTTTCTTGCTGCTATAATGTAAAATCCAATGAAATATGACGAATAAAACTGAATTTCGTTATTTCTTGTTATTACTTTCAATACCCTCTATCACAATTCGTTCAGTAGAATATAATGATTGCTCCAGGATTTTCTGGTGCACAGGAGGTCCTTGGAGAGCTTTTAGTTAGATGGATGGGACCCTCAGAGGCTGTAGCATTCTTCTAGTGGGTTGGAGTTTGATTTTTCCAATGCTACACCATCCCCCTTTTACCTATGCAGCTTCCCAGGTAAAGTCTAGAGATGTCTGGGGGACCTTAACTGCTGATGCTTGGGAATATCAAATGCTTTGAATGCAAAAGACAACGGGGCTGGATCGCAGAGATCATTCGCAAAAGTTAAAGGGATGGTTGCAGAGCTCCAAAGAACACTTGCGCAACTAGACTGAGAAAACAGCTCTTTATTTGGGCATAGTAATTTATCCACAATGGCTGATGGGAGGGACTGTGTACAAAGAATCCAAGCACTGAACTGCAAGCTTGTACCCTCCTAATAGTGGATCTTCTTTTAAAGCGGTGCCAGGTGGCGCTCTTATAGTGAGGTCTCTTGCGAATATTTGGATACACCTTTCTATTGTGTGTTTCATTGCATGCCATTTTACTAGCTAATTGTTTGTTTTCTCTGTTATTGGGCTTAGGAGTTAATTGTAAGTGGTACTTTGCTTGTTTGCTAGCAGTGAGAAAATGAGAGGTATGTTGTTAAGTTGGTTTTGCTCATATATCGGGTAGATTTAAAAAAGGAGGTGGGCAGGTTTTAAATGTACCATTCATGATCCAGATGGATGATTAAATTAGAGGTAGTAGGTTTTGTGTTGTTGCAAAAATAATTATTCTTTTCTCACTATTTAAGTTATCAGATAAACTGAAATCTCTTGTATGGACGAGAGCCAGGTGGTGAGTGATGTCTATTTCAGCAAAATACTTTAGATCAGGGTTAGAAATTCTCAAGAATGTATCCTTTTTAGGTTGGGCACAGAGGGTAGTTGGGCTATAACTTGAGTTAGATTTCTGTAAGCATAGTGTTTCAAAATTGTTTCACTTGGAGCACTGAAACATCTTGAGGTTTCTTTCAAGCCTTGGATTATATAATCATTTGTTTTTATATAGTGCTTCATACCACAGTTCTGCCATTTTTAAACACTTTAAATAATAGACATAACTATTACCAAGTCATTGTACTCAATTCACCAACCTATAGAAGGATGGAAGGCCGAGTTAGCCTTGCAGAGATCCGAGCTTGTCATCTGCTGATCACTGCTTTATTCCAAATTGAGGAGGTATCAGTACCAAACACAATGGCTTTTTGTCACAGGTTCCGGACCAAGGTTTACCATCAGCAGGACAGAAAGGGGCAACAGGATGCCCCGTCCGACAAGGCGAGGAAATGGCAGGCAAATCCCTACGAAGTGGGAAGAACATAGCCTAATTATCAATATATCATCTAAGCAACTTACAACACAACAAATCAAAGTGCTAAACAAAGGATTATCATTTGTACCCACTAACACTCCTAACCTTAAGGAACTTGAAGCAACGGTTTACAGATTCATGAGATCATTACGGCTACGTCATTTTTTCAACAACGTGGTTAACAGTGAACAACGGCCTCAGTCTTTAGAAGAAGTAACATTCAAACCTAAGAGTACTTTCCAGGCCCCCATCTCCCACAAGATGTTGGACACTTATGAAATAATGATAAAAAAAGACATCAAGGCTTTGGATCTAAAAAGGGTCAAAGTGTACAATCTCACTAAACATGATAGAGTAACTTTACAATCGATAGCCAATAATCCTGAATTAACTATACAGCCTGCCGACAAGGGCGGAGCTATTATCCTCATGGACTCTGCTTTTTATCTCCAGAAAGTTAACTCACATGTAATGGATCCTAACATGTATTTACCATTAGATACTGATCCGACAACAGAGCTACTTGGAATACTGGGGCAACTTCTACAGAATCACTTTCTTAAGAAGTTTGTACAGCACTGGAAATCGTACATAAAAGATACCACGGATTTTTTTAACCAAGTTGGAGAGTGTAAAGCAGGACATGCAAGAATCATGGTTATTGTGTACCATAGATGTGGTAGCACTTTATACCTCAATACCACATGCCGCAGGTTTGGAAGCAGTCGAATGGGTTACTTGAACTGGAACTGGAATGACAGATACTTACCCAGCTCACTGGAAACCTCCAAGGGTTTTTCAGGGGTGCCCGCGTATGCAAATATCTTCATGTCTTCATTTGAATACCAGTACTTGATGAACAATGTCACATGGCGGTATAAAATCAGATTGTACTGTCGTTTTATATATGACATTTTCTTGATTTGGATGGATAACTGAGAATCACTTGAGGCCATCATACAACAGTTGAATACATTTGACCCCCGGATTCAATTCACCCATAAAATAGACAACATAACCATAGAATACCTGGATGTAACAATCACCAAAACACTGGATGGCAGCGGATTTCACACTCAAATATACACTAAAGCAGCAGACCGCAATAATGCACTGGAATATTCCAGTTTTCACCCAAGGAGTCTAGTCAAAAACCTTCCATATTCTCAACTAATAAGAATAAAACGGATATGTTCAGACCCGCGAATCTGCCAAGAAAAAACAGAGGAATATTTACAACGGTACAGACAAAGAGGTTACCCTGATAGGATATTACAGGACTGTCACACCAGAGCAGCAAACAAAGACCGCAAAAAATTTGTCATATCACAAACAACCAAAGTACGCGATAAGATAGTTTTTGTTTCAAGATTCACTACAAAGTCGCCTGCAATTAAAAGAATAATCAACATAAGATAGGAACTCCTGTCTATTGAACCGGATTTCAATAACGTTTTCAAGGATTTGCCAATTCACGCATACACCAGAGGCAGAAACCTACGTGAGCTACTGTCAAAACCTGCAGAGCAAAACCGAAACAATAAACACAAAGGTACCTTAAAATGTTACAATTGTAAACATTGCAACAATGTTATACCCGGAAATAAATTGATGCACCCTACTTACTAAAGGAGTCCAAATATCTCTGAGGCACACAAGTGACTGCAACACGCAGAATATAATATACTGTAAAAAATGCCAGTGTGGAAAGACATGTGTGGGTTAGATTGAAAGAAAAATCAGAATAAGGTTGACCGGACACAAAAGTCGCACTGGAACCAAGAATACCACTTCGGCTCTAGCTGTACATTGGGCAGAGGAGAACCACTTGATCTCACAACTACGCTTCCAGATTATTGAACAGGTACAATTTAGGCCAGGGATAGACAATCACAAGAAACTACTTCAACGCAAGGTGTATTGGATAAAAATCCTAGATACCATGATTCCAAAAGGATTAAATGACAGGTTGGACATGTCATGTTTTATTTAGGCTACAAAAAGTAGTTCAGCACGAGTTCATGCACATACAGTTCTCAGTTCTGAAATTTGGCCAACTGGCATTGCAGATTAATACAAACACATAGATAGATTTCAACATCCATAGCCTCTCCTCAATGTGCACACATCAATCAAGGTTTGTTTTTGTTGGTGTTCCATTATTGCAGTAGTAGCTAATGGAATGTATTTTAGGATCACTATTAGCTTACATCAAGGAATGCGTTCTCTTTGACCAGCCAACATGTTTGAAACTTTTTCTATCAGGTCGTGTAGATCTTTTCAATTTAATCGGGATGTATTGTTCAGGCACTGGCCACCAGCAAGTAATACAGTTTACCATTTATTGATAAAGTAGATTGACAGCCAGGATGTTTCACATACCATGCACAGTGTACCATGTTCATTATTCCGGCTCCATCAAATGAACTGAGACTGTTTTTCTTTTTCATATATTTCCCCTTTTTTTTAATTTCAGTAATCACGTTACATATTTGTTTAACTTAGATTATTATACGCAATCTCGCATTTGCATCTTTGATAATCTCTTTAAATTACTCTTATGATGGCAGCCACCAAAAGTGTATGATATCGGCTTCAGTCCTCTGAAGTCCGTTATTTGTATCTACAACACATCCGCGATAGTACACAGCATCGGCCTCAGTCTGTTGAAGTCCGTTTTCAGTATCAATTACACTTCCTTTATCAATCTCGCGACACAGTAAGCCTGCACACGAAAACACAGAAGTCTATTTACGTACTTGTACCTTTCGGTTTGGCAGGTATGTTTACGGTGCGCCGTTTTATAATCTGGTATCGCATTGGAGATTGGATCTACTAAATAGGTAATAGAGCAGTTGCACTCACGGTCATTTTTTCGATCATTTTCAGACTATAGTTCAAGGGCACTCAGTTATAGGTAAGAGTGTGCTGGATATATTCTTCATGTTTGCAACTGGGTTTATTTGTATTGGTCCTAACAGCAGTTATTGGTATCTGTTTACAGTTTATGAACCCTTTGAGAGGAAGTTTGGGTAAGCAAGTGACACATTCGTGGTTCAGTATGTATGTACGGTTTAATACATCAGAATGGTAGTACATTCAGATTCCTTATATTGTTTTCATATTATGTTCACAGGCACACTGGCAGTTGAAACGCGCTTACTGTGAAAGAAGGTAGGGTACATATCATAAGTTATGGAGGCAATGCTGGTGTTTTTGAGCCAAACATGGATATTGATAGAATTTGTTCTGTTTTATTTACAGATTATCCCCTGAAGAAGGAACTCATATAGTTCCGAAATGCACTGGGCGCCAATATTTGAACATCAAATGAATTTGTGAAAATGAATGTTAACATTAGTTTTGTATAAATATATGAATGTGATGATACATTGGTAATGTAATGCAGAATGATGAACAATTGTGAATGCGTTCAATAAGTAAATAATTTTGAAAATGTGAAAATAAATACTGGAAAATATTGTTAAGGTTTCGATTTTTAAGTTGTGGTGTTTTAACACCATGTGAAGTGTGCGCAACTAAGTCAAGCCTTGGTGCTTGTGTTAACTAGGTTTCATTGACAACAAGGGTTGACAGCCCTCGCTGGTTGCAGCACCCCATAAAGATACAGTTTAAAAAGGAGTACAACCGGAGTGCACCCCTACTTATAAATATATTTATTCCTAATGTGGGCATTGAACTCACTGAGTTTCCCCTTCAGCGGGTAATAAAGTTGCAAACTTCAATCTCAGCAGTATTTGGATTAGGAGTGTTTTCCCCGATTTTTTGTGAGGTAGTTAAAGTAGACTCACTGGCCAAATTGGGATCTGTATTTCGTTTAAAAATATTAAAACAAGTGTAGTGTAATGTTATGTATGTTATTTAATTTAATCTACATCATTCCTTACGTAGAGCTATTTTTCTAATTTCTTACCTTTTCCAGTTGTTTTGTTTTTCAGATGTGGAGTTTTGAACAGTAGGGTCTTTTTTCGGTTTTGAAAAATGTACACACGTTTCTGTAGTGCAGATAAAAAAGGAAGAGAGAAAATATATTTTGGTTGTTTTTGTCTGTTTAATATGTGTAATATTGCACTTGCATTCAGTTTTAAAGATTTATAATGATTGTACTTACTTTTTTGAAGTGGTGTGCTTTCATTGCTGGACAGTCTGACAGGCATCTGATGTAGGTGCTCAGAGTGTAGGCACAATAATAGTGTGGTGTTCTTTCAGCATATAGTGCTTTAGGTATGGGGACACGTTTTTAGTATGTAAGTGTCTGTTTTTCTGGTTTGGGGTTTTTAATACTCTCTGTAAGCATTTCACTTATGTGAAAAATACTAATTTAATAGAAAAAGGTTTGTTTTTTGTGCTTATTACATACTTGTCCTATACTGCTTGCAACTTTTTGGATAGACTTATGAAAAGAAATGTATATATTTTTCAAATAATTTGTCATTATTAATTCTTCAACCTGGCTGCCAACTAAAACAACATCATACCCTCACAGGAGCTGTGTGACAACCTTGCCTGCTTCTTCGACTACAAGATAGCAACCACATATAGAAACTTTAAACCCCAACCCAAACCTACGGACTTCCTTGAAAGATACTGACAGGAACCACACACTGACTACCTGGAACATCCTCTCCACCCAGGACACTACCTCCACCATGAAATCCATCCACTCGAGAGGTCACATAGACCCATACCTTTACCACATCTTCAACCTCGGAAACCAAAGGATTGGCAAAGAACTCACCACCCTTTTTATCACCTCTATCACCATCGCAACATTTCCAGATGCCAGGAAACACGCAGAAAATAAACCACTACTCAAACAAAACCCTGTCGACCCCAGAAAACCCCAAAACTACCAGCCAATATCCCTGCTCCCATACCCATCCAAGGTACTGGAAAAGATCATTAACAATCAACTCATGACACACCTGAAACAGAACCAACTACTCAACACCGCCCAATCCGGCTTCCGCAGCAATCACAGTACCAATTGCAGCCACCGACATCATCCTTACCCTTCTTGACCAAGGAGAAACAGCAAAAATGATCCTCCTTGACCTCTAGGCAGCTTTCAATACCGTATCCCACTACACACTGATCAAAAGACTCCACCATTTTGGCATCCAAGGGGATGCTGTCAGATGAATTACCTCCTTCCTCACCAGAAAAACCCAGAGGATTCACCTCACACCTCTGAACCCAATGCACACGCTGGCTGACTTATTTGCCTGCGACTCCATTTGGAGGTTCTTATCTATTAGGACCCCCAGGTTTCGTATCGTACTGGCCGGAGCCAGCGGATCCTCCTCGGGGGTAAGCCTGAGTTCCACCGGTGTATGCAAAGGCAGCCTCACCGGTGAACAGTATAGCACCTCGGTCTTCCCTCCATTGAACTGCAGGGAGTTCTTCGCAGCCAATCTGCAGTCTGACGCATACACTCTAGGAATAGATCAATGGAGACTGCCTGTTTTCCTTCCAAGGAGAACGCCAATTGCGTGTCGTCCGCTTAGTTGACCTAGTCAACCCCGAATGATTTAATAATGGGAAAAAGCGGCTGCAGATAAATATTAAAAAGAATAGGGCTGACGGCAGAGCCTTGTGGAACCCCATAGGCGATTTGCGTGATGTAAACGGTGCTATGGTTACTGTCTGTTGTCTCCCTGTCAGATAAGACCGCAGCCATTGCAAGGCCCGTCCCTTTACTCCTATTCTCTCCAGCCTCTCCAAAAGGATTGAATGGCTCACTGTGTCGAACGCGGCCGACATATCGACTATGATTGAATAATCGATTTTTTGTATGTTTCCCTAATGTAGAGAGGAGGTTGAGATTATGTACCTCAATATTTTGTTAATATAGATACATAAAATTACAATATTTGAGTTGTCGATATTTTGGTCATTTACGTAGACACTATTTAAACTTAACATGTAGGTTAATGATATTTTTATATGATATATTTTTTAATCATTATTCCATATTACGATACTAGATTATCATACATATAGATCTAAAATGGAGGTAAATTGCCATTGTTCACAAAAGCCTCATCAGTATGGATGCATCTTGTAACGTGTATTAACAGAATATATGTCACTCTTCAAAAAGCACACCTATCAAGGTGTGCAAGAGTAACTTAAGCACTGCATACTTTCATAGAAGGCTCTTGTGAATTAGTCCCAAAGCACCATTAACCTTGGCTTGTCACTTCCTCCCCTGTGCCCTTGTCACACACAATCTGCCTGTGCTTAGAGAAAGGCTGTGGACGAACTTTACTTCACATCACCACCAACTGAATATAAGCAGGGCCACTTGCCTTAAGCAATTGTGCGGGGTGGCAATTTTCCGCATAATTTTAGATTTCCCTGCATTTGCCACATGATCTGTAATCTGACACATTCCCTGCAGATTTAAAAAAAAAAAAACATTTGTTTGTAGCTGAAACTGCTCAAATGTTAGTAAAACGCAGTGACAAGTGTTGCAACGCAGTTGAAGGACCTTTGCAAAGGTTGACTGGTTACCTTTCTGTAGCTTATTGCTATATTTTGGTATTAAACTGGTACTAATGAGGTACAACTAATACCAAGACAGTGTTAACTAGAACAAGCATTGGTAATGCATTATTTTTGCCTATGTAATGAATAAAGAGCTGTTTTCATCAATCATCGTCCAGGAAAAGGAAGAAGCTCTCTGAAAGAGCTCCCTGACAGATAACACAGGTTTAAGTCTCGCAACATCCTGTGATTCTATGCAAATCATTTAATTTCTCCAGGTGATAAATTGTTACATAAGTATGTTGCAATAGTATAAGGCAAATCTTTATGAAAATATAGTTCCACCAAAGCGGATGTTAACAGTATTTCAGTGTAAGGAAACTGATAAGTGAAGCAGACTAGGAACACGCATTGGTAAATGCAGGAAAATATGCTTCAGCCAATAGAAATGGAGGAAAGATAAGTTGCATGCACAGAAACCAATTAGAAGCCAGGAAATAGAGGAGGCAGGATGTAAGTCCCTTTTAAGTTTATATTAAAAACAATTGATTCCTC
Organism: Lissotriton helveticus; assembly: GCF_964261635.1. Lineage (NCBI taxonomy): Eukaryota > Metazoa > Chordata > Amphibia > Caudata > Salamandridae > Lissotriton > Lissotriton helveticus. Next base: position 391,752,138 of record NC_136060.1, on the reverse strand, counting down.
AAGCACAGCGTAAGCGCTGTGCAGGCAAAACCTAAAAATTACTAAATAATGAGGTAATACTATCACAAAATGTGCTGCCTAATACAGCATAATTTGCCTTTTCTTGCTGTATTATTTACTCAACCCTGCTACATAATTTGACCCTCTCCTGCCGCATAATTCCAGTGGCCCTTGAATAAAAGCAAGATTGCTCAGTACCTCGGCCTTGAAGACTGTAGGCATGAAGCACCTTATGAAACGTCTGGTACTTTTAGAAACATGGCAGCATTCCATGGCTGGAGATTTAATTTCACTCTGCAAACCTCAGCATCAACAACAGTGCTACTGCAAGGAGACATTCGGACTTTGAGTCGCCCTTGAAAGTTCTCCCAGACTCAGTTCGAGCCAGGAATGCTCTTTTTTAAAATTGACATTGTTTCTTTTGAGCTACTATTGCTGCATTTGCGAACACAAAACCCACCATTACTTTGAACAGCTCAGAACAAGGTTATTTTTAATAGTGGAGGCACAGGCATATTGTTCATTATGCCAGTGTAATATGCCATACATTCCAGTTAATGGGCATTCCATGTGTTGTTCAAAATCTGTTTTCGACTGGTTATGCTATTTTGCTGAATTTTCACCTGTGGGAGATTGGTTTGAGGAGAAAATATCTCGCAATAACTGTGAAACTGGACTTGTTCCGTGGCAGCATTTGCTGTGCAAGCAACGCGCCCTGCATGCCTTTAAAACTGTAAGAAAATACATGGAGTAGGTATACCTTGCATGGGTTTTGTACACAAGGGCATACAGTGCATAAGATATTCACGTGGACGATCAATTCAGACCAATCATTTCTATTCTCAAGTACATTTCACATGGGATGCATTAGGCACTTTCTCCTATTGTTTGCAATGTTTGTGTAATGCTTTTAACAATATAAAAAAATTAACATTCATTGGCAAAGGCAATGTATTTGCGTATAGTACAGTACATGAGGAAGGGCACACCATAATCAGGCACAGATAACCACATGTATGTGCAAAGGGACCAAAACACCGGCACCCATTTACACAAAGAGATATACAGACAGGTTTGCCACAAATACACCAGCCCTGTCCGGTGGCTAGTAGACTAAGGCATCCACTGTAGTGGCCTGTGTTTGACCTCATGGTCACAGGTTCAAATCCCGGTTGGTCCACTCAGCCTTTCATTCTAATGAGGCCGATAAAATGAGTACCTTTGAGTTGGGTAACAAACATCTGTTATTCAGCGACATCCTTCTGTGTGAACGGGCGCTTTACAAATGCACATGCTATGTTATACATGTAGACACCCATGATCAACCATACTAACAGCTATAACTAACTTTTACCAAGAGGGGCACGGTTGATATCATGTAAAGACAGGAAGATGTAGGGCAGAGGGTGATGTCCATCAGGGTAGTACACAGTGGTTGACATGAGGCCTGAAGGACAGGGTAATGTGCAGCAAGGCATGTCATAGGTTTCCGATCAACATTGGCGCACGTGTCGTGCACCAATGGAGCACAAACTAATGTGCACCAATGTAAGAGGGTCTGAAGAGCACCTGGACAAGGTCTTACAAATAAGAAGTTTGCTGCAGTCAAATACGTCAATTAATTACACACACCGACAAAGCCCTCCACCACCTAGGACCTGCTTACATCAACCAACGACTGAACTTCCACCAACGCTCCTTCTCATACATCACTTCCAAGACCTGGCACGACCTTCCCCTCCAGCTCCATACAGCCCCTTCGCTGGCAGACTTCAGAAAGAGACTCAAGACCTGGCTCTTGGACGGAGACACCGCACCCAGATACCCCTTAGGGTGACAGTGTAGCGCTCTACAAATGCTGTTTGTTTGATTGAAAATGCACTAGACTGAGATGAAAAGAAGGTGTATCCATAGCTTTAAATACCCGACTTCACATCACATGATCTTTCAGCTCGCTCATCACGCGGTTTAGCCTCTTAGACATTCTAGGGGTTAGTGGAGTATTGCAAAAGGATTAAACCACGACACAAAGTAGGTTTATTGTGACCCGAGATGCAGAGGATACACAACGTCACTGCTTGACTAAAACCAATCCCACCCTTCTCACTGGCCCCCAGAAAAATCTATATTTTGAATGGCAGGGAGACAGCGTTCAGGACTGGCACCTGTGTGATACACGGGTCATAAGTCCAAACCAGTGGGTAGAGTCAGGCTTCCATTCTTCTGAGGTCGACAAATATTGAGGACAATTAAATTGGGCACTAGAAACACTTTTTCTTTACAATGCATGCATGCATATGTTTAAAAACAGTGGAATTAGATCTCACGTAGGATACAAGGTATCAGGAATGACCCAGGAATTTAGAGCCGAATGCTGGAAGTTTAATAATTGTGAGTTGATGGCCTTACCTAAGCCCTCAGTTTTAAGCATGCAGTGAGCTATCTCGCAAACATTATGAGGGTCCTTGCTTTTTGATATCATTGGGGTCTGACAATCTGTGAAACCTGTTCTTGTAATTATAAAAAACTTCTTGCCTGGTGGTACTGTTTGCAGCCCCCGGTTGTACTCACCGGCTACTGATCACAGTGGGGGTCTGGGTTACTACCAACATTAACGGTGTATTTCTCCACAAGGGCAGTACCTGCATTTGTTGAAGGCACCAGGAGGGGTGGTACGGTGCACAGAGGGGTGGAGCAGTGGGGGACACTAGGCCTACTACATTTGTTGCCCTGGGTACACATATGGGAAGGTGACACCTGTGATTGGGTAGCAGTGTCCATGATAAGCCTAGAGTGCAGTCCTTTGTTCCATATGCACTGGTATGGTATGAGCCACACTTACCTGGACACCATGCACCGGTGCACAATGACTTTGGGGGTTAAGCCCGGGACGTGACATGAACAGAAAATTAAATCCATGTACCCCATCAAAGCTGATCTATTACACTGCCAGAAGGGAATCTTGTGGGACATTTAGAACATAGGTTGCTTCATTGGTTGGTTTTACTGATGATCCTTGAGAACACCCCAGGTTAATGGGCCAATAGGGGGCAAAACACTTGTCGGCTGCCTCAACATCTATTGACTTGTGGAATATTCTATGTATGATTATCATCAAGTTTTTGGGCACCACTCAAATGAAATGTAGTCAACTCAAGTCTCTCAGAGTCCTGTTCCAAGCAAGAAGTCTTGATATTTGCTCAATTCGTATTTATTTTCTCATATCAATTTGTCAAAAGAATCATCAGCCAATGCGTTTCGTTCTGAACACCAGAACTTCTTTTCTAAATCCCTTGAAGAATTGTTTAAATTGAAAATTGAAGGGAGAGATACATTTATCCAGTCACGTTAATTCAGATAGTATATAAGAATAAGATTGCTGATTGAAAAACATCGACTTTACGAGTCTTGGAAGGATTTAATATACATCTGTGGAAATCATTGTATATGGTGCTCACAATTACATACGCCCTGAAGAAGTTCTGGTGTTCAGAACGAAACGCGTTGGCTGATGATTCTTTTGACAAATTGATATGAGAAAATAAATACGAATTGAGCAAATATCAATACTTCTTGTTTGGAACAGGACTCTGAGAGACTTGAGTTGACTACATTTCATTTGAGTGGTGCCCAAAAACTTGATGATAATCATTTATTGACTCGTGTTTCACGTGTGGTGCCCTTGGACAGAGGGCATCGGTTTTGCAAGTGGCACACTGAACTTATTTGTGAAATAATTATCATTGTTTGGTTGATACGAGATTGGTGCTACACCTTGGTGCGCATATCCACTGTCCACTTTTTGTTTTTTGTAATATTCTATGTATGATGAAATGATGGAAAACTGTGAATAAAACTGAGACACACTGTGGTATTCATATTTACTACAGAACAGAATATCTGGATAATGGAACAATGATATATTCAAAACAACTGGGAGGATGCACCCACCCCCTTTAGAAACTTACATATGGAGGCATGGAAGGTCCAAACATCGAGTAGCGATCCTCCTAAAAAGGTACTGAGCAGCAGGGAGGGAGAGTTGAAACTTGTAATTCAATACCACAAACATCAGACTCGTTCCCGTGGGGTCCCCAGCACCACTAGAACAGTTGTGGCCACAGGCCCCAAGGGCGGCCGGTCACTGGATGGAGGCAGAGATAGGCAGATTGTTACACATTTATCAGGAAAGAGCGGCAGAGAGCCACCAGTCCTGACAGTCTCACCATACCACTGCCACCAACAGCTCGAACACGCAGACCAGTTCTCTGGTGCCACGGTGTACCAGGCATCAGGATGAGTGGGGTCTGCATCCAAGCAAGCAGCAGGGAAGGGAAATATCCAGCTCTTCGGATCCTTGTTTCAGAATCACCACCGGCATTCCATCGCCTAGAGCAGGGCTCTCCAAAGTGGGGGGCGGGCACCCATAAGGGCTCAAGTGATCCCGGGGGTGGGGCACCAGGTTCTGGCCAAAACAAGCATTATGCTGATACAAGTGCTTTGCTTTAAACATAAAAACATGAGCAGTTGTAAGCCACTCTGTAATGGGCCATCACTAACATCTTTTGTCATTTATATCCTAGCTGGAAGTATGTGTCAAAAGGGAAAGAACTCCAAATATTCTTCAAATACCCCAGCCCTACACTGTGGATACTGTTACACGTTAGTAAGGCCTGCCTGACCAGAATAGTATGTTTGGCAGTCATGTATTTGATTGCATTTTTTAAATGGTAATAGAACTTAATTGCAATGTTTAAATAAGTCTAGATATATTTAAACTTTGTCAATGTAATAGAATAACTGTGATAAATTCTGAGGGGGTGCATGGCATTAAAAGGTTTGAGGACCATTGGCCTAGAGGGACTTTAGTGTCCCACTAATGCAGCAAGCCTCAAAGCGAGCTATACAAGCAATGCTAGCCGGGTCACAGTGCAGCCATCGTTCAGTGCTTTCATGGGGAGGCAAAAGTCCTCTTAGACTTCCTGGGCCAACATCAGCAGCGGGTGCTGCTCCCTTGGAAGGGCTATCCCTAGGCACAGACATGGTGATGCTAAATCATGAATGCCCCACCTTTGTTTGCTCACATCATCGTGGCAGGAGGGGCTACAATTAGCACTTCCTTTCCAATTTTGGAAGACTGTGGGGCATATTTGTGACCCGGTTTGAGAGCACGTTTGCACCACGCAACGTGGTACATGCACGAGGCAAACCTTAAGGGAGATTGATGAAGCCGTGCATAGCCTCTTTGCACGGCCCTGAGTATCTTCATGAATCTGGAGTAAAGCAACGCAGCGCAAATCGCTGTGTTGCTATAGCCTGCCGTGGGAAGGCGTTGCATGTCTATCCCCACGCAACTCCCTTAGGTTTTGATGCATTCCCGGATTTACTAGAACTGGTCAACCTGGGAATGCACCAAAAAGACAAGCCTTTCCAGGAGAGGCATAACGAGGAGAAATATCTTTATTTCGCCTTGCTACTTTCTCTGTCTATGCATGCTGCACTCTGCATCACACATAGAAAGAGGAATATGCCTCTCAGGATTGTTTTTTTTAGCAGGAGGAGGCACCTTCCTGCTTAAAAACAATCCTGAATGCAATAGAGTCAGGGTACCTGCCTTGATCCTAGGCAACCACAAATGCGCCTGCACAGGGGAAAAGACAGGAATGTGCCGTATTGCCTTAAATACAGTACATTCCTGTCCTTTCCCTGTCGCGCAGAGCAACAAGGTGACTTGCTGCGCTGCACGGCTTAGCAATTTCATAAATCTACACCTTACTCTCAAACGGGTTCCGTGTATCTTGCCACGCTCCCTATTTCAGTGGAAAACCATGCAATGTTTGTGTTTCAGCTGGGAGATTTGAAGGCATTTTGGATCCTTCCAGCCTACCCCAGAATTTCAGTGTCTTCTAAGCCCCTGCTTACCACGGTGTATAAACCACCATCCGGGCGCAGTTTCCTACATTGTTCGTACACTTACTTGGCACTTTGTTAATCAAGCTGACCATGTTGGCATTCTTGTCCACTTCCATTACACGGAGGGGCGCAAACACTTTTGTGAATTTGTGCGGCTAGTTCTCTTTCATTGTGCAGATTGTACTATATTTCCTCGTAGGAAAGAAGGAGCGCAAAAGTAAATAATACTGCAAACTGTCTTCTTGTAGGGTGACCAGGCGCCCCAGATTTGCCGGGACAGACCCAGTGATTTTTACTAGCTGTCCCAGCAGATTTCAGGAAATGTAGCTCAGGTCCCTGTTTTTAGAGAGGGTCGACTGAAAACGGAGGGAGGTGCCTTTTTATGTTTTCCAATGCAGGGATAGCTAGCAGCTGTTACAAGAAAGCATTTTGATGAACAGGCACGCTGCTGGCTTTAGAAACTGCATTGTATTTATGTTCTTAGAGCCTCTTCTGTAATTCTCTGCTGAGGAGCTCTGTCACTCTGTGCATTTGGTTGAAGTAAATTTGTAGTCCTTCTTCTTTTTTTGTGAAATGTCCCGGTTTTTGGCTTTAAAAATTCTGGGCACCCTACCTCTTGGCAGCAAAAAATTCTAGCGCATAGAAGTGCAAGGCGTTAACGAGGCACATCAGGAAGTGGAGCGCGTGTTTTAACCGCTGTGCATCCACAGGGCTTTCGGCAGAATCAAGTTCTCTGTACATTACACTCTTCTTTAAACCGCCCCCCTCCACTCGCCCCCCACCCCAACGTCATCACTCCTTTAGTACCCTTAAGCACGCACCTTAAAATGAATAGCTCAAGAGGGTGGTGTATGTCGCCCCATTTAAATCATATCGAAGATTAATCACCCAGCTAAGAAAAACAGCAAGTCCTAATCACCTGGCCCGCTCTGCAGGATTCCTTGAAAGAACACATTGTAACTACGCATGAATAGTGCTATAGACGCGGCCTACATACGTCGTGTGAGTAGAAACGAGCCCTGCTCTCAAGAGCAGACAGTGCGAGCTCATGACAAGCATCAGTGGAGCCGAGCAGGTGAAGGCCAATCCGAGCGGCTTCGGTAAGCAGCAGCTGAAACGGAATGTATTTTCACATGGGAAGGAAGGCCTTATCTGGCGTCCGCTTCTCGGTGTACAAGCATCATTGCAAGGTGGGGCGCATTAAGCTTGGAGAGACCTGGGTTTGCATAATCAGCTTTATTTATTTATTTATTTATTATTTATTTATGCATTTTTATATAGCGCGGACTTTACCCGAAGGTGTCAGAGCGCTTTACAATAAGAACAGAACTGATACATGACAACATTACAAGTGAACAAATTAAAAAAGCAAACAAAATACAAGAGGTAGCAACCGGTGCATTACATGAGGAAAAAGTGACATGTGTGCAGGTTACAAAAGCGTAAAAACTACAAGTAGAGGTATAATACTGCAATAAATGGAAGACACTCAAACACAAACACAAACGTTACGTAGGCAATGGTGGCACTTGTGCAAGTATCGAAAGCAAAACAAATGTAAGAGGTAGCAAACAGTGTGTGACAAGAGAAAAGTGACGTGTGCATGTTACAAAAGAGTACCAAACACAGGTAAAAGGGTAATACTGCAATAAATGGCAGACTCTCAAACCACAAGAACACACTGGGGAGGCACTTCCATAGTCATGGAGAATAGAAATTTTCTATACTAAAAGATCTTCCTTCAGATAAGGAGGCAACCTTTAGGTAGATTTGAGTGTCGTCTGCGTAGAGATGATAGTGGACCCCGGATTTACTTAGGGGATTTCCCAGTGGTTCCAAATAGAGATTGAACAATGTGGGTGCAAGTATAGAGCCTTGAGGAACACCTTGACCCACCACCAAAGGAGATGAGAGACTGTCCGCTCTTTTGATCATTTGGGATCTATCAGAGAGGAAGGAAGCAAAACTATTTAAGCACAGTGCCCTTCCATGCCCATTCTCTGTTGAAGAGTGTTCAGGAGGGTGTTGTGATTGACAGTGTCAAAGGCCGCAGAAAGGTCAAGGAGAATTAGAAGACAAGACCCCCCTCCCCCCCCCCCGAATCGAGTATCCACTGCGCGTCATCAATCACTTGCAGCAGGGCTTTTTCAGTGCTGAAGTTTTGGATGAAGCCGGACTGAAAATTGTCAAGAAGATCATTGTCCTTGATATGACGAGAGAGTTGTTTCGCAACACATCTTTCTGTGATCTTCGCAAGAAAGGGTAGGTTAGTGATGGGGCAGAAGTTGTTGAGGTCATTTGCATCAGCAGTGGGTTTTTTAAGCAGAGGGGTGACCTGCCCAGTTTTGAAGGGAACAGGAAGGGAGCCTTGACAGAGGGAGAGGTTGACCAGAGTGGTCCAATAGGGAAGAGAATGGGTATCGAAATCCGCAGCTTTCTTTGTAGAATCCTCCAACTTGGAGGTTGGGGGAGAGCAGTTAGTATTCTTTATCGAGATCAAATAGTTTTTTGGGTCTATTTTTGGCTGAGTCAAGGAGGGTTCTGAAGTGTGATGCTTTCCCAAGGAAGATGTGCTTGTGGCACTTGGATCTTGCTGAACGAAGCGTGGCCAAATTATCGGTGGAGGGCGCTTGGCTCCATTGTTTCTCCAGGAGTCTTAGGTGCTTCCTTTCTTCATAGAGGGATTTGTTGAACCAAGGTGCTGAGGGAATGGGCCTTTTCTTTTTGCTTTGGAGAGGAGAGACGTTATTGATTTCGACTGCAAGGACTGAGAGGCACTGGGAGGAGAGATGGTCAACATCTAGGTTCGGGTCTAGCCTTGGAAGTGACAGCAAAGCTGATTCACAGAGGGAAACGGTGTCAATATTTTTAGTGTCACGGAACCAGGAGGTAGCCCTCTTAGGTTGGCCAAGAGTTATAGAGTGTGCTAGGTAAGGACAGAATGGGATAAGGAGGTGGTCAGACCAGTCTACGTGAATAGGGGTGGCGATAGAAAGCATGCCTGCTTTAGAAATAACAAGGTCCAGGATTGAGCCCTTAGAGTGTGTTGATTCTGTGCAGTGTTTGATAAGATCGTTTGTAGAGAGGAAGGTGGCCAGCAAGTTCGCAGAAGAGTCTTGCAGAGAGCCCCAGTGGAGATTGAAGTCACCCACGAAGGTCTGATTGTCACTTTTAGAGTATTGGTTGCTGATGAAGTCAGTGAGTTCTCCATAAACGAAGGGCCGCTGCCAGGTGGGCGGTAAATGATATGGAATCTGAGGGGTGAGCGGTGGTGTAGTTGAAGCTCAAGAGATAGACATTCAAAAGTGCGGAAGGCGCTGATGGGAGAAGCCTTAAGTTGAATGGAGTTTCTAAAGATGACTGCAACACCTCCCCCAACATTGATAGGTCTGTCATTCCTAAAAATAGAATAGCCTGTGGGTAATAGGAGATCAAACATAGAGTGAGAGGTATCGTTGAACCAGTTCTCTGTTAGGAAGAACATGTCAATATTGTGAAGGGTGATGGTATCAGAGATTTCGAGTTTATGTTTTATTGCAGATCTGCAGTTGTGGAGCAGACAGCGCAGCTCTGTCGAGACTGTTTTGGTGATGGGACACTTGGGCTAAGAAGGGTGATAGGGATATTCTACCTATACGGGGTGCACGGGAGGGTTTAGGTGGATGCTTGGTTCTGACAGAAGAGATGGTCGGAATAGTGTAGATAGTTGGGTTATTCGGAGATGCAGGTTGAAGAAGGGTGGCGTTCAAGGGCTTGTGTGAGTAAACGATGTTTGCAGACGACAGGTTATGGTTGGCTATGATGGGGTGAGGAGGCGAGGTGCATCTCGTGGGAAGGTGAGAGTTTTCAAAAGGAGTGGAGGTGAATGGGAAAGTGGAAATCTTGGAGCTTAAAAGTGAAATGGAAGCATCAAGCTGGGAGATGGAGGTGATAAGAGAGCCTAGCTTATTTTCAAGAGAGAGTAGGGCAGAGCACGGTTGGGTGTCTCGATGGCAAAAGGAGGGGGTGAAATTGGTGGTGGAAGGCAGGGAGAGGTGGGGGGACAGGAGGAGAGTTGGGGTATAGGGCTCATAGGTGGGGAAAGGTGGAGGTTGAGAGCGGGGGTTGGTGTATCAGAGGTAAAGGGAGAGCTGTCTTTGTTAGCATTGCACGAAGGAAAGGAATTAAGGACATATTGAGGGGGAGATAGGTGCGGATCAAGGCGGTAGGGTAGAAGGAGAGGGAGAGGGGAGGACTGTGAGGTGTCATAGGAGTGTGGGAGGTTTGGGAGGAAAAGAGGGAGGTGGTTGGAGAGGTCCTGTTGGCTAGGAGAGGTGGCTATGAGGGAACGGGCATCTGGCAGAGTGAGGGGGGTTGGGAGAAGGGGAAGTTGAAGAAAGGAAATTGTTCTGCTAGGCCCGATGGAGGGAGATAGAAAGGGTTACCAGGGGGGGAAAGGGGGTAGCACAGCATTGCTGGTGGAGTGGGGGGAAGGAGAGAGATGCAATGGGATTGTGGGGAAATCGGGGTAAGAAGTGAGGGGAGGAGGGTGTAGAGAAGAGGGGGCTTTTTTTTAAGCAAGCAGTTTTCTGTTGTGTGGGTTTCATCAGAACATGCTTTTTGCCCCTTCTGTTGTGGATAAGGGAAAGGCATCTCCGGCCCCAATTTAAAGAATTATCCAGAGTACACAGAAAAACAAGCATTTGTAATGCAATAGGTCTCGTAATTGCGAGAGTTTAAGCTATTGGCACAGTAAAAGACAATGCCTTTTATTCATATTTTAAAAAAACCACACATAAATAAAAGGTATTGTCTCATTTACAATGCCAGTAGCTTAAACTCTCGCAAATGCGAGGCCTATTGCATTGCAAATGTTTGTAAAAGCACCTCATGCCTGGTTTTCACTTTAATGGCGCCCGCACCTCATTCTTTAGGCTCGTCTTAAGAAAGGTGCATGGCCATAATTAAAATGAAAGCACAGTATGAGGCGCTTTTACAAAAAAAAGCATTTGTTTGTAACGTTGACAAACAAAAGTTTTTTTTTGTAAAAGCGCCTCATGCCGCTCTTTCACTTTAATGGCGGCTACAACCCTTTCTTTAGACGTGGCTCGTCTAAAGAAAGATGTGCGGCCGCCAACAAAGTGAAGCGCGGTATGTGACGCATATACAACAAAAGCATTTGTTTGTGAATTTGGCCCACTAAAAATGTAAAAGCGGGCATCGTACTGAAACTGTAGCACAGCACCCGGAGGCGCCCGGAGGCAAAGCGGGCACTCTTGCAGGAAAGCACTTCGTGCCTGCAAAAGGGGAAAATCATTAAAAAAAATTAGTGCTTACAGACTGTAGATAAAACAGACCGTGTAACAACACAAGTAAAAATTCCAGGCCATATGGAAGGTTACAAATGCAGACAAGGCGGTACTAAGGACGGACTACTACGCCTATTAATGAATCAAAAGTAACCATTTAGAAACAACAGTGACATGAGCCAATTGAAAAGATGGGCAGAAAATGGGCGAAGCCTCAAGTCCAGTCTCCTGCATGCAGCATGCTTTGCATGCGCTGCCTAGGCTCGACCTAAAAAGAGGGTCCCCTTACCTGGTACTGCATTTTAACACTCAGTAACAACAAGAATTCCAGAATGTCCCTTTGTTTATGATGTGTGCTTAGGTTTTGAGATCTCTACTATGTCACTCACATACGTAGGTCATGCATTTATGTTCATTATGGCAATCAACACATGTTCATTATAGTTTTCTACTCTAGTTTTACTTAATATCTTAAAAATCGGGGATACATCGTATCCCAGGATCCTCCTCTAAAGAGCGCTGTGATCCTCCCAGTCTGCCTGCAGTCAACTACTGCTGAGTACATTTCCATAGAAAGCTGTTATACCAAACAGACATTTCTGGCAGCTGTTAACAGCTGTAATGTCACTGCAGCTAAAAATCAATGTGGCTATCAATTGTAATGACATCACGATACCTAAAGGTGCATTGAACAGCCCCATCTCTCCTATCACTCCTCTGAGGGTGGCGAAGACAGGTCAGGTAAGGGCTTTGATGTCATATACAACATAAAATGGGAAGGGTATCAACAAGTGGATTATCTCCATGTCAAGGGCCAGTGTGACATCACAAACAACATGGGATTTCCTCTCATTGCCTAGACGAGTGCTCTGCTCTTCTTGTCTATGCCTATGATGACGCCCTTGGCACTTACACGTGTACTATATATACATTGTTGTCAGGGTGGTTGGTCTTTCTCATTTCTCATGCATCCTCTTACAGTCATTTAATATTTGTGTGGTTGACAGCATTATAAAATGGCCACCATCTCCAGTGGTCAGTGGGTGTTAACAAGAGTTTTATGTCTTTGCGGTTCTTTCTCCTGGAGCGTTTGATGACGGCTCATCACTCTATGGTTGTGCATGAACAAGTGTGTCTGGTCCAGGGGCCTAGTTAGACCTACTGCCACCCGGGGCGGCCCCTACGTTTGCCACCCGGTGCAGGTAAGCGTGGAGGGGGGCAGGTGGAGGCCGACGGATGACTTGTTCCTGGAAGGGTGGTTGGCGGATGACTCGTTCGCGGAGGGATGGTGGTAGACGACAGATACAACTTGCTCACCTACGCCGCCCACAAAAACAGTGCCGCCCGAAGCGGACTGCCCTCCCCCCAACCCATAGCTATGCCACTGGTCTGATCTAGATGAACTACAGAGATGTGTTTGTGAGATAGTGCCTGTCAGGGCTACCGTCTATGACACTTCTGACCTCCTTTGGTGCCTTCAGCCATGCTTCACATACACCTTAATCAGTCTCTTTTATCACAAGATTCCTCAGGGCGAACTTTTTAGTTTGCAAACGTTTTCAAGATTTTCATCCTTAATATTATGTCTTTGCGTTGTCCACAATTGCACATTAGGCCCAAACTGTTCAGTACACTAGCTTTTTCACTAGTAAATCTCCTGCTGTCTACAATGGGATGCCTATACACGGATAGACAATTAATCTGCAGCGTGTTATTTAGTTTTAAGCAAGGAAAAGTCCAGGAATGCCTTCTGCCCTGACAAATATGGCCTCAGCAGCTTGTGTGTGCTCAGCACTCAGAAAGGCTTTCGACCACTCTCTCGGTGAAAGTTGCTTAACCTACATTGTATAAGATTTAGGTCACAAATCGCCCAGAAATGCCCTAAGTCCATTCCAAGCTGTTCCCAAAGGCAGTGACAGCGAGGACAGACTATCAGAGGGCCGGATGTTGACGTGCCAGTATGCTGCTGTCATTCATTCCAGGCATACCTCTGTCGGGCAATCACCGAGGAAACTTTTAATAGTTAGGGGAAAGTGGGTATAAGGTTTAATGAGGCAGAGTCAGATCTGGGAAGGATATTCCTCCAGGACTCTGAACAAAATGAAAGTATGTATATCCCGTACCGTGTCAGACAGCAGTTCATATTTAACATGCTCCCAAGCAGCGGCCTTTACTGGCATTTAAACATGGGTGCCTAATGAAAACCTTAATAAAGGCGACGTGTGATCCCTTGAAGGATCATTAAAAAGGCCGAGCTGAAATAAAAAAATAAAAAATGCATGCCCTGTAACGAGGCATTGCAAAATATGAAGAAATGGGAAAAGAAGTGTGCAGCATGCACCAACCTCTACACAAGGGCAGCTTACAGAGCCTACCTTTACTAGCCAACTTACAAACATAAACATCTTCTGTGCAATGACACATGCATAATTAAAGAGGAAATACGTAAACAACTTGGCAGAGTGGCCCGGCTCGGCCCAACAACCCCAGTCGGGCGTCATTACAAGGCCTGCGACCTCCGGACGTGGTACCATAACAGTTATCAACACCGGAACTCCTGTAAGTGGCGATTCTGGGTTGAACCCTCAATTCCCGGAGTAGTAAAGAAATAAAAAGGGAGGCAGTAATTGTGGGTATGATTTCACTTGTAATTCATTGCCCCCACACTAAGGGGCTTATTTATGAGCCCTTGCGTCACATTTGCCCTGCTGGTGCGTCACTTTTTGTGACGCACCAGCAGGGTAAAAAATGCACCTTGTTGCATCATATTTACAAAGTGACACATCCAGGTAGATGCGTCACTTTGTAAACCCCTGCGCCACATTATACCTGCGCCAGGTATAATGTATGCAGGGGAGGGGGCGTTCTGACGCAAGTGAGCCTCGTAGAAGTGACGCAGTGAAATCTATGAGATTTCACTACGTCACTTCTAGGATGCAAATGCGTCAATATCTTACCCCTGCCTCACAGCAGGCGTAAGACTGACGCAGACACATTTCACATGGGACTTGCCCACGTGTAATGACCCATTGCTGGACACACTCCAGCAATGTGTCATTTTTACGCCTACAGATACGTTAGAAATACTGCCGTATCTGTAACTTCTTGCGTCATGATACGTCATACTGTAAATATGATGCATCCAGCATTTCGCAAGGAGGGCGCAATGAAAAGTGACGCATCGCTGCATCACTTTTCATAAAAGAGGCCCTAAGCATTTTTAGCTGCCTATAAGAAGCCGAAATCTCAGAGAAAAATATCTAAGATGCAGTAACTTTACATAAAAAAAATTAAAAAATAGGCAGCTGTGGCTAAAAGTGCACTCTCTTCTCAGTTACCATGTTGTCATGTACTCTACAGAATAAAGCAAATGCAGTGGTCCCAGAGTATTGAAACTAAGAATTTTCTAATGTACCGTAATTTATACAGTTCCAACTATTTTGCAGTCAAATGTAATACATTTATATTCCCAAAGGCAAAAGGTAGTTCACATTTATTTTTATTTTGGGGTAAACAGAAGACAATAGCTTGTGTATCACTCAAGTTTTCACACAGTCAGGCATGGATGAATGAATGAAATAATGTCATTGCTTAATTACTTAAAATCATTGCAATTACGCTCCTATAACACATATGACAGTTAAAAAAAGAGCTATAACATCAGAGAACATTAAAAAGACAGGTCTGGTATTAAAACGAAAGAGACATTAAAAAGCAAGCTCTCTTCTTGCAGATTAACATGGCATAGAAAATGCTAGTGGAGAGACAGTCAACAAGATTGTAGGCAGTTCATTACCAACTTTGTAAGCCATCATGACATGGAAGTACTAGTGCAGTGTCAGTCAGCAAGACTATAAGCAATTCATCCCTAAATTTGTAAACAATAACTCCATATCATGACTTGGAAAGTGCTAATGCAGATACTGTCAGCAAGACTGTAAAACAAATCATCCCTGCACTTGTAAACACTGACTCGATGTAAAGATGCAGCGTGGTGGTTGCAAGTGTTCGAAGTGACCAGTTGGCTGTAGCTGAGCTATCATCAAAAGACAAACATTCCCATAACAAGCTAACATGGCATAAGAAGGTGCTAGTACAGATTTATACAGCAAGATTATGGGCAGATCATCCCCATATTTGTAAACAACGACTCTGTCTCACAGCATGAAAATGCTAGTGCAAAAACAATTGGCAAAAGTGTAAACAATTCATCCCCACACATTTGACCAATAACCACGTGCAAAAGTACAGCATAGTGGCTGCCCCATTCAGGGCAACCAGTTGGATTAGGCCCACAGTGTCGAAAATACAAGGGGAACTGTGCAATGTGGACAGAGGTCTATTTGTCCTAGAGCAGAGGTATTGTGGGCAATAAGTCTGTTCAGAAGTGTCCAGCATATTGGTTAAAGCTGTTCAATGTATCCGTTTAGCTGTAATGGACCATGGGGTTACTTAGGATGTGCTGTTGTGAGATATGCCCTGCCACCTGAGAACTCAAAGAAAAACTCTCTTCCAATGTTCAATCTCCCAGCCCACTTGTTGGGGTGTAGGGCTGACCGACTCCTTCCAGGCAATTTGGATCCGGCTTCAGTTCGTTCAGCATCCCTTGGGTTGCTCTCATGAATTTACCAAATTAACCAGCTCTGAGGGGCTGTACAAGCCAGAAGCCAAATGACTGCCTCAGAGCATGACCAGAGTCCATGCCTTATGAACATCAGTTTTAACAGCTTCCGTCGATATCGGATTAGAGCGGGACAGCAGCATATGAAATGTACGATGGACTCTGCTCTATACTTCCACATTCTGCATTTAACAGTTTTCAGCAGGGATTTCCAACCAGGATCTAATTACTTTATGGGAAGTAAAGCTAACCAAGCCCATAAGAACTCTTTCAGACATTTCTTTCCTAGGGCTTTATTCAAATATGGCTGAATGTGAGTTGCGTTCTATGAATTGATTAGGCCTAATAGACCTCCAAAGGGCTTGGCCATGTCGTCATGTCTTGATAACTGAAAAATGTGTTTGTTGAAAGCCTTCTTTATTGTTGCATAGTTTATTTCCTCTAGAGACTAACTTGCTATAGATAGATCCAGTTTCGCCAGCAGATAATCTATCCGTGGATACTAGTGAACATGTGGTAATACCACATTTTAAGTACTTAGGTTCAGTCTCAGTTTAGATTTGTTGGTTATATCTATTAGGCTACTCAACTTGTTACTGTAGCTCTACATATTATATGTTTATGTTGTGATTATTTTGTATCTTCAGAAATACGATTCGTTTGGGGACAAGGAACAACTCTTTTGAGTCACTTATGTACTTTGGGACAGTTAAGAGTTATTTGTGGTGAGTATTAATTTGAATATAGGTTAGTGATAAAACGTATGACTCTGTGAAGTAACTTTAATTTCTTTAAAACACTAGTTACATGATATATTCAGGTTACCCATTTTCTGACACATCTACATATATCTTTCTACCTATATAAATCTTCTTTTGTTCTAATTCTGTATCTGTACACATTATCTTTGATCTCTATGTGGATTCCTCTTTAAATTATATATCTTTTCCTTTTTTTTCACCTATGTCTTTCTTTTTTTCCTTTTTTTGGTTCTCTCCTGTATTAGGCTATTATCTGATTTTGGATTATATTATTTTGGTTATAAAATATTTCAATTGTTAACTGTACCAAATGTCAGTGTTTCTATATAGTTTACGTTTAGTAAGTTGTATCATCATATTAATTTTAGCCCTGAAGAAGGGAATTGAGTCAGCAAAACACATGTTGGCATCTTGGCATCTTCATCGTCTTTGGTTTACAACTATGTATTGTTAGCATCTCCAGCGTTTGTGTATTACTACTGTTTACTGTTAAACTTTTAGGAAATATGATTTCATAGTTTTGTTCTCTTGATTTTGTGAGACATTATGAATTGAACTTGTAATTATGTATGAAACTCCTGAAGAACATACACATTAAGTGTAACAATACAAGCAAAATATAAATATACTTGCCTTGCTGAACTGGTGATGTTTGCTGTGACTGATTGTGTATTTTCATGACTCCCCACTACCTGAAGTTGTTAATTTAATGTATACGTCAGATGGATAACTGACATTGCGGGTGAGTGCGCAGGGCCTTCTCCTTGGATTATCCATAAATGGTATGGCTATTTTATGGGCTGTCATTGTATAATATGGTATGGTGTGATGTGGTTTGTCATTGTATGGTATGGAATTGTATGGTATAGTATGGCTTAGTATAGCATGGCATTGTAAAGAATGTTATGGTATGATCGGGTATAGTATGTCATTGTATGGTCAGGTATCTCATGTCATTACATGGTATGATATAGTATGATATGCTATGGCCTGTCATTATATAGTATGACATGTCAGTGTATGGTATGGTATGGTATGGTCTGTCATTGTATAGTAAGGTATAGTATGGCATGTCACTGTATAGCAAGGAATGGTATGGCATGTCACTGTATAGTATGGTATGGTCTGTCGTTTAGTATGGTATGGCATGTCACTGTATGGCAGAGTGTTACATGGTGTTACATGTCCTTGTAAAGTATGGTATGGTATGGTCTATTATTGTACGGTATGGTATAGTATGACCTGTCATTATATACTGTAAAGGTTTTTGTATTCATATAGCACTTACTACCCCTGACGAGGCACTGAAGCGATTTTCAGTGAGTAGCACGCTACTCCGGAACCCAAAGTGGATTAATGATAGATTAGTATAGTGAAATCTAAGTTGCTAATTCGCACGGCGGACCTGTGAGCCTATTAGTTTGCTTGAATAGGATAAAGGAGGGATAGAGGAAGGAAGAATCTAGAAAATGTTTTTGGGGAGATCATAGTAGTAAAATGAGGTTTGGGATGAGTCAAAGGAGGGATAGAGGAGAACACCGTATAGAGCGTTATGAGGGAGATCATAGTGGTACAATGAGGTTTTGGGGAGTCAAAGGAGGGATAGAGGAGGGAAGAGTCTAGACAGGTTATTAGGTAGATTATAGTGGTATAATGAGGTTTGGGAAAAGTCAGAGAGTGGTGGTAGAGGATATAATGAAAGAGGTATTAGATGAGACAGAGCAGTGAATTGGAGAGAGTGGAAGGTTTTAAAAAAAACTTATTTATTTAATTTACTTATTTATTTTTTCTGCAGTCGGAGCAGAGTCACAAATATAAAGCTACACAATTACATAGAAATATATTCATGCATATGGAAAATAATAAAGAGATGTCAAGTTGTATTATATAAAGTCCCATAAGTACATATATTGGTAAATAGTCAGAAACTCCAACTTTCAAGTGTTGCTGTACATAAAGCTAATTTCTTATGTATATATTTTTTTCTTTTTCAAATTTGTTTATGTATCTATTGTTTACTTTTATTTTAAATGTTCCCAATATTTCAATAGTGAAGCACTTATAGATATAATTGTTATGGTCATATGTATACATTGTGATAAATAAAATAAAAATAAAACAAAACATATAATCAAATAACTTGACCTACTTTTATGTTAAGCATAAAATTATATATATATATATATATATATATATATATATATATATTAGCCATAATTAATATATACATTTCTTAAGCAGACTGTGAGGAGGAGCTCGCCTTTAACCCCATGCTCAGCCCCTACCGGAGTCTTCACAGGGAACAGCTTGGCTCGGTCTATAGAGGGTTAACTAACCCGAGACCTCTTCTCTTTAGGATAGCCAATGGGAGGCGAACGGGTCCTTTAGGAGGGCGGAGCGGACAAGCAGCGGGGAGAACCCGGAAGACGCCACGGACGGAGAGGAGAACACGCGGAATCGGGACCCAGGAAACCTGCCACGGGAGGAGACCGGACCTGCGGAGGATCGACCCAGGAGCAGCGCCGGTCGGAAGGACAACGAGGACGAGCCTACCACGGGCGAGGAAGAAGTGTGGACGGAGAACTGGTGGACACCCCCGGAGGACGCCTGTATCCCGCCGTAACTCTGGAGAGTCACGGCAGACGCTGTATGTGAATCGGGCTAGGGGGTGGGGGTGGGAATTGGCCATAGCGGGAGGACGGATATCGGGGACTCGGTTCTTGTTTTTCTCTTTTCTTCTTTCTCCTTTTGCCTTGCCTTTAATTGTTTCAGGAGGGGAGCGGACGTATGGTGACAGCAATACCACCCTGTTTAAACATCCCTCAGTGATTCCTGTGAACAAAAGAGGGCGTAATTACAAAGTGTCAGCCCTGCTACTCTTATTCTGAATTTACCTAAGTTCATATAGCGAGATCTCATATGCTGGCAATTTTGTGACATGGGGAACTCCCAATTACCCTAAGTAGGAGTTTGTGTCCTGAAGCAAGGAACGAGCTAACAGACGGGCCAATTGATTTGTGATTAGCAACGTTTCTCCTTATTTATCAGCACTACCATTTTGACTCCTGGGCATGTGGTGTTCCCTCCACTGGTGATGGTATTTCATTACTAAACAACCCGTGACAAATACATTTACCGCCTCTGTCTCTTCTCTTTCCACGCTACCCAGGGCCTGTCAACACCACCCATTGGGAGAAGAGGAGACCCCAACAGAGGAAGATCGTCAACAGCCTGAACTCAACTTCCCAAGGACCATTTGTGTTATTTTTCTTTGTGCACCAACCTTTAATAAAATACGCCAAAATATATCCATGCATAAGACCTCCTAGCTTCTTTTTCTGCCCATCCCTCTCTCACAGACCTATAATAATATCTATATATTTTTAAACTATAAGTAGTATATATATTTGTAAAAATAAATGCACATATCTACTACATACATATAAACAAATTATACATGTTTACATACACACACATATGCTGTACATTTGTGTTTTGAGTCTGGTGATCATATAGGAAAGATCCAACTCTTGAGTGGTCTTCTAAAGATAAGATAGTTATCCATGGATCTTATGTTTGGGGGTAGTGAATTCCATAGTTTGGCTGCGTGAACAGAGAAAGATGTACCACCCATTGTTATTTTCTTGTATGCGGGGGGTGTTGAGGCAATGTGCAAGTCTAGAGTGGAGGTTCCTTTGTTGTATGTATTTGGTGATTTTATTCCTGATGAAAAGTGGGTGTGTTCTATGTATTTCTTTGTGGGTGATACAAAGCAGCTCCAAGTTGGATCGTCTGGCAACCAGTAACCAATATAGAGCCCTCAAGGCAGGGGAGATGTGGGGTTGTGACTTTACATGCAGGAGTAGTCTGGTGGTAGACTCCTGAGTGTTTCGTAGCCATTTCATAGCTGACACGGACGATCTCTGGTAGAGGCCATTGGTGTAATTATGTTTAGACAGTACAAGAGTTAGGATAATAGCTTGGACCTTGTGTTCAAATCCTAGGTGGGGGAAGATGTGTTGCAGAGTTCTCATAGTAATGAACTCACCCACTTGTGCATTCATTGATAGCTTGAAGTCCATGGAAATTCCAAGGTTTCTTACTTCCTTGGATACTTTATGAGGTGGTCCAGGATCATCAGGCAAGGCACAGAGTGTGTCATAGTTTGTACAATTGTCACATGTGGGTTTTTCAGTTTTGGACCCAATCAATTTGAGATAGCTCGATTTCATGTTATTGTATCCTATGGCCTGCCATGGCATAGTATGGTATGATTTGCAATGTTATGTCATTGTACAGTATGGTATGGTATGTCCTGTCATTATATAGCATGGTATGATATGGCAAGACATTATGTAGTATTGTATGGTATGGTTTGGCTTGTCATTGTATAATATGGTATGATATGTTAGGAAATTGCCGTTCATAGTATACTATGACTTTTCATGGTATGGTAGGGTATGGTATGGCTTGTCATTGTATGGTATGGTATGGCCTGTCATTTTATAGTATTGTATGGTAATTTTTGTTACAACTCACACACTAAGCTATGAGAGGAAGCAAATAGGAGTAGCCAAACAAGCATAAAAAGTGTTTTACAAGACAAACAAGCAAAAAAGTGCTTTACAATATAATGTCATTTTCACACCAGAATGTTCTATCTAACCTGTAACCATGTACACGTAAACCTTGTTTTTTAAGTAAAACATTTTAATCATGTCCAAGGCTCTTCATCCACTTCCATCTCGACCCTTTCCGTGAATATCTTCTCACCCTTGTACATGACTCCACTGATTAGTAATGAAACCCTCCCCCCCCATATCTATTGACACTTTCCAACTATATGCCTATCTCCTTACTTCCGTCTTTCTCTAAAATACTAGAGAAACATATCCACTCCCAGCTTTCCAAGTTCATAGATACCAATACAATTCTCCATCCTTCTCAATCTGGTTTCCGTACTGGTTTCTCTACAGAAACGACACTACTAGGGGTCACAGAACGGCTACTGCATCATTTGGACGCCGGTGAGACAGTCGAGCTCATACTATTAGACCTGAGTGTGGCGTTCGATACTGTATCCCATTCATTACTTTTAAACACACTGGAGTCTTTTGGTATCTGTGGCACAGCTTTAAAATGGCTAATTTCCTTCTTGAATGACCACACCTTCCAAATCTTCTCCACAACTGCAAGCTTCGACAAGCACTGCCTACCTCACGGGGTGCCCCAGGGATCCATCCTTAGCCCTTTGCTCTTTAACCTGTATGACAGACCCTTAGCTGACATTGCAGAAGAGGCAGGGCTAACTCTCTTTTCTTACGCTGATGATTCTTAATTTATCTTCTCTCTCTCTAATGCCAATACCCGTGTCTCATCCCCTCTTCAGATTGTATTAGGGAAAATAGCTTCGTGGATGCACACCAACTTCCTAAAACTAAACGGAGATAAAACTGAGGTCCTGGTACTTGGAAAAAACAAAGATTTATGGAGCCCACGACATTTGCCCGATGAGATGGGTACAGTTCCCCGTCCATCTAGCTATGTTCAGAATTTAGGCGTAACCATCGACGACTCGCTCTCCATGCACAACCAGGCAGACAAGGTCACGGCCACAAGTTTTACCATTCTAAAGTGGCTCAGAAAATCATCCAGATGCTGCCAGAGCCTACCCAAAGAACAGTAGTCCAAGCCCTTATCACCTCATGGCTGGACTATGGAAATGTTCCTTATCTTGGGTCCAACAAAGCTGTGACGCGCAGGTTACAAATGGTACAAAACTCTGCGACGAGACTTCTCTGCAGGGTCCCCAGAGCCTCATCCATCTCCAGCCACATAAAGAATCTTCATTGGCTCAGGGTGCAGAACCGGATCAAGTTCAAAGCCCTGAGCTACATGTTTAAAATTAAGTCTTGCAAGGCACCACAGAACCTACAATCCTTGGTCAACCCGTATGTGCCTACCCGTCACCTTCGCTCATCAACCCACGAGAATTAAAGCCTAAATGTAACTATCCAGGAAGGGGAGCAGATCTTTTGCCTATCTCGGCCCCTCTCTTTGGAACTCCCTCCCCGCAGCTAT
This sequence comes from Lissotriton helveticus, assembly GCF_964261635.1. Classification (NCBI taxonomy): domain Eukaryota; kingdom Metazoa; phylum Chordata; class Amphibia; order Caudata; family Salamandridae; genus Lissotriton; species Lissotriton helveticus. The sequence goes on along the minus strand of NC_136060.1, from coordinate 391,729,474 downwards.
CCGGAAAGAAACAGTCTACACCCGCTTCTGAAAAACCTTGAAGACTTGGTTGTTTAACCAATAATTCATCTCAAGCCTAATCATTCCATCCAGTCCACTCTGGCGCCGGGAAACCCTTTTGGGTAGCTGTTGCGCCTTACAAATTTAACCAATAAATAAATAAATATCCACCTATTTTCCACTCAAATACAGTTTGATTCTATAGAAAACTGTTAAACTTGTGCATTTGTGATGATATATGATATTTGATACTATTTGCTTATGACATGTTCGTTGATTCGACAGCTTGCTGTTGTTGTCTGTTTGCTTACAGTGACAACTAATAAAGACAATTACAAAAAAAACACGCCCAAGGCATCCAATAAATCATGAAACATGTACAGATAAAGCACTTTTTGAAGAAATTATACAGGTTACTTAATAGCAATAGCACAAAGCTAATAATGTATTTCGAAATCATTTTTAATAGCAACGCTGACAACCTGTATCCTGCTGGAGTTGTTATGCTACACCAAAGAGTAGAAGGGGAGAGGGTAAAAAGCAAAACAGAACAAACACTGGAAAAACATAGTGATGAAACAGCACAGAGCAACCCACAAGCAAGCCTATCAGACTGAGACAGAAAGCAGTGGATGAACACTCCTAAAACAAGCATTTGCAATGCAATAGGTCTCGCATTAGGAAAGTTTGAGCTTTTGGTCTTGTAAATGACAATTTTTTTATTCATGTGTTGTTTTTGAAAATAGTTAAATTAATAGCTTTGTCATTTACAATGCCAATAGTTCTAACTTTTGCAAATGTGACACCTATAGCATTTGTAATGCAACATGTTTTGTATTTACGTGACTTAGATGTATTGATATTACAAATAACAATGGCTTTTTATTTTTTTAAATAATAAATACTTAAATAAAAGTGATTGTAATTTATAATGGCAATAGCTTAAACTTTTGTAAATAACTTTTGTGAAGATTCTGTTCAGCGTATTTTATTGTGACGAAATTCCAAGAACAGAAGTGAAATATTAACGTCTTTTTGTGACATTTGTAATAAAGCTTGAAACATTGAGAGAACATATTTGAACCAGTGAATCTGTGGTGGTGCTGAGGGATGCTGTGGTTGCGATGAGTGATGCTGTGGTTGCACTGAGTGATGCTGTGGTTGCGCTGAGTGATGCTGTGGTTGCGCTGAGTGATGCTGTGGTGGTGCTGTGGTGGTGCTGAGTCGTGCTGTGGTGGTGCTGAGTGGTGCTGTGGTGGTGCTGAGTGATGCTGTGGTGGTGCTGAGTGGTGCTGAGTGATGCTGTGGTGGTGCTGAGTGGTGCTGTGGTGGTGCTGAGTGGCGCTGCGGTTGTGCTCTGGTGGTGCTGAGTGGTGCTGTGGTGGTGCTGAGTAGTGTTGAGTGGTGCTGTGGTGGTGCTGAGTGGTGCTGTGGTTGCGCTGAGCGATGCTGTGGTGGTGCTGTGGTGGTGCTGAGTCGTGCTGTGGTGGTGCTGAGTGGTGCTGTGGTGGTGCTGAGTGATGCTGTGGTGGTGCTGAGTGATGCTGTGGTTGCGCTAAGTGATGCTGTGGTGGTGCTGAGTCGTGCTGTGGTGCTGCTGAGTGGTGCTGTGGTGGTGCTGAGTGATGCTGTGGTGGTGCTGAGTGGTGCTGTGGTGGTGCTGAGTGATGCTGTGGTGGTGCTGAGTGGTGCTGTGGTGGTGCTGAGTGGCGCTGCGGTTGTGCTCTGGTGGTGCTGAGTGGTGCTGTGGTGGTTCTGAGTGGTGCTGTGGTGGTGCTGAGTGGTGCTGTGGGATAATGTGGTGGTGCTGAGTGATAATATGGTGGTGCTGAGTGGTGCTGTGGTGGTGCTGAGTGGTGCTGTGGTGGTGCTGAATGATGCTGTGGTGGTGCAGAGTGGTGCTGTGGTGGTGCTGAGTGATAATGTGGTGGTGCTGAGTGATAATGTGGTGGTGCTGAGTGGTGCTGTGGTGGTGCTGAGTGGTGCTGTGGTGGCGCTGAATGATGCTGTGGTGGTGCAGAGTGGTGCTGTGGTGGTGCTGAGTGATAATGTGGTGGTGCTGAGTGGTAATGTGGTGGTGCTGAGTGATAATGTGGTGGTGCTGAGTGATAATGTGGTGCTGAGTGGTGGTGCTGAGTGATGCTGGGGTAGCGCTGAGTGATGGTGTGGTGATACAGAGGGCAGAAAGGCACAAAAAACGAGTCTAACAGAGGGCAGAAGGGCAGAAAAACAAGGGAAAAACGAGTCTAACAGAGGGCAGAAGGGCACAAAAAACGGGGGAGAAGGACATGATGAGAGAGAAGCATACCTCTGTGAGACAGCAACAGGGAGCGTTGGTGGGTGGCATAGAAGGCAGCTGTAAAACACATGCACCCTTACTAAGTAGTTAACCAAAAAGGAAATTAAATTCCCTAGAAGGTAGCAATGCAAGGATACGAGTCAGGCAATAATAGATATGGAAAAGAGCCTTGGCTCAAGGGGAGGGACTCAAGATAGACAAGCGAAGCCATTGGATAATAGGCAAGGGCATTGGAGTGCCTTCAAGACACAAAAGGGGTAAGCAGTGGTAAGACCAAGTAAGTTCTCGGTAAGCCCATAATAGTTCTTCACAAACAGACATCTTGTGCTGTCTGGTAGGCGAGACCTGAAAATATGTAATTGAATTCGCGAGGGAGGTATAATCAGTGAAGGCGTTGGTAGAATTCACGACGTGATTGTATTTCTGGGAGTCATTAAAGAGACAGGAAGCGCATCGCAGCAGATGCATTATTTTACAAAGGGTCATGAAACACACGTATTGGGAGTAATAGCTTTGTCATTTACAATGCCAAAAGTTCTAACTTTCGCAAATGTGACACCTATAGCATTTGTAATGCAACATGTTTTCTATTTACGTGACTTAGATGTATTGATATTACAAATAACAATGGCTTTTTATTTTTTTAAATAATTAATACTTAAATAAAAGTGATTGTAATTTATAATGGCAATAGCTTAAACTTTTGTAAATAACTTTTGTGAAGATTCTGTTCAGTGTATTTTATTGTGACGAAATTCCATGAACAGAAGTGAAATATTAACATCTTTTTGTGACATTTGTAATAAAGCTTGAAACATTGAGAGAACATATTTGAACCAGTGATGCTGTGGTGGTGCTGAGTGATGCTGTGGTTGCGCTGAGTGATGCTGTGGTTGCACTGAGTGATGCTGTGGTTGCGCAGAGTGATGCTGTGGTTGCGCTGAGTGATGCTGTGGTTGCGCTGAGTGATGCTGTGGTTGCGCTGAGTGATGCTGTATTTTTCAGGACAGTTTACAAAAGAACGGAGTCTGGAAACGTGCAGGAGAGAAGGGCACAGTATCCCAGAACCGGTGCTGGCATTAAGGCATGCCAGGCGGTAGGGAGGGGGCGGTGGCACAGGGCAGCAGGGCACCCCAGGCATGCCCTGGCCTCCACCCCAGCCCCACCGGCCTCCAGAGAGCCTCTTGTTCCGTACACACCAGTTGCTGCTCCCAGTTTTCCCACGGGTTCAGCCTCCTGCACCGGTCCATTCACCCTCAATAATCCGGGATTATCCCGACACAGACCCCGGGGCTGGGGGGAGGGGCACCCCCCAACTGCTGCCAGTTAAACACTCGCTGACACGAGCGGTGCACGTCCCCGAGGCCCTGCTTAATGCACAGCAATGCTCCCCTCCCTGCCCCCTACCTCCGCTGCCCCCCCTTCTCTCCAGCTGAATATTTTACTCTCAGTCACCGGGTTTCTCCTGAAGCCACCTCCCATGACGTGCCCCCTCTCTGCTGTGTCACTCATGAGCTGTCCAATAAACCCCAGCATTGTCCTGATACTAATGAGTCTCGGCATATAGCGCTTACTCCCTATGTGTCATTCTGTAGCACTGTTAAGAATAGTGTAACTAGCTCCCTATTTAATGACACTCTGCGTAGCGACCTAGTTGGTCCGATCAAGATTCAAATCCGTGGCTGATGATGTTAGCGGCCAAAGCGCCAAGAAGCAGTCAGAAGGTGCTATGTCAGTGTTAGGAGAAACACTCGAGCACAATGACCCTGAAATAACCTGGTCGCCCCTATGTAAATGCGCCCCGATCTCTTCTGCTGCTCCAGAGAAGGCGGAAAGGCGGGGTACACACCAGCCTACGGCGGGCAGAGGCGCACAACCCACTGAGCTGCTTTACAGTCTTGCCACTGAGCAGCACACATCTGTAAAGATGCTGTGAGTGGGCGCTCCTGCCCTCTCGGGTCAAGGGAGGCATGTCCTGACAGCGCCACCTGCTGCACCCCCTCATTAGCAGCACATTGTCATGGAGATGGTTGAGGGAAGTCCCGCTCCTGTTTCAAAGGTGGCGGCCATGAAAGACGCACACCCCGCCCCCTCCCACCAAGGCCTCTGGGAGGGGGAGTGGATTGGACCAAGTTTAGCGCTTTAGCTGCTCCTTAATTGTTTGTCTGGGGGTGGGGGGCGAAGGTAATTGGCCACTTCGGGGTGCGAACGGGGGGAGGCAGTGATAAAATCGTGAGAGCCTACGAGGATTGGCGTCACCCTTAATTTCCGCGCGCTGCTTCTTGGGGTGTTCCGCCATGGTGGAGGGGCTCCAGTCACTCGCTCTCCAGAAGATCTTCGGGAAGCTATAAACAAAGCCCTCTACTACAGTTGGAGCAGCTGGGCTCCCGGGCAGCCAGGCAGATATAGTTGTTTACTACTTCCTGGTCTGACTACACCCTCCCCTCAGCCGCACCTCCCGAGATCCTTCTGAAAATGACCCTCTGCACCTTGAGCCGTCTCTATGCCGGTCACGGTGTTTTGTATGTAATATTTGATAATAATGCTTTACGGTGACTTCGGAAAATAACTCTGCTCGGGCAGCATCAGGGAGAACCCACAGGCGGTGACAGCAGATCTCAGTTCTGGCTGAGTTAGGGGATACACGATTCAATGGCATAACAAACTCACCTCAGGCTATACATTACCTGACAGTTGCCTAATACCGCAGCGGGTCATTCCTGCACGAGTATAGACAGGCAGGAAAGCGCGAATAAGGCAAAGAATAAAACCGAAACGTTAAATAAAGGAAAGTTAAATTAATGTAGATACAAAGTGTGGGAGGAGTGGGAGGGCGGGGGCTGCCGGCGCATGCGCGCCATTCCTAAGTTTCGTTTTGAGGAGCGAGCCCCGGCGCGAAAGTGAAGTGGCAGCTGAAGTCCCGGTTCCCAGGAGGGGGCCCGAGTGAAGACCAGCGGTAGAGGATAGCACTGCGGGGCTCCCATGCCTAAGGGGAGAGCCCCACTTCGTGCTGGCCTGGCAGAGGAGCTCGAGTGCTCTGCGGGGCTCCCATGAGAAGCCCGGCGTGTTCCAGATGGTGCGAACCCTGTGAGGTAAGGGGGGGAGGGGTGTGTGCCTGCATGTGTGTTCCTGCGTCTGTGTGCAAGCGCGCGTGTGTGTGCCTGCCTGCGTGTGTGTGTGCATGCATGTGTGTATGTGTGTGTTTGCGCACATCAGGGAATGTGAGGCAGGAGTTGTGCACGGCGCCGGCCTGGACATGCGCGTCCACAGACACCAATCACCGCGCGTGCCCGACCCCTTTCTCAGATTCCCAGGAGGCGGACAACATTAGATACTTAGCTGGACGCAATGCTTCGCATTGCTTTCTCCAGCTCAACCTAAAAAGGAAGCCACACTTGGTCCATGCTGCAGGATGTGGGGAAAAACACCAACAGAAAGTGAAATCAACATTTGCTGACCAAACAGGAGCCAGCAAATACGACCGACAATGAAGCCACCGAACATTAAGCAGTCGACGAGCTCTAAGCACCCTGTATGTAAACAAAATGTCCCTCAAGAGGGTTCAGGAGAGACATAAAAAGACAAAATAATGCAGTAATGTTGTCACAGAAGTGCCACATTACCCTGCATAATTTGCCTTTTTTGCCACATAATTTATTCAACCCTGCTATATTATTTAGTCTTACCCAGTTGCATAATTCCAATGACGATTCAGATTACAGTCTATGATGGGATCAAAGGTCTTCTTTCGAAAGCCTTCCCCGAATTACCAAAAACACTGCGTTGCCATAGTAATTGCAGATCACACTATGTATACATGGCAAGTTATAATAACAGTGTTTATCTGTTTCTGGGACACAGTGTCAAGATACTAATGGGGTTATTTAGATTTGGTCTAAATTGCAGGTGCAATAACACAGTGCCAAATAGAGGATAGCCTTGGGTGTGACGTGTGTATTTTCATTCGATCAATTTTCATTTATGTTTAAAAATGATAAGGACTAAGGTGGAGAAGCATTTGCGTGCCCATTTTATCAATGTTATGTTTGATTTTTTTGAATTTTTCACTGTCAGTTGCCTTCAGGTCCTGGAGTACAACAGGAGTGTGTGTGACTTGTGACTTGCACTGAGTTCCCAAGCAGCACTAGTGCTAAAACTAGTGTAGTTATCATTTTAACACTGCCTCTTTGGGGTAAATTACACATTAAGTGACATTATTTAAAATGATAGTAGTGCAAAACGTTCCTTAATGTAACAAGTCTGTAAACAAAGCATTTCAGAACATGAGAGGATGAAGAAACTTGACCCTAAAAACGAGATAACAACATATCTGCAAGCAGACTTTAGGCTTTCCATAGAGATTGGCGGACTGATATCCTGTCCACCGTATTACATGTGTCATAGACTACAACGCAATTGTAATACATCAACCAGAACAACTGCCTAGTTTGCGAAAGCGTATTTCATCCACTAAACTATAAATAAAGTCCTTTGTTAGCTTGGTATGAATCAGACAGACAAGAACACCCAGGCAAGTGAGAAGTAGTCTTCAAAATCCTGAGCCAAAAACTAGGGATATCCTCTGAGGAATTCAGCCATGCAGCCACGCTTCATATGAACTTCTGTCCATTTCAAGACTGCAGTTGAAAAATTTACAATAATAGATACCAAACTGTATATTCTTGGCATTCTGTTAAAATAGCAAAGGGTTGAAGTATTTGCTGTCATAGGCGATATTCTGCTTTTATTCTTACCTTACAGCTAATGAGTAAGGAAGGAACCACTAGGAAATAGTTCTGTTACACTGTAGCTTATTAGAGTCTATGATGCAACTTAATAACATTTTTAAAATGTTTAACTTATACACACACATCGCCTTTTTTATGAGTACAAAATCACTTTGGGAGAACACTAAATTGGTTTTGCACTCAGAAAAGAAGTGTAGGAAAGTGCCCCTTTTTGCATGGTTACCCCCCACTTTTTGCCTGATATCTGATACACTTTGACTTAGGGTGCACTGGGTCCCTGCCAATCAGGCTTTCAGTGGCTGTGTTCTTTCCCGAAACTGTACCCTTGTTTCCACAATTGGCACGCCTCTGGCCCTCATGTAAGTCACTTCTAAAAGGTACCACTTTGTGACCAGAGAGGATCTCTAAGGGCTGCAGCTTGTACTGTGCCACCCTCAGAGACCCCTCACCTAACACATACACACTGCCATTGCAGATTGTGTGTTTTGGTGCAGACAAAACTGAAGAGTCAACATGGCACACATCCCTGTGAACCATGCCCACAAACACTGTGGCATAGGCAAGTCATCCCTCTACCAGGCCTTACATCTCTCAGGCAGGGTGCACTATACCACAGGTGAGGGCATAGCTGCATGAGCAATATGCCCCTCCAGTGTCTAAGTCCATTCTTAGACATTGTAAGTGCAGTGAAGCCATATTGAGTACATAGGCTGGGAGTTTGTCATCACAAACTCCATAGCTCCACGATGGCTTTACTGAAAGCTAAGAAGTTTGGTAGTAAACGTCTCAGCACAAAAACTCACACTGATGCCAGTGTTGGATTTATTGCTTTATGCACTCAGAGGAAATTTTAGAGATGTCCCCTGAAAAACGACCAAATCTCTCATGTCCAGCTGACTGGTCTGCACCAGGCTGCCATACGCAGACAGGTTTTTGACCCCTGAGATGGGAGCCCTTGTGTTCATGTGGGTCAGGGACAAAGGCTGCTTGGGGTGGAGGGGCTTCACACCTACCCCCAAGCAGGAACAGCATTCAGGGCAGTGAGCCTCAAAGGCTTCCTGCCCTTTGATAGGCTAACCAGGGCCTCTCCAGCTAGTGGAGCTATCATGTCTCCTGACCAAGTCCCCCTTTTGGTGGAAAGGTCGGCGGTAAAATTAGAAGTCAGGAGAGGTGTATCCCCCATATGTCAGGGCCACCACTGAGGTGCCCTGGACCGAGTTGACCCCCTCCTTAAGAAATCCTCCATCTTGAATGGAAGGAGTCTACCCAATCAGATTAGGGGATACAAGGGATGTAGTTACCTTAAAGGCAAGTAGCCCATTGGCTGCCATCTGCCAATACCTGTAATGCCCTTAAATTTAGTAATTAGGGTGAGGAAAAGTGTTCTTCTGATCTGCATCATTTGTACCGGGACTCCATTGTTTTTTCATTGCCATCTCGTGTCAAACACTTCCACACGACCCACCTGGTCGTTTCTGCTGATGCCTGGGAAAATTCTAACTGACACGACAAAAACCATCTTGCAGCCTGCATTTCTGCCCAGGAACTGTCGCACACCCAATCCCCCCCTGTTCTTTGCAGTTCAACAGAAAGCCATGAGACACTCACCCCTGTGTAAATGATTTGTTTTCCATCTCCTGCTCCCAGCCTGGTAAACATCCTTGATACCGTGATCAGGTTATCTGGACAATCTGGTCTGACTGCTGGCCTTGATCAGGGTGATTGAACAATGACCTGAAAGACCGGGCTTTGATCAAGCTGAGTGAACAATGACCTGAAAGACCGAGCTTTGATCAAACTGAGTGAACAAGGATTTGAGTACCAAGCCTTGACCTGGTCACCAACTACAAACATCGTCTGGATCTGGTTATCAACTGCAAACACTGCCCTGATGGAACAATAGACTAACAGCCAAAAGACTAGAATGAAAAAGTATGAAAGGCTTGTAAGCTGCGGAGTAAAGCAGCAGCCTCCTCTGTCTTGTTTCTAACGAGCTTGGGACTCTGTTCCATAGCCCGGGCTATTTGAATAAATCTGGGTTCCTCCTGCAGACGAAGGCTCCTGTGTCTCCTTTTACTACGTATGAAGGGTATGGAAGACTTGGGCGGTTCCCCTGCCGCCGAGACCCAGTAAGTGGGTTATTCCAGTTCTTCAACGGCCACCCCTGAACCTTGATACTTAGATTCTTGTGACTCTAGAAGAAATGGACGAGGAAGACAGCATGCAGCCAAGCCTGGAAAACAACCCCTAACTTGGCCCCAGCCCTACTAATCTGCTCAAAGATCCTGCGAAGGTGACACCTGTCCCATGGCAAGCAGCTTCCAAGAACACCAGGAAGACTGCCATTTTTAGACCAGATCTCCAGAGGACAGAGGCCCTGTCCAGAAAGGAACTCAATCTTCAAAGATTCTGGATCCAGGCGGATCTGCGACCCCTACTCACCCTGCACCCGACGCCCACGACCCGAGTTTGAGTTGCTTACCTGTCCTGTGAAGTCTTCCCCGTGATCATGCCCTCGTCTCCAATGGTGGCTGACCTCTCCTGGACCCCAAGAAGTCACCTTCAGCCTCAACATGAAGGATCTCCATGAACGCGACCAGCTCCGTTAAGGTGAATCTAACACCAGAAGGCACCCCTGCAACCTCCACCCTTGATTTTGGGGAGCCGAGCCGATGGTATCCAGGTGTCCCTTAACTCTCTAACTTACCTGCCCCACAAGTGTTCATCTTCATCCAGCCTCCTGGCCCGAGCCTGCAACCTCTTTGTGCGACTGAGATTCCTCATTGAAATGCATTGGGCGGTGTAGGAACTGGGGTCAACAGTTCCCCGGGGGTAGCCTGGCACGAGCAGGTAGGCACCCGAAAGCTCAGGTGTTAAGTGACTACACAGCACACACATCCACTGTGTCAATAAATGCATGCAATCACTGAGACCACACTAGTAAGTTTGATTCAAATCAATTAATTTTATCTAAGACCAAAATCAGGGTAATCAATAATCATAGTAGCAATAACTCCTTGGCACATTTCATTAAGGGAAGCAACTAATTCCCCAGGCTAGGGCAAAACATTTCGTGCGGTAAGGATAAGCAGTTCAACAGCAGAAGTAAAACATTTCATTAGCCAGGATTCATCAGGGCCCTAAAAATCAGGCCACATCTCATTAGGTGTTAGACCTGACACCTTTTGGCGTGGTTCTTCCCCCATCTTTTTGCCTCTGACTCATGTGTTGTGATGCTGTGCTGGATTTCGTTTTTGCTGATTAAGATGCTTTGGACACTCTGCCACTGCTGATCAGTGTCAGAGTGTAAGTGCTCCCTCTGTAAATTGTGATATTGATTGGCATATTTGTATCACCACGAAGTCCCTAGTAAAGTGCACTGTGTGTGCCAGGGCTGGTGATGACAAATGCTACTAGTGGGCCTGCAGCGCAGATTGCGCCACCCACATGAGTAGCTTTAAAATGGTGACTCAGGCCTGCCAGCGCAGAGCCTGTGTGCAGTCAGTGACTGCCATGTCAGCCTGGCCAGTGTCCCCACTGGCTAGGCCTAACCCTTCCCTGTCTGTGCACATCAGTCACCCCTATGGAAGGCTCAAAGTACCCCCCTGGGCAGGGTGCAGTGTATGGATAAGGTAGAGCATGTACTAGTGCAGGTAATATGCTCTGGTAGTGGGCTGCAGCCATTTTATGTGCTCACTGCTGAAAGGCTATCTTGCTCCATAGAGTAACATGGAGGAGGCTGGGCCCATGTGATACCAGCCTATCTTCCCATAGGAACAAGATGGGACATAAGTGAAAGATATCCCTGAACTCAGAATTTAATGACACATCTTTTAGTGAAGGGTGTTTTTAAATCCTGTGTTGGAGAATAGCACTTTTAGAAAGTGGTTGTTCTCTTGTCTAAACCTTTCTGTGTGCCTGGGTTTGTGGAATGCCTGCCTGGTCTGGATGTGACAGGGGGGGCTGCAGAGCCCCAGAGGAGAGGGTCGGAGCCATCCCGGGGATGAAAGGGCACATCTGCCTGCCTGGGAGGTGGGAGGAAGGAATGCCTGATAAGTGCTGGGCTGTGCTGGTCTGCCTCCCCCTGCTAGCTCCCTCCTGGTGGTCAACTGACACCCCTGGACCTGAAGCTGACAGGAAGAAGAAAACCAGAGACACCTCAGTGCTCCGCAACCCCCAGAACTGGTTTAGACTGGACCAAGGGCTTCCATGCACAAAGACTTCAAAGGACTTCAAAGACATTGAGGGGTATAAGGAAAGGACCCCTGACTACAGAAGTTTAGATTCTGAAATTCTGCAACCAAGAAGGAACCTCTGCTGGAAGGAGGACAGCTAGGGAACTAAAGGAAGACTGCCTTGCTGTGTGCTCTAAGGGCTGACCTGTTCTGCTGTTTGACTAGAAGCTGAGGAGGAGAAAGGGGCTTTGCTGTGTGCTATGACCCTGCCTGCTTGAAACTGCCAAGACTTTGCTGTGTGCTGTGTCTGCAACTTGAATCTCCAAGGGCCTGAGAAGAGCTGGCCTCCTGCTTGGAACCCAGGGCTAAAGGTTCCTGAAGCTTTGCCATAAACTACAGAAAGATCGCGTGGGGAGCGGCCCCCACCCGTGGGTCCCAATTGCCAGCTGTCTGGAGCTCGCTGGTGCTCATCGGCACAGATTCCAGGAGCGAGGAGAGACCGTGGTGTGGTCCTTTAACGAGGATTCTTCCCCCCCTGCTGACTGGGGGGCCACAGAGACGTCCTGCAGCGATCCCAGGACCCAAGGGAACCTTGCCGCCAAATCACCGACGCTGCCCGGGGCCAGAAAACACCCTCCGTGCATTTCCTAGCGAAGGGGAGCTGAAGCGCCAAATAACGAAGGCGCCGCGCTCCCATTGGTGGAGGGAGCCAAGCCCCCTCACTAACGCCGCGACGGGATTGGCCCGTGCGGCGCAGCGTCATCAGCAGTGGTGGGCCGTGATTGGCCGAAGTAGCGGAGCGTCATTGCCAACCTGTCCCGGGAGCCGCTCTGCCATTGGCTGACTCCCGGGCACTGAAGGGGCTCGACCAGAGGGCCGCGACCTGATTGGCCGCAGCGTGGAGCAGCCTGGAAGCCGCCGAGGGAATCGCGATCTGATCACCCCCCCCAGCGAGGAGCCGACCGCCGGAGCAGCTGGCTGACCCGTCCTCGCCGAGGGAGTGAGTCCGCGTGTATTCCCCGCCCCGGGCCTGTCGTCCCCCGAGGTGCTGCATCACCCGCCGCTCGTTGGATTGTCGAGAGCGGGCGGGAGAGCACCAGGGGACCGGCCGGGGCTAGGAGCGAGTGTGCGCTTCTAGGTGCGAGGCGCCTGAGACCATCCGGCGCACGCGGAAGCCCCCACCCAGCAGAAAAGTAGTCCCCAGGATACCGGGTGAGGCGCGCTTGTCGCGCTTGGGGGGGCTAAGTGCCTATGAAGGCTGGCTGTAACTAACTTCGCTTTGGCACTGCTTTTAATGCTCGTTTTGAGAGCGGAATGAATAGGAATCAGGGGCATTATTTTTAGACTCCTGATCTGAGAGACTAGAGACTATTTTTGTTTTGAATCTGAGAACTGCCTATTTACAAGAACCATTAAGAATTAAGTGCAACCTTTAAGATAAAATGCTAAGTGTCTAAAGAAGTGATTATCATGCAACTGCTTCATTTACATGCTGAAACTAGATAAAGCTATATATTTTTATAAAATATACTTACCTGTGTGGTCTCAGTTTGTGGTGGATTGGGGATTATTGTTGTGTTAAGTGCAAATGTTATCCACATTGCCTCTGTTTAGCCTAGACTGCTCGCGCCATGCTACCTAGAGGGTGAGCAGGGGTTATCTCAGAGGGTTATTCCGTCACCCTGACTGGAAGTGAGGGTCCCTACTTGGGCTAAGGTACTTACCTCTGCCAACCAGAGACCCCCGGTTCTAACATTGGTGGCTCGCGGTGCGGATTTGGAACTAATAATTGCACTTGACCGGCAGTGATCTCTTGTACATCACTAGTCTAGTTTAGCGGCACAGGTTGCACAAGATTTTTTCTTTTTGGTGAAACCTTTTTAGTTGAAAAGGTTAGGAAGCATCATGTCTCGGAAAGCGCCAAGCGTGAATGGAGACGTGGAAGTGGAATTTGAAATCCAGGAGTTGTTAACCTATAACAAGGAGCAACTGAGAAAAGTCTGCAAACAGCTTGAATGCCCCTGAGGGGCGGCGCAAATAAGGAAGAGCTACGGACAGCTCTGAGGGCCTGATGGGAGGCCAAACATGGTGACCCGGAAGCTGCTACTGGAGAGGGAGACACACCGGAGAACGGGTTTTTGCCCAGTGAATTGCCAGTGAGGAAGCCAGGGTCTAGGACCGGCAGCGACCACTCCAGTAGGGTTATGTCTCCAGAAGAAATAGAGGAGAATCAGCGAGTTAGGGCCCATGAGATTGAGCTTTTGAAGCTCAGGGCGGAAGCCGATGAGAAGAGACTGCGCCTGGAAGTTGAGAAAGAGGCGCAGGAGAGAGCGGCGCAGGAGAGAAGACATGCGCTCGCTTTGGAGGAGAAGAAGCTCCAATTGGCTCATGAGAGGAGCATGAAGGAGTTGGACATCAAATATAAAGAGAGGGTGTCCAGTTCTAATGGTGGCAGCGCACAACCAGTACAGGCGGGTAAGGTATACATACCAAAGGATCTGGTACAGAATTATCAGAGGGGTGAGGATATTTATGCGTGGTTCAGAGCGTATGAACTTGCCTTAAAGATGAATGAGGTGCCTGAGAAGAATTGGGGAGCAGGATTGTGGAAGCATTTTGAGGCCTCTGGGAGGGATGTTTTGGCACCCTTGGAAGCAATGGATGCTTTATCCTACTCCGCCATGAAGGAGGCTTTGTGCCTCAGGTATGGGCTCACTGCAGAACAGTACCGCCAGAAGTTTAGGAACTTCAAGAAGCTTGATTCAAGTACTTGGGTGGAGTGTGTGAGCATGTACACGCGTGCACTGGAAGGTTGGATGAAGGGCAGCAAAGTTACTGATTATGTGGGGTTGTGTCACTTGATTAGTAGGGAGCACTTAAGCAGTTTATGTGTCCCAGAGCTGCGCCAGCATCTTTTGGATAGTAAGTTAACTGATCCCAGTGAGCTTGCTAAAGAGGTGGACCGGTGGACTAGCACCAGGGTCCACAAGGGGGTGGTAAGTACCCCAGCCAAAGGTGGACAGGGTCCCCAGCAGAAGAGTGGGGGGGACACGGGTAATCAAAAGGAGTCTTCTAAAGGGCCCCAAAGTAGTTCCCAGGAGAAGGTGTCTCAACCCCCCAAGCCTAAGAAGTCCTGGCCCCATAAGGGCCCGCAGGACAAGAAGACCCTCACTTGCTATGCATGTAGGGAGGTGGGGCACATTGCTCCAAACTGTCCAAAGAAGAAATCTGCACCCACTGGTGCTCCAGCTCCGGCGTTAGCCATTGTGGCTTTGGGAGGGGATTTGATTTCTAGTGGGGAGGAGGGGTTAGCATTGATGACCCTTGTCTCTCTAGGAGACCAAGAGATGGCCCAGGAAACCTTGCTGCCCCAAAACACTAAGAAATACGGGCAGAAGGTGACCATCAATGGACAGGAGGTGGAGGCTCTGAGAGACACAGGGGCCAGCGTGACATCTGTTAGGTGTCGGTGGGTGTCTGAAGAGCAAATTATTCCCCAGGTACTCCGGCCTGTGGTGGCAGCTGACAGTTCAGTGCGCTACTGCAAGTTGGCAAAAGTTCCATTTGAATGGGGAGGAGTCTCCGGTATTTTGGAGATTGTAGTAAGTGATGCCTTGCCTGTAGATTGTCTATTAGGTAATGACCTGGAGAGCTCCCCATGGAAGGAGGTGGAGCACAGGACTCACTTGGAGATGTTGGGTTTGCCTGCGTGGATCTGTGTGTCCACCCGTGCAATGACAGCCAGAGAGGGTGGTCTAGCAGCACTGGAGCCTGGAACAATGGCCCAGGAACCTGCCAAGAGAGGAAGGGGTAGAGGGCGCGGGAAACCGGCCCCCACTGTTCCCACGGTCCAGGAGGAGGCAGACCCGGAAGGGGATGCCCTGGAACCTACAGGAGAGCAGGTGGCCGAACTAGGGGAATTGCCTGAGCTGTCCCAGTGGCAGCAAGAGGGTGGTCCCTCCAGGGAGGAATTCTGCCAGGCTCAGAAGGAGTGCCCTTCTCTCATTGGTGTGCGGCAGCAGGCTGCCGACCAGGCCGCAGGCCTGGGGTCCAAGGAGCATTTGATCTACTGGGAGGATGACTTACTGTATAGTGAGCCTAAGTTCGCTGAGCCCGGTGCAGCCCGTGTGCTGGTGGTACCGGAGCGCTTCAGGAACTTCCTACTGGGTCTGGCTCATGACGTGCCTCTCGCAGGACATCTGGGGCAAGACAAGACCTATCACAGGCTTGTCACCCATTTCTACTGGCCCCAGACGAAGACACACGTCTCTGCCTTTTGTAAGTCTTGCCAGACTTGTCAGGCCAGTGGCAAGAGTGGAGGGAAGCGCGTGGCCCCCCTCCAACCCTTTCCCGTGGTGAGCACCCCTTTTGAGCGGGTGGGCATTGACATCGTGGGGCCCCTGGATCCCAAGACAGCCCTAGGCAACAGGTTTATCCTGGTCTTGGTGGACCACGCCACTCGGTACCCGGAGGCCCTTCCGCTCAGGACAGTCACCGCCCCAGTGGTGGGCCGTGCCCTGATGGGGATCTTTTCCCGGGTGGGATTTCCGAGGGAGGTCGTCTCAGACCGCGGGACAAACTTCATTTCTAAGTATATGAAGTCCCTGTGGAGTGAGTGTGGGGTGACCTACAAATTCACCACACCTTACCACCCTCAAGGAAATGGTTTGGTTGAGAGATTCAACCGCACATTGAAGGGCATGATTATGGGCCTGGAAGAGCCCATGAGGCGGAAATGGGATGTCTTGTTGCCATGCCTGTTGTTTGCCTACAGGGAGGTGCCTCAGAAATCCTTAGGGTTCAGTCCCTTTGAGTTGCTGTATGGCCACCCCGTCAGAGGGCCTCTTACTCTGGTGAAAGAGGGGTGGGAGAAATCCCGTGGGAAAACCCCTCAGGATGTGTTCAGCTATGTGCTGGCCATTCGTAACCAGACCAAGCGCTTCAGGAAGCTCCCTCAAGAGAACCTGGAGGCTAGCCAGGAGGAAATGGAGAGGTGGTATGACCAGAACACTTCTCTGGTTGAGTTCCAACCTGGTCAGAAAGTGTGGGTGATGGCGCCAGTGGAGCCTTGTGCGCTCCGTGACAAGTGGTCAGGGCCATATGAGGTGGTGGAGCGCAAGAGCGAGGTTACCTATTTGGTTAACCTGAAGACTCCCAGGCAGCCCCTGAGAGTGCTACATGTGAACCGCCTCAAACCCCACTTTGAAAGAACTGAAGTGACTATGCTCATGGCTACAGATGTTGGAGGGGAGGAGGATAGTGATCCTCTCCCTGACCTCCTGGCAGTCAAGGAGCAAGATAGGTCAGTGGATGGTGTGGTCCTCTCCCCCACCCTGACCCCAGAACAGCAGGAGGACTGTCGCCAAGTCTTGGGTCAGTTCGCCCCACTGTTCTCCCTGACCCCAGGTGTCACCAAGTGGTGCGTCCACGACGTGGACACTGGAGACAGCATGCCTGTGAAACAGAAGTTTTACAGGGTGGCTGACAAGGTCAGAGCTAGCATCAAGGAAGAAGTTTCTAAGATGTTGGCGCTTGGGGTTATTGAGCCCTCCAGCAGCCCCTGGGCTAGCCCAGTGGTCTTAGTGCTTAAGAAAGCTGCTACCCCCGGTGGCACCCCAGAACTTCGGTTCTGCGTGGACTACCGTGGGCTCAATGCGGTCACCAAGACTGACGCGCACTCCATCCCCAGAGCTGATGAGCTGGTGGATCGGTTGGGAGCTGCCCAGTACCTGAGTACTTTTTATTTGACTTCAGGGTACTGGCAGATTGCCTTAACTGACGGGGCAAAGGAGAGGTCAGCATTTTCCACACCAGAGGGGCACTTCCAGTTCCGTGTCATGCCCTTTGGGTTGAAAAATGCTCCCGCCACATTTCAGAGATTGGTCAACCAGGTACTGGCAGGGCTGGAGCAATTCAGCGCAGCCTACCTGGATGACATTGCTGTGTTCAGCTCCACTTGGGAGGAACACCTGCAACACCTCACTGAAGTGTTGAAGGCTCTGCAGAAGGCAGGCCTCACTATCAAGGCCAGTAAATGCCAGATAGGGCAGGGATCGGTGGTGTACTTGGGACACCAGGTGGGGAGCGGCAAGGTGGCGCCCCTACAGGCAAAAATTGATACCATTCTGGCTTGGGAACCCCCCAAGACCCAGACTGAGGTGAGAGCCTTTTTAGGTCTCACCGGGTATTGCAGACGGTTTTTCAAAGGCTATGGCACCATTGTGGCCCCTTTGACAGAGCTGACATCTAGGAATCAGCCCAGGAAAGTGAATTGGACTGAGGCCTGTCAAACTGCTTTTGACACCCTCAAAACTGCCATGTGCAGGATGGGACCTTCCCCGGACTCCTCGCTTGGCCCTGCTCCATGTCCTAGAGGGTGTTGGGGGAAACATATACAAGCGTCATCTGTTGCTGTTGGGCCTTGTCATTGCCAAACGAGACCTGGCGCAGGCGTGGAAGAGTGAGCGGGCCCCCCCGTTGAGTGCTTGGAAGGCGGGAATTGATTACAGCATGGGCTTGGAACGCCCGGTATTTGAAGCAAGAGGGTGTCCCCGCAAACATTTCAAGATATGGAAAAGGTGGGCGGAATATAGGGGTTTGTTACTCGATCCCCCGGTGGAACCAGATGACGGAGAAACAGATTCAGTGGACGGGCTGTGGGCCTGAGGGGACACTGGCTCTTTTACCAGATTTGACCGACTATTGGTGTCTAGAAATGAACACGTGCACGGGGTTAGGGAGGGATAAGGGGTGGGTAGGGGGCTCGTTTGGGTGTGTTGGGTGGCGGGAGGTTGGGTGGGGTTGTTTCTGATTGGGCCTGCATCTTGATTCTGTATACTTAACACTGTGGCGGGACTCTCCTGACTGTGGAGGTCCGCGGTTTTTGCTTCCCGATCTATAAAATCAATAAAATTTTGTTGTGAAAAAAAAAACTGCCATGTGCACAGCACCGGTGCTTAAGGCACCTGACTTTTCCAGTGAGTTCATTGTGCAAACTGACGCTTCAGAGCAAGGCGTGGGAGCAGTGCTCTCACAGATTAATGATGAGGGCGGAGACCAACCAGTGGCTTTCATTAGCCGAAGGCTAATCCCCAGGGAACAGAAATGGAGTGCCATCGAAAGAGAAGCTTTCGCTGTGGTCTGGGCTCTGAAGAAGCTGAGGCCCTACCTGTTTGGGACTCACTTCCGTGTTCAGACCGACCACAGGCCCCTCAGATGGTTAATGCAGATGAGGGGTGAGAATCCAAAATTGTTGAGGTGGTCCATTTCCCTACAGGGGATGGACTTTACGGTGGAGCACCGCCCTGGTACAGAACACGCCAATGCTGACGGTCTGTCCAGATTCTTCCGCCTTAGTGATGAGGACTCCCAAGAGGTTGGGTAGTTCTCCCCACTTTCAGCTGGAGGGGACACGTGTTAGACCTGACACCTTTTGGCGTGGTTCTTCCCCCATCTTTTTGACTCTGACTCATGTGTTGTGATGCTGTGCTGGATTTCGTTTTTGCTGATTAAGATGCTTTGGACACTCTGCCACTGCTGATCAGTGTCAGAGTGTAAGTGCTCCCTCTGTAAAGTGTGATATTGATTGGCATATTTGTATCACCACGAAGTCCCTAGTAAAGTGCACTGTGTGTGCCAGGGCTGGTGATGACAAATGCTACTAGTGGGCCTGCAGCGCAGATTGCGCCACCCACATGAGTAGCTTTAAAATGGTGACTCAGGCCTGCCAGCGCAGAGCCTGTGTGCAGTCAGTGACTGCCATGTCAGCCTGGCCAGTGTCTCCACTGGCTAGGCCTAACCCTTGCCTGTCTGTGCACATCAGTCACCCCTATGGAAGGCTCAAGGTACCCCCCTGGGCAGGGTGCAGTGTATGGATAAGGTAGAGCATGTACTAGTGCAGGTAATATGCTCTGGTAGTGGGCTGCAGCCATTTTATGTGCTCACTGCTAAAAGGCTATCTTGCTCCATAGAGTAACATGGAGGAGGCTGGGCCCATGTGATACCAGCCTATCTTCCCATAGGAACAAGATGGGACATAAGTGAAAGATATCCCTGAACTCAGAATTTAATGACACATCTTTTAGTGAAGGGTGTTTTTAAATCCTGTGTTGGAGAATAGCACTTTTAGAAAGTGGTTGTTCTCTTGTCTAAACCTTTCTGTGTGCCTGGGTTTGTGGAATGCCTGCCTGGTCTGGATGTGACAGGGGGGGCTGCAGAGCCCCTGAGGAGAGGGTCGGAGCCATCCCGGGGATGAAAGGGCACATCTGCCTGCCTGGGAGGTGGGAGGAAGGAATGCCTGATAAGTGCTGGGCTGTGCTGGTCTGCCTCCCCCTGCTAGCTCCCTCCTGGTGGTCAACTGACACCCCTGGACCTGAAGCTGACAGGAAGAAGAAAACCAGAGACACCTCAGTGCTCCGCAACCCCCAGAACTGGTTTAGACTGGACCAAGGGCCTCCATGCACAAAGACTTCAAAGGACTTCAAAGACATTGAGGGGTATAAGGAAAGGACCCCTGACTACAGAAGTTTAGATTCTGAAATTCTGCAACCAAGAAGGAACCTCTGCTGGAAGGAGGACAGCTAGGGAACTAAAGGAAGACTGCCTTGCTGTGTCCTCTAAGGGCTGACCTGTTCTGCTGTTTGACTAGAAGCTGAGGAGGAGAAAGGGGCTTTGCTGTGTGCTATGACCCTGCCTGCTTGAAACTGCCCAGACTTTGCTGTGTGCTGTGTCTGCAACTTGAATCTCCAAGGGCCTGAGAAGAGCTGGCCTCCTGCTTGGAACCCAGGGCTAAAGGTTCCTGAAGCTTTGCCATAAACTACAGAAAGATCGCGTGGGGAGCGGCCCCCACCCGTGGGTTCCAATTGCCAGCTGTCTGGAGCTCGCTGGTGCTCATCGGCACAGATTCCAGGAGCGAGGAGAGACCATGGTGTGGTAAATAAATAAATAATTACCGGTACTATTTTTCTATGCATTAACTGAAAAGGATAGCTCAATAAATAAGAGGCAGAATCCGTGGTATCTGAGTCATACGGGCTTTAATTAGATGGCTCGAGCCAATGGACCATCGGGTTCCATCACCTGCTAAGGTTCAGGAAGGGACAGTCTCAGAAAAAGAGGGACAGGCGGGACAGCTAATATCTCATTAACATCATACAGTATATATAGTAAAACAGTACAATTGCATTGAATACAGTAGGCGTAACAAGTGACAAACGGAAGATAAGAACATATGGGCGTAAAAAGAAGGCGTGCACAGGGCGTGCACGGAGGTGTGTGATGTAAACGTCACAGAAGTGTCATAAGTGGGTGGATACATGGAGGGGGCTTCATGGGCAGCTGGAACCTTTAACCTACTGGTGCGTGCAAACGGGTCATGACGTGTAACTGGGGAGAGCTGGGGGCTCTGACGTCTAGCACTAGAAGAGGAGACTAAAGTCTGGGATGTCAGAACGACCTGTACCTATAGCATATCTGATATCTTGTGTTTGGAGTACATGTTGCTTGAATCTAAAAGTCATCAGGGCAAAGGCTACTTGTCACTAAGGCTAGTGCATGCATATATTTCTTCATGTATTGCGTGTGCTATGGATCTTCTATGGATACTAATTCAGTAATTCTCTTGCCTGGAGATAGGAAGACTAGACTATAGATGAAGATGTTTATGCGGTTCGTTAGCTAGGAATGTGAAGCCGGGGAACTGAACTGATAACTATAGGCATAACATATTCTTGGCAGGCAGGCAGACTAGGCCAGGCCGGGCACCGCGCTGCTTGGCAGGAAGTAAGTGAAGGGTCAGGGATGCGGGCGGGGCTGCATCTCTCCTCGGAGTGGTTCAGGAGACTGGAGGCTCGAATCTGGTGTCCGGGCCCTGTGAGGCCTAGAAACGGGTGCAACTCGATGATTTATCGTGCATAATGTAAAGACGTTGGCAACATAGGCCTAGAAGCCTAATTCACGTTGCTTTAAGAAGGACTGGATAACTGGCATACTAACGTTGGACACAACTATAAATGCGTCTTTATTCGGTCAAGGGGGTAAATATGCATAGCGATCATGCACATATAACATATGATGGGGAACACGTAGGGACACATAACAGGGCAAAATTCGATTTTCCTCATTCCCTCCTTGTTCCCTACGTTTCCTTCAGGAAACATCAATATTCATGATACCATCTATCTGTTCATACAGCATCATTTGCTCGTCTTTTATCTTTTGGGAATAGGACTTTGGACGTGGAATACAAGAGGTAGCGCACAAGCCGCAAATCGCAGGGCCACATTGTAAACAGAGACAACAACTGAAGATGATCATTACTACTACTCCTAGGAATGACAGTACTTTCCATCCCCATGCAGAAATTACACTTCAGAGCCAACCGGACCATGTCCAGGTGCCTGGATTCTGGTGTAGCTGATGGGCTATTTTATGAAGTCTTGTTATTGCTGAATATACAGACGGTGCGTTATTAGGAATGAAAACGCAACAACTAGATCCGATGACTCTACAAGCTCCGCCCCTATCGGCCAGTATGACGTCAAGAACAAGGCGGTTCTGAAGAACAACAAATCTCATAGCAGACTGCTCTTCTGTTAAGTTACCTAGGGCGGAAGTAGTCTCATTCACTACTGCTTCAAGGGTTCTGGTTAACCTGCGTATTAATTTACTATTCTGGACAGGACCTATGAAGAAGAAGAAACCTTTATTGAAATCTGTATACTGTTCTAATGCAGTTTCAGTTTGGTCGACAATTGGGGACTTGATCTCCCTTCTATGTCTGACGTGTACTAGATGTGTATTTCGGTGATAATCGGATGGGGCCAGAAAAACTGGTGGCAGTAGGAAGGCAATGTAACATGTTCCATCCCAATCTAGGGGCAAACGTACATATGCGGTCTGACCACATACAAAATAAGAATGACGTGAGGCTTTGAAAGTAGATTTCCCACTGTCACTATACTCGACCACAGTATTACAATCACTGTGTCCTAGATGTACTGAACCATTCTTTCTAACACATAATTCGCCTTTCACTGGTAGAACTGTTATAGAAGGTAAGTCTGGAGTAGTCTCGGACTGAACATTCAAAACCATGAGGTTGGTGGAAAAATTACCTAGATCATATACTTCATTTTCTAGATCTAACCCTGTCCTATGGGAAAGACCTTCCTTGTCTGGGAAACATGTTCTATTCAGAAGGGACTTATCGTCTAAGGATGATGTTAATGTAAACCATGCTCCACACGAACCATTGTGTGAAAACGGATAGGGAAAGAGTGGCAGGACTCCCTTCGGTGTCTGGTAAGGGGGGAGTCGACCACACACCCAACAATTAGTGGCATTGCTGGTCTGGTGTGAATAGTGTAACATACGAATAAAAGTATTGTTACGCATTGCAAGTCGATAGGATAACTCGTGAGGGGGTAGTTCACTAAATGTGTGCTCTACTGTATCATTAGAGGAAAGATGTACATGCGAATCAAGAGGAGGAAAAAATACATGTAGCATATAACTTATACATGTGATCGTAAGACTCAGAAATAACATAAACAATAATGTAACAACACATCTGCTTCGCAGACTCTTACAGTATTTGGTTATCTTGAAGTTTCGTCTATCTCTCTCACTATGTGGGTCTATCTCATACATGTCAGGAACCTGTCTAACCGCTTCACCCGAGAGGGACTTAAACAATTAAACGCTGTCTGACTTGCTAGACCTTAACTTGAGTTTATACTCCTGCTGCGGAGTTTTCTCTAACAGGGGAAGTTTAGAGTCAGTATCGGGGCAGTCCTTGAGAAAAGTCTTTGGACGTAGTCCATGGAAACGCTTGATGTGGCTGGAGTGAAGCCAACCCTTGCGTCCTTCCTGCTTTACGGTGGTCCTTGTGGTCATCAGAACAAGTTTCGGCTCCTTCCAGCGGGGCTCCAGCGGGCTTGAACGATCGAAGTTTCGGATGAGAACAAGATCGCCTGGAACGACCTCGTGTGGTTTCACCTGGGTGTTGTCTGGAAAGGCAGCCGCGACCTGTGAACGACAAGAAAGTAGTGCAGACATCAAGGAAGCTAGGTAATCTGTCAGCATATTACTGTCAACATCGGTGATTTTACGTGGCATAGGTGTACCCCACATGTTTGGGGGACGACCAAACACTACTTCAAAAGGTGACAGACCAGATCGGGAGTGAGCGACCATTCTCATGTAGAAGAGGGCAACCGGCAGGGCTACCATCCAATCTACACCTTTCTCTGCACAGACCTTCGCTATTCGTATTTTCAGAGTTTGATTGTGTCTCTCGACGAGGCCAGCTGCCACGGGGTGTCGCACACAGTGGAACTTCCACTGGTACCCTAACAAAAGTGATACTTGTTTCATGAGTTCGGATGAGAATGGCTGTCCGTTGTCTGAATACACGACCCTGGGCAAACCATAGCGTGGGAAGAACTCACGAACCAGCTGCTTGACAGTGGTCGCGGCAGTGTAATCTGGGACTGGATATGCTTCTGTCCATCTGGACAAAGCGCAGACAACTACGAGGACATACTTGAAACCTCGGCATCGATCCATCTGAATATAATCCATCTGGAGGACTTCAAAAGGGTGGTCAGGAGGATGGAATCCACCTTGTTCCACCGGAACACCTTTACCTGGATTGAACTGACAACAGATCATGCAGGTACGCACTTTCTGCTTCGCTGCTGCTCGTAAATGCTTGTTAAACCAGAGGTTCTGGATGCTGTCTAACATGGCTTTTTCTCCTAAATGTGCTGGACTATGTGCTGTATTAATAATGACTTGAACCATAGAGTCGGGGAGAAACCATGTGGCTTTTCCCTTCGTCAACCATCCCTGATCTGTCTGGACCCCTCCTTGTTCAGACCATCTCTTGATTTCGTCTGGGGTAGCATGTGTCTGTATGTCTAGTACATCTTGTGTAGGGTCCTTAACTGTCATACAAGTCGTCTGATCTGGAACATCTGTCTTTGTCGTGTTAACTGGAATATCTGGAGTCTGAGCTGTAAGCTTGGCTGTTCGATCTGCTAGATCGTTACCCTGGGAAATGGTGTCAGTGGCTTTCGTATGTGCTTTGCACTTCATAATGGCAATGGCTGTCGGTAAATGTATTGCTTCTATCAGAGCTTGAATGAGGGGGCCATGCTGAATCTTGGCTCCATGAGAGGTCATGAAACCTCTTTCTTGCCAGAGGACTCCAAAGTCGTGTACGACTCCGAATGCATAACGTGAATCTGTATATATGTTTACTTTCAGGTTCTTAGCTCGTATGCAGGCTTGGGTCAGAGCGATGAGCTCTGCTGCTTGAGCAGACAGGGTGTCAATACGATGTGTTTCTATAACTTCAGTTTCAGTAGTCACTGCATACGCGGCTACTAACTCTCCTGTACTCGTTCTCATACATGAACCATCCACGTAAAGTGTCAGGTCTGGGTCAGGTAATGCAATGTCCGTCAAGTCTTGTCTTGGCTTTGTCATGGTGTTAATAACTTCCACACAGTCATGTGTGGCAGGGTTTGATGTAATCAAGGGTAACAGTGTAGCAGGATTTAATATGTTGCAGCGTCTGATTTCTATGTGTGGCTGAAACAGTGTCAGTTCATATCCTGTTAATCGTGCAATTGTCAAGTTCTGAGTCTGTGTTCGGTTTAAAAGAACTTCCACGGAGTGTGGAACTTGTACTGTCAGGGAGTGTCCTAACACTATGGAATCACTTTGTCTGATAGCTAGAGCTGTGGCTGCAACTGATTTGAGGCACGCAGGCAAAGCCTGGGCTACTGGATCTAATGTGCTAGAAAAATAAGCACAAGGCTTGTGTTGTCCTGCTTGATCTTGCGTGAGAACGGATAATGCTGTACCATCACGTTCAGTGACAAAAAGTGTAAAAGACTTACTGTAGTTTGGTGTCGCTAAAACAGGTGCATTACATAAAGCTTTCTTTAATTCATTAAAAACAAGTGTATGTTCCTGGGTCCAAGGGAGGACAGTCGATGTCGCTGCCTCCTGCGTTGTCAATTGTATCAGTGGCTTGGCTAGATATGCGTACTGAGGGATCCATTGTCTGCAGTAAGAAGTGAGGCCGATAAAAGCTCGTACCTCCTTCTGTGTCTTGGGCTGTGGAAGATGTGCTATTAACTGGATACGGTCAGGTGTCAACTGTCTACCCCTCTTGGACAGCAAGTGTCCAAGGTATACCACTTGCTGGACACAGAATTGCAGTTTCGAAGGGGACACCTTGTGCCCCATCTCTGCCAGAAAATACAAGACGGTCAGTGATGCACATTCGCAGTCACGTTCTGTACGGGCTGTGATCAATAGATCATCGACATACTGGAGCAGGGCAGTGTCAGTTGGCATGTGAATACTATCTAGTTGACGTTTAAGTGCCTGACTGTAAATACTAGGACTTTCTGTGAAACCTTGAGGTGCACGTGTGAATTTATAGCTTCTTCCATTTAAACAGAATCCGAAAAGGAACTGGCTGTCTGGATGAATGGGGACACTAAAGAATGCGTTCTTGAGATCAATAACAGTAAAGAACGTAGCTTCGGAATCAATGGCAGTCAATAGGGAAGAGATATCTGGAACCACTGGGTACTGGGGTATGATACATTTATTAAGTTCTCGAAGATCAATCACTAATCGGTAAACTGGAGGTGCATTTGGGTCAGTACGTTTAAGAATCGGAATGATAGGAGAATTACATACATTGGAGTCAGTTTCTACAACTACTCCTTGAGCAATGAGCTCGTCAATAATTTTTGATAAGGCTGATACAGCCTCGGGGGGTAACTTGTACTGTCGGATTCGTGGTAACACAACTCCTTGTTTCAAAGTAACACGATATGGTGTAATGTGCATACAACCTACATCAGTTGGACCTTGCGCCCATAAATGCTGTGGTACATTCAGTAATCTTGGATCAAAATCTCTTAACACATAATGTCCTTTAAAATCACGTAAAAACAATCTCACTCCTTCCGGAGAACAGCATATTACAGCACCTAATTCTTTCAATGTTTTAATACCAAGTAAGTTTTCTGGACATGATTTCGTAAGTAACAAGTCTGTAGTTCGGGACAAAGGACCAACTTCTAGGGAAACTGGTTTCGATATTTCATTAACAATAGGCTTTCCTGAAAATCCCAGGGAAACATTTCTTGAGCCTGAGAGTGGAGCCCCTGGAACCTCGTCATGACTGATGGTAGTCCTACTTGCCCCTGTATCAATCAGAAATTTTCTGTCTTTCCCTTGACTGTGTACATAGGGACCCTCTTGATCTACAGGAACCTCGATGAGAGGCAAGCCAACCTCCCTCTCTAGGCTGTTTCATGAATACTGCTGATATTCTGGATAATCTGACTGTGCGTGCTGGTACATCTGCTGTGTAACGTGTTGTGTGGCAGCTATAGGCTGCGGTGCTGTAACTGTCTGTTGTGCGTTCTGCGGTGGTTGCAAATTTTGCGGAACATGTTCCTGTCTAGGAGGACGCGGTCTCTCTTTCGTCTTACCAGTAGCTATGTTGTGTTTCAGAACTGCACATTCGTTTATATAATGACCTGGCTGTTTACAGTAATTGCATGTCCCTTTAACGGGAGCTGCAGAATGAGTAGTCTGATTCGTACCCCTCTTCTGACTATCTGCTGGAACAGACTGTGCAACTAGTACTTTCATTTTCATGTCTTTCATACGTCTCCTTTCGTGTTCTTGTTCTTCCCTGATTCGGTTCTGGTGGTACTGTAACATCTGTAGCATTTGGGACGGGGTATTAGCTTGCCAGGTACTCTCGACTTTCAGTACTCGATTTTTAACTTGTGGTAAAGAATTTTCAACTAGTTTGGTAACAAAAAGATGTGGATACGACTCACTACTTGTTTTCAAGCCGCTATTAATAATGAAACATTTCTCAAATCTGGAATAAAAATCACTAGTGTCTTTGTCTTGTTTCTGTTTACAGGCTGAGATGGCATCCCAGTCTTCCTTTTTCGTGGCTAGTAATCTTGGCAAGACTTGTATTAACAACTCGGGCAATTCTTTGGCTTTTTCCCCGAGACCAGTACCTGGAACTCGTGTGTTATCTTTGTTCTCTAACGCTGTCCAGTCAATCTTTTTCTCTCCCACCTCCCTTTCTTTTTCTTTGAGTTTTTCATATATGCCCGCAGGCAGCAGGACCTTTAACATTTTGATGATATCAGGATACGTGTATTCTCCCATACGGAGCATGTCTTTTAATTCACGGTGGAACCCTGCTGGATCTTTATCGTGACAGGGCACTAACTTTTTCATTTCTAGTAGTTCTATTTTCGTTATAGGGGTGTAAACAAATACTCGTTCGAGGTCACCCCCCGTTCCCTTAACAGGATGCACTTCTCGCAAGGGATTCTGTCTATCTATGTAGAATGGGGGTGGAACAGGAACAAAATGTGGAGTCAGGAACGTTCTGTATTTGTGGCGTTGTTCTAAAATGACGCTAATCAAATCGGTACCTAGACCTTTCCATCTGTTTAGGAGTAATTCGTTCAATACATTATATAAAGGACCTGGATCAGAATGCTGATCCTCATACAGTGTAATGAGATGCTGGGTCATGTACATACCCACCAGTCGCTGTTCGTCTGGGGGAAGCTTCAGAAACATTTGGGCCACTATTTCGTCTGAAAACGTGGTAGAATCACTAGTCCATCGAACTGCTGATCGGGCTAGTTCTTGTTCATGCATGGTACTAAGCTCACTGTAACCTATTCGTAGTTTCAGAACTTTATCGGTAGCCTGGAATAAATGTTCAAGAGAACACTGTTCTGGTACGGGAGGAGAAAAAGCTTTCTTGTAGTCTGAGCGTGTGTGTTTGTCAAAAGGTCTCGTCCTACCTACATACGCTATTCTGGTGGGATTCTCGGTGTCTACATCTTCGTCTGAAGAGTCATTCTCTTTCTCGGCTACTCTCCTTGCTTTCTCCCTTTCGTGTATGCTTATAATTTCTTTACGAATCTTTCTGTACATGGTTTCTATACAATTTTGTGTCTTGTGTTTTCCTTCTGCTATGTTGGCACTCCATCTTGCCAAGACTTTCATCTCGTCTTTGTCTTTATCAGGATGATCCTGTTCTCTTATTAAACAATTTATTAAAAATTGCAAAATCCTGCCTTGAATCTCAACTTTCCTGTGTGCCATAGCTTCGTGAATACTTTCTGGTTTCTCCCCTGTTCGGATGAAATGATATATTCTGTCTAAATGTTCTTTCATATCTGATATGGTAATCAAAAAGTTTGCAACTCGCCGTAAACGTACGGAATATAATATCATGTGATCTTCGCCTGGCACTGGGTCATATCTACAATCAGTAAGGTACTTTTTGAGGGCTTCGTACGTAGCCACTTTTGGCGTGCGCTGTAATGCTGCGTCTCTCAGCGTCAGTCGTTTTGTTTGAGGCGGGGTGATAGGAATACCTCCCCCTGCTCCTCCTGAACTAGAATCGTCAATTAATACTGAATGTGCGGCTGCTGGTAATGTGACTGGTAAAGTAGGCGTACGTAATATGGGTTGGTCCTGGGGTACTGGCACATTAACAGGATTCCCGGGACCAACGGCTGGAGGCACAGTAATTACGTTATTAACAGGGTGTTGAAGTTGAACAGGCGGGGTAGGATTCGTATTAGCATATTCTGGGACCGTGTCGTCTAAATAGGAAGAAAGGAAGATTTCAGCTGCAGTCGGTTTATGACGTAGCTTAGTCGGGACCAATGGTGGCGGTAAATTACAGGGTGTTTCCGGGGTTGCCTTCGGCAAACCCTCGGCGAGAAGGGGATACATACCTTTAATAAGGGCATTTCTTTGTCTGTCTGATTGTTCTGCTCTAACTCGTTCACCCTCTTCTAGTAATTCCCTTTCTTGGGCTTTTTCTGAGGATTCCCTACTTAATTCTGCTTTTCTGAATTCTTTTTCTGTTCTTTTATGCGATTCTTTACGCCACAATTCTATGGCATCTTTCTGGGATTGTCTGGCTCTCTTTCTCCATAATGCTTCCTCTACTCTCATGATGCACTCGGCATCCCATGTTCCTGAAACAGGCCATCTATATTTCTCTTCGAGATCTTTGGTATAATCCACCCATAAGTCTAGATACAGTATGGCATCTAAGCCATGTTTATGATACATGAAATGTCCAGGACTGTCCCTAGGAGGGACAGGAACTGATTCTTCGAGTAACGCTTTTCTGGTTTTTATCTGACATAACTTAGAAAACAGAGGCATCTTTGAACGTACTTGAACTTGAACACAATACACAATGAACACAGTAATGAATAGCAAAACAAATCACTCATACCACGACATCAAAATCACATTAAAAACAGTTCGAACAGATACTACCTAATACATTGAAAACATAACACACCGAAAACATAATACTGGAACTTCTCAAGAAACTACACCAGAGAACAGACTTACTAGAATTACTGGATGCACTGCTGAAACAGTACAGAACATACCGGTCTCCTAAAGAGACACGTCATACCGTATCCACCTAAGTGAACACGTCGGACCGGATCTGTGTACCCAAACCCGTCGGACCGGGAACAAATTAATGAACCCGTCTAGATACGTTCCCAGCAACGGTACTCACCGGGAAGCAAAACTGAAGGCCTCGGACTGGACTGGATTGCTACGACGTCTGGTTACTACGCACTACGCATGCGCCTCGGGCTTCGGAAACAGGTGGGCCTCAGGATACCTCGGACCTTGCTCTCTCGGCTTGGGCTCTGGTCGGGACGATCCGCCTTCCTCACCGCCTCGTCTGGATGCCGGACCGCAGTCTCCGTCTCCTCCGTGGGCCTGAGGGAGACTTGAGCAGGAATACCTGCAGGTGCGCAGTAGGGGTCCGTCACGGCTGTAGAAGGGTCAGGGGGCCTGCGTTACATCGCCGGCGCGTGGGGAAGGGGCTCGTGCCTGTTCGGGCGCCATTTATGTGGTAAATAAATAAATAATTACCGGTACTATTTTTCTATGCATTAACTGAAAAGGATAGCTCAATAAATAAGAGGCAGAATCCGTGGTATCTGAGTCATAAGGGCTTTAATTAGATGGCTCGAGCCAATGGACCATCGGGTTCCATCACCTGCTAAGGTTCAGGAAGGGACAGTCTCAGAAAAAGAGGGACAGGCGGGACAGCTAATATCTCATTAACATCATACAGTATATATAGTAAAACAGTACAATTGCATTGAATACAGTAGGCGTAACAAGTGACAAACGGAAGATAAGAACATATGGGCGTAAAAAGAAGGCGTGCACAGGGCGCGCACTGAGGTGTGTGATGTAAACGTCACAGAAGTGTCATAAGTGGGTGGATACATGGAGGGGGCTTCATGGGCAGCTGGAACCTTTAACCTACTGGTGCGTGCAAACGGGTCATGACGTGTAACTGGGGAGAGCTGGGGGCTCTGACGTCTAGCACTAGAAGAGGAGACTAAAGTCTGGGATGTCAGAACGACCTGTACCTATAGCATATCTGATATCTTGTGTTTGGAGTACATGTTGCTTGAATCTAAAAGTCATCAGGGCAAAGGCTACTTGTCACTAAGGCTAGTGCATGCATATATTTCTTCATGTATTGCGTGTGCTATGGATCTTCTATGGATACTAATTCAGTAATTCTCTTGCCTGGAGACAGGAAGACTAGACTATAGATGAAGATGTTTATGCGGTTCGTTAGCTAGGAATGTGAAGCCGGGGAACTGAACTGATAACTATAGGCATAACATATTCTTGGCAGGCAGGCAGACTAGGCCAGGCCGGGCACCGCGCTGCTTGGCAGGAAGTAAGTGAAGGGTCAGGGATGCGGGCGGGGCTGCATCTCTCCTCGGAGTGGTTCAGGAGACTGGAGGCTCGAATCTGGTGTCCGGGCCCTGTGAGGCCTAGAAACGGGTGCAACTCGATGATTTATCGTGCATAATGTAAAGACGTTGGCAACATAGGCCTAGAAGCCTAATTCACGTTGCTTTAAGAAGGACTGGATAACTGGCATACTAACGTTGGACACAACTATAAATGCGTCTTTATTCGGTCAAGGGGGTAAATATGCATAGCGATCATGCACATATAACATATGATGGGGAACACGTAGGGACACATAACAGGGCAAAATTCGATTTTCCTCAGTGGTGTGGTCCTTTAACGAGGATTCTTCCCCCCCTGCTGACTGGGGGGCCACAGAGACGTCCTGCAGCGATCCCAGGACCCAAGGGAACCTTGCCGCCAAATCACCGACGCGGCCCGGGGCCAGAAAACACCCTCCGTGGATTTCCTAGCGAAGGGGAGCTGAAGCGCCAAAGAACGAAGGCGCCGCGCTCCCATTGGTGGAGGGAGCCGAGCCCCCTCACTAACGCCGCGACGGGATTGGCCCGTGCGGCGCAGCGTCATCAGCAGGAGTGGGCCGTGATTGGCCGAAGTAGCGGAGCGTCATTGCCAACCTGTCCCGGGAGCCGCTCTGCCATTGGCTGACTACCGGGCACTGAAGGGGCTCGACCAGAGGGCCGCGACCTGATTGGCCGCAGCGTGGAGCAGCCTGGAAGCCGCCGAGGGAATCGCGATCTGATCTGATCACCCCCCCCAGCGAGGAGCCAACCGCCGGAGCAGCTGGCTGATCCGTCCTCGCCGAGGGAGTGAGTCCGCGTGTATTCCCCGCCCCGGGCCTGTCGTCCCCCGAGGTGCTGCATCCCCCGCCGCTCGTTGGATTGTCGAGAGCGGGCGGGAGAGCACCAGGGGACCGGCCGGGGCTAGGAGCGAGTGTGCGCTTCTAGGTGCGAGGCGCCTGAGACCATCTGGCGCACGCGGAAGCCCCCACCCAGCAGAAAAGTAGTCCCCAGGATACCGGGTGAGGCGCGCTTGTCGCGCTTGGGGGGGCTAAGTGCCTATGAAGGCTGGCTGTAACTAACTTCGCTTTGGCACTGCTTTTAATGCTCGTTTTGAGAGCGGAATGAATAGGAATCAGGGGCATTATTTTTAGACTCCTGATCTGAGAGACTAGAGACTATTTTTGTTTTGAATCTGAGAACTGCCTATTTACAAGAACCATTAAGAATTAAGTGCAACCTTTAAGATAAAATGCTAAGTGTCTAAAGAAGTGATTATCATGCAACTGCTTCATTTACATGCTGAAACTAGATAAAGCTATATATTTTTATAAAATATACTTACCTGTGTGGTCTCAGTTTGTGGTGGATTGGGGATTATTGTTGTGTTAAGTGCAAATGTTATCCACATTGCCTCTGTTTAGCCTAGACTGCTCGCGCCATGCTACCTAGAGGGTGAGCAGGGGTTATCTCAGAGGGTTATTCCGTCACCCTGACTGGAAGTGAGGGTCCCTACTTGGGCTAAGGTACTTACCTCTGCCAACCAGAGACCCCCGGTTCTAACATTAGGCAATAATCGACATCTCATGAAAGATTGGGCAACAGTTCATTAGGCAAGAGTAAACATTTCCTTTAACCAGGGTAGCCTTTCTTTAGGCAAAAATAACCACCTCCTCATATATGACACTCATTAAGCCAGGCAACAATAAATAATTCATTAGGCCAGTTCACGTAAATCTCGGGGCCGGCCTAGGCGAATGGGAGCATTCAGTTCTCCAATATGGGCTATTTCCAACAAACTCAGGCCCCAATGGTGTCCTGCAGGGCTCCGGCCCAACTCCGGCACTTTCAGGGGCAAATTAGGGCCAACGAGGCCCAACCACAGTCTCCCTTGGAGAGGGGCGAACTCGGGGCCTCCCTCCGGCCTTCCGCCCTCCTCCCCGGGGGTTTTACCTTTGTCTTCGGCTCCTCAGGGAGCCCTTGTGGAGGTTTCCGGTGTGCTGGGAGAGGGAGGGGGCTCACTCCAACTCCCGAGCTCCCCTCACCGGTATTTCCGGCCTTGGCAGGGAGTAGGCCGATCAGGGGAGGCCCGCGCGGCTCTGGCGCTCTTCCTGGGCCTCCCTACAGCCCTGACGTGGTTCTGGTCCTCCGTGTGCCTCGCGGGCCTGGGACCAATCCGGTCGCGGCCCTGTGGGGGTGTGGAGCCGGCCGCCAATGGCAGCGAGGCCGGCTAGGGGCGCGATCTCCTGGACCAATGAGTGCACGGCGGGGGCGGAGTCTCTGACGACGCCCCCGTCACGTGAGGCGGGTAGAGGCTTCAGGCCTAATGCGGCCTAGCATCGTGATGCGACGGCCCTCTCTTGGCTCAGGGGGCCGCCGAGGGGGGCGATAAAAGCGGCACCGGCGCCACCGAGAGAGTGCTGGGCCACGACGTCGGTGTCAAGGCCCAGAGGGCCCCCGGGCTGCGGCGGTGATTACGGCCCTCAGCAATGTGGTGGCGGCCCTCTCCGGGTACCGGGGGCCGCCGAGGCTGACACAGAGGACACCAGCACCGCGACGGGGACAGCAGAAGCCCACAGTCGTCCCGGGTGGTGGCGGTGAGTTTAGCAGCGTGCTCGGTCTCCCCAGCGCTGCGGGGGCACACACAATTCCTCAGGCGCCATAATCAGAGCGGGGGCAATCTCAGCAATAGCGCTTCAGGAGTAGCAACTGTCTCTAGAGTCCCGGCGCTTCACAAGGGAGCAGCAGAAGAGCGCCAGGGAGGGCAGTTTCACAGTTCAGGCAGTATAGTCACCCCAGTGGTATAGGTTTCTGACTAGGCCCTACCGCCTAAGTCTCATGCGTAGGGTCCCCCAGGTCAGTGAAGCCCCAACTGACTAAAAACTTTCCCTCCTTTCTTTATATATGCCCAGGTCAGGTGACCACCCTCTAAGGCGGGAAAAACAGGCTCCGCCCCTATTCTAGAAGGTTCCAGGAGCTTCCCTACTCTAACTATGGGCAGGCAAGGCAGGCTGGAATGGCTACAATGTTTAGGGGTTCCAGCCAGCTCCTGGCAACTAGAGTGCACCTAAAAAGACCACGCTGCCGTAGCAGGGGTCAGTGGCAGCCATGTTGGGGAAAGAGAGCACCTGCACCTTAGCATTGGTTAACAATGGGAAGGTGCCCGGAGACCTATGGCCAACAAAAAAAAAAGGTGTGAAAAATGAGGCAAGGGCGAAAAAAATAGGGAAAGACCACCCTAGGGCTGACAGGTCTAACAGGCGGCGATGCTGCTTTTGCCCCCTTCACCTGGCTGCCTCTGTGACGCTGGTGTTGCAGCTTTGGTGTAGCTTTGTGGCCCACCCTGTGCTGATCTTAACCCCTCGGCCTGTGCCCTGAAACCACTTATCTGCAAACCGTGCCTCTACGAGGTTCCCCTAGACTCCATTACCTAACATTGAGCCCAGTGACCTCTACTTCAGTCCGACCCAGTGCCCCTGGTAGTGCAATACCTGCCTTGAACTGACCCTTGCCCAGTGTTAGTCCTAATCCCCGAAGACTAGAACTGTAAGTCGAGTACTTACGTGCTAATGCGTAACATTGTTTTCCTTCCACAGGATTGCATTGCATTTACAAACCTACTGCAAACCAAAGTCTATCTGTTTCTATTGCAAAGTTCTACTATGCTAAACTGATTTTAAAAAAGACTTTCAATTGCTGTAAAGCATTTTCTACTGCCTTACAAAACAATTCCAAACTGCATTTGAAAAGTATTGCTACTTTTAAACTGTAACTTACCTGCAACTGAGTTCCTCTTGGTTCTAGAAATAAAATAACAAAGTAATAACTTTTTTATGCAAGACAATTGATCTGGATTTAGTCTTTGAGTTTTTGCAATCATTCCTTGCCTGAGTGTGTACAATACATGCTTGGCACTATCCTCTGATAAGCCTAACTGCTCGATCATACTATCACAAAAAGAGCTTTTCGTATTATCTACTGGTCTGTGTTGTACCTCAGTAAACCAGGGGGGATCACTGGACTCTGCACACTATGCCTTTCTTTGGTATAGTATATACTGAGCCAGCTTTGTTCAGGAAGTACCTCACTACAAATTATAATGTAAGAAAATCTACTTCTAGGGGATAAAAATCACTGTATGTGGACACACAAAAACGTACACAATTGTTGGCATTTACAGAGACCTCTTTGACAATATTTTATCCAGAAAATGGTGAAAAATGTATTTCCTACTCGCTGCGCCTTCACCTAGACATCTGATCACGAACCTGTAAAATTCAGCTCAGACAACAACAGAATCACCTGCAATTGCCTCGAAGCATAAGTGGTACACCGAGCTGCAGAGCCCACTATCAGATAAAGACTGGGACTTCTGTTGTGTTCAAACTGCTACCTTGTTGCCAGGTAGCCACCTTAGATTAATAAATGTTCTCTATTTACACAGTTATACCATGCACCACTCCGGAAACAGGGACTCTGCCCAGGTTCACGCTGCGGATGGTGCAAAGACTTTGAGCAGGGTTCCCTGTACCTGTCCTGGAGTTGTCCAAACATCTAGCATGAGATCATACTCACCCTCTCCCTAATAACATGCAAATCCATAGTGCCAGACCCTAAAATAGTACTGTTGTACTTGGTATACCTTGTATCGCCGTCTCATAGGATATTAGTGACAATTTCACTCCTGCTGACCAAGGGCCTGGTGGCTTAGTGTTGTGGCATGGGCAGGTTGCTCAGACATGCGATATGGCTTTCAGACCTCACCTATTGTAACAAGCAGATGAAAACATATGCAGAACTTCAACCTCTGACTGCCTGCCCCAGATTTATATGGGTACCCCTCCATCCATCTGTGTTTCTTAAACTTGGACCCTCCTGCACAAAACACTGTCATGAGCTCAGAGGAACTGGTATCACAACAGTACTAGTGTAGCTCTTTTGGCACGGTTGGCAGGAACTTTGGGCACCAGTAATTGCATACCTCATGGGAGGTGGCATCAACATTATCAACACAGGACGATAGGACACTACCGGGAGCTTGGCATGTCTGCATATAATGCAATATACTGTATAATGCAGTATACTGTATCAGTGTCTGACTGATGTTGTACCTTTTGGTCCTGTTCTTCACAATGAAAATAACAAATAAAAAATGTATTCCTGATAGGAGCAAGATAAAATAGAGGAGAAGAGAACGCCCCTAAAATTGATGGGGGTACAATGGAAGAGATCTTTCCATTGTTAAAATGTTTCTCGGTGGAGCAAAAAGAAAAGTTAGCCAGTGTTTTTGCTGTTGTTCTACAGATTTTCAAATAAGTAATTACACACACATATTTGCTTATGCAAAAATACAACTCATAAAGGTATTAAGACATAAGGCTTGATTTAGATTTCGGCAAACGGGTTATAAGATATTATGGGATTTATATTTCGGCAGACAGGATATCCATCATGCTGGGTCTGGTGGCTCAGTGGACTGCAGGGGCCTGTGTGCTACCTCATGGTCACAGGTTCAAATCCTGGAGTGTCCACTGAGCCTTTCATCCATCTGAAGTCGATAAAAATAAGTCCCATTGAGTTGGGTAACAATGAACATTTGTTATTCAGCGCCAAGATACCCCGTTGGGGTGAACGTGTGCTTTACAAATACATATTATGTTGTGACGGAGTAACCTATCCATCTAAATCAAGCTCATAATGTAGCAAACCATTACGAAACTAATTACATTTACGGTCATGAGAAACTATGGGCAATACATTTACTGATTCTTTTTTTTAAAGAATTGTGTCCTCATTAAATAAAGTCATACTACAGTTCTTAGGTTAAAACCAAGCTATCAATTACAACTCACCTGTAATGATCTAATTGAATCATGTATTTAAGGCCCAATTTTGGGGGGACAATATGACCACGGCTGGCAATGCTAAAATACTTTTCAATAGAACATAGCACAAAACAGCTCAATATTATGCTTGAGCATCGCAATATAGCAAACTCTCCAGAGGGCAAATTTCAAGTACTGGCTTTTGATTTGCTTGGCCAATAGCCATCTGTTCGTGCCACCAACCTGATTCAAACTGGTACTAGAAGCCAAGAAATCTTATTCTGGAGCTAATTCCAAAACACAGGCAGACGATGGTCTTGCATTCAATAAGCTGTCTGCATGGGGATGAATCATAAGAAAACTAGTCCACTGTGGCCTTAGGGAAATGGGATGATAGTGTTTTATGGCCACGCAGATGAAACTAGTACATACTATAGAACCACAATGGGTTTGATGCCACTATAACTATTGTAAACTATTGAAATATTTCTAAAGGCCCCCACATAACACAACCAACAGATGTCCCTCTGCCCTCTTGTTTGGAAGGACAGCAAACACAAGACTACCACAATGAGGGAGTGAGCAGACAGGTATCTCCTCCACCAATCTGGACTGGAACAAGTCTCAAAATGTCAAAAGAAAAAAGCCAATAGCAAGTGCCATGCCAAAATGTCAACACTCAATACAGCCACTCAATACAGCCGGATGTGTCGTGTGAAAGCACCAGCAAAAAAGAAACCAGGGAATCACGACCATTTTTGATCACCTGTTGGAAGAGGCCCAATAATAGAACTCATGCACCATATCATATGTTCTCGAGAAAAACACTTTACTTCATGAGCAAACATAGGGAACAGCAGTGTATAGCACGGCCGCCACCATCATCCTCTACCCCAAATGGACAGGATGATAAAGCGTTAGAAAGAGATTTGTGGTCATGCAGGGGGAGCTCAAGAACCAAAATGGAGTGCCCAAAAGATTAGTTTTATCATTGCAAGACAAGAGCAATAATGGACTGACCAAGTGAATAAGGATAGAATGGAAAGCTGCGTAGAGAGTGTCTTCAAATCCCAGTGTGGTGTGTTGTGCATGGACCGGTTCGTCTTCAACAACCAGGAAATTTGAAAAATAAGGCTAACTTGCTGACTAAAAGAAGAGAAGACAAAGTAATAGAACAGTATCCTTCATAGGTAGTTATTGTGAATACAAAAAAATATATTTCTACATTTCAGCCTTAAAGTCTTGTGTGTTCATTGCTCGCTTCAAAGCATTCTGGAAGAACCAAGAACAGGGAAGACAAAAAGTGAGGATAATAGAATATTTCACATGTCCAAAGTCCTAGGCGTTGCAACTTTGCCGGTTGTTAACAGCACCAGGTTCACAAACTATGAAGCTGGAAAAGTATTTTTAAAAATGTTTAAAAAAGGGCTCTGAACTGCAGTGAGAATGTTTGTGGAGTCACGCAGAGCTGTGATCATACTGATTAGCATCTACCAATTGCTTTAAGTTGTGCCCCACACCACTCCTTTCCCTGCTGCCAGAAGAGATAACATGAGGGTTGATCAGTGGTTATTGTATTTTTCTGTTGCCACTCAGGTCTGGACTGGAACTGAGTGGCCCAGGGAAACACAGGTCCACAAACTTGTTGTCCAATGCATGTTAAGCAGGACATCCGGTTGCAGTGAATGGAGTTGGGATGGTGAAACTATGCCTGGCTGAAGTCGGGCTAATGCACTTCTTCATAAATAAGAAAATTGGGTGATAGGGTACAACACAGACCACTGACACCACAGTGTGGAAAAGGCTGCTTTATTGAAGCAGGTACACATCACAAACATTTTTCCTTAGGCAAATTGTCCTTACAAAACTACTAGCCTCATTAAACATCATTTTCTCTTACCTTTCTCCATCCTCACCCTTAAGTGCTTCCCCCAACCTTACCACAAGCAGACTACCTGCCACTGTATTTACGTACTCCTTTCTGTACTAAATTCCTATATTTACAAACCTTGAATTCCCTGACTTCTGCAATTGTCAACTTACCCTTCCCAAACTGCTTCACCCACCACAATAGCAATATTTATATATTTTAAAGGTTTTGTATAGCGCGAACAATACCCTGAAGGGTATCAGAGCGCTTTACAATAATGGAAAGGAAGAACAAGGTAAGGGGGATCATTGTAGAGGGAGTAAGAGAGGATAACATAATGAACTAATAAAAATGTGCAGGGATGCGCACAAACATTACTTGGTACGGTAAGGTAGACAATCCTGGGTATTACAGTTGTTAGGCCAATAAAAAATAAAAAATAAATTAAAAAAAAGCAACTCAGAGGACATTTAAAAAATAGACAATAAAAACAATTCAGTCATGCAAACCTGTGTGAAAACTGCCACTCAGAAAAGCACCAAAAGGTTTTTCTGTCCTCCCCAAACTGAAAACAACAGACTCCTTCAACTGTCTCTTAGCTCGCGCTCCAAAGCCTCACTACTATGGTTTCTGGCATTGCCTCCCTCATCTGCATCAAATAAAGCTCCATACCCATCTGTGATAAATGCACCCCATTGCCACAAAAGAAACTGATCTCATATTTCAAGTCAGTGTGCACAATCCTGTCTATGCTTTCCGGCTTGTCCAATTTTTTTTCAGTTCTCTGTTTACATTCTGCCTTGCCTCGTCAATAGCTTCTGGCCTCTCTGCCCCTGTTCATTCACTCCTAGTGGTCAACTCAGTCTACAACCTGAAAATTCCTACCCAGCTAGCTTTTATCTTAATCAAGTCCCTCTTCATTTCTTTCATCAAAGCAAAGCCTTTCTGTCTCACCATATATTTTTTGCTCTGGATAGACAACCAGGATATCCGGACATCCACTACCACCTAGCATACTGTTCAATAACAGCAACAACTGCTGCCACAACATGCCCCCATTACTATACCACTGCACCCCAATTACACTCTTTTGGAAGCCTAAATGGCATCTGTATGTTCTACCGGATGCCAGACTCTGCTCATTTGATGAAGGAATGGTCCACAATCCAAACCAATATATCCTCTCTTTCTGGGCCAACGATGGTGCCTGCAAAAAACAGCATACAGCAACAATTATTGACCATCATCCCTGGACCCACATGATCCCCTCCAGTTCTGATGTATCTCTTCTAACAGTCTGAGAAGCATGCGCTCATTTCTAGGATTTGGTCTCCTGACCAGCCCCTACTTCTGACTTCCCTTGCTGCCCTACGTCAAAAAGAATGAGTCACAAACTCAGCCACTGATTTCCGTAAAACTGCTAGTAATTGGAACACTGACACTCTTGACCCATCTGGATGCGACACACCCCAAGAACCCCTCCCTCCTGTGAACAAGCGGCACACATGCACCTGGCAAAATTGCTTCTCTGGCAATACCCATAACCGAACTGGTCTGCCCACTGCCCTCTGATCCGTCTTTGCAAGAGTGATAATGACAATCTCTGCACAAAACTCCACATCTGCCCATTGAACCCCCCCTTCGTCTTTGCTCCCAAACAACTCCAACACCTAAAATGCTCCAAAGAACATCTAACCCATTAACACAGAAATCAAATCTGTTTTATCTTTGTTATGACAAACAGAACTCAATTCACTCATAACCCTCTATAACACTGACCAAACCAGTGGCCACCTTCTCCTTCCCCCATTCCCAGTTTTCCTCACCCAACCTTTCAACAACCTCTGACCCAGGTCCCCAGATGAATGTGCATTGCCCTATTGCAGCTTACATATGAACTTTATGCCCGCCAACTTACTTGCAATAATAACCCACGACCAGCCTTTTCCTTTTATAACCATTATAAAATGTACCTTATCCTCACGTCTTTGTCATTCTTCACTAGCCACTTCTCCATGAATTCTGACCATGCATGTTCATCAGCCTGCCTTGTTAACCTTGCCAATGAGCCCAATACCAGCTGCAGCAACTTTTCGTGCCGACTTGCCACAGAAGGCGTCATACTTGAATATCTCTTGCGGAATGCCTGTTCACTGCTCACCTCATGCACCACAGTCATGTTGTCCACATTGAACAAGGACGTCCTGTTGGCAAAGTGCTCACCCACAAGTACAAGGCAACCACCAATGGAAGAAATTCCAGAAACACTATGCTCCTGCTCCCCTTTTTCCTTGTTTCTGGCCACTGCTTTGCACACCAATGTCTTCGCCAAAACAGCCCAAACCTTTCACCAACTGCTGCATCTGAGAAAACCTGTGCATCCCATTCTGTCTTTTCCCCAAGACCCTGTCACAAAATGCAGTTGACTAATAAAGTGTTCCAAGAAGGTTCTCCATCTCCACATTCTCAAATCCTCCTTTACTTCTGCCGACAACCTCAACCTGTGGTGTGAAAGGGATAAACCTGACAATGCTAGATCCAGTCACTTACAAAATGTCCTACATGCCCTGACCACCCTACAAGGAAAGTTCAAAAATAACAGCAGCACTCGCACTTTCCTTCACCTGTACCTTCTTTTTCCTTAGCATACCATCAATCAGTACCATCATTGGCCATTTGTGATCCTCCGGCAACTTTGCCTCCATCCACAATGTGTCAATTTAGATCCCCAGAAATGTCAAAAGTGTATCCAGCCCCACCATTTCTTTCCCCTCCAGGGGCACCCTGACATTATCTAATAGCTCTTTGAAACTATCCAGCATCCACTGGCAGTTCGTCAAGCCTGAAGAGCACACAATGAGGAAATCATCCACATAATGTGAAAAAATCTTGTATCCCATCATAAACATGAAACGCCACTGAAGAAAGGGACTGAATTTTTGAAAAAGGGCACAAGATACAGAGCAACTCATCGGCAAAGCTATATACACGAAACACCTACCCTCAAACTGCATCCCCTGTAGCTCAAAATCTTCTGGGTGGACCGGGAACAAGTGGAAGGCTAACTTAATGTTGCTTTTTGCCATGTAACTGTAAGCCCCTTCCCCTACTGTCTTCACCAACTCAATGGCGATATGTCCTGTAGGAAGTGACACAGAGGACAAGTCGTCCACAATAAAGTCATTAACTGACTGGCCTTATGACCACAAAAGCTGCTATATCAACCTGAACTAGCCCTGCTCTTTCTTTGGAACCACCCCTATATATGGCACAATCAAATTGGGTAAGGACAACTTGGCAAAGGGGCCTACCATCCTGCTTTCTCTTACCTCTTTGTGTAGGTTGTAACTCATCAACTGAGGCCATTCTTTGGCCAACTTCAAATTCTTTGTCCATGTTATGTTATGTTATATTATGTTAAATTGACTTATAATGCGCATGAATCACCCCCGAAGGGGTATCTCAGTGCAGCAGAGACTAAAAAGCAGGCAGCCATAGTATTAGAATAGTATGTTTTTCTGAAAATATGTGCACTATCAGTGCACTAACGTATGTGAATAGGAAGTTTCTTCCAGTAGTGAGGGGCCAGATACGAGAAGGTTCTGCCCCCAGAACGAGTTTGCTCAGTTTGTGGCATCGCAAGTACTGATTTGATCATTTTCTTAGAGACCTGCTTGGCAGGTTAGGAATCAGTTTCTCCCCAGGCCTCTGTGTCCCTTGTTGTTTAGCACTTTATGCACTATACAGCAAATTTTGCTGGTCCCCCACAATGTATGAGTGGGAGCCTTGCCACACACTTAGAACACCAGTGCCTGAATTTGCTCCTGACTTTCCCATCTGACGTCTAACCCCTGACTACACAGCAGCCTGGGTGGGACATTCCTGAAAGGCTCGGTAAACTATGGGCAATAGGCCTCATCATGTGCAGCTACAAATTGTTATCAAGTTCCTCACATTTGCCTTCCGCATCTGCCGCCAAACAAAATCCTGCATTCCTTGTCATATCTTACCCACACATAGCTGTTCTAATGACATCTATGTACATAAACAGGGCACACAGTGGTCTGGGAATTTCTTATGGTACACACTGGCGCAAATTAAAAATGCAGATGTCCAGTTTTCTATGGTCACTGGAACCTTCGGTCTCTTGGCCAGTTCATACTCCTCCTCTTTAGACCCTTCCTTCGCCTTGATTTCTCTGTTTAGTAACCGGAGCACTTCCATGTATTCCCCTTTTCAAATTGTTTCTTTTGTAGACACCATAAGGTGCGCTCCTAACAGCTTGGTAATCCCCATTTAGGGCAGCTTCTTTATCTTCAGCCCTTGCTCTCTTCCTTGGCAGTAATTATTCCCCTTGCCCACTGACCCCTGTGTCTTTTGAGTCACCTGCAATTGTTTGAGCGTCCTTCACTAACTATGTGTCCCCTTCCGTACCGTCCTCTGCTTGTTCTTCTGTCCCTATATCCATGTTGGCCACATATGTTCCCTTTCTCAATCGAAGCTCGCACTTCCCTCTTCCTTCACTGGTCCCAAAATCGAGCCCCCTTAAAGCCACCACAGGTCTCGCTCCTTCCCCCTACTTTCTTACCTGATTTTAGGTTGGAGCCCGCAACAAAGCTTGCTGCCTCGCCAACCTTGTTTCTACCACCAGTCTTACAGAAGTCACTGCTGCCTCTACCCTGTTGCACTGAAAATCGATTAGCAGTCCCCCACTCTAGCAATCCCCCACTCTCACTCTCCCCACCGTTCGCCTACCAATCCCGCTCAGCACTGCAA
This sequence comes from Lissotriton helveticus, assembly GCF_964261635.1. Lineage (NCBI taxonomy): Eukaryota > Metazoa > Chordata > Amphibia > Caudata > Salamandridae > Lissotriton > Lissotriton helveticus. The sequence continues at coordinate 391,685,919 of NC_136060.1, read as the reverse complement.
CCCTCATTTTCATGTCAACCCGCACCCCTTCCAACAATTCTTCTTCATCATAATCTAACACCAAACCGTCATCTTCATCCCCTTCTGCCATTGGGACACCCTTCACAGCTGCTTGTCCATCCAACAAGTCTGCGTCCCTACAAGCATTATGTGCCAGCTTGTGCTGACGCTCTGGGGGGGGCCACTCCAGACCCTCTCTCCACGGCATTGAAGGAGAGGCCCCACCAAATCTTCCCCCGCCCACCAGTGGCTTTCAGGACTGCCATCCTGGACCATACCGTCTCTTCCCCTCGGGTTAAGTAAGACACACTGGACTCTCCCGGGTCTGGTACTCCATTGTGACCCAAAACCCATTAACATGAAGTGAAGTCCAATGCAATGGAGCTCCTGCCTACCCCCTTCTCTCTAATGCCACCTGCCTGCACCCAAATCCAACTCCCTGACCTGGTCAACGTATCCACTTGCTCCCTGCTCTCAGTCTGTGGCCTCCTCCTCGTGGGCCCCAGATCTCTCCTTACCCTCTCTCCAACCCTTTTCAGTCTTTCATATTCCCAGAATGCCCGCCCCTAGACGAAGGGGTAGCAAAGGTGTAGCACCCCCTGCCCCAGATTCGCCTCCCATAAACTTTCAAAGACTTTCCAGTCCTTCCCCTTGCTGTCCCCCCACCCACCCACACGATTTTGATTTCAAAACTTTATTCGAATTTTTTCAAATTCATAAAAGCAATACAGACAATCCCAGATCAAATAACATTTTTACAATAGTTAAAAACAGCAATATGAAAACAGTTATGAATGTAATTCTCAGATTTACTAAGGGTTCTCCATTGTTTTACGAACATGGGTAATGACTCTTAGAAAAGTGCTAGTGCGGAATATCAGCTCTTCATTATTCAAAGTCAATAACATCAAATTGGATTCCTCTAGAGAAAGTGGTCTGTGCTTTTTAAAATAGGGTGCTAAAAACCATTTAAAATATTTTTGATAAAATTTACAAAAGAAAAAGAAATGTAAATCAGTTTGCGGGCTGGTATCATCACATGGACACAAATTGTTTCCAGGTTTCAAAACAGTATAGCCTAGTGGGAAACATAGTAGAAATCTCACAGTACCTGCCCTGAGGCGGAAAAGCAAAGATCTTTCCCACTTAGACATTGGAAGCGTGAGGTACAGAGGGATTGGTTGTATATACAGATCTTTACTCACATAAGCCTGAATTGTCGGTTTAATATGCTCCCTTGCCAATCTTTCTTCTCTGTAAAGTGCGTACAGTGCAGATTTTAAATCATTTTTATCCTTGGGGTTAATTTTACTAAGGTCGTAGAAAAGGTGTCCTTTGCCTACGCTACTTAGTTTTTTTAAACACTCCAGAAAGCCAAGGGATTAACATCCCTTTATCACAGTAAAGGCAGTCTCTTATGATGTCCTGGGTTAAACCAGCCATGTCATTTTTCCATATAGCAAGCCAGAACATTGCCGGTTTGGAGGCAATAAAATCTGATATGTAGTACAAGTTCAGTTCACAGTGGCAAATATATTCTGAGGAGCAAATGGGTGCTCCGAGAATTTTTCTACAGAAGCGGTTTTCCTCTGTCTGGATGCTTGGAGTTTTTCCCAGGCCCCAGATCTCTGCCCCGTAAGTGGCTACTCGTACACATTGTGATTTAAATTTTTTTAAAATAGCCTTTGTAGCATCTACTTTCCTGGGCCGTGGGAGGCTAAGAATACAGTTAATGGATTTTGAGAACTTGCTCGTGGCATGGGCTAAATGTCCACTCCATGAGCCGCTCGCAGCAAAAACCATTCCTAAGTAGGGAAAGGTGTTGGTAGAATAAAGTTAATCAACACCCACTGAAATAGCACTTAATTGTCTCTTACCCGGGCCACAGGACATAATAAAAGATTTTTTTAAATTTACTTTAGGGTCAAGTTTTTCCATGTATTGCACAAAGTCTTTTACCAGGCTACGCAGGGCGTTCGGGGTTAGGCCCATAAGCACCGCGTCATCTGCATAAAGCAGAGTCGGTAACAGTCTCCCCCCTATTTTCGGGACATCTGGGGTTGTTGATTTTAGGGATTTGTTTAGTCCATTTATATAGATAATGAATAACAGGGATGCTAAAACACACCCCTGCCTGACTCCTCTCTCTACTTTTATGGGTTCTGACACTTCCCCCATCCCGATCCTTACTTGTGCCCTTGTGTCAGTGTGCAGATATGCAAGAAAATAAACAAGTGATTCGTCCAGACCGTATTCTAAAAGAATCGCCCACAATTTAGACCTGTTTACTAGGTCAAATGCGGACGATAAATCCATAAAAGCTAAATAGATTGGTACAGACCGAGCAATGGTATATTTGCCAATTACTAGATTTAAGTTTAAACACTGCTCGGTTGTTCCAACCCCGCTCCTGAACCCCATTTGGCAGGAATCTAGGATCCCAGTTTCATTTGCCCACTCATTAATTCTGTTGTATAATACTCTTCCCAAAATTTTAGTATTATCTAGGAGGGAGATGGGTCTGTAGTTCGTTGGGTCTGTTCTCTCTCCTTTTTTATATATAGGCACTATTATGCTTGTGGACCATGTGTCAGGTATGGGCACTAAAGGTAGGCTATTAAATACGTTTGTCAGAATGGGTGCCCACAGTTCTGGTTTCCATTTAATATTATCAATTGGGAGGCCGTCCGGCCCTGGGGCTTTACTGCCAAGGCTTTGTTTAATACCGGCGGTGACCTCTCCCAGGCTAATCTCTAAAGGGCGCAAATCGCCTAATACAAAATTATTATTAACGTTTGGTGGTGTTGCATACACTTTAGAGAAATGGTTTTCCCATTGATTGCTGGAAATGGTGCAGCTTATTGCTGACATTTGTGTACCCAAATTCCGCAGATTTTTTACAGCGGCCCAGAAAGTGGTGCCCTTTTTCCCAGAGGCTGAGTCTGATAGCTCCTCCCAGCGTTCTGACGAAATAGTTGCCTTACGTTTCCCTATTTCAGCTTTATAACTTTTTCTTGCCTCCCTAACCTTAGTTTGACATCTTGGTTTAGCATTCAGTGCATTACGTAGGGCCCTATTTGCGGCAGAGAAATTCTTATCGAACCACTTAGGGTCCGTATTAGTTTTACCATTAGGGACAGTTAAAATTGTTTTTTATGATTAAGCACAGATTAGTAAAATCTGAGATCACCCTTTGGTGATTCCCATCAACAATAGTACAAGAATCTATTAAGTTTTGAAGTTTGGTAGTGAGTTGGTTAATTATATTACCACAATCCACTTTCCTCCATTTCAATCTTAAATTATTTGTAGCGGGCGTTATATCTCTGGCCCCCATATGGGTTTTGAATACTGGCGGGGGCCCTAGTCTTATATTCGCAACCAGTGCATTGTGATCCCCGAAAGCAGTCTCAATGACCTTAGCCATCGTTAGACTGTCGATAAGTTCGGGTGACATAAAAATATAATCTATAGTTGAGGAATAATCTCTGCCTCTAAATGTGGGGACATAGTTATCATTAGGAGTTGGGCTTGCATCCATGATGTTAATTAACATATGTTCATGGATAAGCAAGTCCAGTTCTTGCCCCCATTTGTCTGCTCGATCATTACGAATATTAGCCCCTGGTCTATCTAGGTTAGGGATTTTAGCATTAAAATCCCCAGCTAGAATAATCCTTTTGCTTATAACATTTTCTAAGGGTTCAGTTAAACTGCTCAAGATTTTGGCTAATTCGATAAAATTAGTGTTTGGGATTGAATAGAAATCATTATTATAAAAATTAATAATATAAAAGGGGACCTTTCTTTTATATTCGATAATCTGAATATTAGGGCTTTTAGTTGGTATTACCTTAATATTCCCACCTGCAGTAATCCTAATGCCAGTTAACAATCCGCCCATTGGTCTACCAAAATCAGGTTTGCCCGCAGTTACACTATTACAGTGAAAGCCCTCAATGTGCAGGTTAGTAGTGGCCCATGTTTCCTGGAGCATAATTATGTCTATGTTAGACAGAGTCTCTAACCAATTTAGGTCAGACAATCTAGGCTCCAGGCCGGCCACGTTCCAACTAAGGATCACTAGGTCAGAATTAGGCTTAGTTGGTATGTTAAGTATGTTAGGTATGTTAGTACTGGCATCTGCGGTGCTTTCAGCAATTACAAATCTTTCTGGCGGGGTTTCCCTTACGGATGACATGCTATCTATACCCTCGCTCTTGCTTGTTGTTGGTATTGTTATTTCCTGTTTGTCATTACTAATCCTCATAGGTGGGGGGCTAGGAGTCTGATATACATTAAGCAGCTGATTATTTCTGCTATTATGCTTCTTGTAACCACCCTGTTCTTTATATGGGTTGATGATTGGTATCAGTCAATCGACCATCTCTAAACAGCTATATCTGTTGTAGGTAGGAAGCCCCATGAAATTATCCATGGGGCCGGCATCTCTTCCCGTATTTCCACCCCAGTTACCCAGGTTCCCTCCCCAGCTTCCCCATTCTTCACCCCAGTCTTGGTAGCCTGATCTACTCCAATTCCTATCATTGCCCGGCCACATACGACTCCTGGGGGGATAGAAAAAAGAGAGTCGCTTTGTTTCTATGTGTTAATAGGAGCCCTGTGTATTCCAAGAACATATGTAGTCTACAGTACGAGGATCCTCGAAGTTGATTATAACACAGTCGCCCTGGGTAGTTTTACGCTCTTTTCCAATCCAAGGTACTCTGCGAACTGTTAGAATCCTAGTAGTGTAGTGTTGGGGTAGCGGTCGGTTGACATTAAGCCAATGTTGTACTTTATTTTTTAAAGACCAATTAGTTTCAGTAATATGATCGGCTACCTCTGGGACCCCGGTCATTACTACTACCAAAGAGCTTGCCTCTGGAGGCAGGTGAACCGTACATCTGTGCTCTTTTTCTCCCTTCTTATGGTCCTTATCCAAGGGCAGGGGTGTTGACTTAGTTTGACTCTCTGTTTGTTTAGTGGGTTGGGGAGGTACGGAATCATTTGTCGATTTCGCTTGATTTTTATTTACTTGGGCTGTTAAAATCCTAGTTGTTGCGGTAGTGCTCGACACTTGTGCTGTGGTCTTCTTGGGCCCTGGACCTACGGTATTGTTATTTCCAGTTTTGGTTTTAGTCCCACCTGCTAGAGAAGGCTCGGAGTTAGGTGCGTTTGTGGCAATCCTAGGGGTAATTTTTGATGGGGCATGCAACCCAGCTAGTTGTTTTTCAATGGTTGAGAGTCTGGTGTCTATTGGGGTAAAATAAGATCTAAAAAGTTCCCCAATTTTTACTAGGAGGGTGCTAGTTGCCTCACAACAGTTATGTGTATCCCCCCACTGCAAGTGTCTCTGTACTTCCTAATTCCAGAACCTCAGTAGTCTCAGCTGGGGTTATTCTGCTATTCCCATTTAGTGTTTGGCAATTTTTTACTTTGCTGCATTTTTTAGATGGTACATTTTTCTCCTTAACCAGCGCCGCTTTAGCTGGATTCTTTTGCTTTGGTATTGCACCCTCTCTCTTGCCACGTGACTGTGTATTCCCTACTTCGTCCGGCGTGTGATTAATAAGTAAATTAGGTGATTTTTCTAAAGCCAGACTTAGTTGGGAGTCTGATAAGAGTTGGGATGCAGACAGGTCAACTATGTTTGGCAAACTGAATCTTTCTGTTCTAACATCATTCGCGGCACCTGAATCCTGGGTTTGTACTGGGGTTCTTGCTAGTGCGAGGAGTCCCAAGGATGAGCGCCTAGCTATTTCTAGGTCTTGGGATACTCTACGTTCAAGGAGGACAATGCTCTGATCTATAGTTTTATTCACCCTTGTTATAAAGTTATCCAATGGCCCAATTATCTGGCCTCCTCCCGCCGCAGTTTTACTTCTGCTTCCCCTTGTGGACATATTATCAACTGGTTCCTTATAAGTACAATGAGAACGTACAAGCGTCAAGTCTCAAAAGCGGAATCAGTACGAATACCAGGAAGCCAAGGAACCAAGAGAGGGGGCCCGGTCCGGTCACAAACGGTCTCTAACGGGCACAAACGGGCCCGCCCTTGGCCCGGGCTTCGCCCGGCGCTCCAGCGCAGCGTGGGAATGAGCTTGTAATATAGATGGAAGAAGGCGACCGGGAGGCGGGGCAGTCAGGGGGCGCAGACCAGATGACAAAGGTCAAGCAGGGACTCCTGGGAATGCGAGTCCCTGCAGCGCTCCACCCCTGATTCCCTCGCGCCTCTCTCCTCAAGCAGAGCAGCAAATCAGCTGAGCGATGGCCCCGGGCGGCGTTACACACCGCGCAGCGGCACCCGCGAAGCGGATGCGGCAAGATGTGGCGAAGGGGCTCCCGTCCAGGAGGCAGAGGGCAGCAGCGTCACAGGTGCAGTTCCCCACGGGTAGGTGCAGGCGTGCAAGATTCAAGGTTCCCGCCGGTGCATGGGAGGCTGATTGGTTTTAAAGGGTTTGCCGTCCGGGAGGCGGGGCAGTCAGGGGGCGCAGACCAGATGACAAAGGTCAAGCAGGGACTCCTGGGAATGCGAGTCCCTGCAGCGCTCCACCCCTGATTCCCTCACGCCTCTCTCTCCCCAAGCAGAGCAGCAAATCAGCTGAGCGATGGCCCCGGGCGGCGTTACACACCGCGCAGCGGCACCCGCAAAGCCGGTGCGGCAAGATGTGGCGAAGGGGCTCCCGTCCAGGAGGCAGAGGGCAGCAGCGTCACAGGTGTAGTTCCCCACGGGTAGGTGCAGGCGTCCAAGATTCAAGGTTCCCGCCGGTGCATGGGAGGCTGATTGGTTTTAAAGGGTTTGCCGTCCGGGAGGCGGGGCAGTCAGGGGGCGCAGACCAGATGACAAAGGTCAAGCAGGGACTCCTGGGAATGCGAGTCCCTGCAGCGCTCCACCCCTGATTCCCTCACGCCTCTCTCTCCCCAAGCAGAGCAGCAAATCAGCTGAGCGATGGCCCCGGGCGGCGTTACACACCGCGCAGCGGCACCCGCGAAGCGGGTGCAGCAAGATGTGGCGAAGGGGCTCCCGTCCAGGAGGCAGAGGGCAGCAGCGTCACAGGTGCAGTTCCCCACGGGTAGGTGCAGGCGTCCAAGATTCAAGGAGGTGGACCCCCTTGAGCATCAGCACAGTCCTTTTGAAAGAGCCAGACTCAAAAGTTGCACCCAGTTTACCAAATAAATATTTGTTCCTGCAGTGTACCCACCCACACAACCACATGTCCCGGGCTATTCATCATCACTCCACTCAATGTGGCTGCCACTTTTACAGCGCATTTCCTCCAACTGGGACCTCTGCCTTGAATTTCTTGTGACGGTCTTCCAAATCATGCGCTGCCCCTGTTGAAATAGCCAGCAGATCACCCCCCCGCCATTCTGGCCTATCATCTGACTCTGAGTTTAACAACCTGCTGCTCTGCAGAACTCCTTTTAGTACTGCTGTGTCTTGACCCCCCAATTCCACCAACCCTTCCTTTGTCTGTACCTGTGCCTGTTTACTCAAAAAACTACTTCCATGCCGCTAGCTGCCAGTTAATTGCCCTCAGACCACAATCCCGCTCCCTTCTCCCCTTTCTTATGCACTGAACCTCCCCAAGTGGAGCTCTCCCTGACTGTCAACAACCTCGGCTCTTGTCCCGCCCTCCCACCTGTTCACACATATGTGGTTGCATGCGCAACTTGAGCTGTGTTCCCTTGTTCCTCTACTCAGAAACCTTCCTTAATCCGCCCCCACCAATGCTTACCCTGCCTTCATTATTTTTCCCAGTGGTGGCGAGTAGACGAAGACCGCCACCACCACCCCATCGGAGGCCCTATGCACGGGCCAGATCTGACCACTCTCCACCAGCAGGTCCTCATGCCCTGCCTCTCGCAGCAGACCGAGGGTAATATCCTCTTTGTCCTGCATTCTCAAGCTGAGGACCCTGCCCGACAAGTAAGGGTGCAAATTTTATTCAAACTATTCGAACCTGAATTACATTTTTATAACCTGCCTCGCCTGCTATTGTAGCCACTGAGTCACAGCACAAAATGGTTTAAACCACCTGCGACCACCCCTACATACTAAGAAACAGCTCAAATCGGCTACAATTCCCCTGGACTGAATGACCCTGCTCGAAAAGCCTGAGCGGCAAAACTCCCTCTGGGCACCTGTCCTCCAGGTCCCCATTTTTCCCATTGCTTTTGTGCAGAAAGCTGTCCCTTTCAGCACAAAAACAATAATAGATGGCATTTTCCTCTTTGTCTGTGTGTTGTAGAACACAGCACGCATAGCAAGAGGAAAAAACTAGGAGAAATAAAAGTAGTTCTCCCTGTTGCACCACTCCTGCGCCTCCCATGGGGAGGCTTAAGATTTTGACGCATTTTCAGCTTTAAAAAACAGTATAAATCTGGAATGTGTCAGGTTCCATGGATGTTGCGTGGGAACACCCACAGTAACACCCATGGAACGCCCCTTTAACGCAGAGTAATGCGTCAATGGAGCCCATATGTACAAGGCCATGAAACGTCATGCAGAGTGACTTTATGTCAGGGCTCGAGTCGGGGATACACGCAGGTACCCGGCGTCTACCCACTATTTTTAAAGGGTGGACGCCGTCGCTCCTGCCAAGAAGTTAGGCCCCACAGAAATATGTTGAACTTGTCCCAGTGTAAGACACCGGGACATGTTCGGCAGCGCCTGTACGTTGTGTGCTTTCCATTACCAGCAGCAACGTGCAGGCAGTGAAGGAGCATTTTTTCACCTACCGCTGGGCCAAAGTTAAGGGGCCTTGCGGGCTCCTTTTGTGTGTATATGCTTACTGGGGGCAACCTGGAAACTTACAGTTATATGTAAATGCCACAGAGGGAAACAAAGGCACACACCTTCCCTTCTCTTCACAGGTACTTAAGAGAGGCATGCTTTTGTCTTTGTTCCGTCTCTGTATATGAATGCAGACACTGTAGGACTGTCATATGGGTTAGTCTGTCCCAGAATTTACACAAATAATTTAAATAGCACTATTGTATTTCTTTGATAGCGCTACGTCGGGACGTGAGGTCATTTGCATATTGTCTTACTTGGTCAGCCCCCCCACTTCTTTTTATAGGACTTGTGCCCTGCTTTACATGGCCTTGCAAATATGGGCATGCCCATTGTGCTGCCAGTCACGCGATGGGCTTGTAAATAAACCCCTTAGTTTTTGTAGCATCTGCGGCTGAGTAATCATTTATTTACAGTGCCAGATGAAATGTGCCTTTCTGCTACATTTACACCCCTGAACTTTTCTTCCACTTGTCCTCCAAAAACATGTTTGCCTTCTCTGCAGAGAGAGAAAGGTTACTGTCCGTGACAGATGAGTATCTGTGCAGGCAGGCATGCCTATTAATCTTAAAATTATTTCTCAGAGGTTGGCTTCAGGCAGCCATGACACTACAGGTCACGGATACACCAGCACCCTCCCCTGATCGGAGCCTTTTCTACTAGCAGGACTCTTCACAATCGTAGGCCTGGGAGAGAAAGCGGCCAGGGAGTGGCGTTTCCCACGGCCCCAGAGTAAGACATTTTCAGAATGTGTGACCTGCAGCTTCAGAGTCAACACTCCTTGAGAGCTTAAGCCGCCGTCGGGCACTGCTGAGCGATGCCGAGAACAAACACCCAGAACCTGTTCTTCAGAGTTTCACCCCGGTCTTCAGGGTGTGAGAATGAGCTTAGCAGGGAGGGCCAGGCCGCGCCAGGCTTTCACTGAGGAAAAAAAAGCATCGTCATCAGCCTCGACGTCATCCACGTCCAGTGGAATCTCGCGCTCTTCGACGCAGTGTCACGCAAGGAGATGCGTGTGCAAACATGGAGCGTGCTCTGTCGTTTTTGGTGTGTGGAAGGCCGGTGTCTATCTCCGTGAGAAAAAGACCAGATCTTCTGAAGGTGGAGCAATAAATAACACAAGGCACACAAAACAAATCCTGCAAGGCAACAACTGACAAACACGCCGCCGAAAGTGAGGCCATCTCATGGTATGCAGTGTCACAAGGGGAGTCCTGAAGGGTGGAAATGTAAAACAAGCATTGGCATAGCCAATAGGTCTCGCCTTTGGGACCTTATAAGTGTTTAGTTATCCAGCACAATATCCTTGGTGCAACAACATCAACTGTTGCATGGTTAAACACTTATAAGGTCCCAAAGGCGAGACCTATTGGCTATGCCGATGCTTGTTCTTTAATGCATTGAGGAAACTTAGTAGCCGGTTTGAATTTGAAGGAAATTGGCATTAGTAGAAAATGGAAGCATAACTAAACTGATTGGCAATAAAATACTTTTAAATGATCAATTGGAAGACACATTTGTGTGTTGATATGTTGCGCTCTGGATCAGGGAAATAGAAACTGATGTTTTTGGATACATGGTCTAGTTAACCCACAAGCTTTCTGTTAACACTTATTTGGAAGCTTCCTCCTCGATGATAAGTTTGGACAGGAAGTGCTGCAAAATCTATTTGCTCGAGACGTCTTGTTCTGCCTTTTACTTATTCGTAGCTTGGTGATTTACACACGTTGAAAATTGGCAAGAGCGAGTATTTGAGAATAAAATTAAGCCACTTTTATAATCACACATTGTCATTCCTGTATAAATAGTTTTTTGAATTGGGTAGTGCTTACTGAAAACTAATTTAATCTTATTGAATATAATTCTGCCTCACCCGAATTTTAGGGAGACCAGACATTCTAAATTTGCAGAAACTGTACTGATTTTTCATTCTTTCTCCCGGCAAATTTCAGTAAATGTAGAACTTGCACTTGTTTTCCAGGAGGGGCAACAGAGCATAGAGTGAGGCATGTTTTGTGTGCTTCTACTGAATAACCTGTAGCAGAAAGCAGTTAAGTTACCGCAGTTCATACATTGTGTACAAGTTGCAGTTCTCATCTTGGGTCCTCATGCTGGTATTTTTTTTCTTTTGTGCCGTCAGTCATTCTGTGCCCTCGGTCCATGCAAACTTGTTAGTCAACGTTCTGTGTTTGTGGAATGTCCCATATGTTGGTCTCTGTTTCTGGTCATCCTACCTAACCTACCTCTAAAAAGTTGTGAAGCAGCCAGTGACATATCTGTTAAGTGTTCCCATATCAAGTGCAATACCATCCCTGCAGCCAGTAAAAAAACAAAATAATGTTCTCAAAGCTGTAAGATATAGGGGTTTGGAAGCGGTGCACATGACCCAGAAGTCAAAGCTAAAGCATGTTACAGTGATTTATTACTTCCATGATCATCAAAGATGTAACTAAAATATAAAACAATTGCCAGTGTGCCCACTCGTAGGACAGTATTCATCAATCATAATAAACTTGCATGTAACAGATTTTTTTTCATTCACTATCAGTGGAGAGTAGTGAACACATTTATCCGAACACACTTTGCATTGTGTTACCAGTAATCCTTAACAAGGCTGCGCTCTCTACGACCCTGCAATCTGTATTCTGAAGTGCTGTCCTTTGGCTAGCCTGTGCGGGATATACTCATGCACGTTCCGGGGCGCACCTTCCCGCTCCGCCGTGTGTTGTTGCTGCTCAGTCCCTCGGAAGCGGCCGCAGATGGCTCACAGCTCTCGGTGGCGGTTTCCTGCACGGCCCGGCATGGGGCGGCGACTGCTGGGGCCTCGGACCCGTGTGGCGGCTTTACCGCAGGCCCCCAGTGCAGCGCCCGGCTATGACACAGCCCTGCAGGTGTCTGCGGCCATTCGGGCAAACCAGCGACGTTGGAGAGAGGCGCTGGGAGCGGCGGCAGAACAGGTGAGATCCCAGACCCACTGACCCTTTGCGAGAGCACCTCGCAGTAGAGTACATCCCACGGGTAGTTCCACTGAGCCACGGTAGCTTCTTACAGCCACACCCCAACCAGATCCAACGTGCGGGGGCGCACTCTGAGGCAGATACGGTGAGTGTGTGTGTGCCTGCCTGCCTGTGCCTGCGTGGTTGCCTGCCTGTGCCTGCATGTGTGCCTGCCTGTGCCTGCGTGTGTGCCTGCCTGTGCCTGCGTGTGTGCCTGCCTGTGCCTGCGTGTGTGCCTGCCTGTGCCTGCGTGTGCATGTGTTGTGAACAGCCGGCCGGGATCGGAGCGCGTGACCTGATCCGATTCCGGCCGGCTGCGTGCTCGTGACAGTCTGTTGTCTCTGCCTAGTCCTTGACAGGCAAAATGACTGAAATGATTGCAATAGATCGCTTTGCGACAGCAGGGGCTTTCGCCCCTGCAATCGCAGGCGCGACCTAAAAAAGATGTGTGTGTGGGTCAGATGCATGAGAAAGTTCTCTCGCAAACTACCATAATTCTCAGGTGCACTGCCATTACTCAAGAAGTTCTAAACATGAGGGGGCATATTTACAAGGGCTTTATCTCCCTTTTTTGGCTTAAAAAGCCAAAAAAGAAGAAGGCAAAAAAGCGGAGCTAAAACTATCGCCCTATTTACAAGAGGGTGCTAACATGCATAAAGCATAATTACATGTTAGCACCCTTTTCCCCAACGCCTCCCTTTGCATCTCTAATGAGATGCAAAGTGGGCGTCACTGGGCATACCCCGGATGGACAACCTTGCAATTATCGCTGATGTTCACATTGCGATATTTACAAGCCTGCCCCAGCATTTTAGCACACGTTAGTTTTTGGAAAAAAATAAAATGCAGACTTACCTATCCCTAGCATTGGGGTGGATTATGCTGAAATGACCCTGTGGGTCGTATCAGCAAGGTTATCACCGTTTTGCAGGGAACATCGCTGGATAATTAGCGATGTTCCCTGCAAAACGTCGATAACCTCGCTATCCAGAGATAGCCCGCGATAATAAAATTATCGCTAAGCAATCGCTGGCCGTTGATAATATGCCCAGAAGACTTTATGTTAAAATTGGAACTTTCTCTTCGCTTTTAATTTGTAGCTAGAAAAAACAAAAATAGCAGTGTGGTGTGTTACTTACGCAGTAATACAGTTTTAGTTACAAACCAGCATCCAGTCGTATATCAAAGCCACACCTAAAATTGATTTAAAATCAAGTGACAGGAAAACACTACAACAATTTTTATTGCCAAGCGGGAAACTCGACAATCTAGAGATAGTCGTTTACTACAAACTTTGGATAACGGGGAGGGGGGTTCACACTTGTTTTATTCGGCTGAACCATACCTTTGTTTATGCTCTTTTTTTCGGTTCCTTCTGACTCTCATTAAAAACATACATATAGACATAGCTAGTGCATCATATGCTCTATTTGAAAAATGTATTCTGCAAGTTAAAAACCGCCAAAAAAGTACAGAAGACATTCATAGTAAAACCATACAAAGAGTTCCATATAGCAGAAAATAAGGCTAAGGTGCATACTTCAAGGTAACACATATGTTCAATAATCCAGAATTACACATGCATGTGCATAATATACATATGGCCTCATGGGCAGATATTTTGTTTGTTGTAAAGTAACTGCGGAGTCTGTGCACCGCAATCCAGGAGCAGGGAAACAACAAAAGTTGTTTTGAAATGAGAAAGGCCCATCCTGACACTTACAGCCTGCTGTTGGTGAGACCCTGCATAACACCTCCATCCTGGGAAGTGTGCAATGAAAATGCCAACCAAGCACAAAACTTTATCTGTAGATGAGGGTGTCTGGTGACAGCTGGTTTGTGCTTTTTGCTGATGTTTGCAAGCGCCGCTGCTGGTAATGCGTGGAATATAATTACATTCTTTTATCTCTGACACATCTTAAAAAGGAAATCATTGCAAATAATGTAAGTACTGTGTTTATTACTCTTAGTGCATCACCAATACCAAAAGTAGCCCTGTTCTAATGGCATAGGTCCGCAAACAGACACACATGACTCATTTTACTATGTTTTATATCATGGCTTTATTAGTTTGTAGCTGTCTGTTGGCAAGACCTGTTTTTTCCAATACATATCATATAGTTAGAGCAAGCTTGGAGTCCCCCTGATGCTCATGACTGGATATCTTTGTTGTCTGTCTCACATCCCTACACCTGATGTGATGCCTTTCCTTTCCATTCTTGTTGCATTTGTCCCAAACAGGAGCATTTTGGTCTGGATGTTGTATTGAATGATGTACTCCTTCCACTGCTAACATCAGCTCATGTTTTAGTGCCTGGGAGGGTCTATTTAGGTATCTCTCCTGGTCCCACCTACCTCCTCCTTCTACACTAAAACCCCTTTTTCCATCCTCCACCAAGTGTCCTATTACCCTCAGAGCTCCGTTGTTTATTTATCTTTTCTTCACATTTGCTTTATTCATCTGCCCGCCACAGCAGCCATCTCAATATGGTTGTCTGACCATGGTCGCCTGCCGGTAGCACATGAGCACGCATGTGTGGCAGGCATCTCTGATTGTGGGTTTGTTTTATTTTTCCCAAATTCCATTCAAAGATAGGCCCTGCAGATGCGTGTGCATTCACAGTGACTATCTTTTTAAAACAAAACAAAATGTTTTCAAAGATGGCTGCTATGGACCTTCAGAGAGAAATATATAAAGAGTACATTCACATGATCCCTGACCATAGGTGATCTATTAGGAAGAAGCGTTGCAGGTCTAAATTTGTACCTGCTGACAGTTTTAAACAAGTGGCAACATCCAATGTCTTCTTATGAAACACTTAGAGAAAATCGGACAATTTAAGAACGATTTTAAGAATTTGGAGAAGGTGCTAAATTAATTTTCTGGCTATGTTCAAAGGAATGGACAGTGACAAAATGCATCATTTTTCAGGCTGAAAGCTCAAAAGAATTGATGGATTCTTTGAAGCAGAGCATGTTCTGTCTGTGGAGAGATGTCAAGTAGAATCTGAACTCAAGACCTGAGATTGTTACATGTGAGATTAAGGAAGGGGTCTGAAAGTCGTTTTAAGGCGTGCACAGAGTAGTCAATTGCCCAGGGCCCCTCACCTTCCCTTGGGCCCTTACGAAAGTGAACATTTTCTCTATCTTACTTATGTCTATTTCTCTCTCTCAACTTGTAACTTATAATTCAATATTGTTTGGAATCACTGGGCTTTAATTAGCAGAAAATGAGTAACAGAATTCACAGGTGGTCCAAACATGGTCGCCAGCATCCTTAAGATGACACAGGGGGTTCTGGAAACCGTTGTATGTTTAGTCAGAAAGGCGGTAAGTTTACAATGGGAAGCAAGTAGCTAGGAGAAGCTGCAGAAATATTCGCACAATATGGCAATCCAGTACAAAAAGCAAACAAAAAAAGGAATGAGATAAAACAACAGCACAATTAAGACAAAAGATAAATAAAGCAATGGAAACGGGACTTGGGGTCCGGCAATGAAACGTACAGCGCTTATATATCTCAGTTAATGAATGGTGGTTATAAACTTTTTTTAAACAAGATCCTGCCTCATTAGAGAATAACAATACTATGTAAAAGCCGGTCAGTAGGGTATTCTATGTATTTTGATACACCTGACCTGTGGTAATGCCCTGTTGATTTATTAGAATTTGCTCTCTGAATGAGACATGAGTGTGCACTTTGCAAAGTCCTCAGAAACCTGACCCTCGGCGTGGGGTTACTGGGTCCTGTGTCCATGCACTTTGATTTAGGAGACTTCCTTTTAGTAATAAACTGCAAAATTGCTCCCCCTTC
Source organism: Lissotriton helveticus (assembly GCF_964261635.1). NCBI lineage: Eukaryota > Metazoa > Chordata > Amphibia > Caudata > Salamandridae > Lissotriton > Lissotriton helveticus. The sequence continues at coordinate 391,670,309 of NC_136060.1, read as the reverse complement.
TTGTTTGTTTTTCAAGTAACTAAACACAGCATTAAACTATAATCATATTGTGTTTCAAAGAATACCATCCTGTGGTCAGATGTCAAAACAGCACATTCTGCGGGGGTCCCTTGAGGCTCCAGAGACAGGGATTGGAAAGCAGTATTGGTGGAAAATTGGCCAGTACCTTTGACAGGCATTTACACTTAAAAATCTCGTCTTTCCTTCGAGGAACTTGTGTAAGTGAAACCTTCACCCGGGGTGCAGGGTTCCTCCTTCCTGACTTGCAGTCCGATTTACAGCACACCGTGAAAACAAATCACACATATCCAAGCCCCGGGGAAATAACATTTAATGGAAGACCCTTGCTAGCACTATATTCAGGGCCACTGGAACTATGCAATGTATTACGAATACACTCGACAGAAAACATATCAGTGCATTGCTGTGTGAGGAAGGCATCATTAGGAGTTGCTGGTTAGTTTGAGAGGTAATGACCTCACAACCCCGCCAGTTGAATCAACCAGGAATTTTGGTTGCTTGGTGGATAGCCAGTTGCGTTATGCAAAATTGCCCAGGCTCCAACTACCTGCTTTGAATCGCTCAAAATACTTAGGAAAATTCTCCCCCTTGTGCCAGAAGCTTCTTGGAACATAGCGATTCATGTCCTAATCACTTTGAGGCTAGACTGCGGGAACTCCCTACATCTAGGAACCCGTGACTACTTAGTTTTCCAGGTACAAGCAGTACAACATTCTGCAGTGAAACTACTACTGAACCCTCCTCCTCTCACCATTACTAAGAAGCCCAAATAACTCAATGTACTTACTGTTACGAAAAGAGTCATCTTTAAATCTGTATGCCTGGTCCATAAAGCCATTCATAAAAGGGGGCCATTGTACATGAAGCCAACATTTTGTGTTTATTTTCCTTGACACACCCTCGGTTCAGCCTCAAATTCTGAGCTCCCCTCTTGTAGTGGAAAAAGGAAATCCCATTTCACATAAGTAACAAGAATCCAATACAAGATTCTGAGGACCGGCTTAGCATGGGCTCACTGAGACTAGCCACAGATCATTAGGCTTCAGCCTTGTAGGGGAGCTGCAGGTATTGTGGTTGTTTGATGGTGGTTGCAAGGTGTATGGTAGTCCAACCATGATTTGATCAAGGAAGTTGTCCATGTTATGTGCCAAGCATGGTTGTAAAAGAATGGGGTACTGTTTGAGGAGGGTGAAATCCTACTCCATTAGAAACCATCATCCTTGTCAGGATGAGGCCCAAGCAAACCCCAATTGACTTGTACTCAACCCTCTGCCAGCTTGGCACAGAGCAGTCCGGCTTAGCTACGAGGCAATGTGTAACGTATTTATGCAGCACTTCAAACAGTAATAAAGTGGAAACATAACACAGGAGAAATTCCACATCAATTTAGAAAAAAATGAGTACATTTTAATAAATAAAACAAGACCAAAACAACAAAATCACTTGAACAGCAGATATGCAGTTTTAAAGAGTTCAGTGAATATAGCGCCAAAACGTGCAAAGTGGCGACTGAGGGTATTGAGATCTGGTTGCACTAGACTTGGATAAAGTCACAAGTTCCATGATGGAGGGCGGGTCAACTGCAGGGACTCAGCTAGGCCCCCTGAACAAGAGCATCTTAAATCCTGGTTGTGAAGGGCTGCAGAGTACCATGTCGAAGATGTGTTGCGCAGCTGAGGTGATGCATTGGTTCTGAGGAGCGGCGAGGCTGCGGTGCGAGATCCAGTCTCGCCGTTGTCGAGGATCTCATTGATAAAGCCTTGCGATACAAGGGACTGCATCGGGGATGTGTCGCGCTGCAGCAGAAGTTCCGATGAGCCCTGCGATGTGAATTGGGAAAGTATAATTTATCCGGAAAGAAGTGAACAGTCAATACACAGTCATGGAAATAAAAAAGTGCAAAGTTTATTACCCATGCTGCAGCAGAAACACACACATGCAGGGACCAACTGGCAAGTGTTTCATTTTACTAAGGTTACGTAGAGTCTTATATAGGTGAGGTCACTTATAGAAATACATGTAATGACCTAAATCATCTACTTTCTTGCATCTGTAAGGCCACTCTTAACAAGAACTTAAAAGCATAAGTTTCAAAATCAAACGTTTTGGCAGTAAATTTGTGGCCAGTGACTATTTATTTTGGTAGTTTCGAGACCAATGGCCCCCTAATCATGCATAGCTAATATAAGGCAGTTTTTATGTGCCTGTCCTTGCATTCTTTCTGTTTGTAAAAGGGAGTGGAAACTTCTTTCAGTTGAGTGGACATACCCTACGTCGTGCACTTGCACTCTGATAACTGTGAGCAAAAGTGGCAACTCACAGGTTTCAGCTTAAATGAACAGATTTATTTATTTATTTATAGAATTTAATAGAGCGCACGGCTACCCCCACTGGGGGTGTCCCGGCGCTGAGGACAGGGACATCAGTGATTTAGGCAACTAGCAGCGTGAGAACAGGTATGTTTTTAGCTTGGATCTGAAGAGGCATTCTGATTCGGTAAGTCTGAGGTCAAGCGGCAGAGAGTTCCACAGCTTGGCGGTGACTACCACCTCTTCTCGAACGATGAAAACGAGGAAGTAGTATGAGATGGAGGTGGTTAGATCTTAGAGAGCGGGAAGAGTGGACCTGCTTCAGTCTATCTCTGAGATAGCGTGGCCCAAGATTGGGAAAACAACCCCCAAGCAGACAATAAATGAAGAGTCAGTCACAAAGAGTTCAAACAAATGATTCACCTATACTTTCAACTCTCTTATCTTTGTCTCCAAGGTCCTAGTTAAAGCAAAATTGCCATTTCTATGAAAAGCTTCGTATTGGAGCTGAGCCCACACGTGGCACACATACAATGCTCTACCAGGTGAGCATTTGTCAAAAAACGGGCCGATTGCAAAAACATTCTTCAAGCAGACATAACATGGTGGACTAACTACAAAAAGGTTCATATATATTTTATGCTGTGACAAACCGCCCTTTGAACCTTCGTTCAAACATCAGTCATACTGCTACTCAGTCTATTTCTATTTTACACAGTTCTTAAATGACAGCATCTTGCATTATCATTGCATTGGTCATGGAAATGGTAACTGGTTTGGGCTGTATGGAGACAGAAAGAGGAGCAGGAGCCCATCAAGGCAGGAACAAACTGTACACAGCAGCAGACTAGTAATAGCCCCGCTATCACTAATATTATCCATTTAAGAAAGGTCCATCCCCATGACCCAAACAGCGAGGAAATGTCGTCCCACAATGTTTGTTCAGTGAAATCATGCACTTGGATACTGATGTCATGTTAGTTATCTAATGCCTTATAAACATTCAGGGCACTATCTGGTATAAAGGTAAAGTATTCGGTCCGAATAATTTGGCAGACTCCTCCTTTTTCAGCAAGGAGCATGTCTAAAATCATATGATTTTGGAGTACAAATTGTCTCATGTCTACCATCTCTACTGTGATGTTCTCCAGTGCACTAGTTGTCTCATTTATTGTTGCTTCTAATAGGCAACCTAACTGCTGCAACATTCTAGAATTAATGGCTATCCCAGCTGGGGTAAATAAACTCTGCGCTACATTCCCTGCCTCCTGGGCCAAGGTATTTGTATGGCTTACTTCCCTTCTTCTTCTTGTCAGACTATTGTATAGTCTATGTTTGTGGACATTGTTTTTTGGGATGGTGCCTGATACGGGGAAACAGTACACCAATGTAACAAGTACCAGCCCAATTCGGGGGTAACCAAGAATAGGCTCTCAATGTACATATCCAATAGATTTCATACCCTGCATACAAGGGTATGCTAAGCCAAGAAGCATTGGAGCATGACAACATAGTATTGAATGCTCTATCTCCCACTACTGTTTGTGATCCTTTGGCATGTTTGCAAAGAGTACCTCTAGTGTTAGCTGACAATCTAAGTTATGGAATTTAAGTGTCTTTTTGCCTCCGAGTTATTCTGCCGCAAAAGGAAATTCCTTGATTTCCTGGACATGATAGTAAAATTCAACAAAGACGCGTAGGCTGAGTCCTCCTCCGCATCCGCATCCTCAAGTGATTTTTACACCCTGATGTAATTATTTGTGCTATGTATCTCTTCTGTAGACCAACTTGCTCTTTTCTTGGTGCCCAAGTAATAACTATTGCATACATAATAACACATGAATCATTGTATGGCAAAGGTGAATGCAAGAACGGCATTAATTTTTCTACTGTCAATGGCATTTTCAAACTTATCCAATAGTTTGAGACATTCATTTCCCTATGACAGGCATTCATGGTCTGTATTGAGACATTCTCATGATATTCTTTTGGGCGATGGGCATTCAGGTCTAAACTCCTTTTACAATCCTCAGGGCTTTGTACAGATGAATAATACATTTCATACATATACATGGCAATGATGGCTAATACAGTTACCAAAGAAAAACCAAGCATTAGCATAGCCAATAAGTCTCGCCTTTTGGATCTTCTAAGTGGTTAGCCATGCAGAACATTATCCTGGGTGCCATGCCACCAGGGACTGAAGAGCTAAACAATTACTACACACTGAGGCATGTAGTCTGATTCAGAAATACATGCTTGCCTCAGGAAACATTTATGGCCAAATTGCAAGGTTTTTTAACACACAGACAGAAAGACAAGGTCCTCAATCTAAATCAGCAGCAATATAACATTCTGTGTGAGACTGTATCACTAGAGTATAGAACAGCCTGAAGAATCAGCGTCACAGGAAGTTATGCTTAACACAATAAGAAGACGGGTTTTACACCTCCCACTGTTAACATCTATTGACTCCGCTTGTCAAGCAGGGTGGAACCCACAGACAGGTCTAATTGCTTTACCCACTGCTGGTTGTCCCTCGCACTCAGCAGGACCAGTATGACGTGCTCCGAGGCTCAGATCGGTGTTGGAAGCGAAAATTTCAGGTTGCCCAGAATTCAGGATGCCCATGTGCAGCTGCTGTTGGCCCTGCTCAATAGCCAATCAGTTAACAGGGAACTGTGATGAGAAACCATGTCCCTTCCACTTGGAACCCAAAGAATAGGTCTTGTTTAACCTGAAGAAATATTTTGCAAAAAATGCAGAGCAAGTGTGACGCCGCGGCTAGGGCGACTGACTCTGGAATCTGGGGATCACGGTTTGATCCCCGGCACTGGCGGCAGATTAGCCCAGCACCATGTTACTCTGGGCAATAGCTTGCTTAATCTTCCCAATGGCGCCTAGAGACCCTTACAGGTGATTGTGCGTATTTCAAATGAGGATTGTTATTATTAAAAAAATATACGTATTCTCACTAGAAATATAATTACGCCGCAAAACCTTTGTTTTCGTTGATGCCATCTTGACCTGCCATTAACCCCACTGGGTCTCCGAGTCACGCTAGACCACTCTCTGAGAAAACCAGTGCTTATGGTGGCTTCTAAAATTCTAAAATGTTTTCACCCCGAATCAACACCTCGTCAGGGCTAGTATGTGTTATATAAATGCAATTACAACTATGAATATAGAGAGCGACAGACATATGTATGGTGTGTAGGTGAACACGGTTTAGGGAGCGTTTCATCTCTCCTGCACGCAACAGTTGCCTCTTCGATGTTTATTCCATTCAAGGCCACATTGCTGTATGAAAAACCCCAAAAAACACACAGATTGTTAACACACTGCTTAAGTACGTTATCGCGCAAAAAACCCAGAGAAGAATAGGCGAAATATAGTTTTCGTTGCAGCACTACACAATCTGAAAAAACAATTAACGTGCCATAATTTACGAGGCGATCCGTCTTGGTGTACCAGAGTATTCTGCGCAGATCACACGTACAGAAATATTTACATTAATATGGGCAAATAAGGCAGAAATTATAAGCGGTCTAAAATAATAATGAAAAACGCCAGAGAGAGTATAACCGAAAGAATAGTCCTTGTTCGCCTCCTGCAGTAAGTGACCATAATAACAGTTTAATTTGCATTAGTGCTACAGAGGAAAGGAAAACATTCACATTCATGGTATATAGAGCACGCAATTGCCACAGACTTCAGGTTAAAACTCAGCTGATAGTTCAATTATGCATACCACTGGCTATGCCCACTGATGACAGTCATGCTTTCTTCTACGTCTAAGCCATTTCATCTGACTGCAAGCATGTCAACTCTGCTACCATTAAGCGACTGGAGAATACGGATTTACCTGACAGCAGTGTCTCGTTCAGAGATGGCAGATGGATACCGACAGCATGAACTCATTCACAGCTCAGTTGTGCTCCTAACATCAGGCAATGTCAGGTGTCTATTTATTAGAGAGCAGTCCAGTAATGTGCACAGTATGTACGCAGTGAGTTCATGTGTGGTACACAGTGTGAAAGTCTGTACACGATTTTTCTGATGTAGCGTTAAGGGGCTCTGATCGTCGGACAGTCGCACTTAAACAAACAAAAAACAAGCATGGTCCACGCGCACTGCAAGGAATGTCAAGAATGCAGCTGGCACCCGGCCGCGCTGCTGCTTGCTTCCGAGCTCCCTAGGCCAGGGGAGGGAGAAGACGGGACATGCACCTGCCTTTGGCCAATTGCGTGCTGTCTTTCTTAGAAAGACGCACCAAAGGCCAATAGGTGTGATGAAAATAAAGCACATGCACGAGCGTGTGGTGCGAGTTAAAAAGCCTATTGTAGAAGCCTCTCAGAGCAACGCATGCGCACTGGCTCAGGCGAGACCTAAGAAGTGGGATGCAGAACACTTTCTTCACATTCTCCTAGTTAATTCTTTCTTTGCAGCCAGAACAGCATTTGTCTCTGGATCGCAGGTGTAGATAAATCAGTGATTGTGTATTTCCCTGTACAATGCCCCATTTCGAACTATGTCAGAGATTGCCCCAGGCCACACTAATCACCTGAGGGGGTATTACTAGGGATATACCACAAATTGCCCGTGCACTCACAGAAATCCTATCTGAGGAGTCGCTCTCACTCTTAGTTCAGATACCGTGTCTAATGACGTTTTATCTAGGTACACAACAATTATTCTCCTAGGGTCTTCATCATTCAGAAACAGTACCTGCATTATGTCACCGATAGTCGCGTCTGGGGACGTAGTTGTTACCGGGGGCTACTCAATGTGCAATCCGTTGGAGACTGCAAGAAGTCTGATCTATCAAAAACTGTATGGGAGAGGTGGACAAGAGAGTAAATGTTCTTCACCATCCTGATGGTTGGCAGAGGTTCAAGCACTTACCAACTAGTAGTTCAACAGCTCTGCCGTCAGATACCACACCATTGATTGAACTACCAAGATGGACTTTTATCAGCTTTTACTCTCTGTCTGTTATTTCATTAATATATAAATGTGTAAACTTTAGACCAGTATCAAGATCTGTGTTTATTTCTAAGGCATTCAGTATCTCTCCCGGTGTCCGTTTGTCTTTGTCCTCAATATTAACTGTCTTTATTCCAGCTGCAATAAGAGTAGAACAGGCACGCACCTGCCCCTTGTAAGCATACATGGTTATTTTCAGTGTTGGCTGGGTTGGGACTGCACCTTCTCCTGCTGATTGTTCTTCCCCTTGTGCCAACCCAAAAATTTCATCCAAGATTCTTTATTGTTCTTCCTCTGTAATCTCAGGTTTTATGGTGCTGTCTTGTTGCTGAGGGTTTGAGGTGGTGCTGAAATTCTTCTGCTGTGGTTGTGGTAGATGGTGGTAGTACTGCTTGCAGCATCGCCCTCCTCAAGTGACGTACACAAATCCAATTCCTAGTGTTGTTAGTGCATTTGACAGCAGTCTACTTAGCCAGCAGGACTTACAGTGGGCTAGAGACATTCATGTTTCTGGAAACGGTACCCACTACCTTGCAAAAGCTCTGACAAGGCCACCTTCACCTGCTGGTTAATAGAGGCACAACATTTAGTCACAGTAAAAGAATAGCCTCTCATCAGTTCCTGTGACATGTCAGCTGTCATTTCTGTTCCCAAACCCCCAAGCTGTCATGGATCCAGCAGTAATTATTCCATGGGGCTTTATTTTGGTTTTGCATCAAGGGTGTTTCTCATGCTCATAAGTGCAGTCAGTAAAACGTCCATCCCTGTCAAATTTATTTCTGCGAATATTTTGCAATCTTAACTTTTGAGCACGCCATTCTTCCTTGCCAACTCAACCATTGCTTCTGGGTGATAGGCAAAGTGCAACTTTAGCTAACCCGTACAGCTTTACATACCATACAACCCTGGTATATCTCTGTTGCATGTTTTTTTAATGTTCTTTTTAACTCAAAATATGGTCAGATAGTTCCCTAAGTCATTTCTACCAATGTGTTCGAGGCTGTACAATCCTGTCATTGGATAAAGCTACTTGTCTGGCAGCACACACCGTGTTCCAGGTTTATCCATCGGCACCCATTCAATTGTGCGCCATTTACAGCCCACTATTTTTTTTGTTCCTTAGTAGCATCTTTCGAAAATGTCTTGCATACCTTCCAATGTCATGTCAATTGTCATTTATTCCATAGGTACCTGTGTTACAACATGAGGCCAGAAGTGTCCCTTAACAATTCTTACAAATGTGATTACACCAATTTGCAGGATCACTGAAAGAATATCGACTGAAAGAATATCGACTACCCAAAATATCGTTGAGAAAATATCGACACTCAAAATATCGAGTTTCTATCTACAAACAGGTAAGTACAAAAATATCGACTACAAAATATCGTTTACAAAAATATCGTTGTAAAAAATATCGACTTTACTAAAAACAATGTTTAATTACATTAATATAAAAAATTAATTACTAAAATATAATTAACAATACTTAAAATAACTTTTCATAATTAAATAATTAATGAAAGTAAAAAAATAATGTTTTTTTCATCATATTTCTTAAAACATATATATATAGTAACAAAATTTAATTAAATAATAGGCAATATTGTATATGTACCCCAAAAACCCAAAACTGACCCTGAACCCTAAAAATACCCCTTTACCCAAAAACTGAAAACTGACCCTGAACCCTAAAAATACCCCTTTACCCAAAAACTGAAAACTGACCCTGAACCCTAAAAATACCCCTTTGCCCAAAAACTGAAAACTGACCCTGAACCCTAAAAATACCCCTTTACCCAAAAACTGAAAACTGACCCTGAACCCTAAAAATACCCCTTTGCCCAAAAACTGAAAACTGACCCTGAACCCTAAAAATACCCCTTTGCCCAAAAACTGAAAACTGACCCTGAACCCTAAAAATACCCCTTTACCCAAAAACTGAAAACTGACCCTGAACCCTAAAAATACCCCTTTACCCAAAAACTGAAAACTGACACTGAACCCTAAAAATACCCCTTTGCCCAAAAACTGAAAACTGACCCTGAACCCTAAAAATACCCCTTTAATTTAACATAATTAGCAATTAATCAATTAAATTAAAGTAATTACCAATTACATTTTAATTAATTAAAAAATATTTTTTAATTAACAATTATTTAAATAATACTACCAATTATTAAATTTACATATTTAATTAATTATAATTAAATTACTTCCCACCCTATTCCCCTATAAACCCACAACCCGCTACAGAAAATACATTATTTTAATTTACATAATTAGCAATTAATCAATTAAATTAAATTAATTACCAATTAAATTGTAAATAATTAACATATATTATTTAATTACCAATTAATTAATTATTACTACCAATTAATAAATTTACATATTTAATTTATTATAATTAAATTACTTCCCACCCTATTCCCCTATAAACCCACAACCCGCTACAGAATAAAATTACACAATAATTTAAAAAAATTATTAATTAAAAATAATAATAAAAAAAATGACACTTTTCACATATAATATAACATAAAAACACTATAAATAATTAAATATTATTTAAAAAACTATATTTTTTACTATCTAGATTATATACTTGGATATTTTCACTGTCTATATTATTTACAGTCGATATTACTTCACTTACCTTAAAAACGATATTTTGACTGTCGATATTCTGTCTAGTCGATATTTTCTCCAAACGATATTTAAAACTCGATATTCTTTCCAGTCGATATTTTGGAGTCGATATTATGTCTGTGCACCCAATTTGCACTGTGGAAAGGTAGTACTGATGAGAAATTGCCCATTCTTTTATATATACACTAGCAGCCTGTCCCGACGTTGTCCGGGTATGAATTGCTGCCGGCCAGTAGTATATTGTTTTGTAGGATTTCGTTTTGATAGCATTTCTTATCTGTGACAGGCCTGTGAAACGCTCCGATTCACAGTGCACTGCTGATGCACTTAAGAGTGCGCCTTCAGTAGTGTGTGAACTCGAGTTTCTCTACTTTATTTTTCTTTGCAATATTATATAGCGCGAACTCGACAACATGGCATGAGCACAATTTACATTACAGAAGAACACATTCATTTGTGGTAGGCACGGGGAGACAAAGCGATTTGCCTGGAATCACAGGATGTTGAGCTGATGCCGAGATTCGAACGTAGCTCCCCAGCTCTAAAGTTCGCAATTCTAGAACTTGTGGCGGGAGGTGTGTCTAAAAGTGTATGTCGGTGCTGGCCATCAATGAAAGAGACCTGTGCATTTTTCAAATCGGTGGTGAAAAAATATGAGTATGTTGCTGGAGACGTGGGCTGCCGTGCCACCAATGTACTTAACGGGGGAGGGTAAACACCCATTATTCCGCAACTTTATTTCTGCATACCATCACTCCGCATACTTTCATTACGAAAGTATCATGACTCCGCAATGCCATTATAACGCATGGCATTACATTTTATATGCTTTTACCACACATACATTTACGAAATTCGTTGTAAATGCATGAATGATAAAAGCATGTTTTTTTAATGTTTGGATTAGGTAAGTATGGGTATAGGGGTATATGTTTTGTGGTACTGAGGTATATGTTTTGGGGTGTTTGGGTATTTTAAGGGTTCAGATATAGTTTTGAGTTATGGGGTACAGGGGTAGTTTTAGGGTTTAGGGATAGGTATGGGTTTTGGGATACAGGGGTATTTTTACTGTACAGGGCTAGGTTTGGATTTTGGGGTATAGGGGTATTTTTAGGGTACAGGGGTAGGTTTGGGTTTTGGGTTACAGGGGTATTTTAAGGGTTCATGGCTAGGTTTGGGTTTTGGGGTACAGGGGTATTTTTAGGGTTCAGGGCTAGGTTTGGGTTTTGGGGTACAGGGGTATTTTAGGGTTCAGGGGTAGGTTTGGGTTTTGGGGTACAAGGTTATTTTTATGATTCAGGGCTAGGTTTTGGTTTTGGGGTACAGGGGTATTTTTAGGGTTCAGGGGTAGGTTTGGGTTTTGGGGTACAGGGGTATTTTAAGGGTTCAGGGCTAGGTTTGGGTTTTGGGGTACAGGGGTATTTTAGGGTTCAGGGGTAGGTTTGGGTTTTGGGGTACAGGGGTATTTTTAGGGTTCAGTGCTAGGTTTGGGTTTTGGGGTACAGGGGTATTTTTAGGGTTCAGGGGTAGGTTTGGGTTTTGAGGTACAGGGGTATTTATAGGGTTCAGGGCTAGGTTTGGGTTTTGGGGTACAAAGGTATTTTTAGGGTTTAGGAATAGGTTTGGGTTTTGGGGTACAGGGTATATTTATAGGGTTAAGATGGGTTAGTGTTTAAGGGTGTTGGGGTATTTTAAGGAGTAAGGGTGGGTTATGATTATGGGGTGCAGGGGTATTTAAAGGGAGCAGGGTGGACACCCGGAGCTGGAATGTGCAGAACCTGGGAAGAAAAAACAATAACATATTGGGCACAACGCACGCTTTTTTTTCCGTAATCCCGTGCCCCGCACACGCCCACGCCCCCAGCACACGCCCACAGCACACATATGAGACATGGCATGAAGGGCGGAACGTACCACACGCCCCCAGCGTTTGTCACGCCCCCAGCACACGCCCACAGCACAACGCAGACACGCCCACAAGGGATACTTTGCTGGCACGGTTCTTTTACCTTTTAAATGTATATGGTGCAACTGCCCTTTCCAACTCTGTATTGGGTATTTATAGGGTTCAGGGCTAGGTTTGGGTTTTGGGGTACAAAGGTATTTTTAGGGTTTAGGAATAGGTTTGGGTTTTGGGGTACAGGGTATATTTATAGGGTTAAGATGGGTTAGTGTTTAAGGGTGTTGGGGTATTTTAAGGAGTAAGGGTGGGTTATGATTATGGGGTGCAGGGGTATTTAAAGGGAGCAGGGTGGACACCCGGAGCTGGAATGTGCAGAACCTGGGAAGAAAAAACAATAACATATTGGGCACAACGCACGCTTTTTTTTCCGTAATCCCGTGCCCCGCACACGCCCACGCCCCCAGCACACGCCCACAGCACACATATGAGACATGGCATGAAGGGCGGAACGTACCACACGCCCCCAGCGTTTGTCACGCCCCCAGCACACGCCCACAGCACAACGCAGACACGCCCACAAGGGATACTTTGCTGGCACGGTTCTTTTACCTTTTAAATGTATATGGTGCAACTGCCCTTTCCAACTCTGTATTGGGTGTTGTGATTGGTGCTGTGGTTCCTGAGATTACCTGTCTCAAAGGTTTGGGCTCTCTCTTTATTATATTAGTATAGATATATATGATAAGTAAATTAAATGTGCCAAGTAGGTGTAAGCCAATTCTACAATGTTTCAAGGAGAGGGCAACAGCACTTTAGCACTGGTTAGCAGTGGTAAAGTGTGCAGAGTCCTACAACCAGCAAAAACTATGCCAGCAAAACAGGAGGATTGAAAGCAAGAAAAAATGTAGGTTGTAAATCATGCCACAGATGCCAGGTCTAACAATTGCCAATAAAATCAAGCACATTTTAGGGTTCTTATTTGCAGGAAACCGATCTTTGGCTCTTTGGAGACGGTGGCATACCCCAACTTGTTTCCCCATCCAATAGTCTATGGAGAAACCACCACAAATGGCAACTCCTCAACCAAGGTAGGTGAACGGGTCTAGTATGGAGGAGTGCTACTGCCAGAGTCCTTTTCTGCACCTTTGCTCCACGTGGGAAAAACCCCTGTGTCTAACCCCTAGAGTCATGGGCAGAAACAGAAGATATAGGTCTATGTATCTATGTTTACGATGCCTCCCCAGATGGCATTACAATCCAGGACCCTCTAAGTGGCATGAGTTAGAGCTCAAGTGAGTTCAGGTTGACCCAGGGGTGGTGGGGAATACTACAGCGGGAAACAGCGTTTACAATGCTTTCGGTACAACGTGGTGCCATTACAACGCGGCCAGTACTACAACCGCGTTGTTACCACGCATACCATTACAACACAAGTCATTACAATGACTTGCTGTAGGGGGCTTTAGGTGTTGCATTTTAATCCAACACCTTCCCTACTGTTGCACACACTGGAGTTGGAATAGTAAATTATACTATTCCAAACTCCAACGCCCACTACAGCAAGTTGATGTAATGACCGGCGTTGTAATGGTACGGGTGGTAACAACGCAGTCGTTATACTGACCGCGTTGTTTGTAAACGCATGCGTAGTAACATCACATATTGTACTACAGCCCATCAAAGTAGGCTCTTAAGTGGGCTGCTCAACTCAACTAACATAGCACCTGACTCATAGATAACCTTCTTTAATAACGTAACGTCAATAGATATGAAGAGAAAATATTGGTAGGCCTTCAGTGGTTAACCAGGTCAGGTGGTGTTTGATAACATCACTCTGATAATCCAATAACACGGTGTACAGCCTCTGTAGTAACTAGTCAATGAAAGACTATGTTGGCTTGACAGTAGCCAAAGTAGGGTAGAATATTTATAATCTTAACAACTGGGCTGTAGGGTTTTTTGAGGGAATGTACAGTGATGATGAAATTCACTGTTGGAACTTTCTCCTAGCCAAGCTACACTGTTGGAGGGTGTGTAGGATGGGTTGGCATTCTAGCCTAACATCAGGTACATGTGAACCCCTCCAACTGGGAGATCACTGGCCAGTTTAACTCCTCATACAGTATGCATTACCAGGATCTTCCAGCTCAAGGATCATTCAGCTTGCCAACTGATACTGCTCAGACACATTGTAAGCTTATTCAACCTTTTTCAACCCTTAGCTGCCAGGCCCGGTTGGCTATGAATCCCTAGGCTGTGAGAACTTGTGCATTGGCTACTGACCTTGGAATCCAGGTAGGATTTCACAAACCATCCTGGGTGTTACAATGCACTATGCCTGATGCAATTTTGGCATATAAACCTATTTGGTTTCTGCAAGTTGAACTGTTGAGGTTAAATGCTACTTTCCAGCGATTTTCCCACTTGCAGTAAGTTACTAGTGCCCCCATCTGCTGTCACAAAACCCATCCTGCAGCAACCAATGCCACATCACCAATCAGGGATTTTGGTTATTACTAAAGTGTATTAGACAACCAAGATGGAAACCAACAGCAGACACCTTTTGTCATAACCCAGCCAGAATATTAATTTCAACGTTTATTGCTTAGTGTCCAAGTCACCCAAAACCTTGAAATGAAGTTCCTGCTTCGTTTATTTTTTTTATCTATCTTATAACCTATCTCTACTGTCTTGTGTGCTTGTGAAACACTAGATAATTACTGATATCTCCCTTCTACTTAATTTGTCAGTTAAGATTTGTTTAACTACCATCATTTTACATTTCTTTCATTTCAAGTTTTTCTTTGAACTGTGTTTAACCAGAATACCTTTCTGCAATTACCCCATGAATTATTTTACAATACAGTTCATTAAGCCTGCCACCCACCTAGACACCTAGCCTTCAATGTTCCTGCTTATTCCAGTCTGACCCAGCGACATTGCCACTGTCCGGGTTTTCCTGCCTGGGTTTTCCTGCTCACTGTTCTTCCTGTCAACATAAGCCCACCCACCCCAAGACGTACTTAATGTAGGCTGCAGCATGACTGCACATGTGGCAGACAAAGGCAAGCCCATTTGCGCCCGTCCAAGCCTGGACCGCACCCAGCGCCACATCACCTGTTCCTCCCACCCTTTGCAGATACACCATCACCAAGATCTACAACCTCGGCCTCAATACTGACTTAATGTAGGGTGTAGTACGACTGCACATGTGGCAGGCAAAGGCAAGCCCGTCTATGCCTGTCCACGCCTGGACCCGACCCAAGGCCACAACACCTGGCCCTCCCACCCTCTGCATACACCCCATCGCTGAGCTCTACACCCTCGATCCCAGATGCCTCAACAAACACTGCCACCGCACTGAGCCACACTGCACAGTAAGAGCTTTCACCTGCACTCACTGCCACTT
Organism: Lissotriton helveticus; assembly: GCF_964261635.1. Taxonomy (NCBI): domain Eukaryota; kingdom Metazoa; phylum Chordata; class Amphibia; order Caudata; family Salamandridae; genus Lissotriton; species Lissotriton helveticus. The sequence continues at coordinate 391,655,029 of NC_136060.1, read as the reverse complement.
CACCTGCTACAAAACACACCAGCTCAACAACCAGCCCCACCCCAAACAAACCACAGGTACTACCTGAACCAAAACACCAACTTGCATGTGCCCTTCTCAACACACGCTCACTATGCAAACGAATCTATGACATATTTTCGAAATACACAATATCGACCTACAAAAATATCGACACAAAAATATCGGAAGCATTAATATCGAAATCCTATACTTAACTACAAACATACAAAAATATCGGGAAAAAAATATCGACATACATAAACACCAATTTCTATATTATCGACTACATACATATCGACGACCAATAATATCGATCACATTAAAAGGTATACACCTATACTAAATTATCGAAAACAATAATATCGTGAACAAAAATATCGTCCTTTTAATAATATCGATAAAATTAAATAAATATATAAACATAATTGCTATTGCCAAAAATAACTATTTCCTATAAAATAAACACCTCTGCTTTAAATATACATTTTTAAACATTTTTTAACAGTCAACTACATATTATAATTACCATTTATATTACACAAATAAATATACTTATATATTTTACTTTATTTTAAACATGAAGAAATAACATTACCCTTATCTAACAACATGAAACTCAAATCAGAAATTCAAACATACTAACTAACCAATAAACACACAGAAATTCAAAATTAACCAATAGGAATCTATTTGCTAATTACAAACACTATATAAACAATTAACCACTAAACACAAACCACATGCTAAAACAAACGAAAGGAGACACATCTATGGATGAATTGCACTACAACGACAAGAACATAAAAATTGGCAGGATAAATTATTAACTTTCAAGTAAGTAATTCTAATAATATATATACATTTATAAACTAAAATCTAAATACTTTATAACAATTGCAGTTTTCCTTTTCTCTATCAACTACTGATTACTCTACTAAGATATACAACACAACTGATTTCTGATAAAATTAAACGCTTAAAAAAGTTAATATATTGTTTTTATTTAAAACATGTTTAAATCAATTAAATTAAATACTAGCCATAATGTTAAAATGCTATACTTTTTTATGTCTCCTCTAAATCTGCAGAAAACTATCCTAACAAATACAAGAATACAAAACTCAAACATAAACATACAATTAACCATGTAAGTATAATTAAACACTTAATTAAAAGCTAAAATCAAAATAAATGAGGACATTTTTAAACTAATTATACATATCTTCTTTTTATTTTCTACTACCACTACAGACAATTCTACAGAGAACAAAGAGATAAAAATACTCAGAATGCCAAAGACACAAAAAGATAAGTAAGTATATTCAAAACCTTCATTAACTAGTAACATGTTTAAAATAAAACCCTGGTTTACTTTTCTAATACATATCTAAATTTGTATTTCAGAAACTACTACAGAAGACTACACTACAAAAGAATCTCTTGCAAATTGAGGGGGGACTCTTGCAAATTGAAACCGGCCCTAGGAGGGGGCCCTGCGCCACACAACACGCTGTGCTGTCATACAGACCGCCACTGACCTGCAAAGCGCCGCTGGGTTCCTGACGTTGTGGCCGTCCCTGCCGCCGAGTAACACCAACACTCGGCCAGAGAGCGGGGTGGACCACAACTCCCAGCTTGCCCAGCTCCAAACACCGCCCACTTCCTGCATACAGCGCCAGGAGGCGCACAAAAGGGAGCAGCTGCCTCGGTGGAGCGGGGGACTCTTGCAAATTGAAACCGGCCCTAGGAGGGGGCCCTGCGCCACACAACACGCTGTGCTGTCATACAGACCGCCACTGACCTGCAAAGCGCCGCTGGGTTCCTGACGTTGTGGCCGTCCCTGCCGCCGAGTAACACCAACACTCGGCCAGAGAGCGGGGTGGACCACAACTCCCAGCTTGCCCAGCTCCAAACACCGCCCACTTCCTGCATACAGCGCCAGGAGGCGCACAAAAGGGAGCAGCTGCCTCCGCGTCGCGGACGGCGCCGGGCGGAGCCCGGGCAGAGGGCGGGCCGTCTGTGGCCGTCTAGGGACGAAGAGGGACGGGACGGATACCCCCCTAAAGCCTTCAACCCCAACATGGGTAAGCGCAAACTGCAAACATCAATTACCGGTGGTGCAGGAAAATCTAAGGTTCCCCGAAAAGCTACGACATCAGCTAGCATTATGTCCTATCTCACTTCTGCTGTGGGGAAACTTAATCAGGAGATTGCAGCAACTGAACGTGAACTGGGGCTAGATACACCATTATTGGACAACCCGGTGCCCTCTTTGACTGGGAGACAAGCTATACCTTTAGAACCCTCTGTTCAGATTATTACTGCTAAGGATTTGACATTACAAACCCAATGCACTGCAATGGTCCCCGATGAACCTAATCTGTTGGGCACATTTGCTGACCAAAGTCTCGCCCAAGTCATTGTAACCCCAGTTATCAAGCGTACCAAAAGGCGATTAAGGAGAGCAAAAAAGAATTTCACGCAGCTTGTTGCTACATCACGTCAAGCGACTAGGAAATTTGAAAAAGGCATAAGGGTCATGGTGGAAAAAGTGTTCACAGATAAAATAGAAAGTACCCTTGTTCAGATTGCTAATGATATTGTTGAGACATTGAAAGAGTGTGTTTCGGAAATATTGGGGAAATGTGATAGGTTAAATATGCTGTTATCCCCAAAAATACTCGAATGTCCACCCTCGGCATTTCCGGCTATACCTGCTCCCATTGTCCAACATGAAACACCAATGGAGGGGATAGGGAGTGCTACTCCACCTGTCCCAATTCTCCCCCCAATCCCCCCTGTGCCAGTATGTCCAAAAACCACCACCAATTTAGCCGGGCACACCGAACTTTTGGCGCCGGCCCAAGTTGGGGACCATGTCAACACTGCAGCTGGGAAAACCACCGTACATAAAAGTGAACATTCACAGGGAGAAAGGAGGCAGCGGGGGAATCCCCGTACCAATCTACCACCAGAGGCAACCCCCTTTGTCGCTGTGTTAGTAAATATCCCACTTTTGATTCCAGGGGAGGTGGAGTCCCAGTGTACCTTATTAGCAAATATAAAGGCGTGGTGTGATGAAAATTGTTCAGGGCCAAGGGATATATCCACTCATATTACTATGGGGAGACGAGTTGATTAGTTGGGGTATACGGTAAAAAATCTTCCCGGTGATTGCATTATAGTTAACTTTAACAGACCCCATGAGGCTGCCCGTCTATTTTGGGATGCAACGGATGTAAAGGTTGGAAGGATTCGAGCTGTACCACTTGGTTACTTTTACCCGCGGCCAACTATTCCCAAACCACCCCTAGGCAAGGAGAAGCAGCAAGGTGCCATTAGAGGGGGTACTGGGCTGTCGTCCTGGGCACTGCAAACACCAAGCCTTACCCCTAGTCATATTGACCCCATTAGACCTACAAATAGGGCTACCCTGGAGCTAACAAATATATTCACTGCCTTGTCTCATCTGAATGAAAATGATTGACTGCCTGGTAATGTTGCTGATAAAGACCAGACTCATTGTACTTCCACCATTGATAGGGAAGGAGGGGAGACTGTTAAAATCGTGAGCTGGAATATTGCAGGTCTCCGCTCCAAGAGAGATGACGTAATAAGGTTGGAACAATTAAAAGGCTATGAGGTAGTGGCACTCCAGGAGACCTGGGATAGGGAATGTAATTTCTGGCTGGATGGGTATTCTTCCTACGTTAAAGCTGCCCAAGCATCCAGTTCAGGGAGAGACCGAGGAGGGCTAATGCTCCTAATTTCTGTTAAACACAGGGGAGTCGCGCAAATTGTAAGCACTACATCTCATAACTTTTTAGCCTGTGAATTAACTTTACCTAACAATCTTAAAATTCTTTATGTCAACTTTTATAATGCCCCACATGGTACGCATTGCAATGAAAACATTAATGCATTAGCAACATTTTTAACTACCTATAAGGAGAGTCAAACCACTTTTGTTTATTTAATCTTGCTAGGGGATTTTAATATACATTTGTGCCAGCTAAATTGCCAATATAGGGTGTACTCAGATATGGATTGTCTTCCCCACTCACACTTCGAACACTCTATAAAGGGGGCTGCCCTAGAAGAATTACTGTCAGATGTTGATTTATCTGAGCCAGAGTTTATCGACACCAATGACCGGGTAGCCACATATAGTGCAAGGGATTCAAATTCTATCATAGACTTTATATTTGTGTCACCAGGCTTGCTACAAAATGTAATTTTTTATAATGCTGTACAAACAACTTTTAGTGACCATAACCCAGTGGTTATGGAATTACGTAACAAAAATCCAGCCATACTTTCTGTAAATACAAATACTGTTTCCCGTATGGAGTTAGCTGCCCAAGACCAGGGGAGACGGGTCAAGTGGAGTAAAATTATCCCAGAGGATTTTTTTTCAACACTTACCGAGAAGGTGGGAGATGAAATTAACACCTGTGTGGACCCACTTAGGTTTGGAGGCGATATCATTACTTCCTTTGAAATTATCTGCCAGCAAGTGGCTTCGAATTTAACATCTAAGACGAAACCCAAGGAGCAAAAATTGCATGGGTGGTTCGATGCAAAGTGCTCTAAGGCCCATAGAGATTTATTGTCAGAATTAAAAAAGACACCCCGGGATAAACAAGTAGTGGCCAGATTAAGGAAAAACTATAAAATTATAGTTGAGTCCCGTAAGAAAGAGATCAAGGAAAACGCTTGGGACTCGCTTTATGATAGGGCCACCCTGAGGGATAGTTCAAAATTTTGGGAAATTGTAAATACACCTTTGTTTAGTGATAAAGAAAATTCCCCGCTGGAACTGAATATATCTGAAAAGGAATGGCTGGACCATTTTGAAAAAATATATGGTAGTAGCCTCCCAATAGACCCATTTGTATTTATAGCAAGCGAACAATTAGGACCACCTTTGAGATTCACTATCAAAGAAGTCCAAAAGGCTATAGAGGACACAACTGGTCATAAGGCCCCAGGCCCAGATGGGGTACCAGCTGATATGTATAAATCCAACTCCAACACATGGTCAATTGTCCTCACAAATATTTTCAATATAGCCAGCATTGATAAAAGCAGATTGCCTATAACTTGGTCGCGGTCTATTATAGTCCCAATTTTTAAGAAGGGCCAGAGGGGGGACGCAAGATGTTATAGGCCAATATCATTGTTGGATTCGTCCTTTAAAATACTGGGGAAGGTTATCTTAGCTAAGATTTCAACATGGGCAACTAATAATGATATTTTGTGTGACGCACAGTATGGTTTCAGATCTGGTAGAGGCACTGAGGATCAGTGCCTCAACTTACATCTAATAGTCAATAAATATACTGTGGCCTCAAGGGAGTCAATCTACTTGGCGTTTATGGACTTGTCCACAGCCTTTGACCTAGTTAATAGGTCGAAGCTGTGGACTATGCTATTGGATATGGGGTTAGATCAGGCATTGGTGCACTTCCTGGCAGAATTGCATAGAGACTTGACAGCGGCTATACGCATGACACAAGAGGGGAAGTGTACGGCTGATTTTAAGTCTGGGAGGGGAGTACGCCAGGGTTGTATTTTGGCCCCAATGTTATTCTCTCTATATATTAACTCATTGGGAGCAAATCTGACGGCAGCATCTGTAGATGTCCCGTGCATGGGGGGAACTCCACTGCCAGTTTTATTATATGCTGACGATACAGTGTTGCTGTCGAGGACACCTATAGGTTTACAACGTCTTTTAAATTCCTTTGGGGATTTTATGCGAAATTTGGACCTTGTAATAAATGTAGAGAAATCGCATGTGATGTTCGTGGGGAAAGGCCGGAATAACACCAAGACCCTCTCTTGCAATGGCTCAGTAATATCAAAAGTAAAAATCTTCACATACCTTGGTGTAGTGTTTGATGATCTGGGTAGCTGGGCCCCCCAAGTTGCTAATAAAAGAGTGGCAGTGAAAAGGTCATCGGCTGCAATACTAGGCTTTGCGAAAAGATTGGGTGGGAAACCTCCTGAGGCAATTTTGGCGATTTATAGAGCCAAAACTATAGCCATAGCCAGGTATGGGGCAGCAATTTGGGGTTATAAAGGTTTATCTTTGATACAGAGAGAGGAAAATAAATTTTTGCGATCCCTCCTGGGCCTCCCCCAATCTACATCATCTTTTGCGGTCCATGCAGAGTTGGGAATGGGATATATTGCAGATATGCTAAATATGGCGCCGCTCTTATTATGGATTAGAACTTGGCTCAACCCCAAACTTACATTGAACCATAAGATTATTAATGACTGTTTGGGGCGGGACAGAGTGGCTGATATTAAATGGTTGTCATTTATTAAAACATCTGCAGTACTCCTGGGTCGACCAGAATTATATTTAAACCCGGAAAACCTGAATAAAGAAGACATCAACTGGGTAAAACTTAATTTTATAAAGATCCGAGAAATGGAAAGAGAGTCGACGGAAATTTCTAAACCTACAGTAAGGTCACATTTTATGCTGATTACCTCAATGTCAGTACAACCATATCTGACTATTGTTACACGACCCTACCACCGTTGGTTGTTAACCAAATTCAGATTTAATCAGGCACATTTTCTGCTGGGTATTTACGAGAAGTGGTGGATAATGTACCATGTGAATGTGACAATTTCTCTGATCAGGATCTGATACATTTTGTATTTTTCTGTCCTTTCTTTTTGGAAGGCAGGGAAAAATATATTAAGCCACTACTAAGGGAAATGGGGTTTTTACAGTTGAAACCTGCATTGTTGTTCCTTCAATTAATGGAAAATCATCTGGTGATGTTCTGTGTAGCCAATTTTTTGATTGCATCAATCCGTGCTAGACGGAAGAGACTCCAGATGAGTACAGTTGGGGTTATGGTTAATGTTTGCCCTATACCTGACAGTACAAACTAACTTCCAGGTTCTGGTTCATTGTATATTTTTTATAATGAAATATGAAATATCGCTGATAATTGTGTAATTCTGTGAACTAAGTGTCGATCCATATGTATTGCTATTGAATTTTAAATGTACAGTAAACAACATCTCTGTATGATGTTTTTATGTATTTGTATAGCATACTTTTATGATTTTTATTTAATCGAATAAAGTGCTTTTGACTACAAAAGAATCCAACAATAAAATTATACAGTCAAAACGAAAACTAACAAAGTAAGTACCTCCAAACACTAAACTAAGGATTAAAACGCCTAAATTAGCACTTTTTCTAATTAATAAAACATATCTACTTTGTATTTCCTCCTAAAACTACAGAAAACTCTACTAAAAAAATACAGAAAATAAATATCCGATTCCCAAAGATATAACTAACTAAGTAACTATATTAAAGGACTAAAGTAACTGTTAAAATGTTAAAAACATAAAGACACGTTGACATTTCTAACACATATGTACTTCTTATTTTCAGATAATACTACAGAATACTCTACTAAGAAATAACAGACAACTCTACTCCAAAGTCCTATCTAAAGTAAACAAAGTAAGTATATTCACTATTTATTGTAATATCCTACATTTTTAAGCAGCTACTTTTTTACATAATATTGACACTAAGGGGTCCATTAGGATGTCGGGCGGATTTCCTCCGCCAGGCTGGCGGTGGCTACCGCCAGCCTGGCTGAGGAAATCCGCCCGACATCCACAGCCCAATTCCCCCCCGCCATATTAGTATGGCGGGGTGGACCGCGGCGGTGAGAAACACCACCCGCATGTTTACCACCCCGGTCGCCTGGCGGCCGGGGCGGAAAACGAGTAACATGGTGGCGGTGTCTGTTAGACACCGCCCGCCATATTACAATGGGCTTACACCAATGTATTTCCGTGGCGGCATTGCCGCCATGGAAAGGCATGCGGAGACTCCCTGAGGGGGCCCGTTGCGGGCCCCCTGGGAGTCCCTGGCTTGGGGGGTTGCACATGGGGGGTACCTATGGTACCCCCCCGCATTTCAAAGTGCAACATGGCAGGCACCGCGCGGTGCCTGTCATGTTGCACTTTGAAATGCACAACGTGCAGGTTTAACAAGGCGGCGGGCGGAGATTACTGCTCCGCCCGCCGCAATGGCAACAATACAGGATGCGCCCGCCTGTGTGGCGGGCGCATCCTAATGCCCTGATCAGGACCCCCGCCCTTATGGCGGGCGGTCCCGGGACCCGATATGATGGCGGGCGGACTAAGTCCGCCCGTCATCATAATGGACCCCGAAAACTCTACTATATAAAAAAGCACATCTATACAATTTCTCGTTTTTTTACCTAACAGATCAAAGACAATCAGAAAACACAGTCAACAACAAAAGAATAAAGCATATCAAAATATTTCACAGATTTGGACCAATTGTAAGTATATACCAAACTATTGTTTAATTAATTAATTTTAAAGACAAACATTACAATTTACATAACTATTTAATATATCTCTTGTAGATTTACAAACAACAAAATGACAGAGGGAGCAGAATTTGTGACCAGCCAGAAAGGAAAGCTATTACTCTGCTACATGGGTTACACTTATACCCAGGAGAAACAATATGGGTTGAAAGTAAATTGGAAATGTTTATTTATTTATTTATTTAGCGATTTGTATAGCGCCTGGTGACCCAAGGGCATCCCCGCGCTGTAAAAAGGCTGATATCCATCGAGGGAAGGGAAGGGAGGAGGGACATTTATTTCGGGAATAGGTGCGTTTTCAGTTTTTTGCGAAAAACCAGGTAACTGGATTCCAGTCTGAGGGTGCGTGGGAGGGAGTTCCATCCCATGGCCGCTTGAACCGAGAATCGTCGTCCTCCTGTGCATGTCCTTTTGAATTTGGGGATGTTGGCTAAGTGCTCATTCTCCGAACGGAGGGATCTGGATGCTTTGTAGGGGGTGACCAAGCTGCTGAGGATCGCAGGGCCAGATCCGTTGATTAGTATGTGTGTCGTGCACATGGCTTTGAATTCCACCCTTTGGCGCACAGGGAGCCAGTGCAGGGCCTTGAGGGCTGGTTTTGCTGACACTCTCGAGGGAAGGTTCATGAGCAGACGTGCCGCAGCGTTCTGTGTCCGCTGCAGTCTCGTCAATGTGGCCTCTGGGGCTCCCAGGTAGACCATATTGCTATAATCCAGACGGGACAATACTAGTCCCTGCATAAGGAGTTTCCTGGAAGCAGGTGGTAATAAGGGGAGAATCTTACGGGTAGTACGCATGAGCCCAAAACAGGTACCCGCAGTTTTGGCCGCTTGCGTCTTCATGGTGAGCTCAGGTTCTAGCCACACTCCAAGGGTTTTGATTTCACGCTTCGGAGAAGGGATTTCTCCGTACACGTCAGGCCAGACTGTTGGGGGGATGGTCGCCCATTGTTTTCCCAGGAGCATCACTTCCGTCTTAGACCCATTTAATTTTAATGATGAATCACTCATCCAGATGTGGATTTGTGTGAGACAGTTGGCCAGGTTCTCTGGGTGGTCGACTAGTTGGGATAAGGAGACGACCAGTTGAGTGTCATCAGCGTAGCTTACCATTTTTATGTCAAATGGTGTCACCACGTCTTCAAGAGGGGCCATATATGCATTAAAAAGCGTCGGGCTCAGGGAAGATCCCTGAGGGACCCCGCTTGTGAAGGGGAGGGTGGATGAGTGGTAATTGCCGTCCCATACCTGGAACGTGCGTCCGGTGAGGAAGGATTCTATCCAGCTGAGTGCCGTCCCGGTGATTCCTGCTGCCGCGAGTCGGTGGAGAAGGACACGATGGTTAACTGTGTCGAAGGCTGCACTGAGATCCAGGAGGATCACTGCCACTGACCCTCCTGAATCCAGTATGCGCCTTGCCTCCTCGATGACGGCGAGGAGGGCAGTATCTGTGCCATGACCCGGGCGAAATCCAGTTTGGGATTCCCGTAGGACGTTGTTTGTTTCAAAGAACTGGGACAATTGTCCGTTGACCAGTTTCTCAGCTACCTTGCTGATTGCCGGAAGGAGTGATATTGGTCGGTAGTTTGCCATATCTGCTGGATCGAGCTGGGGTTTTTTAAGGAGTGCTTTTACCACGGCGCTCTTCCAGCTGGCAGGAACAGATCCCTGGGCAAGTGAGCTATTAATAAGCTCCATGACCGTGGGGACGATGACAGGGGCCACGGTTTTGAGGAATCTAATGGGAGCCGGATCCAGTGGTGATCCGCTTCTCATTTTGGTCATGGTTCGTTCTACCTCTACGTATGTTATTGGCCTGAATGTCGCAAGTTGAGGGCGGGGATTATTTTCGGTCTGGCTGGGAGGTGGAGGATTGTCCAAATGGCTGGTGGGACCAGGAGAGGGGAGGGAAGCTAGAATACGGGCGATTTTGTCGTCGAAATAGGTGGCTAGATCATTACTTCGGTCCACCGGGGGGGAACTGGAGGAAGGAGAGTTAGGTACTTTAAGCAGCTCCTTAACAATTAGGAAGGATTCCCTGGCCGATTTGGAGGATTCTGTTATCCGCGTGTCATAATGGGAAGCTTTGGCGTGTCTAATGGCATCTTTGTAGAGTCTGACTGTATTATGGTATGCTTCCTTGCTGGTGTGCTGCCAGTCTTTCCTCCAAAGCCGTTCGGCTCTTTTACAGTTTTTGCGGAGTAGTCGGAGGTCCGAAGTATACCACGGGGCGGACCCGGGTTTACCGTTTTTATCCTCCCTGGTTCTTAGTGGGAGTACGAAGTCCAGGGAGGTGGTGATCCACTCTCTGAAATTACTGTCGGCGACAGCCGGGTCTTCTGCGTGTACAGGGATGGTGTTTTTAAGATTCCTGGCCCATTCTTCGGTGGGAAGTCTGGACCAGGTCCTGTCCCTGATGAAGGTAGGCGGTTTTTGAGGTGTCCTGAAAGATCCTGGTAGTAGGAAGGAGACTAAGAAATGGTCTGTCCAGGGTAAGGGAGAGGCCTCCTTCACTTGCATCGCAGGGGTGCTAGTGAACACTGGATCCAGCAGGTGACCCTTAGTATGATTGGCTCCAGAATTAAGGAGGTGGATGTCAAGTGCTGCTAGATCGGAGATCAGGTCAGCTGCAGCCGGGTCGGTAGGGTCATCCAGATGGATGTTTAGATCCCCTACGATCAGGAAATTTGATAAGGAGTGTGCCTGGGTCGCTACAGCGTCCAGGAGAGAGCTAGCGAAAGGGCCTGGATGACCGGGAGGGCGGTAAACAAGGATTCCTGCCAGTGAGTTGGTCGGGTCTAGCTTGATTGCAAATTGCAGGCTTTCAGAGTATGTTGCAAATATTATTCTAACAAGTGTTATGGAAGGGCAACAACTAGAGAAGCAACTGTACTTTATACAAGGGAACACAACCACCCACCAAACATAACAGAAATCGAAGTTAGAACAGCCTTAGAAAACTTAAAAGAGGCAAGCACAAGTTCCCAAAAACCAACCAGTGTAATATTAAAAGAAGCAATTCCCAAAATTCCCAAAACTGCAACAACACAGATGCCAAATATTCTTGCACTAAAAAGAGCTATAACACGAACAAAAAAAACTACTTCTACTACCACACCACCTCCAAGAACATATAGTGATGTAAGTTTAAATGCCAACCAAACGATAACTCTAAACAAAGTACCATTTATCATTTACGACAATGAAAGCAGCGATAAAAGACTGATAATTTTTGGAACAAATCTGAACTTAAATAAACTTCAGCAAACACAATATTGGATGATGGACGGGACTTTTAACATCTGTCCCAAACCCTTTTACCAATTATACACCATACATGGCCTATATAACAACTGCAACATACCTCTACTTTATGCACTACTACCAAATAAAACTAATTCCACATATATGGAATTATTAAATATAATCAAACAAAAAACTAATGACTATTCTCCAGAAAAAATAATCCCAGATTTTGAGCAAGCAATGATTTCAACAATCTTGAAATTACACCCCCATACCTGCATTCAAGGCTGCTACTACCATTTAAACCAGTGTATATGGAGGCATCTACAAAAGACAACCTTAAGCATAGAATATGCAACAAACTCAGCTTTTGCATATCAAATAAAAAAAATCATAGCCCTGGCTTATGTTCCAGAAACAGACGTAGCAGAACACTACAACATTCTAATAGATAGCACCTTTTATAAACAAAATGAGGCTAAACTGAGTCCATTTTTGGACTACTTTGAAGACACCTGGGTAGGCAGACTCCATAGATCTGGCCACAGAAGAAACCCTAAATTCCTAATACCCTGGTGGAACGTTTACAAAAGCACCTTAAACGGAGAATCAAAAACAAATAACGCAGTTGAAGGCTGGCACAATGGCTTTATACAATCAACTGATAGAACTAAACATAGTTTAGAAAAATTCATTAAATGCCTGCCAAAAGAACAAAGCTACCAGAGGTTTAGAATGGAACAATCCATTACTGAACTAGTCCCTAAAACATCTAAACAAACCAAACCAATGCACAAATACCTAGAACAACAAGTAAAATTATACCCTAGTACTAAAGGCATTGAATACCTAAACCTAATTGCCAAAACACTACTCTAAAAAAATCAGAACACCGAACCAGTACATAAAAATGAAAGCTAAACAATCAAAACAACATCTAAATCTTTTTTTACAAAAGTCTTTAATGTATGCAATATATATAAAAATCTTTTAAATATATATGCAGACATTACTTACAAATCATGACTATAAAACATCACTATAATAACAGATACATTACCCACCCACAAAATATAAAATAATAAATTACTTACCAAGCATGTCGACAATCCTGGATATCCTTCTCCACCAAATTAATCCAGTTAGTTAAAAATTTTCTAAAAAAAAATATGTAAAAATACAACTGCACCAAAAATCGATAATCCATCCAACGACGTTCATTAGAAAAACCATAAAGAACCCGAAAATAGTTCAAAAATAAAATAAACGCTCCAGGAAAACCGAAAAATTTAAAGTAGTGTTTGGAATGCCTTAGTTAATAAAACTAACAAACACTTCCTTAAAAGAAAAACGCTCCTTCCGAAATGGCGGACACCTAGAACAGAAAGATATAAAACATACATTCCCACCCACATAAAACTACACATAACTAACCACTAACATTAGTATTAACATTATATTCCTAATACATATACTTTAAACACGATATAGTAACTCTCCAAACAAGCCTAAAACAAAGTAAAACTACGAGTACCTACCACACGTAAATAAACCATCTTAAACACTGTAATACAACTCCCTTACATCTAACAACAATAAATAGCACCACACTAGTCTCAAATATAAAATTAAACATACTTAAAACATATAAAACAAACCTTACCTTAAGCGACGTGAAGTCTTTCCCAACCGCGAGCTGCTCTCTCCACTCCATTCTACATAAAATTGAAGTAAGTGCTGGACACTAATTAAATATAATTTATTATTCCCACTCCAGTCTACATAAAATTGAAGTAGATGCTGGACACTAATTAAATATAACTTACTATTCCCACTCCAGTCTACATAAAATAGAAATAGGTGCTGGACACTAACAAAAAATAATTTTCTATTCCCACTCCAGTCTAAATAAAATTGAAGTAGGTGCTGGACACTAATTAAATATAATTTACTATTCCCACTCCAGTCTACATAAAATTGAAGTAGGTGCTGGACACTAATTAAATATAATTTACTATTCCCACTCCAGTCTACATAAAATTGAAGTAGGTGCTGGACACTAATTAAATAAAATTTACTATTCCCACTCCAGTCTACATAAAATTGAAGTAGGTGCTGGACACTAATTAAATGTTATTTACTATTCCCACTCCAGTCTACATAAAATTGAAGTAGGTCCTGGACACTAATTAAATATAATTTACTATTCCCACTCCGGTCTACTTAAAATTGAATTAGGTGCTGGACACTAATAAAAAATAATTTACTATTCCCCACTCCAGTCTACATAAAATTGAAGTAGGTGCTGGACACTAATTAAATATAATTTACTATTCCCACTCCAGTCTACATAAAATTGAAGTAGGTGCTGGACACTAATTAAATATAATTTACTATTCCCACTCCAGTCTACATAAATTTGAAGTAGGTGCTGGACACCAATTAAATGTAATTTACTATTCCCACTCCAGTCTACATAAAATTGAAGTAGGTGCTGGACACTAATTAAATATAATTTACTATTCCCACTCCAGTCTACATAAAATTGAAGTAGGTGCTGGACACTAATGAAAAATAAATTACTATTGCCACTCCAGTCTACATTAAATAGAAGTAGGTGCTGGACACTAATTAAATAAGATTTACTATTCCCACTCCAGTCTACATAAAATTGAAGTAGGTGCTGGACACTAATTAAATGTAATTTACTATTCCCACTCCAGTCTACATAAAATTGAAGTAGGTGCTGGACACTAATTAAATATAATTTACTATTCCCACTCCAGTCTAAATAAAATTGAAGTAGGTGCTGGACACTAATTAAATATAATTTACTATTCCCACTCCAGTCTACATAAAATTTAAGTAGGTGCTGGACACTAATTAAATATAATTTACTATTCCCACTAAATTCTACATTAAATAGAAGTAGGTGCTGGACACTAATTAAATAAAATTTACTATTCCCACTCCAGTCTACATAAAATTGAAGTCGGTGCTGGACACTAATTAAATGTAATTTACTATTCCCACTCCAGTCTACATAACATTGAAGTAGGTGCTGGACACTAATTAAATATAATTTACTATTCCCACTCCAGTCTACATAAAATTGAAGTAGGTGCTGGACACTCATTAAATATAATTTACTATTCCCACTCCAGTCTACATAAAATTGAAGTAAGTGCTGGACACTAATTAAATCTCATTTACTATGCCAACTCCAGCCTACATAAAAATTAAATTTATGCTTGATACTAATATTTTTAAAAATTTAAATAGAAATTTGTAAATTTAAACATAACATTTTAAATAATTGTAATTTATTTTCTCAATCTACAAATGTATTAATATATAAATTTAATAATCATGTTTTAATTTTACAAATATTTTTTGTCAATTTTCTAAACCCTTATCACCTATAAACTCAATAACTTGCTCCAAATATTATTAATATAATTAAAATTAACTTTATAAATATATATGTCTATTATTTTAGATACATTACATTAACAGATTACAATACTATATTAGCATTAATATAACATATATTTTGTCAAATATGTGATATATACTAAAAATTATTTAATTTAGAAAATAGGTAATTTTCTAATATTTGTTAACCTTTTTTCTTTTATATAAAACATCTATTCATTATATATTTATTATTAAAAATGAAATCTATATTTTGCAAATATTAAATTCAATACATATATTTAAACATATTTTTATAGATTATTAATAAATGTCGATTTTCGATTTCGATTTTCGAATTTTATTTTAAATACATTTATGTTTTATTTTTTAAAAAAAACAATAATTTATATATTTATATACATTTTATTCAATATTTCACAAATTATTTTAAATTACATATATTTATACAAAATTTTAAATTTATCGAAATTCTAATTTCTAAATTTATGTAGATTTTTTTACAAATTTTTTATTTCATAAATTAACTAATATATATATTCATTTTTTGTTAAATATTATACATATATTTTTAAAACACTCCCCACCCTTATCCCCTAGTAACCCAATAACCCACTCCTAAAAATATGTATTTTGATTTATAATAATATATGTATATTTTTTATTCATTCTATATAATATTTTAAAATTTCAAATTTCGATGTTCGAAATTTATTTTATTTTTTTAATAATATATTTATATTTTTTATTAATTCTATATAATATTTTTAAATTTCAAATTTCGCATTTCGAATTTTTTTTATATATTTCGCTTAAATTGTCTATATATATTAATTAATTAAAAAAATTATACACATATTTTAAAAACACTCCCCACCCTTATCCCCTATTAACCCAATAACCCGCTCCTAAAAATATATATGTATTTTTATTTATAATAATGTATGTATATTTTTTATTAATTCTATATATTTTAAAATTTCAAATTTCGATTTTCGAAATGTATTTAAAATTTTTAATAATATATGTATAGTTTTTTATTAATTCTACATAATATTTTAAAATTTCAAATTTCGCATTTCGAAATGTATTATTCATTTCAAATTTTTAATATTTCGCATACATTTTCTATATATATTTTTAAAACACTCCCTAGCCTTTTCCCCTATTAACCCAATAACCCGCTCCTAAAAATGTATATGTATTTTTAATTATTATAATATGAATATATTATTTTAGATTATTTATAAAATTACATTACTAATTACAATACAACATTAACTTAATTATTATTTTTTTCACTATTTTTTACTATTAAACGATGTTTTTTACATTCGATATTTTAACTTCCGATGTAATTACTTTCGATATTATATTACACATACTATATACGATATTTTTGTATACGATATTTTGTGTTTCGATATTTTTTACATTCGATATTAAATCTTCGATAATATGTCAGTTCGATATTTAAATTCCGATATTATGTCTGATTACCTATGCAAACACACCACCGAGATTTAGAACCTTATCTCCACTCTCACATCTGATGTCCTCTTCCTTACTGAGACCTGACTCAATCTTCCATCTTCCATCTCAATGACCACGGTGACGTCAACTCTACCAACCTCCTCGATAGCACTCATTCAACTCGTCCACAAACACACACACACTGCAGGCCACGTGCAAGATCCCATCTTCATATACAGTGACCGCATCAGGAACAGTTACACCACGGAACTCACCTGGACTGACCACTCCATCGTGCACATCAACATAACCAGCTCACGAACCTCTAACCCCAGCCTGCCCAACGTACCTCACCACAGCTCGAGCGCAATCCCAAAGGAGACATGGATCAGTATCCTCAACACCACCCACCCTATCTCCTCCAATAACCTAGACCAGAACATCAGAAACTTCAACAATTGTATCAGCAACTATGCCGACAGTGTCACTCCCACCGGCAACAACACCCATAGAAGGTCCAACAAGCAGGCTTACTGGTACACTGAAGACCTCAGAACCAGAAAGCAACACTGTAAACAACTAAAAAGAGGTGGGGCACCATCAAAGACACGACCAACAAGACCACTTGCAAAACAGCCTCAACCACAGACATATGAAAGAATGGAAGAAAAAGGCCTTAGCCGCACGCATAGAATCAAACTCCAATAACAGCAAAGAACTCTTCAACATCGTCAAAGAATTCTCCAACCCCCAGCTGAAACAAAAAACATTTTCCCCTCAGAGGAACTCTGTGACAACACTGTAAACTTATTCCGGTACAAGACCACGAATATCTACAGAAACTTCAAACCCCAGCCCAAGGTCACCGACTTCAAGCAAAACTACGACTCCAGTACCAACACATACATCTGACAAACAGAATTGAGCCAGCTTACCCCACAGGACACCGCCCCCATTGTTCACTCAGGATCCTCAACTGACCCATGCCCTCACCACATCTTCAACCTATGCAAAGCCAGAACCAGCCACCTACTCACTACCTTTTCAACACCTCAGTTGCCATGGCTACCTTCCCAGAGCAGTGGAAACTCTCAGAAGTCAACGCCCTACCAAAGAAACAATCGACAGACCCCAGCAAACTCAACAGCTACCGATACATCTCCCTGCTCCCATTCCTGGCTAAAGTATAAGAAAAAACACCCTTCGCATCTGGAACGCAACATCCTACTTGACTACTCCCAATCCGGATTCCGAAGTAAACACAGCACCAAGACAGCCATCATCGCAACTACCGACAACATTGGAGCCCTACTCGACCACGTAGAGACTGCAGCTCTGATCCTCCTTGAACTCTTGGCAGCCCTCGATACATCTCCCACCACACACTCATCACAAAGCTGCACAGCATAGGCATCCAAGGAGAGGCTCGCAGATAGATTGCCTCTTTCCTCAGGGGAAGAACGCAAAAAGTCTGCTTTCTCCACTTCACCTCCAAACTCAATAAAGTCGTCTGGGGAGCACCCCAAGGATCCTCGCTCAGCCCCACCCTCTTAGACACTTGTATGACACCTCTGTTCAGCATCGCCAAAACCCACGGACTCAACATCAGATACTACTCAGACAACACACAACTCATCCTCTCCCTCTCTGAAGACAACACTAACATCAAGTACAACTTCTACAGCTGCATGACTGATGTCGGCAACTGGAAGAAGGACAACTGCCTGAAGCTCTACAAGGACAAGTCAGAGGTAATCATTTTCTGAAACAAAAGCTGTTGGACCTCAGGACTCAGACCTACTACTAACCCTATTGACCACGCTAGGAATGTAGGCATCATTCTGAACAACAAGCTAAAAATGATGACTCGGTTCAACTCCGTTTCCTCATCCTGCTTCTTCATCCTTCACATGCTTCGTAAGATATTCAAATGACAACCGCAAAGCTCAAGCTGCACCATCACCCAGGCCCTCATCTCCAGCCAGCTGGACTACGGCAATGCTCTTTACGCAGGGATCGCAGCTCACCTCCTCCCACAACTACAGGCCATACAGAATGTCGCAGCCAGACTTGTCCTGGATCACCTTAGATGAACCCACATGACCCCCTCCTTTAGCTTCACACCCGCCTACTAAAACCACCACCGTAACTTCCATCACCCATCTCCTCTCTGCATCCCTTTCCTCTAACCCTCACCCCCGCATCCGGTGTAGCAGATGAGGAGGTTGCTCCTTCTCTTACCTAGCAGCGAGGATATGGAACAAGCTACCCTTTCATCTATGGACCTCCCCATCTCTTCCAGAGTCCAGGTCCAAAGGTCCCTCAAGACCTGGCTATTTGGTTAATCAATCGGACCCTGCCAGCGCTTGGATACCCTCATGGGTGACAAGTAGCACTCTAGAAACCTACTGATTGATTGATTGATTGATTGCCTAAGTATATCTAACAGAATTGTAAAATGTACATAAATCTGGAGACATGGGCTAGTTTACCATTGGTTAAGCTGTCAAAATGCAGATCTATATCTCTGTAATCCACAGATCGAACGTGGCCCTCTAAACCATATGATAAAACCATTCAATGCCTGACGCACTACTCGAGATTAAATACCTGAAAGTAAATTAAAATAAAATATAGACTAAATATCTGAGCTGCTACATGTGTTGTGCTTGCTTTCGATTGGCATAGCGCTGATGTATCTTTGTAAGTGCATTTGGACTATGACAACTTCCTTCTCTCAAAGTGTTTTACAAGTTCTAGAACTTCATTCCATTTTCGCCACATTTATACTAGGTATGTGCTAGATAAATGTTTTGTAATGGTTAAAAAATGTGTACCTTGTTTATGTGATCTTTCAAAGTGTATTCATAACAAGTTAAAAGGCTGTCACATGTTTCTTATAAAATCAATTGAATTGATCATCTGCAGTATTCTGTACAGTTACAATCTACAGTTGATTAGATGTGTCTACCAAGAAACTAACGTGAGTGTAGGCACTGTCTTGTTTATCATTTATCCACCGCAAGCTGATCGAAAGACACAAGCACATTGGCATCCAAGGGGATGCGCTCAGATGGATCACCTCCTTTCTCACTGGAAAAACCAGAGGATCCACCTCCTACCTTTCACCTCTGAACCCAAGGAGATCACCTGCAGTGTCACCCAGAGCTCATCCCTCTGCCCCATGCTCTTCAATGCATATATGACCCCGCTGGCCAACATGGTCAGATACCATGGTTTCAACATAATTTTCTACACAGACAACCCCCAACTCATTCTCTCACTCACCAACGAACCCTCCACCACCACAACCAACTTCCACTGATGCATGGCAAGCGTCGCCAACTAGATGAAGAACATCTGCCTACAGCTGAACACTGACAAGAAAGAAGCACTAACCTTCTGCAACAGCAGCAACACATGGAACCGCTCCTGGTGGCCTTCAGACCTAGAACCCACCCACAACCACCCCCTCCGACCACACCAGAAACCTCAGAATCATCATTGACAACAAGCTCATCATGAAATCACAGACCAATACCGTCTCCTCCACCTGCTTCCTTACTCTGTGCATGCTATGTAAGATCTTCAAGTGGCTACACCCTCACATGAGATGCACTGTGACAGAGGCCCTCAACACCAGCCGACTGGACTATGGCAATACCCTCTATGTAGGAATCGCCGCACAGAGACTTCAAACTATACAGAACGCTGCAGCCAGACCCACCTCCGGCCTTCCCTCCCCAGGCAACTCCACTGTCTCCCATACAGAAGAGATGCAATTCAAGCTGCTGACCTGCGCACACAAGGCTCTACACAACCAAGGACCTGACTATATTAACCCCTGCCTGATCATCCACCAACAGTCAAGAAAACTATTCTCCACCTCCCTCTCATTTGTCTATACTCTGCATTTACCAAAGCAGAAGTGAAAGATGCTCCTTCTACCACATCGCAGCAAAGACCTAGAACAGCCAGCCCACGCAACTCCAGAACATCACCTCATTTCCGGAATTTCAAAGGGCCCTCAAGACCTGGCTGTTCGAATAAGGCTCCGGGATCGGCAAGCGCCGGGATACCCTATGGGGTGATTAGCCGTGCTATATAAATCCTGACTGATTGTTTGATTCTATTTGTAAACAGAAGCTTATCGGCATTTACATATTTGTAAGAATATTTTGTTAGTTAACAGGCAGAAGCTTATTGTACCTTACATTATGAGCAAAGCTATTGTCTCTTTCATGACGGTACAAATATGTTTTCTATTAGTGGGTAGAGACTTTCTAGTAAAAGTTCCAATAAAACCCATGATTCTTGTCAAGAATTTAGTAGACAGGCAGAGACATGCTGACACAGAGAGAAAGAGAGAGAAAGCCTACAAAAAATGAAGAACAAAGAAGAACAAATAAACCCTTCTTGAAAAGAGAGGGAGACAGACGGACACATCCCATTATTACTTTTAAATGCTCCAGATTATAGAGGCAGGAACACTCAGTTGAGCTCTAGACAGATGAAAAGGTCACATTTCAGAGAGAACAATACAAAGTAGTAGATGCATGGTGCCTGGGAAAAGTAAAGCACCTACTTATCACTTTGCAGAGTTAGAGGTTATTAAAAAGCAATACCCATCATGGAACAACATAGCATAGCATAAGACAACAATGGAAGAGAGATGTGTGCATAGGCGACAGAAGTAGGCCTGCCGCAGCACCCCCACAGTAATCATGCTGAAGTTCAGAACTCAAATGAGCAATTAAAAAACCTTTACATTTTGTTTTTATCTAGTCATTTTTACTGTGGATTAAAAGATAGAGCACAAATGTCGGGCTATGTCTTCTGACAAATTGCTGCTTATTCTTTTAACATGGAGTTTGGAGTTTTGAATTCTTTCTCTCACTGCTGGATGATTTTGTAAAGTGAACTATTTACATTCTTGCTTGGGTAACAGGAGTGTAAAAAGAAAAAATGTAGGAAGTCAGTTTTCTTTAACCGCTTCGCTCAGGGGTGTAACACAGGCCCCTGCAGCCCCCGTGGTGCAGTGGGACCCTCACCCTCCAGGGGGCCCCGTCAGCACCGCACCTCTGCTGGGGAGCTTTAGATTAAGTCCGGAGGGGGCCCCTTCACGTACCCTGCAGGGGGGCCCCATCACGGTTTGTTACGCCACTGGCTCCGCTGCGGCCGTAATGCCTCCGCGGTGCTGAGGAATTTCACGAGTGTGGGGTTCAGACGGCCCCCGGTCGTCCTCCGCACACGCCCACTGTGTCGTCAGACGGCATTTAAATACCTGTAAAATAACTGTACAAATACTTCAGAATATATCAGCAGTTGAGAAAGCGCATATGAATCATATTTAATAGGATCAAAACAAATCACTTTACTTGGTCATGTACACATGGTAGATATTTGCTGAAAAACTATTTCCACACATCATTGTTTGTGCTCTATATGGTGTTATCAATAAAACTGCATGTAAGAGCGAATTTGTGGGACATTTCAATGGAAAACGTGCTGTCTGTAAAAGAAGGTGTACTACCTCACCATGCTTTACTAATATATGGGCGACCGTATGCTTCAAAATGCACCACCGGCTACATACCACACAATTACCGATCTCCTGATGAATGGGTGTGACTCATTTGCTGCACTTGTTTTTTGTGTACACAATACCTATGATTTAAATGATATAATGGTGACACCAGCACTATGACTCTGAAAATGTTTCCAGCACCACTGGTTATAGGTGTTCCATAGCTTAATAGCCAGGATGCTATTAGTTTCACTAGTGCAGTACATTAGTTTCACTAGAAAACCCAGTGATGACCCAAGGGATCCATATGGAAACTTGCCTCTTCAACCCTACACACCAATTTATTTATGCATAGATCAGGGCTGAAGAGGCAAATGGCAAAGTTTGTTACCAGCTTTCCAAAAAGGCATTTATGCGAGTGAAGAAGGAAGAGGCCAGGTAACAAGGGTAGGGTGCCCCATGGTGTCTTCCTCCATGGCGTCACTGGTGCCACAACATATCAACATATCAAATCACTCTTAGCTTAATTGATGACATCTCTTAAGCCACTAAATGACTCTACACTAATATCTTCTGGTCTCAACCTCTGGCAGTATCCAGCAGAATACAGCAGCACTGGCTTACCTTACAGGGGTTGTAAATGTAAGTATGAAAGGTTGCTGAGTTCAAAGGACTATTTTGCAGTGATACTTGTTCTGTGGGTGCACTCGACACTCCTACTCCCACCTCCCACCTCCCACTGAGCACGGCCTTCAACCACGTCCAGTGATCTTTAGGAGCTGGGCCAGTCTTTCAGCCATGGTTGAAATCAAGGCCCCTCTACCTGAAAGTCACTGGAATTTCAGTGAGATCTAGATACAGTCCACTCAACACTCCCCTCCTGTAAGCTCACTCTATTTGTCCATTGTTTATGCTTTATATATTCTTGGCACATGGCCTGGCTTTACATTTGTAGATGTGTGCAAGGCCGTTCTACGTACACAACTAATAGCAATGATAAATGAAAAATTATGTATGTTGCCAGTACCTTGCAGAATCATTTTTCAGTTTGTCTGGGTCTACAGTCCTGATTGTCACTAAGGGGCTCATTAGGATCGCGGACGGACTTGAGTCCGTCCGCGACCCTTGAGGAGGAGGGAACGTCCGCATGGGCTGCGGCGTTCTCTCCTCTGCAATTAGGATGTGACCGCCACCCTGGCGGTCACATCCTCTATTTTTAACATTGCGGCGAGTCCGGCTTCAAGCTGCGCCCGCCGCAATGGTAAAAAAGCACGCATTGCATTTACATGCAGAAAGCTGCAGGCACCGCGCGGTGCCTCCCGCTGTCTGCATGTAAATGCAGGGGGGTACCATAGGTACCCCCCATGTGCACCCCCCAACCCCCCTTCACCCTGGGGGCCCGCAACGGGCCCCCGAAGTGCACATCCGTATGCTTTTCCACGGCGGAGAACCCACCGCAGAAAAGCATATCAGATACGCAATCCTAATATGGCTGGCGGTGTCTGAGAGACACCGCCACCATATAAGAGCTTTTTCGCCGCGGTTGTAAGCCGACCGCGGCAGAAAAGCGGCGAACATAAACCAAGACCCACCAGCCATCCTAATTTGGCGGTGGGTCTTTGGAGGCTCCGCGGCGGTTTTCCCGCATCCTCCGTGCCGGCGGTGGCTTCCGCCGGCCCGGAGTATGCGGGAAAACCGCGATCCTAATGAGCCCCTAAGTTCGAACATTGACACATACAATTTGAATATGGACAGACTATGTCTGTTAGGATTTCCATGCCATTATTTTATTTTTTATTGCATTGAAAAAATGATTACAATAGCCAGTAAACATTTCCTGCATCAGGTATGAATTTCAAACTTTTTGTCAATTTCATATCTATTTATTCAAAAAGCATATACCAGTTTTTTTTATTCTAACCCTGCACATCATAACAAAAGAGTTGCATTATTAATGAATGGGCAAAGGAAATTGCAATAAAAAAAATAAATGGATCAATCCAACTATATGGTAGAGCCTAATAATATGATTCTTGGATGTAGATAAAGCGCACATTCAAATTGACACTGAAAAATTACAAATTTCACTCCAAAAACAAATACGTTTTCGTGGAAGACCCTCCATGTGCCAATAGTACCCAGTTGTGTTACTCTGACACCGAGAACACCTATGGAAAAGTCTTGCATTAAATTTGTTAAGGACTTGTGATGTACAGTAAATCATGTATCTGGCAAATAAATTAGTTCATTTAGACTTCTATCCACATCGTATTAGAAGTTCTAATGCCTACCTCTTTATCCCACTTATTAAATATTTCTCAAAGCCACTTCGCTTTTGTTTTACTTTCGATTTTCTTGTACAATACCCTAAACGGGACAGAGTATAATTAAATAAAGCTTTAGGCATACCTTCTGAATAATCTGAGGAGCTATAGAAAGGGGCTAATAAAATGTTTAATTTGCTGAAATCGAACCCAGTATCAAAGTCCATTTTCAGTACATCGAGACTGAATTAATTTTATTCCCATGTTATTCAACTTCACGCAGAACCAATCACCCCCATCAAAAATGTAATTAAATCCAAACTTTTCCCAATGTTGATTGATGTGAGCTCTATATGAAGTCCTAAAATCTGTAATCTCTTAATTGTGTGCAGCAGTACATATTAGGTATATTAAGCATTTGAAAAACTCCTATTTCTTGAAATCAGGATTTAAAAAGTGTTATATCTTATTCTTTTTGGATTCTTAACGGAACAAATGAAGTGCTTCATGTGCTGTCATTTGCATATTAAATAGTTATCACACGGGATAAGCTGCTTCTCATTATTCAATTGAATTATCAAATTTGCAAACGCTACCAAATAATATATTCTTAAATTTGGCATAGGTAATCCACCATTTGCTTTATTGATTTCTAAATTGGCTAGTTGTATTCAAGCTCTTCTATTTTCCTGTATATAAAACGTTGAATCATCAGAGCCATCTGTGAGGAGAATTGTGGCTGTAATTTACATTATCATTAAAAAAATATATATATAACAATAGGTAGAATCGACATTTTAATTAAAGCACATCTCCTTACTATAGAAAGCATGAGTGATTTTCATTTTGACAAAAGTGATTTTGTCTTAAGAAGTAGAGGGCTATAATTCAATTGAAACAAATTATTATATTTGTATAATACATGAATTCCCAAATATCTCACACTCCAATTTGCGCCATAATTTCCTTTTAATTTTGTAGGCAATATATCAGGTGAAGAATGAAGTAATAAACTTTCACATGCTAAGCTTATAACCGTCGATCCCAATAAATGTCTGTATTCTAAAAAACGTAATTGTGTTTTCTGTCTTCAAATACTATATCATCTGCATATAATTTAAGTTTTGCGATCTGCTGGATAATAGTTTTGTCGCCACATATTAAAATTGCTAATGGTTCAATAAAAAGTATTACATGGATGGGGGACATGGAGCATCACATCATGTGTCTCTTGTAATATTCATTTTTCCAGCTTGTCCTCACCTAAGCATTATTGAGCAGATGCATTCTTATATAAGTTCCTTACGACGATGGTGTACTAACATACACATTCAAACTTTTGTAGGATCATAAATAATGCATCCTAATATATAAGGTTGAGTTCTTTTTCCACATCAGTCATTACAGTTGCCGCTTTCGCTGTCTACGAGCCAGAAAAAATTGATTACTCCCTATTAATTAGAGAGTATTGGTTTCTTCTTGATCGTTATGACTCAAACCTTTAACTGCTTCAGATAATCGTTTAGCTAGAACAATTTGTAATCGGAATTCAGCAAATTTACTGGTCGATTGGAACTCGAATCATCAGGGCTTTTATGTTTTATAATAAAACTTACTTCTCTAACTTTGATAAAGGGATCTGGAACAGATTTGCCTATCAGTATTTGGTTGAGTACCAATTTAAATGAGTTCGGCAGGGAAGTTTTTTAAAATAAAATTCACAGGATAGCCCATCGCTGCCACATGCTTTCCCACTACCAAAATCTGAGAAACAGGTCTTCCTCCGCCCACTCTTTAATTATTTTAGGAATCTCAATTTGTATAAAAAATACATCTGTCTGACTAGTTGTGCCTTAACCTGTGAAAACAGATTTACATTACAGCAGCCCTGAAATCCCCCAGTGGCTCCCAGAAGAGTCAGGCATTGAGTTTAAGCTCTATGTATGGCCATAAGGCGCATGGGAAAGCTGGCACCACTATACTCCTGTTAGCAAGCTATGACCAAACACTATTTCAGCAATCATCTTTCAAACAGCTAAAGCACAGACCACAAGACTGAGGAACCCAAGAAGAGAAGACCCAACAACCTTATAACATGCGCTTTAAGCAACATCTAAAAAAGAAACAAATGGGGGTGGGGTTGCACACTACTCACACACCGGCGGTGTCGCCCCTAAGGACTCTGGTCAATGTAGTAAAGTGTTCGTGATGCATCATCTTTCGATCTTCTGCTATCTTCGCTGTCTTCGCCATCCCTGGACATGTGTTTCGGGGTATTACCCCCTCATCAGCAGGGATAGGCCGTGTACTGGGGTTGCCGATGGCTGCCAATATCTGCCAGGTATAGTACCACTCAGGCGCGTAGGTGCGGGATCCCAGGCTCGTCAGCCCGCTGTTCAAGGGAGCTTTAAAGTTACAAATGGGGGTGGGGTCGCACACTACTCACACACCGGCGGTGTCGCCCCTAAGGACTCTGGTCAATGTAGTAAAGTGTTCGCGATGCATCATCTTTCGATCTTCTGCAATCTACGCTGTCTTCGCCATCCCTGGACACGTGTTTCGGGGTATTACCCCTCATCAGCAGGGATAGGCCGTGTACTGGGGTTGCCGATGGCTGCCAATATCTGCCAGGTATAGTACCACTCAGGCGCGTAGGTGCGGGATCCCAGGCTCGTCAGCCCGCTGCTCAAGGGAGCTTTAAAGTTACAAATGGGGGTGGGGTCACACACTACTCACACACCGGCGGTGTCGCCCCTAAGGACTCTGGTCAATGTAGTAAAGTGTTCGCGATGCATCATCTTTCGATCTTCTGCTATCTTCGCTGTCTTCGCCATCCCTGGACACGTGTTTCGGGGTATTACCCCTCATCAGCAGGGATAGGCCGTGTACTGGGGTTGCCGATGGCTGCCAATATCTGCCAGGTATAGTACCAATCAGGCGCGTAGGTGCGGGATCCCAGGCTCGTCAGCCCGCTGCTCAAGGGAGCTTTAAAGTTACAAATGGGGGTGGGGTCGCACACTACTCACACACCGGCGGTGTCGCCCCTAAGGACTCTGGTCAATGTAGTAAAGTGTTCGCGATGCATCATCTTTCGATCTTCTGCTATCTTCGCTGTCTTCGCCATCCCTGGACACGTGTTTCAGGGTATTACCCCTCATCAGCAGGGATAGGCCGTGTACTGGGGTTGCCGATGGCTGCCAATATCTGCCAGGTATAGTACCACTCAGGCGCGTAGGTGCGGGATCCCAGGGATGGTGAAGACAGCGAAGATAACAGAAGATCGAAAGATGATGCATCGCGAACACTTTACTACATTGACCAGAGTCCTTAGGGGCGACACCGCCGGTGTGTGAGTAGTGTGCGACCCCACCCCCATTTGTATCTAAAAAAGAAAATTTTAATAAAAAGATCATTGAATACATAATTATGAGAGAGCTGTGGTGCAGTGGCCAGAGCTGCTGACTAAAGAGTGCAGGGCTCACAGTTCGATCCCCGGCAGCAGCTCAGCTCTGCATCATGTGACTCTGGGCAATAGCTCACTTAATCTCCCTGACAGCCCCAGTGCCTTGAAACCTTAAGGGGTGATATGTTTGCGCTTTACAAATCTGGATTATTATTATATAACTAATCACGGGCAGAATAGGTTGAATGTTGGATAAGAGTTCCACCTCGCACCAAATGGACTAATTGTCTCTATCTTTCTAGGAGACACGTGGTGTTATGCAAAACATCAAAATAAATAATACCTTTCGCATACACCACTCTCAGAGCTTGCCACATAGACAGCCTAACTTTCTTAAACATACACAGTATGGGATAACCTGGAGCGTGCCATCCAGACTGACATGCCCTTTATGGAAGTAGCCGTCAGATTGTCTATGATTTTTGACAATGTCCAGCACAGACAATTTATATACTCTTGAGACGTGCAGTCACATAAAACTGGGTTGCTGGAACAACAGGTGAAGCATAAAAGGATAGACATATTTGCAACAAAACCCACAATCACATTAGTCCATGTTGCTGAAAAAGGGTGAAACAGATAAATAAATAAAAAATCAACAACACCCCAATCACAATCATGCACACATGCTGGCATCAATATAGTATATACCTCCAATGCAGGAATGTCCCCTCCCAAAATAAACATAGCTTCTGATGTCAGCATCTAGAGGGGCTAACAAGGTACTCCTGACTCTTTTCCCTAGTCCATTCATGAGGCAGAACATGAGACACCAATGTCAGATAACATCTCAAGGGTCTTTAAAAATGGGGGGTGGGGGGGTGCCATGTCGTGTATTTCCTATATATTCCTATACCGAATCTGCGAGTTCGGATAACATAAACTGCGGGTTTGGTGGCAGACTAACTCTGAGCACCCACACCGAGAATGTTAGCCTGTTTGTATGAGCTAGCTCACAGTGCGACTAGGATCACCTCTTATGGGGGAGAGAAAAGTTTCTGGCAACCTTAGAACATGACAACCCTGATACCCCAGGATCGTGGAAACAATGTACTACCTTTCACTCAGTCGCTCGTGCTCACTTACTTTGTCTCAGAGAGTTACACAGAAGAAACAGTCGGGCGTGTCACAATAAGAATTTATTGCACAGTTGTTCTTCTAGTGTAAAATAGATGTGCTGCAACACCCGTTAGACAGTAGCAGATATATATGATCAGCAGTACAGTGAATATAAAAATATAATAGTCATGAATACATACATGAATATAAAATGCATGATAAAAAGCGCCTACTCCTACAATGCCTATCTAGATGTACCTAAGTGTACCTAGCATGTGAGTAGGTGTGAAGCCAAGAATACCTCTAGGTTTAGTCTAACCACATTACCTGAAGAAAGAGAGTGTTGGACGCCGTCCTGGTCCCGAGTTGGACACCCCGCAAAGGATGTGTCAGACTACTGTCAGCTGGAGCGTCTGCATGCAGAAGCCTCAGCGTCACTGGTCAGTATGTCGGCCCAGAAGTCCAGTTCCCTCTAACTAATTCTAGCAAGAGGTGCTGTATTTATACAAAAAAGTATCTAGGGTTCCTTTGTCCCTTGTTTCTAGTATTAGCCATTGTTGGGTTTGAGGATGACGTATGAGATGAAACTTGTACATGGATATTATGCAGGTGGATGTAGCTTCTGCCTGGTTTCCAAGGAACCCTTATGAATATTCATTCATACTGTGTCAGTTTAATGATGAGATCATAGAACACTATTGTGTGTGGTTCACCAGATGCTGCTTACTCTCTTCTGCTTTATCATGTGCACTGTTGGTGCAGAATGTTGGAAGTAAACCATGCTTGTGCCGATGTTCAATATTTGATCTCTATATATTGGATTAAAAAGAACGCACCACATTCATAAGTTAATACATCTTTTCAGACAGTGGCATCGGACAGAGCAACTAGAAGTGGTACCAAGGTCCTCTCCAATTAAGGATTACTTTTGTCAACCCCTTTGTAACTTTCTATCTATGGAAGGGTATTTCACATAATTACGCTATTTGGCACGTTGACTTTGGTGTGACTTTTTGGCCAACCCATTATCCTACTGACACATACCCTACTTTTACAACATGATGTATATGATCAATTTTCTAAATTATGTATTTCAACCCTCCTGGCTCATGACAGAGTCCTAAAGGTGGTGCATTTATTTCATCACCTGATTACTCCTCAAATGGACTACATTGGCGTCCATAAAATCCACATTTCCGCACCTGGGCGGTTCATTAAATTCAGCTCCCCTGCTCCTGCTGCGACGTATCATGGAGGGGACAGGGCACTAGGACGCTGAAGACATTGAGCAAGGAGGGACTGGACACCCCTCTGGACTCCCAGAGAGAGGGGACTGGAGGAGGCATTTCTGGATTTGGGGACCAGGGGAAAGGAAAGAGGATCTGCTTCTGGGAATATCTGGCAACCCGAATAAAAGACACAAGCACAATCTCCCAAGCTCTGTGTGCTCCTACAACCTTAAGCGACAGCACCAGGACTCTGCTGAAATACAAATTCAGTACAATAGGCAGCTTGGCAAAGCCAATGGGTTACAAATAAAATAGAGATCTATTAGCTTCTGGCTAGTGACTTCTCTAATGGTTTTTTCATGAATTGATTATCTACATACTGTGAGTATCCTTGTGATATAAAATATAAAGGGAATTTTATAATGTGTATGGTCTGGAATATCCATCCAAACATTAAATATTCCCTAGGTATAGATAATCCTGTTGTGACTTCGAAAGGGAAGTGATGCATGTGATATTCTGTACTGTAATTTAATAATGGAAACACAAGGCAGAGGATAAATGCTCAAGTACAGAGTATTTTACATAGATTTTACTTTCATGACAGCCGATTTGAATCTTTGTATATGAGTGACAATCCTAATTACAGAAATATTATCCTGTAAAAACTACCCTACTTCTTTGGGGTAAATATTTACCTTGTACTTTAAACACCTCTGGCATTTGCTCAGTCTGTTTTAAAGTTTATGGTTATTTACTGACCTTGCTCTTCATCTTAAACCACAGATCAAAAGACTTTCCCTAGCCTGTTTCTTCCATCAACGAGTTTAGCCACATTTTGACCTTTGCTGACGTGTCATAAAAACAGTCAAACAGTCAGTTAGTTCATCGTGACTTGACTACAGCAACTTTGTGTATTTGTGGTTACCCAAACACTGGATTGCCCAGTTCCAACTTATGCGAAACACTGCCTCTCACTGCACTGAGAGCCTCACTCACAGGCACAGTTTCATAGTGCTTTGGGGACTAAAGGTCAGATGTACGGCCATTGGAAATTGCGACTCTCAAATTGCGCCAAATTGCAATTGTCAATTTGCGAGTCGCAATTGCCTGTGTACAACAATGTCTGATACCAGTTACCAGTGGGGTCGCAAATTGCATTCCTCATGCATAGTCATAAGGCTGTCGCAATTTGAAACCCCCATTGGGAACGCCTGGCACTCCCAGAGATGGTGGCCTGCTGGGGTCAGCATACCTCCATGTCTCGGACTGCTTTTAAATAAAGCAGTTTTTTTTAATGTAGCCTGTTTTCCTTAAAGGAAAACGGGATGCATTTTTAAAGAAAAATTACTTTTAAACTTTTTGTTTAATTTTTTAAGGGCAGGTAGTGATCCCTGGGACCACTGCCTGCTCTGAAAAAATGTTTGTGCACCCATTCACGAATGGTTTACCACCCTCTTGAACAGGGTGGTAAACTGTGAGTGTTTTGCAACCGCAATTGCAGTCGCAAAACATTCTTACATAGGGTACAGACTCGCTATTAGGAAGGGACACCCTTGGAACACCCCTTCCTAATAGCTAACCCTATTTTTCCAGTCGCTATTTAATTAGCAACTCGCAAAATAGGATTAGTACATAGGCCATAGGATTTTTGCATGCGCAAACGGGTCTAAAACCCATCTGCGTATGCAAAATTCTGTCGTACATCTGGTCCTAATTGTCTTCGGGTAGCAAAATAACTAATCTTTAAGTGCCTGTGTATCCACCAGAAGGACATACACACAGGAAACCCTGCATTCCTACAATTTGACTTCTTAAGGTACAAGCCATAACGTCCTTTAGTCAGCCCACCTCATGAAGTTACCCTCATTAGATTACTCCTAAAATTTGGGGGAAAAAATCTCCCCCGCTCACTTTGTAGTCAACCAAGCTACTTTGCTTTTCATAAACAGCTAAAAGTAGGGCAGTTCAGCACTGCAGTCAATCTATGATATTACACCTAGAAACTGCCATTCGTGGTCACCGGTCACTCTGTAGAAATCATTTATTAATTCAATTACTCACGATTTATGTATTGCTTATCTGTCATCAAACAGTATGCTTATTCGAATTCTAGAAGAGTTTGTAAGTGGTCTGTTCAGCTATTTCGTAACCTTTGGGTCAGCATCAGGTAGAATCTTCCACCTCGTGTTTCAGAAGTGGTTGGCCTGTTGCCTGGGTAATAATGGGGTCCTTAAAGGGAAGGGCCTAATGTCTGTGTTTCTTGGTGCCTCCGTGCCTGTTAGGCGCTGGCCATTGGTTATATCCTTTTGGGTGGGTGTAGCAGCAAGTCTTTCTCAAATGATGAAACCTCAAACAGTGCCAAAGTAGTTATCAAGGGGTGGAACTGCGCAACTTTACTAATTAGAACAATTACTGAAGTGTTTAGGATAGTGCTTTCTAGGATAGTGCTACTGACTTTTATTCGTGCATTTATAGTTTAAGAAATTGGGTTGGTGGTTAACTGGGTTGTGCACCTTGGTCAAGCAGCAACCACAATCCTTGTCAGGGTGAGGCACAAGCAAACCCTAGATTTGTATGTCCTCAATCCTCTGGTAGCTTGGCACAGGGCAGTCAGATTTAACTTAGAGGCAATGTGTGAAATATTTGTGCAACACTTAAGACAGTAATAAAGTGAGAACACACACAAAAAGGATCCCACTCCAAGTTAGAAAAATAGAACTTGCTTTAATAAATAAAATAAGACCAAACAGCAAAACTGCAATCAGTAGAACCGAAAATATGCAATTTTAAAGGTGTTAGTGAAAATAGCATTAAAAAGCACAAAGCGTCAACTATGGATGTCTGATTACACCGGACCTTGACAAAGTCGCAAGTTCAAACCAACTCGTTGGAGCACGAGCCGGCTACAGGGACCCTGTTAGGCATTTTGAAGAGAGTACCTCAATTCCTGGTTTGTGCAGTGTTGCAAGGATCCGCGAAGATGTGTCACAGAGCGTTGGTTCCGAGATGCAGCAAGTCTACGATGGAAGGGTCTGCATCATCAGGGGTCCCGTTGATGGGGCTTGTGATGTGAAGTCTGGCATCAAGGATGTTGCACATAGTCAGGGCGATGATTCAGTTAAGAGGAGTTGTAAGACTGGAATGCGGAGTTTGGCGTCGAGGCTGCCGTCGACAAGGGAAACGAGGACCTGTGCAAAGAATGCATTGTGCAGCAGCAGTTTTGATGGGGCTGTAATGTTGATGTGGGATTTTGCGATGGGTCCAATCCACTCAGCATCAGCGATCCATCGGTTTTGCTCTGGTTTGCGCCAAGCTGCAGAACAGATATGTCGGTCCACAGAGGCTGGCAGAGAATCTTAAGTCCACGTCCCGGACTGGGATGGCACCACTTGTCAGGGTAGCATCACAGATAGCAGAGCCCAGGTGAAAGTGCAAGGTTAATGGAAGCCTGTTGTGTCCCTGAGGCTTCAGATCAGGAAGCCAGCCATCTAGCCCTTGGGGTCACTTTGGGTTCTAGGTACAAGAAATGCAGGTCCAGTCCTTCTCACCCAGGCAAGAGGGCAACAGA
Organism: Lissotriton helveticus; assembly: GCF_964261635.1. Taxonomy (NCBI): domain Eukaryota; kingdom Metazoa; phylum Chordata; class Amphibia; order Caudata; family Salamandridae; genus Lissotriton; species Lissotriton helveticus. Next base: position 391,621,352 of record NC_136060.1, on the reverse strand, counting down.
CAGCATGTCAGCACAGCAGAGCAGCAGCCCTTCAGAAAAGCAGTCCAACAGTGTGGCATTCCTTTCAGCAGAACAGCAGTCCTTCTTCCTGGCAGAGTATGCAGAGGTCCAGAAGTGTACTGAAGAGTTGCTGTCTGAGGTCCAGTATTTATACCCAGTTTTGCCTTTGAGGTTGGGAGAAGTTTCTAGAGGCATGCCTTTGAAGTGCACAGGTGCTCTGCCTTTCTGGCCCTGATTCCAGACGTACTACAGGGAGTATGCAACCCTTTGTGTGGAGGCAGGCCCCAACCTATTCAAGTGTAAGTGGGGCTGGGCCAGCTCCTTCCTTCCATCCTGTCACTGATGGTCCATCCAGTCACACCTAAGTTCCACATTGTGTGTGGCTGTCTAGGAGGAATACACAAAGCTCAACTGTCAATTACACCCAGTCATGTGTCCCAGAGTCAGTCTCCAGACACCAAATTGCTAAGGCAGGAAAATGCCAAATTTATAAAAGTGCTATTTTCAAAATTGTAATCGAACTTCACCATAAGTTAGGATTTTTTATTACAATTCCAAAGCTTTCAAACATGAACTGGTTGCCTATTCCCATTTCAAAATTACATTTATTAAATGTAATAATGTAACTCCAGTGCTATTCTATGGGAGAGGTAGGCCTTACAGTAATGAAAAACAAATGTAAGAGTTATCACCACCAGGACATATAAAACTTAAACGTACATGTCCTACTTTTAAAACACATTGCATCTTGCCCTCTTGGCTGTCCAGAACCTACCCTGGGGGTGACATATGTTTTAAAAAGGAAGGTTTGGGCCTAGCAAAAGGTTTACTTTGCCAGGTCGAAATGAGTTTAAAACTGCACACACAGGCTGCAATAGCAGGCCTGAAACATGTTTATAGTGCGATTCAAGTGGGTAGCACAATTAGTGCTACAGGCACACGAGTAGTATTTACTTTATATGCCCTGGGCATAGGTACTTCCACTTTGCTAGGGTCTTACAAGTAAATTAAACATGTCAATTGGGTATAAGCCAATCTAAAATGCTTTAAGGCAAAAGCACAAGCGCTTTAACACTGGTTAGCAGTGGTAAAGTATGCAGAGTCCTATGCACAGCACATACAGGAGTTCTGAAGGCAAAACTTTCATGGATAAACCACACCAAGGATGCCAGGTCTAACATATAGTTGTATTTCTTATTATAAACCATGACAGTGGGGCATTCCGAACCCATATATCAAAGGCTTGCATACTGTGTGAACAGTTGAGTATGCATAACAGGCTTAGCCACTTCAATGCAGGAAGCAATGGTTGAAAAAGAGCAGGTACACTTAGCATGTGGTAAATGCTTACCACAGGTAAGTAAATATGGCAGTGACTGGAACTCATTAGCATTTGGAATGAGGTTCGTAATGTTGCTTTTTACTACCTGTTTAATGTTCAGTTTCCTTGTAGAAAAGGTTGTTGCATCCATTTTAGCTTCGCTATAAATCACATGATGCCTAGTTACCGCCTGACTCTGCTCCATGGTACACAAGGCAGCGCACACTTTAAAACCTGCAAACCACCCAATGAACTGCAACTGACAGGTGAATAATGCTTGTGCACATCTTCACGTCACAACCACCAAGGTTGTCTGCCCTACAGTAGCTCCTGAGGGAATTTTTAAACTTCTCTTCCCTAAAGATGCAAACCTTCCATGCGAAATCACAGTACCGTTTTGGAAATTTGTCGCCTATATTTGGAGATTTTATTCTAGCAATTACTGCGCAAACATTATTAACTTTGCCTGCCTTGCATTGTGTAGCGCAGGGTACGAGGCCCTCTGAAGTCACCCCAGCATGCACTCGGAGTCAGCACTAATGAAGATATTCGATCATGGCTGCCACTCATCTCAGCAGATTTGTGTCGCTTCCAAGCTGCTGACAGGTCAGACCGCTGCCTCCCTGACTCCGAGATCCTATCCAAGATGGCCGCCACAAACTACTTCCACATGCTCATTATGGGAACAAGATGGGAAAACAAGCCTACACTTCTCACTGTGGCTTTTAAGCTGTGGAGAGGGCAGGCCCAGTGCAGCCAAAAGAAAGCACAAGTCTGCTTTAGGTTCAAAGCGCCAATGAAGTATAATGTGCACATTGACAGAGAAGAGGCTAATTTTTTTCTATCAACCACTGACTGAATCATTGTGGATAGCCAATACGTTTGAGGTATGATGAAGGCAGGATGTTATAATTTTAACTAGCTACAGCATTTAGAACTTACCAATAATAAGCATGTATCTCATATACAATACCCTTCCAAAAGGGGTAGAGAAGCTATTATTTTAGCATTGATTATAGGTATGAATAACATGGAAATGTCTGGGACCAGGATTCTAGCCAAGTCAGTAACGGATATCAATAAAATATTGTACTACATTTTGCACATCTGTAATTGTCTTCTCCGTGTATCCTGCCTGCATCCCAAGAATGGACTTATAAACATGAGTCTCTAAATCAACACGCAAAAAAAGCAACACCAGACCACACATAGTTGAAACACTGATGCTGGTTATGATCCAGAAAGTACATTTAAATGAACTGGGCACGCCACTGCTGCAGAACCAGGTCTGGCACTTCCATGAGGCAAATGGCAAATTACTAGGGTGGCACGAAACCCATTCTATTCCTTAATGGGCAAGGAGTGCTCAAATTGCAAAATACGAATTTTGCCTCTAGTCCTGAACACCCTCACACCATTCATAAGCAGAACACCATGGCCCGAAAACGCCTCGTGGAAAAGGCTCTTTTGTGATATGTGGAACTATTTACCCTTCAGCCATATATGTAAATCGTAATAAAATGGGTTGGAGTGGACAAATGTCTCCTGCTTTTAAATACTTCATTTGATTACTTGATGGCTGTTACAACCTGAAGAAAACAGGTCATATATGTCTCCTACACGGTGTGAACATTGACGACAATGTAACATTCATGTGAGGGACCTGACCACAGGCACGCCTCAGTGAATGGGAGAGCAAAACACACCAGCCAACAGTTCTGCAGTTTTACAGAATTCAAGCAAGTATTAACTAATCCAGAATTACCCTTATTAGTGCAGATAAACATAACTTACTGGGAATTATTCTACAACGATTAAAAGAAATGCCTGTACACCAGCACCAGCTTCTCTGCTAAGGAGGCGGAGCATCGCCCCACTGCTCCCCGACCAGTGCAAAGGAAAAATAAAACGATAATAACAGACCGTTATTATAATTGTATTTTCAGTATGGAGCTTGCAGCCAAGTTAGGGTAAGGCGAGGCTTGGCCCGTGAGACGTCAACGGGGGGAGTGGTTTATGCACCAAAAGTGACGGTTTGGCCGACCGTCTTCGGCTTGCCAAACCATCTTGCGCACTTAGCATGCTATCCACCGGGCTCTATTGCTCAGCCTGGGTGGAGAACATGTACAGGCTCCCACTCCCTGTCGTAGCACCGAACCACGGGTCTCAGACCAATCACAACACTTCTGTCATGTAGGTAACAGCAGCGTTGTGATTGGCAAGGGGAGTCTGTGAGCCTGAGTGCTACCGGGAGCCAGGAAAACAGCGAGGACGGAGGAGAGGCTGCAGCTGGCACCAGCAACCAACAGGTAAGGCTTCTTTTTCTTTCTTCTTTTTTTTGCAACCCTGCCCCCACCCCCACCACCATTACCTGCCAGCTGCCACTGCTGGACATTGAACATGTTCAGCAAGGTGTTCCACTCTTTTAGACGAACCATTGTGTGCATCTATATAGTTTTGTATTATTAAACTTATTATAGCACAATATTCATAGGCCATCCCCGAAATAAATCTATTTCCTAAAATTACTTGAGGTATAAAACCCAGAGGCTTGAGGGTGACTCTCACTGAATAAACACAAGCATATAGCACCACCTTTGAATTCAACCCTTTTGTCGTGACCCGACAGTGTGGGCGACGGACAGTAGGGCGTTAGGACCCTGTGGGTCCTCAGGCAGAGTGACCAAGTCACCGGACACCAGATCCGGTGACGAGACAGGAAAGGGAACAGACAATGACCAGGACATGGACGGGGACGGATGTGCTGTCCAGCAGCTGCACGAGGTGCTAACCAGCAGTTATGAGAGATGTGAATAAAGAAATGTGAGACTAACCTGCATCCTGTGTTTGGTGTACCTCCCGGCGCACACGAAGAACACGACAACTGTCGACGAAGGAAAGTGACGAACGACGCGTGGAAAATAGAGCGAACAATCGATGGCTGGAGACACACCAGGAGCCCACCCTCGAAGTGTAGGAGACACAAGAAAGACTGCCCGTTGAGCAGCGACGCGGGAGCTCACCCCGACTGCCACTGGTGAAGACGAGCGTGAATGCGGTAAGCGCTTAGGAATAAGGGAATGAGGTGGAAAGGCTGGCGCGAGCCATCGCGAGAATAGCGAGAGTGTCGACGGCCATATTAGAAGGAGGCGAGCTGAGCCAATGGGCATTGAGAACAGCGGTGGCGGCCATCTTAAGAACAGGCAATGCGATCATGACCGCGAAATTGCGCAAAAACAGCGGCGGCCATCTTAGATCAGGAAACAAAGATAGACAATAATGGAGCGGCCATTTGAAGGCCAAATAGCGTCGAAAAAGAAGGAAATGAGAAAGAAAAGACAACTAGAAGCTAGAAATAAACAAAATAAAGGCAGAAATAAGGAGAATAAAAGGGGCATAATAAGGACAGGAAGAACAAAGACGACCAAAGTATTGTGAGAATGACGGCGGACATTTTGAAGGGGACATTCAAGGAAAGGTCATAGGAAAAAGCAGAGCTGCCATTTCAAAGCCAGGCAAAGGGCAAAGAAGAAGAATAACATAAGACAAGGTGAATTAAGGAGAACGCGAGCAATAAAAAGGAATAAAGAAGAAAAGACGGGAAGAAAACGAAGACAAAGCAGAAAAGGAAGATAAGCACGGAAAACGTCTGAAAAGAGAAACAAAGGAAAATAAATGTTTTGATTGAAGAATAAAGGATAAATAAAGCGCAAAAGAGCGCACAAGTGGAAAAAGAGCAATAAGGCAAAGGAAGAGGATGGTGCAATAAGAAAATAGAAAACAAAAGAATAACAAAAGGACAAAGATCGCACAAGGAAAAAGAAAGAGCAAAGGAGAAGTTACAAGAAAAGAAAGAAAAGAAGAAAACAGAAAGAGAAGAAAAGAAAACAAGGAAATAAAGAAGAAAAGACTAGGAAAGCCCAGAAGAGGCCAAATAAGTAGAAATAAAGAAAAGAAAGAAGGACAAATAAGAAAGAAGTAAAGATAAAGGAAAGCCAGAGATAAGGCTAAACAAAAGACAGAAAAGAGAAACAACAAAGAAAAGAGGGACAAAGACACACAAAGATAAAGAAAGAGGAAAAGGACAGAAAAAAAGAAATAACCAAGAAAAGAAGGACAAAGACCTACAAAGAAACAGGAAAGAGAAAAGGAGAACATAAAAGAAAAGAAAAGAAAACAAAAGGAAAGACACAAAGACAAAGGAAACAAAATGGGTAAAAAAGAGTAACACGAGAGGACTTTGGCGCAGGAGAAACAGCAGCAAAAAGAAAGGACAAAGACATACAATAAGCAGAGCGGACAGGCGCCACCAAGGAAATAAAGGCAAGAGGCACCGCATGGCCAGGACCAAAGGTGTTGAGACAGAAACAATATAGATAATAAGACAACAAGTTCTCCAAAGAGTCACTGGCGGTGACGAAAGTGAAAGGATCGATGATAACGGCTGCCTACGACCAACAATGAATAACAAGAAACAGATAGCATTTCAAGGACAAAGAAGGCGGAGAAAGAAGAAATGGCAGAGACAACTGCAGCCACATGGACGGTGGAAGATAGAGGACAAGGAAGCGATGGAGACACTAGTTTCACGAAGGACATGCAGTAAACAACAGAGACTCATTCAAGAAATGTAGAATGACAAGTACTCTCTCCCTCTCTCTCTCTCTCTCTCTCTCCCTCTCTCTCTCTCTCTCTCCCTCTCTCTCTCTCTCTTGTTCGTTCACCCCCATCAATATAACTGTGAATGAGGACTATGGTAAATGTGTCACGAACATTTGTTTGCAACAAGGGGGGAGATGTCGTGACCCGACAGTGTGGGCGACGGACAGTAGGGCGTTAGGACCCTGTGGGTCCTCAGGCAGAGTGACCAAGTCACCGGACACCAGATCCGGTGACGAGACAGGAAAGGGAACAGACAATGACCAGGACATGGACGGGGACGGATGTGCTGTCCAGCAGCTGCACGAGGTGCTAACCAGCAGTTATGAGAGATGTGAATAAAGAAATGTGAGACTAACCTGCGTCCTGTGTTTGGTGTACCTCCCGGCGCACACGAAGAACACAACACCTTTGGCTCCCAGGGGACCACAGAATAAACTGCAAACGTGCAATAGGCACAAAACCTTCTAGAGCAACGACCTCCAGTAACCAGTTCACATGCTTACCTCCACAGTGGTCACCCCAAAGGTTTTGGGTCTGAGGATAGAGCCAAGTCACTTTTACGTTCAAACTTATATGGGTAGCAAATTTAGAAGTTAGATTAATGTTGATGTTACAGATTTTCTTTCTTGTGAACTATAACAGTAAAAAGATAGGTAGAGGCGCCATGAGAGAAAATGAGAACCATCATGCAACTGGATTGTCAACTCCATAACATTGCCACTGTCACATGCAAATTCTTTGCGAAATAGCTCTGTCAATGATGTATGTGGTTGTGATCAATAAAGAAGGAAGTAGGAATAGTGAGTTGCATAATAATTCACAAACTAAATGGCATAAGACTAAGCAGGATGACTATATATGTAGGACATATTACTTAAGTAATGAGAAATTGGTATAACAGAACTTACATCTGGCACACAATTAAAGGGTGAGCCCTACTGTCAACTCTACATCATTACCTCCTCGTCCGTCTTCCTCGCCACAGTAATCACTAATGAGCATTCTGCTCCTACAGAAACTCAAAGCAAAAGTTAACATACTAGTCTCCCTATCCCTCCAATATGGCCCCCAGTGGCAACAACCAATCACATAAAAGGATACAAGATCCACACCACGACCTGTTTTTTTGTTTCTGCACTCTCCGAGTGCTGTGTGCCTGCGAAGCAGGTAAGTGGGGCTGAGTCCTGCGATGGCTGGACTCTGGGTCCTTGTGGAGTTTGATGTCGGGGAATGTTGGTGTTTATTGTATTTATTTGTTAGTTTTTTGTTCCCATCATCTGCCACTTTCTCCTCGTCCTGCTCTAGCGGACTCGGATTTCATGGAGATTGGTTCGCATGGGAAGCGGCCTCCATTAAGGGGACACATGGGTCTTTGGCCTGCTTTAGCGGTCTTTATGAAATATGAAATATTCAAGTGGGCAAATTCAAGGTGCTCAGGTTCCAGGCCGATAATTTGAGAGAGGAGGGGTCTGGATGACAGATCTGACCTTTGTCCATTGTGAGGAGATCCGCCCGAGGGCGAAGGAGGATGGGTTCGCACTGTGAGAGAAGCAGCAGTTCTGAAAACCACGCTTGTCGAGGCCATCTGGGAGCGATCAGGAGAATGTGGCATGGCTGTCTCTGCATTTTCCATAACACTCGAGGAACCAGCGGAATCGGCGGAAAAGCGTAGGCGAATAGATTGCACCAGTCCATCAAAAGGTCATTAGCATGGGGGAGCCAGCTTGCATAAGACTGGCATTTCCGGTACACAGGGCTCGCAAAAAGATCCATGTCCGGGCGACCCCACAGCCAAAAGATGAAGTCCACAGTTGGCTGATGCAACTCCCACTCGTGGGTCGAGGAAGCGGACCTGCTGAAGGAATGCCTGGTAGCTGAACCTCTGTCAGGGTAATTTGGCGACGGAGCGCCCAGTCCCAGATGCTCTGTGCCAGCTGAGAAAGGAGCGGTGACTTGGTGATATTGTCGGTTTGAATGAGCACTGATTCTCCCTGGAGTAGAAGATGGGAAGACTTGAGCGCCAGGAAAATGGCCATTAGCTCCAGTCTGTTGATTTGTCAGAAATGTTGAGACAGGGTCCACTTGCCCTTTATGGATAGCCCCTGAAGATGTGCGCCCCAGCCTTCAAGGGAGGCATCCATGGTAAGGACGAGCTCCGGAGCGATGGTTAGGAAAGAAGTACCGGCAGCGATGTTTGACGGTTGAGCCCACCATTGTAGAGCGGACCTCATCCGAGCGGTCACCAGGAGCAAATCGTTGAAAGTGCCGGTGACCTTACGCCACTGTTTGTCCAGTTCCTCCTAAATTGGGCGACTCTTGAGCCTGCAATTTGGGATCAGGGAGATGCAGGAGGATGCCATCCCAAGAAAGGATTTCAATACACAAACTGAAACAGACCCTTTTGAACGGATGAGAGCCACTAGGCCTAGAAACCGCAGCTGACGCTCGTGAGACATGTATGCCTTCGCCAGCGAAGTATTCAGAGTGGCGCCTAGAAAGGTCCCGCAGGGAGCTGGATCGACCTGAGACTTCTCGTGTTGATTGAGAGATCGAGGGAGTGCAATAGAGTCTGACAGAATCGAGTGTCCAGAGACGCCTGATGGCGAGATTGCGACTTGATGAGACAGTCGTCCAGGTAGGGAAAGATTTGAACGCCTTTCAAACGTAGATATGCCACCACCGGAGCCAGGACTTTTGTGAAGACGCGAGGGGCGGAGCGAAAGCCGAAAGGCAGAACCTTGAATTGAAAGTCTCTGTGCCGTACCCGGAAGCGCAAGTACTTCCGGTGTTTTGGAAGTATCGGCACGTGGAAATAAGCGTCTTGGAGATCGATGGTGGTCATGAAGTCATCCTTCGAGAGAAGGCGGAGAATTTCCGCGAGCGTGAGCATGCGGAAGGATTGGCACTTTAGGTACTTGTTCAGGAGTCTTAAGTCAAGGATCAGACGCCATTCGCCGGACTTCTTGAGGATGAGGAAAAACCGGGAATAGAATCCCATCCCCTGCTGAAACTTGGGAACCACTTCGATGGCACCTTTCTGAATCATGAGTCGAATTTGTTGAAAGAGCTCCTTGAGGTGAGCCGGAGGTGGACCAGTTGGAGGAGTGTTTGGAGGGAACTTGACAAACTCCAAAGCATGGCCCTTTGATACAATGTCCAGCACCCAAAGGTCCGAGGTGATTGAAGACCAATTGGAAAATAAAAGGTTGATTCGACCTCCAACTTTGAGCAGGGAAGGCAAGTCATTGCTTCTTAGAAGCAGAGCCTCTGTAGGATGACTTTCCTCTGTAAGACTTGGTAGATGGTTGCCGATAGGACTGCTGCGACTGGGAGGAATATTTCTGATTTCCTTGGCCGTAGGAGCGGTACTGGTTGGATCCACTGCAAAAGAAGAGGAGGTGCCGCGTCCTCGCGCACCGCAAAAAGGCTGCTTGCGAAACTGAAAAGTGCCTAGGGCACGAGCCGTCTCGGTGTCCTTTTTGATGGTTTGAAGTGCATCGTCCACATGCTGGCCAAAGAGCGATTCGCCATCATAGGGCATGTTGAGGATTTTCACCAGAACCTCCTGGCGAAAAGAGGTGGAACGAAGCCAGCCCTGATGACGTAAACCGGCTGCCCCCGCAAGCTGGCGAAAGCCAGTGCACGCAATGTCCACAGAGCAGTCGATAATCTCGGATGACGCTCTCTCTCCCTCCTGAAGAATCTTGAGAGCCTCTGCTCTGGAGGGGTCAGGAATGAGGTCGATAAAAAAAGACATATCCGACCACATCTGGCGGTCGTAGCGTCCCAGAATGGCCAGAGAATTTGCAGCCCTCACGGTGGTAGAAGCCCTAGTGGAAAATTTACGTCCAATGGCATCAAGTCGACGTCCCTCATGGTCAGGAGGAGCGGTAATAGGAGAAGACGGATTCCTGGAACAGCGCTGTGCGGCCTGGGTGATCACGGAATTGGGTTTAGGCTGCGCTACCAGGCAAGCTGGAGAACCCTGGGGCGCCCTATATTTCTTCTCCAAACGAGGAAGAAGCGCCGGAATAGAGTTTGGCGTCTGCATCAGTTTGACACCCTCGTTCCAAATTAAGTCAATTATGGGCACTACCCGTACATGTTTAAAAGGTTGACTCTTGAAATCATAAAGAAAACAGTCCTCATACTTCAGAACCATAGGAAGCTTAATGCGCAGCGCCGCTCATTCCATAAGTTGGTGAAAAACAGCTATATCCACAGGAGGGGAATCCCCTGGACCCGAAGGTGGCGGAGACGGTGTCTGGATCTGATAATCGTCCTAATCCACCATGTTCCCATCATCATCATCCACTTCGCCGTCTTCCCGATCCTCATAAACCGTTGCATGGGCCTGAATAGAGGTTGTAGATGGTGCAGAAGGCACAGTTGGCTCTGGCAGTGTAGTAGAGGGAAGAACTGCTGTAGCTGCAGGCACCCTAGGTTGAGGAGACCCTGGTGAGACGGTGGAAATCGTCTATTATAATCCTCTAACATGTATTGGAGATTAGAAATGAGGGAGAGCGGTATTTGTGCTGTGGGAACCTGAGCAGAAGGTTCCTCCTCATGGAAGTAAGGATCTTCCTGATCATCCTCATAGCCCTGACATTTAATGACCAGCTCTGAAGGGCTTTGAGCTGCCCGGAATCTATTCTCTTCCTCCTCATCAGAACCAGAGTCATGCTCCGAACCCATGGCAAAAAGAGGTGATGGAGGCTGAGAGTGACATGGAATCAGAAGCTGATCCAAAGGCACATGTCGACATTGATGCAGAGGGTCAACAGCAGGAGCCCCAGAACCGGGTGAAGAAATTGGCACCAGAGGCAATGATGCGAAGGTAGACATCGATGACAGTAACACCGTCGACGGGACAACCACCGTCGACGAAGCCGTCGACGACAAGACCACAGCCGTCGAGGAAGCCGCTGTCGACGGAGCCGCCGCCGCCGAAACATCCGTCGATGGAGCCGTCATCGACAGAGCACCCGCCGACGAATAGGCTCTCTTCAGAGCAAGCGTCGACGAGACTCCCTTTTTAGGCATCGACGAGGAGATTGGAATCGTCGACGAGACAGATTTGAAGCTCACACACACCATCGTCGACACTGACGACATCGACGCAGCCGCCGTCGATGACCCACAGGCACAAGTCGTCGTCACTGTCGTCATCAGAGAGCTGGAGACGGCAGATTTTGTTGTCGGAACGACCGTCGACGCTCCCGTCGACGATTTAGCACGTATTTTAGTGGAAACATGCGTAGAGGGAGCGGTGGACGTCTGAGAGTCAAATCTCGGGGGCGTAGGGATAGCAGGAGGAGGCGGAGACATAGCAGGAGCCTTCTCGAGTTGAAGTTTCCTCTTCTTTAGGAAAGGAGATGGCAAATCCTGCACGCTGCTACGTTTAGAAGTGGCTCTAGACACACCTGACGCAAGGTTTTCTGCATCAGAAAGAAGTGAATCCTTTTCCTTCAACCTCTGCAACCACAGGAGGAGACACCCATCCCTGTCCTTAAGGGTCTTGGTTGAGAAAGTCCTGCAAATTTTACATTTTCCTACCTCATGCTCGGGGTAGAGGCAGTAAATACACTTGTTGTGAGGGTATTCTGAGAAGAGCCGCAATTTCCCACAAGAAGCACATGGTCGAAACAAAGACTTCTTACTTGAAGACATCCCAGAACACTGTAGAAATCCAGAAAGAAGTTGAAAACTGAGCAGAGCTCAGGGAGACTCCCGTCACACGACCTGCGGTAGAAAATCTGAGGGCCTGAGCCTCTGAGGAGAAGGTTCTAGAGGGGTGCTTGCACCTGATTGGCTGTAGTTTGGACTAACATAATGACATTGATATGCTATGAAAGTGTTCTTTTTCATCTAATGTATTCCTATGTGTTAATGCTAACCTTGGTACTTATAAGTATTTATGGTTTTGGAATGTATGTAATTATGTTTTTATATACATATATTATTGGTTTTATTGCTATTCTTTTTACCGTGGGGCTCCCACTTCGACGACGGGGAATATTCAAGCATGTGAATCTATGAAAGACACCCCAATATTGGAGAAATGTGACTTACGTATGGTAAAACTTTACTTACCTATAGAAACGTACCTTAACGATATTTTTGTCCTCGATATTCTTGACACAATATTTTCACCCACAATTTATTTGTTTCTGATATTCTGTAAAAACACCTTCACTTGCTGGTTTATGATATGTGTCTTGTGTATAATGGTTACACTTGTGGCCAGTGGCGGCACGCAGAGGAAGTTCTGCGGTCTGGTGGGGGAGGGGCAAGGTGGGGGCTAGTGGACTCAGATATACGATGGACAGGAGTAAAGTAAGTAATTAAATAAATAAAACTATTTACATTGCCCTCGCCGCATTGCCAACTCGGCGATGCAGCGAGCGCAAGGTAAATAGTTTTATTTATTTAATTACTTACTGTACTCCTGTCTGTCGTATGTCCGAGTCCACTACTCCCCCACCCTACTCCTCCCCCGCCCGACCGCCTCACAGCACTCCCTCTGCGTGCCGCCACTGCTTGTGGCTTTATTCTTCTTGGCGTTTCTCATTTGTCTGACTGTCGAATATGTCTCTATAAACTTGTGATGGTCTAAAAATCGCAGGTTTTTTGCTGGTCGCACAGCGTCTTCAATGAATTCCTAACTAAGGGTACAAAGGGGACGTAGGTTATGAGTGATGTGAACAGAGATGCGTCGCTTTAGAGGGAGGAGGGGTTGCAGTTATGCTCCTGGGACTTTACTGACACTTTGACAGCTTGTGTAATTACTGATTGATTGGGAAACGAGTCAAACGAGTAAGCATTTGTCTTCATTTTCTTAGGGGGACAGCACCTGCCACTAGAATATTCCTGACTTCCACTGAACTCCACACAAAATGTGAACTGTATGTACTTCTTTTTTCTTTTTTTTTCTTTTCACTGTAAACAAGTGGTCTTTCCTTCACTTCAGTGTGATATGTGTAGGCAAAGGTAGATACAGGTGCTGGCTATAGACAGGATCCTCAATTTCTAGTTTTAATGATGTTGGCACACAAATGCAGAGAGAAAACGATCACTTTTATAGTCTTATGTTTTATTAAACAAAAAATAGAAAGCATATTTGCTTAGCTCCCCGTACTACAACTAAGCCTTCCAGGTCAATGGCCGTGCAGAATGACAGAGAGAAGGCTGAAAAATGACCTCCTACTTAGCATGATTCGAAATTCTTTCTAGACCCTTCAACATTTACCCTTTGGCCTAACCAACAAAACTGCCCCCATTTTCGAATCAAAGCTGTTAAAAAAATCATCACAATGTACTTTATAAAAATTATATCTGAAAATCATATTGTTGTATTGTATATGACTATTTATTGTAATATAAAACACCCCACCAAGCTCCTTTGCATTTTTAAAATAAATACATTTATATAAATAATAATTGTATACTTAATTGTTCATAGAGTAAAAATACATTTTGATAAATAAAAATAAAATATGCAAAAATAAACATAGTTAAATGCAAGCAGAAATGGACGAAAATAGAATATCATAAAATAAAAAGTCTTAGTTCTAAATTGGTGACAGTGTGGTGTAGTTAGTGTGGTCTAGACAGTTGGTTGGCTGTAGTGGTGACCAGATGTTAAGTCTAGCGCCTTAAAAAATCTCTTGTCGTTTACTCGGCAAGATACAAAGCGTTATTTGACAGATCATTTATTTCTTAAGTCTCTTAATTGTGGAACTCGCATCCTTTATTCCTCCAATGAGAAGACTTTGTCAAGTTCAGGAAATCACTGAAAACACACCTCTTCTGTCAGACCTTTGGACCACTCCTCTACTTCTACTCAGTCTCTGTCCTCCCTACATGGCTCTACTGCATCACTGCTGTGTGCATCCACCCTGCTTCTGTAACACCACCCTTCAAAGCGCTTTGTAGCAATCCCTGGGATGCTATGGCGCTCTACAAAAACATCAACAAAAATAAATGAAAAATTGATACCAGAGATGTCACAATGCCGTACCATAAACTAGTAAGTGAGCACCAGTCGTCGTATTACGATAAGTGCTCCAGTGGCGCAATGGGTGTTGTGCTCGCTTCGTGCACCCTAGGACACTTTGGTATGACAGAAGGGGCTGTAATATTAATGGTGCTGACTATTGCGAGAGGGCAATCCCTCATTTGATTGGGGGCATGAGGGAATCCCTTTGTCTCTGAATCCGGCCCATATAAGGGATGCGAGACCAGAGGCAAATATGCCCTTAGGAAGTGCACCTACAGTTATTGTGCCCCCTGAAGGCAGCCCTCTGAAGAGGGCGGTCCCCATGGACCTCAGTGGACATCCCCCAGCAGACAGGTGCAATCACTCACTGCACCCACCTACACAAGTTTCTCTGCACCCCCTTTAAAGTGCAGGCACGTTGCCAACGGCACAGAGCAGCGTGAAACCAGCCTCTCAGTATGGCACTGACTGCGTGCAGCCCCAGCAGCTCATGCATTGTAATAAAACACACCATCCCAGTGCACACCAGGCACACTTTTTAAAGGTGGCCATGGCGCAAACAGGGAAAGTGCGTCCTATATAAAATACGGGCTCTGCTGGGTTTAGGTAAGTAATTTGAAGCTGTAGTTTGTCAGCTGTGAATATTCGATGGCATAAAAGCAAGACCAGTGACAAATAATGTGGGTTGCTAGGTATCAAATACATCGTAAAAAAATTGAGTTAAGGCCTTAATAGATTGGTACACATAATTACAATTAGCTCATCACTGGAAGATGTTTACATTAGGATAAGCTATGTTTATGGAAAGAAGTGAGGGTGACCTCTAAAGCGGTAGCAGAACTATACAGAGGCAACTGATGTTTTATTAAAAGTATAATCTTAATTATGCATTTATATCAGAACAGATGAAAAAAATAAACATACAGGCGTCTTGTTTTCGTTGGAAGCAGGCTTGCAAATCAAGACATCTAGTAGCAGATGTTTCACAATGATTCTCTTTTCAGCATCAAAGACATTTGCAATTTTATCTCCACCTGCAGGCCTGTACCTGCTCTTCTGAGTAACCGCCCCGCTGTCAATCTGTCCCCCAAGGCCTCACTCGTGATTTATCTTCCGGGTTTCTCCAAGGATGGGAATATTAAATGATTTTTTTAAAACTAGAAATTAGTGAGAATCTGAAGGTGTAAGGACTGTCCCATACCGCCCTTTACATGGGTCACAACAGCAATTAAAAACACAAATTATAGGACCTGCCACACTTTTCATACAATTATTGGGACTTCTCGCATTAATTGTTGTTAGAAATGTGCCCTTTATGCAAGGTCCACCCCCAGATTTTTGTCTCCTGTTGCTGAACCATTTTTTTGTTGGCCATAGGACTCTACACACTTCACCTCTGCTAACCAGTGGCAAAGAGTTGTTCTCTCTAAACATGTTAAAATTGGTATAAACATTTAATTTTTATTTTTTTATTTTAGAGAGTTTTATATAGCGCGAACTTGAACCGAACCTAATCAGTTATCAGAGCGCTTTACATAGCACCAGTTACGTTACATGAGGACACACTTTTCATTTTTTTTTTTTGGCACGGGGAGATTAAGTGATTTGCCCAGAATCACAGGGGGTTTTTGGCGTCGTTACCGAGACTCGAACCAAGTTCCCCAGGTCCGAGGTCGAGCGCCTTAGCCGTTAGGCCAACCCCTCTCCCTTCTTACAACTCTTAATGTACTTGTAAGTCCATAGGATATGGTACTACATGTACCCAGGGCTTGTAAATTAAATACTGATAATTGGCTTCAGCACTCATTGTGCCACCCACAAAAGTAGCATTTTTTAAATATGTCTCCTGCAGCTAAGTGTGCAGTTTAAACTGCAATTTCGACTGGACAAAATTAACCTTTTGCCAGGCACAACCCTTCCTTCGTAATACTTCTAAGTCACCCCCTAGGATAGGTTTTAACTGTATGGCTATGGTGCATGGCATTTTAAAAGTTGGGCATGTGTATTTAATGTTCTCCATGTCCTGGTGATGAATAAAAGCCAAAGTAATTCACTGTGGCGAGGCTGGCCATCCCAAAGTAACAACAACAAAGCTCCCCTATGTATTGCAGAAATAACAAAATAGCATTTAAATTACAATAATATTCTTTTCAAATATCAACCTGAGTCGAATGCAAAAAACTAACAGAGATACCACATATATAGAAATTGTGGCATATTACATTTGTGTAAAATCTTATTCCATTTTAATACATTTCAGTAATAAAAAACATACATATGCTAAACATAGTAAAACATAACCATAGAATAATTAAAAACAGACAAATGTATCAGTCTTTCAAAATAATCACGTCTCCCATTATACATTACTTTGCTTATGAACCACATTTTCATGTAAAATTGTTCAAAGTTTATAGATTGTGAAATGTAGATTATCAATACATTTCGGTGGGATCATCTAATACTGTTCCCATTTTTCAGGACATTAAATTATTTAGAGGCGCAACAAAGCAACTTCTTTGGGAGAAATCTCAGGAGCCATTGGAAAACTCTATTAGTGCTCTGAATGCAGAGGGGATAATACACATTAACCTATCAAGCAAATTGACAGCAATATTATTGAAAAATGAAAAGATAACGGGGCATATTACCAACAACTAGCGATATTTATCGCTAAATGAGCTTAGCGAGCATTTTTTTAACGCCAAGCATCGCAGGATATTATCGCAGAGATAACGTGCTATTAGCAACGTTTATCTCTAAAGCGATAAAATATCCGGTGTTAGCGGCGAAATGCGTGAATATCGCTGGTAATCCAGCGATATTCACGCATTATCGCTAACAGGGACTTAGCCATAATATCCAACTCCCATTGGATATAATGGCTAAGAACTGGTCTGAGCAGGTGTTAGTTTTTGGAGATATTCACGCTTAGCGCGAGTATTTCCATCGCTACGCCTGCCTTGCTAATAGGCGATAGCGACGTTAGCGACTGCTTTCAGTCGCTAACAGGTTGGGTACGTCCACTTTGCATGTCATTAGCGATAAATATCGCTGACATGCAAAGCGGGCCCCAAACCGCTAGCTATCGACTACAAGCTGTCGCTAACATCAGTTAGCGACAGCTTGCTAATAGGGCGATAGAATTATCGGCGCTTAGCGGCCGAAACGGCTGCTAAAGCGGTGATATTCACATATCGCTCGCCTTGGTAATATGCCCCAACGTCCGTGGAGCACGACCTTCAGGAGTTAAAGGCCAAAGCTCATGGTAGGTGGGCATTAGACCTCTTCCACCTGGGGTACTCCCAAAGTATCTGAGCCTGCTTCTCCCGAACCAGCAAAAACATATTCTTATGTAACTGAAAAGGTTACTGGTATGGTCAAAAGAAGGGTGAAGATAATACACAATGCATATGGTGCGAACAAGAGTAGGAGTCCTTAATTCATGAGATTTGCCTTATTGAAGGCCTAAAATTGCTGTGGCTCAGACCAATGTTCTGGGTTTTAAATGTGAGGACCTGCATGGAAGTGGTTCTCTGCTGTTTAAAAGGAGAATCATGTCAGCTATCAGGTCAGTTTTTAAAATGTATGAAAGAAGCAGCTGCATTTAAAAAGTCAGGCTAAAGGTTCAGTTGCGCTGTTCTTTAAATCCTCCTTATCTATAATTATCAAATCGTCAATGTGCTTGGCATTAGACTCCGAGGGGAACTGTAGCTTTGAATCAAAGTGGTAGCTTTAGAGGTACCCCCTCTGACATGAGAGTGTTAAGTCACTGTTGCACAATGCACTTTTGTTTTTCTGAACCATAGGTCAACATCAAATGAGAACCCACCCTGAAAAGGGAATGTTATGTCACCATTGCACAATGCAATTTGGGTCATCTTCACCACTCATGGGAATGCCGTAGCGGGTACTTTTAGAGGTGTGAATGAATCAAAGACCTATGCATAGTCTTTTGCACTGAGCACCTTTTTGCTTTGAGCACTTTGCCCCTCTCCTAAGAGTAGAGGGTCTGAGCAAAATATGGGTTTGATACAAAGATGGCCCTGATAGTGGATAAAACTGTGCAGATCAGGTTACACCCCGTTGCAAAGTCTCCTCACACGAAGTACTTTATAGATGGAGCACTTTTGGCCTTGTGGCTTTTGGCGGAACTGTAACCCACAAGGGCCTGGTACAATGATGGGGCATAAGGGAACATTGGTAATGTTATGAAGTGCCTAAAGTGGATTAAGTCAATTTGTGCAGAAAAAGAGTAGAACATACATTCTTTTTATTGTGTCGTCTTAACTTTTAAACATGGGGGAACAGAAATAAATGATAGGGGGATGGGAAGGGAACAAATCAGTATGGGGTGATCAAGCAAGTAAAAAGGTTGTGTGGTTTGGTGGGGCAGTGCAAATGGACCTATGCATTGTGATGTTTAGGTCTTGCCCAGAGTAATACTTTTTAATCATAATTGTGGTGTGGTGTAAGGATTTTAATTAATCAAACTTTAATAAATATATTATCTAATCTTATCTTATCTCACCTACAGGCTGACACTGGGCATAAATGTGGCATCCCCGGTATCCTCCCCAGATCACTTCTGGACCTGTGGAAGAACAGAAGAGCACTAGGCCTTATGTCTATGACCTGAGAAGAGCCTTGAGACTGGACCTGCTCTCTCTTTTGTACTCAGGACAAAGAAGTGAATTCCGAGGGTCCTAAGGCTGACCTCCTGTATGCACTACAGGACACAACATGCTCCAAGAGGCCTTTTTCCTGCATTCCCAACTGACCAGTTCCAACTACACCTGCCCACGAACCAGCAGCTGGCTTCATATGGAGAGAGTCTTGACCCACAAATGCTGTCCACAAGGTCCTAGACCCTTGACTGGCGTCACAGTGTACTCCGCCTAAAATGTCTTGAAACCTTAAAAACATTTTGCCATCTTTGTGCTCTGAGACGCTATGGTGGACCGAACCAACCTGCCAAGCTGATCCAACAAAGGTGCATCACCGCTGGGCCAGTGGTTTAGGTTGCTACAACTTCGTTTTTCTCCACAGCAGCAAAGTCAATCCAGTGGCACCTTGCGGAGAAGGTATGTGGAATTTTGGAGCTCTCTTCAGCTATAGCCTGCAACCTTACCCCACTGCTAGAATTTGAGCTCCAAAAAAGTGGCTAAGTATGAGGCTAGAAATCTTCACAGGGCTAAGTGTGACAAGTATTTGGCCAGCCCGAGACCTTCTCTTGGTAAAAAATTCAAATTTTTGCTACTCAGAGCTTTCCTGACAATTGTCAATAGTTTCACCGAGACCTCTTCAAGCGTCGGGTGACATGGAGCGCTTTTCAACCACAGTCTTCTGCCTTGCCCTGCTGAGGATTTTTGATTTCGATTTCAGAGACTAATTCAGAAGTAAAACTTTCAGTGAATCTGACCCACACTCATTCGTTTAAACATAGTCCCGGTTAAACCCAACGAGTTGACTGTGGTTGGCACATAATGTTTTTGGGCATTATTTTGAGTATTAAACTTCATATCTCCAGTTCTACTTATTGGATTTTCATTGTTTGGTGTCATTTTAGTTAATAAACTGTGTTCTGTTTTTCTAAATAAATTTTGTTTGAGATTTGTGTGGAGAAGTGTGGCTCAGGGGTTAGAGGTGGCAGACCCGGAAGCTGAGATCGGTCCTGGACCAGGGTTCAATTCCCTGCCTCGGCGGGTCTTGGACTAAAAATTACACGGACTCGATAATTCTTGCCCCGGTGCCTCCTTGACTCATGGGTTCACACTCTGTGACTCTGGGCAATAGCTTGCTTAATCTCCACAAAGGCCCCTCGAGGCGGGATGCCTGACTTTCACCTTGTGGATACACTGCTATCTCACAAGGGAATATCAGGACGGGTTCCCTAAGCAAGCGCCGGGACACCCACTGCGGGTAGCTGTGCGCTATATAAGCACAATCTACTGTTGTAACTTTGCACTTGGTTCCGCCCTCTTCCCCCTTGTCACCCCCTCCCGCTTCTCTCCCACTTGGTATGGCCCGTGCTGTCATTTGAAGGCAGCAGTAGAATGTTCTTGTGAACGATCCTGTCAAGCTGGGAGCACCATGTGTTAAATTGAACTGAATAAAGGTTCCTGAATTCTACCACGTGTGGACCGTATTTACTACAATTTTGGCGACGAAGGAAACGGAGCTGAGCCAGGGTCAGTTGGGTGTCTCTCCCCTGGAGTGATATGAGCTTGGACAAGGAAAATATGAGGAAACGAATTTATGATGTATCTTGGGCGTTCTAAGGAATGGGAGAAATTCAAGTGAAGTAAGACCCACGTTGAGGAACATTGAAAGAAGCGCAAGTCGGTGAGGTGAGCACTTTAATCTGAGTGAAGAGAATAAAGAAGAACAGGGAACGAATTTTAATCTCTGTTGAGGAATAAGAAAACATGATGAAATAAATTGATGATTTAACTTGGGCAGTATGTGAGAATATGAAATGTTGAGAAGAGAAAGACCCAAGTATATGAGCGCTGGAAGAGGCGAGAGTTCGTGAGGTGAGCAGTTTCAGCTCAGTGAGGAGAGCTGAGCGGAGCGGGGAACGCATTTGGAATCGTGGACGTCGTGTTTGAACTATATAAGTTAAGCCTTGGAGACTGAGTTGAAAAGTGAGCGAGGTAAGCGTTCCAAGGTTCCTTGTCCCCGCAAGTGTCATTGAGGAGAATCAGCGCGATCATCGTGTGAATTGTAAATCTCCTCAGTTGTTCTGAGTGCTGTCAAAGCTCCGTCACATTTGATTAAAACCACCTCAAATCTACAGCGCTAACCGGATTCATATTAGGAGAGGCACTGTCACCTCGTGGCCATTTTAAGCATAGGAGCATGTGAAAATCTCCATTGAGAACAGTTCAGCGCAGATCATTTCAACCGGGTTAAGGGGAAGTGAGGCACAATTCTGTGGCGGTTTCCCTTGGTGGTGTAAATGCCGGAAGGAAAGATATGTAACTATCCTCAGTGCGGTGTGTAGGAATTCAACTACGCCATAGCAGCAAAGCAGCGTCTTAGAGTGTCGTTTGAAGGGAAGGAGAAGACCGAGATCTCACGCACTCGTGTATCTACTAAAGGCTTATTGGTGAGTCATAGTGGCTGGGAGGAGGTGAAGTGAGCCGAGCAGGGAGCTCGGAAACGGCATCTTGAATTTTGGTGAGGCACAGCTGAGCGCGAGAGGGAGCTACCCTAGGGTGAACTTAAAGATTTCTGAGGCTGATTTTATTGGAAAATAGACAATAACAGAAGCAGCCAGGCGCATAGTAGAGTGTGTGGTGATAAAGAGCCTTGGAGTTTTCAACAGTTACAAGCAGCGTGAGGTCAATGCTCATGGGAAAATTACAATAAAAAAGGTGCATAATTGGTATCAATACATATGGGGGTGTAAAGAGACTGTGAGTATTCAACATTACAAGGCGCAGCGCGAGGGCGAGGCTCATTGAATATTTACATTAAAAGACTGCGCATAATTAGTATCATAGCTGACGTTTTTTCCTCCTGAGACTTTAACTGAACAAGAGCGAGACATTGATTACCAGAAGGCTGGACCCAAGTTGTATAACGCTGAATCGTGGTGAATCTTTGAAACAGTGTGAGGTGCGGGGAGCAGAGCAGAGGGTACAGTCGTCCGAAACTGATCTGAGGCAGCGGGTTGAAGCTGCGTGAGGAGATTTAGAGGAACAGAGAGTGTAGCAAACCTCTGGTACCGTGTTTGATGATTAACCGAGGCAGCGAGTTGAAGCTGCGTGTGGAAATTTGAGAGGAACAGGGAGTGCAGTTAACCCCTGCTACCGAGAGTGAAACAGAACTGAGGCAGCGCGTTGAAGCTGCGTGAGGAGATTTGAGAGGAACAGGGAGTGCAGTAAACCCCTGCTACCGTGTGGAAAACGGAACTGAGTTAGCGCGTGAAGCTGCGTGAGGAGATTTGGAAAAAAAAGGAAAAAAGAAAACGTAGGAATTCCTGAAAACAAGCATTGGTTTTCAAACTTCAAAAAAAAAAAAAAAAAAAAAAAAAGGGGAATAATTCAAGGATTTGGAACTTGGAGCTATTTTAAGTGAATAATAACTGTGCTCCGGAGCAACCACGTCATCGTGCTGGGTGAAATTAAATGAATTTAGCTTACCTGCAGTTTTCACCTGTTGGGTGCAACGCTAGTTACATAGTACCGAGAAATACTTACTGGTTGTGTTATATTAACCTGGTGAATAGCAACATGAACGTGGAATTAAACAAAAGGTATAACTTATCGCCACCGGAGCCATTTTTTGAAAGGAATGGTGTTACCACAAAGGCTATGGAAGAGTGGAAGGAACATTTAAGTAATATGGTAGCTATGATAGAAAATGAGGAACAACCATTACTTCCCAATGATAAGGTGGAAATATTGTGGAATAGATTAAGTGCAGGCGGGGAAGAAGTCTACATTAACATTGAAAAAATGGTCCAAGAGGGAGCCGAAAGGAATGTCGGGGAAGAGGTTGTGGATGATACAGAGGATCATTATATGCAAGTGAGGTCTTGTGATGCACAAAGGTACGAAGGTATCAGGGATGAAAAGAACGACAAAATGGGGATGAACTTGAGTAAACTTAACCCTGGGGGTACTATCAACTTGGGAGGAAGTGAAATTGATATTGTCGCAGATTTTGTGTCATATGATTATATGGTGAGCACGAGTTTGAGGAAAAGCAAGTTAGCTGAAGCTTTTGGACTTGGACTCAAAGAGACTAATATATCCCTTAAAACGTACATGGGTGACGACAATAACCGATCAGGGGGGAAAGAGTTGGAATTGATATACAAGGAAAGATGTACTAGAAAAACGATTTACATCACAGTAAATGAACCCTCCGATCTGAGAGGGGTGGAACAAAAGAAATTAAGATTGATAAGGTTCCTAGAAAGCAATGAACACAGGAGTGACCTGGTGGGAATCAACACCACACCAATGGCCTGGTTTGAGTGGTTAAAAGAAAGGGAACCACCATATAAGGGACAGGTGGCATGGAAAGGAACTGTTTGGAGAGAAGGATGGAAAAAAGAAATGGTTATGGACAAACTCAAAGTAAAACATGGTATATATAAAGGACTTGAAAGGAGAAGGAATATAAGCAAGGAATCTGTGAAGGAAAAAGGTGAAGAAGCTAGAAAAAAAGAAAATGAATTTGTTAGTAAAGGAAAATATAAGGTAACTCCCACTTAAGGTGGAAAGGAGGAAAAGGGTAATCCCATTCGACACAAATTAGGGAGAGAATGGCATGAAGCTACAAGGAATGAACACATATCCAGAAGTTCAGGCGCTGAGTACGGAAAGAGGTCTGAAGTGGGAGCATGGCCTAGACCAGACAACCAAGATGAAAAGGGGTATGAGGGCCATGGTGTTACAAGGCGGAGACGTAGTGCGGTCTGGTCCAGGAAACTACCCAAGGAAAAGGACTTAAAGTTATTAATACTCACCGAGATGGAGGTGATGATACGAGGGAGTGAAGTCTGGAGCACAAGAGAACCAAACCTTGGGACTGACTTGTGGATGACTGGCATAGCGGAAAAGCAGGAGTGCTAGGAATATTTTACCCTGCAGTGTCCGCCTGGGCAGTCCGTGCTTCCAAGTTGGATTAAGGCCCGGACAATGGGTGGGCCATCACAGAACGAATAACTCTTGTTGACAGTAATACCTCCCATGTAATTCTGAGCTGAAAACTACTAGAGGTTTGTCTTTGGGTTGGTCATCACAGAACTAATAACCCTTGTGTACAGTTATACCACATGAGACATTTTACTTTGTAGAATTATAAGTCTGTAGTGTTGGCCCCGTAGGCCATGACTAGGGGATAGTGATTTCTTACCAGTGTCTACATTATTTCCCTGAGCCTTGACACTCGTATAATTAGGAGCATGACGTCTCTTAGTCTCTGTTTAAGTATTTAGGGGTCCAGGGTGGACGGGAAGTTGAGGAGTCTAGCCCTTGCTTTACTCTCCTTTGTCTGATACAACCGGGGGATTAAGGGGACTTTTATAGTTTCAGGTCACCACCCTCTTGTTCCTGTATTTCTCCGCCCCGCCCGTACAGAGACAGTTTATCTCGTTTACAATGGCCCTCTGCCAGCTTGGTAGAGGCCCTGGGGGTTCTTTCTTCTTTATGTCCCAGGTTCCCACCGGGACTTTGGACTTTTGTCTAGGACCCTCTGCGTTTCCTGTTAGCGCAGTTGCAGTTATCTTTTCCCTCCATGCTCCATCGTTTTCCTCTCTCCTATCTTCTCCCGTCATCTCTCTCTTTTCTCCACCCCTTCCTCCTCCCCATTCCGCTCCCCTTCTCAGCTGCCCCTGTCTGTTCCCTCCTTGTCTCCCTAGGGAGGATGATGTGTTGTAACTTTGCACTTGGTTCCGCCCTCTTCCCCCTTGTCACCCCCTCCCGCTTCTCTCCCACTTGGTATGGCCCGTGCTGTCATTTGAAGGCAGCAGTAGAATGTTCTTGTGAACGATCCTGTCAAGCTGGGAGCACCATGTGTTAAATTGAACTGAATAAAGGTTCCTGAATTCTACCACGTGTGGACCGTATTTACTACATCTACATTTACATTTACATTTTTCTTGTGTTGTATTTTTATTTATTACTGTTTGAGTGCTGCATCAATACTTTATACAATGGCTCTAAGTTAAGCCTGATAGCTTTTGTACCACGCTGCCAGAGGGTTGAACCCAGGTTTAATTAGTGACATTTGTGGTTCACCTGGATAAAGATTGTGATTAATATTCGAGGTTGGTTCTCACCCCCCAACTAATGCTCCAATTGTTTACAACTGTGAAGCTCTGAATTGCATACATAGCTAGTTTTGCCTAGTGATGTAAAGAAAATAGAACTGCTGACATGTTATAAGGATAAAATCTTACCAACTT
Source organism: Lissotriton helveticus (assembly GCF_964261635.1). NCBI lineage: Eukaryota > Metazoa > Chordata > Amphibia > Caudata > Salamandridae > Lissotriton > Lissotriton helveticus. The sequence goes on along the minus strand of NC_136060.1, from coordinate 391,596,446 downwards.
GACTAAACTTGTGATAGAAATAAGGCAATTATCGATTCCTAATTTGTTATAGTATCAAACTTTTTTTGGGAGACAGTCCATTCTTCAAAATATGGGCTGACTAAAGATCAAGGAATAGTTAATAATCAGGCCTGTGTAAAATTACTTGAATGTCCCACAGGTTGAAGAAAGCAGAAGAGGCAGGCAAAACATAAAGAATAAGGAGACTGAGAAGGTACAAGTCGTTCATCTCCCCTGATCTCAATTCTTCCTAATTGATGTGTACATTGGAGCAGAAGTAGTCATTATATGTTCCCTCGTCTCAATTTTTCCCCATAGAGATGTATGGTGAAACAAGGGTAGCAGATAATATGTTTCCTCTTCTCCATGTTTCCCTATTGAGGTGTATCGTAGAGCAAGGTAGTAGTTGAAACGTCCCCTCATCTCAACTCTTCCCCATGAAGGTATGCAATGGTACAAGGATGGTAGATAAGATGTTCACCAAAACAAACAAAAACGATTTTACTAGAGTCACCCAATGTTTGAGTCCAGTTCAATCCCTATAATTCCAACAGATCCAACCTAAAACACATGATGGGAGTAAAGATTTAAGTTAGAGCACTGAACTGTTGGGAGCCCCATTGTAGACAATGAAGTGACAGAGAGCCAATTGGGTGGTATACGTTTTCTGCTCAACAACTCCAATCTTTATCTTCCTGTTTTTCTTCTTCAAGTTAGAACATTCTACCCTCAATTGGAGGAAAATTGTAGTAGAATGTTAAACCCTTTGGCATGAGTGTATGTTGCTTGACAAAGGCCCTCTGCATCATTATAAGCCCTTGTCTTGCCAACATAACTCCCCAGAAGGCCTATAATGACAAGGTTAGCCCTCACCAGCAGGGTATAACACTATAATACCAGTTACGTACTTGCACCCTTCAAAATACAATAGCACACTTACACTGGACCTAATGAATGTTGGTTTTCATGACAGATATTGGTCAATAGTGCCTGATACAGATTACTTAAATGATTTTGCAAAACCTAAGATCCCTTATATAAAATGTTTCCCTTTTTGTGTGTATGATCATTCCTACCAATGTATATAGCCCAATGTGTATCAGAGTCATAGGGCTATTTGTACAAATAAAATGTGAGAAGCTTGATTCCTACTGCCATTTCTGTGATATTCTGGTGATTCCTACTATGAAAATGGAGGTACGGCACGTATGTATTCATGGAAAGCAACCAGGTTTTAAAGACCCAGAATCTAAGAACTCCAACAGGTATGTCAGATCACATACCACCTAAAGTGATCAGATACAAAACCTACACAAATCAATACACAGACAGCTGAAACAAACAAAACAAGCAAGAGGATGACTCTAGCATATATGGACATTTGACATAGAAGTTAACAAGCACATGCACAAGAACAAACACACACTCCAAAAAACTCTAATGTGGCAAACAGACCAAGCATCCCAAAAATAACCATCATTTTATTCTTTGACTCATTATGGTCGGGTGATGATGCAGTATCCTGTCTGGGTTTCTGAGTGTCCTAAATATTGCCTGTCATTAGTCTGGTCTGATAAACCACAACAATAATGACCACATTTGATGTGTCTCTAAAATGGATAAGGAAGTGACTTACTAAATATCCTCTCATAAGTTTAGAAATGTTCTCCTGCAATTTGCGGTGGGCCTGAATGCATGCAGACAAACTGACGAAGTGGAACTAGACTTGACCTTATGAAGCAATCATGGCACTCAAGGAGGAATAGAATCACTACTAAGACACCTTTCTGGAATATGAGTATTTTGTCAAGAGACTTAGGGGCTGATTAGCATGGCGGATGGACTTTCTCCACCCGCCATAGCCCCGGGAAATGGGACCGCCCGCAATGCATGCGGTGGCCCCACATTTACAATTAGGATGCGCCCGCCACACTGGCGGGCGCATTCCTCCTTTTTTGTATTGCGGCAGGCGGTGCTATCAGCAGCACCCGCCGCAATACAAAAAAGGCATGTGTGCATATGTATGCACAACGTGGCAGGCACCGCGTGGTGCCTGCCACGTCATCCATGCAAATGCAGGGGGTACCATAGGTACCCCACATGTTCCCCCCTAATCTCCCCAACATCCCCAAGGCCCGCAAGGGGCCCTCAAATCAGTCAACCGCATGCCTTTCCGTGGCGGCAATGCTGCCACGGAAAGGCTGCTTCCCGCTGCCTTCCTAATATGGATGGCGATGTCTATCAGACACCACCCCCATATCAGGCCCCTTTTCCACCCAGTCACCTGTGTGACTGGTGAAAAACTGGCCGACGGTCCTTCCGTCCGCCGTGGTCCCCCCCGCCATACTAATATGGCGGGGGAAATGGGTGGCGGGCGGGGTATGATGTGGGGCGGATCGCCACTGCCCGCATGGTGGTGGGGATCCGCCCTACATCATAATGGACCCCTTAGTCTCTATAATTAATAAACTCTGAAATACTCCAGTCACACGAACACTAGCCATGATTATTGACAGATCCTTATGCTCTCTCATCCCATCGCACATAAACATATTGAAGACTTTTGGGCTTAGAGGATTGAAATGTACTTTGCTTTTAAGATGGCTGCATCTTTCCTTAGATTTGCTTAGTTTAACTTAACTTTTAGTATGTCATTATTTTGTAGTTTTACAACAGCCAAAACGGTCTATGTCACTTCTGGAGACTAACAGTAAGAATTCTTGCAATACAGTCTGATTTCATTTCAGTTGATGTTATTTTTATTTGTTATTTTTGTTGCCATTTTTACTATTTGAAGTGTTGAGGTACATTGTGGAGAGATATTCAAAGATCCATTGTTGTGTGCGCTCTGTAGTAATGAAACTGATGTTATTTGTGAGGCAGCCATGGTAAATTCAGTTGGATAGTAGTGATGATCACAAGGTCCATGTCTGTCTGTAATTGCATGAAGAAAGGGATGCTTCCTTTGAATGCAACCAAAACGTATAGATCTGTGATTGGAGACCCAGGCCCGGCGCCAAAGATGTTGAATGGCCCCTACTTATGGGTACATTTCCAAAAGGGTCCCCTGTGTGAATAATCTGGGCTATTGGCTAAATCACAATAAAATATTAAATAAAGAGTGTACTGAAGTTGCAATAATAGGATTTTTTTTATTTAGAGGCGCAAAGAAGGGCACCGAGGACAGCAGCCTTGTAGTTAGTGATGTGTGAAGTTTGTAATACACCATTGAAGTTTTGCTTATTTCCCAATTATCGGCATTCAGATACCTACCACTTTCCTTCACCTACACCTGAGCGTAGTATTTCCCTGAGGCTGTTAGTTTCAGAAGCATTCTGTAGGCGAATGCATAGTTTACACAGCTACTCATCGCGAGTCACTCAAAATGTGTACTGAAATGTACATCACTTTACACTTGCATACCAAATGTGGAAAATGAGGCGTTTGTAATATTCTAGCCTCGCAAAATAACGTCTTTTCACAGGAATACCTACATAAATTAGAACTTGGTGACCTATGCATATTTTTGTTAGTTTTTTAAACAAAGGCCGCACACCCATAACTCTTTTTCCTGCAACCGCTGGTTATCGAACCCTAGTGCAAGCCCAGTGCTTAATTTGAGCCGGTGGTTGCCTCATCGTACATTTACTGTGAGCAAGAGAGCAAAAGCACACAAAGGGAATAGAAGGAGGAAGAGAAAGATGGAAAACACATTACATGGAAGGAAAGCAGGAACCTGCAAGAGTGAGATAAACTGGCAGGGCGTGTCTGGAAGAGGATGGAAGAACCATAAGATTGATTCAAGACTATGCAGCCTTGGTATTCAGTGCACTGGCATCTCATTGTGTCTGCCCAGCTTATAAACAGAGCTTTGGACACCGCCAGGTATTCTATTACAAATTAAGTACTGCCAGTCTACTTCGTTATCCTATGGGAGAGGTTTGGCGCTGCGGCCAGGGCGACTGACGCTGGAATCTGGGGACCATGGTTCGATCCCCGGCTCCGGTGGCAGGTTAGCCCAGCACCATGTGACTCTGGGCAATAGCTCGCTTAATTTTCCCGACGGCCCCCAGCGCCTAGAGACCCTTACGGGTGATTGTGCGCTTTACAAATGTGGACTTTATCTGAAGTCCCAATATTTATACGCGTGCACAAAACAAATCTGTGCAGCACATCTCCAGACTAGAAGGTCGATACTTTACAAACTGCACTGGCTCCTCCTAGGATAGTGTATCACCTAACAGAGCCAACTTAACGGTGTCTTAGAGAGGAAAAAAACGTTAGAATTCTACAAAGAGATGCATGCTTTTATATCTATGTATGCATGTCTATTTTATGTAGACATGGGTTATTTGTATAGCACAAACCTAGCCAAAAGGCAGTGGACTGCTGTACCCGGTTAAAGGGGATGTATGACGTTACAACGCATACTTTTACAACGCCTACCTTTACAACGCGTTTTTTACCACTCATACCATTACAACGCATAGCGCTTTTGGGTGCTGGATAGTGAATAGTTTAATTTACTATTCCAACTCCAGTCCCTGTGGATAGTAGGGAAGGTTATTGGATAGTAAATTAACCTATTCCCTATCCTAGAGCGCCCCCCAGAGCAATGCGTTGTAATAGTTTGTGTTGTAAAAGTTGCGTTGTAATGGTAGGTTGTTGTAAAAGTTTCGTTGTAAAGGTTGTATACCGGTTAAAGACTGTGATACAGTCAACAAGTTATCAGAGAGGTAGATGGTTTCTGGGAGCAGACGTGGACTATTACAGCTTTGTGGGCAGTGACCTCAGTGCTCTCACCGACAAACCTCAGTGGTCTCACCACGAACCCTCAGTGGTCCCTCCATTCAACAGGATTACAGTATAGCCTGCTTACTGTCTTAAACCAGATATGACAGCAGGGCTAATTAAACAAAATGCTTTGTGTGCATTTCCCTAGTTTCTGCTCTCCTTCCTGTCACTGTTTATTAGTAGGTATCCATGACACAGGAGCCTTTCCATTGACTCCGCCACAAACTGATGTCTCATGCCGCAGTCAGCCCCTGTCTGTGTCTGGTTGTTTAAGCTTTAAGTCAAGGATCAACAGCCCACTCTTCCTCCTCACCAGTGGGAAAGTCCATGTTTAATGCACTTTTCCTGAGAATATACTGTAGCCGCTAAACAAATGTAAATGCCATTTCCATTTCCATTTACACATTTGTGTATTTAGATGTCTTCATCAATACCACCATTTTTCTCATCACAGTTCTTCTGTTTTTTTAGGGTGATCCTCTAACCAAGTCAAAGGGACCTCGGTTGCCTCAGCCCTTAGACCAATGAGTTTCATTGGATTTCTTTCTAAAAATCAATAACAAAACATAACCAACACACATTGTCACCTCTTGTGTCTTTAACTGCGGTACAGTGTAATTTTGGCCCCACCTATATACGTCCCAGTTAGGGGGCATAAACGTGCACATAGCACATGTTTCCTGTGTGCCCTAATATTATTAAGGTAAAGTGTTGCACTTGACATCATTATTAAAAGTGCACTCACTGTAGAAGTAGAGAAATCATATAGACTGTGTGCCTTAAATGTATTAAATGATTTATTCTTTAGAGAATTATTTAGAATGTATTTAGAGACAAAGGCCCAGATTCAAGCTAAAATCCGCTCGCAAAGAGGCAGATTCTCAGAATCTGCCCCTTTGCGACCGGTATTTTTGCATTTGGGATGCATCATCCCAAATGCAAAAATCGCAATTTAAGAAATCGCAAAATTGCAATTACTTAAATTGCTATTGCATTTAAGGAATCTCAAATTGAGATTCCTTAAATGCAATGCATTAAAGTTACAAAAATAGCGATTTCGCTAATAGGGGGTGCAAATTACCATGAAGTTGAACTTCATGGTAATTTGCAAAAACTTTGAAAAATGCACTAAAGTGCATTTTTCAAAGTTTCATTTTACACACAGACATGCCCTTAGGGCATGTGTGTGTGCAAGATGTACCCATATGCAGATTTCAGGGGTGCAACAGGGTGTCCTTTTGACACCCTGGCACCCTTGAAATTGCAATCTCAATTTGCGATTCTCTAATTGAGAATCGCAAATTGAGATTGTCTTCTCATTCATTCCTATGGGCCTCTAGGCCCATAGGATTGAATAGGGAAGTATTCCTTAATTGCGACTCGCAATTTGCGAGTCGCAATTAATTAATTTTAAGAAATCGCTATTTTTTAAGCGAGTTCTTCATGCATGGCATTTTGCTATTCCTTATTAGCGAATCCTTATTTTTCGCTAATAAGGAATCGCAAAATGGATCCTTAATGCATCTGGGGGAAAATGAATAATGTAATGTGTGTACTAATTATTTACATATTGCATTAAAATGTAGCTTTAGTCACATTTAGAAATGTGCATTTAAAGTTATTTCACTCATGCAGCGTGCATTACAAATCTAATGTCATTTTACATTTATACTTGTGTTTGAAGTGTACATGCATATTAAATGTGCACCATTGATCTAAAACTCTATGTTGACATTTTAGGCCTACATTTCCCGTCTGCATAAAATACTGTTTTCCATTTTCTGCTTACATGACGTTTCCTTGCAGGTGCTTTCACAAGGATTGTTAGTTTGAGAATAGATACAATACTGTACTAGTAATAGAGGTTGCCACAGAAGAAGACCTTGATGAAAGAACATGGAGAGCCAGAGCGTTAAGTGAAAGGCCTATTCAGCATCTTTTGTAACCTGGCCTGGTTGTACAAGGAAGCTGTTGTTCCCATGTTCAACATGGGACAGTTTGCCAAGGTTAAAGTTTACAGCATGAGAATGGACAGGCTAATGGAACCCCTAAAGATGCATAAAAAGGGGTGTTGCTGAAGAGACTCTTGTGTTATGACCTGGTGTTCACACTGTTGGAGTGCAGATGCTTTTAGATGCTTTCCCAAGACACTTTCCCAGGCGCTTTTAGAACCTTTCTAAAAACTGCATTTTCCCTTGGACTTTGAGATTTTCAGACATCTATGCTTCCCTTTGATTCTCTATTGAATGTAGCTAAAGCTAACACTTTTCCCCTGATCCAAGAAGACTCTTGCCTGAGCTTCTGAAATGCTGGCACCTTCTCATTCTTCCCATTTTTCCTATTTTTCCTGCCCTGTTCTATTTCTCTCCTTTATTGTATTCCTCTAGCTTTTTGAGATTATTTTAGATACAACCATCCTCTTAGTTTGCACTTTAACTTAGACAATTTTAGGCTTACTCATGTATAGAAGAGAAAATACAGAGGGGCGTGGCTTGGCGCCCGACTGACATGGCGGCGCGCGTGTGAAGCTCTCCAGAGTGTCCGGGCGACCGCACCTTCTCCCCGGTGCTTCGAAGACGCGAGCGCCAGTTTTCAACATCGGAAGACCTGCTGATCATCGGGGGATCCTTGCGGTCTTTTATTCTGAGGACATTATGTGTTTTCTGACGACGTGAGTTTCCTCAACGGCATCGTGCATCGTGGCCGCCATTTTGTTTCTGCTCACACCTCGGAGCTTTATTCAAGGTGTTTCCGGGAGGTCTGTGGCAATTTCCTCAGTTTTGAAATGCCTTTTTGTTCCTCTCATGTTTATACCTAACACCTCCCGTAAATGACAAGATGCTTTTAATGTCGTTATGAAGAATCTTTAATAGGAGGCTTTACTGACAGGAATTATTTTTGGCAGCCATTTTGTGGATTCCTCTTCTTTTTGCAACTTAATGTAATACAGAAATCTAATGACATTTTTTTCTTTTTCTTCGCAAACAATGCTATAAATTTTTTCTTCACTTAATAAGCGCCTCACATACAATTGTTTGAAGTGACTTTCTCTGTTATATAGTCAGTTCTTATTTAATAACATAACTGGCATTACTCTCTCCGTATTTTATTTGGCTCTATCAACTACTGCTATATTAACTACTTCTTATTTGATACCTCAATGTCAAGCTCCTTACTTTGCCTTCATTGCACATCTTTTATTCGGATGCTGTATCTTTTTATGATTTATGGGTAGAATAAAACCTGCTATTCCTACAAAGGCAATTGCGAAACATATGTTCGTTAAGATCTCAAAAATGTTTACTGAGTTCTCCAAGCTAGAGGATTCTTTGTCTTCTACATCTTCAGACACCATGGCACCTTTGGATCCGTCAACGGCAGCATCAGGGAAATCTATCTCCAAACACCTAAAACAGAATCCTCCTTCTCAGCCTAAACCGTCCTTGCCTGTTTCTCTGGAAATTCTGTTGGAAGAAATTAGGGCCTTGCGTCCCTTTATGGAAGAGACCAACACAAAATTGCAGATTCTCACTGACATTGTATGTTTTCTAATTTATAATGTTGCCTCATTTTGGTTAAATTCAGGTTTACTACATGGAATATTAAAGCATTAAATAATCCTATTTAAAACAACGTGTATTATCCCATTTAGCTAGATTAAAAACTGATATTGCTATGTTGCAAGAGACTCATTTATCTGATGCTGAAGCTTGTAAATTAAAGAAATTTTGGGTAGGTAATGTATTCTCTTCCCCAGCATTAGGCAAGAAGAGTGGTGTCCTAATTTTGTGTCCTAAAAAGTTCAATGTTTCTGTCACCCATCAAGAATTTGACTCGGAAGGTCGCTGGGTGATTGTAAAATTGTTAAATATATCCTTTTCGCTGGTGATTGTAATCAAATTTATGACCCCATTTTAGATAGAAGATCCCCTGTTAAGTTTGTCAACACTAACATGCACACACAATTCACCTCTCCCATTCATCGGAAATCTTTAATTGATATTTGGAGGCTTCGTCATCCAGACCTTCAAGAATATAGTTATTTTTCTCTCCCTCATAGAACAGAGTCTCACATTGATTATCTCTTCCTAAGTAAATCCCTTACTCAACATGTTCTCAATTCAGATATAGGTTCTATTTTAATTTCAGATCATGCCCCGGTTTTTGTTGATTTTGATTTAATTCCTTTTTCTCCTTCCACTGGTAGATGGCGATTTAATAATTCCCTGCTTTCTGATTCTAAATTCTCTAGCCAATTCAGTTCTTTTGCTCTAGAATTTTTCATTAATAATAACCCTCCTGACTCTTCATCAACTATGATTTAGGACTCTTTCAAAGCTACCACAAGAGGCTTCATAATTAATTATGTTTCTCAGAAGAAAAAGCATTTTGAAAAGCAATCCATTCAATTGCTCTCTAAAATTAAAAAAAATAGAATATGCCTATTATCATTCCTCCACAGAAACCTCATTAAAGGATCTCATTTCCGCTAAGATCACTTTCAACAAACTTTCCACAGAAGCTGCAGCCTCTTATCTCCTGAAAAGCAGTGCCCAATATTATGGAGGCCAGAATAAAATGGGGAAACTCTTGGCTAATTATTTAAAAATGCATCAAGATAGAACTAGAATCGCCTCCCTAACGAGCTCGGTGCTACTTCATTTAAAGATGAGGATATTTTACAAGAATTTGTCTCCTTTTACAGGAACCTCTATACCCCTGAAACTCATCCGCTTCAGTCTGATATATCTTCTTATTTTCAATCAATCAATTCTCCCCCTTCTCAACACATTGACTTTGACTTACTTGAAGCAGACATCACTTTAAAGGAAATTTCCCATGCTGTTTCAGTACTACGACGTGGTAAAACTCCCAGGCCCGATGGTTTCACCATTGAATTTTATGATCATTTTTCGAAGCTTCTTTTTCCAAACCTTCTTCTCTTATTTAACTCATTTATCGCAAACAGATCTTCTCAAGGCACCTTTCAGGAAGCCATGATTTGTTTAATTCCTAAAGAAAATAAAGATCCCTCTTTTTGTAAAAATTACCGTCCCATTTATTTGGTTAATACAGGTTATAGATTTTTGCAAAACTACTTGCCCTTCGTATCGACCCCATTCTACCCGAGCTCATTGGTCTTGGTTTCGTAAAAGGTCGTCTATCCTCTGATAATTCTAGAGTTTTCTTTAATGTCCTTAGTAAGGCCTCTTCCTTAAATTATCCACTTGGCGCTATAACTCTAGATGCTGAAAAGGCATTTGATAGGATTGGTTGGGATTTTATGTTCCATGCTCTTAAATGGATTGGATTTCCTCCCAAATCAATTTCCTTGTTCTCTTTATTATATTCTGGTCCCAAAGCTTCTATCTTTGCCAATGGCAAAGTCTCAGATTACTTTTCTCTTTCTAGAGGAGTTCGCCAAGGTTGTCCTCTGTCCCCTTTACTGTTCATAGTAGCATTAGAGCCTTTTTAACAAAGATTAGGCAAGATAATGAAATCACGGGTTTTCATCTTGGCCCCAATCAAGTTAAGATGTCTGTTTATGCTGATGACATCCTTTTATATTGTTCCAATCCAGTTACGTCTTTCCCTTCCTTTCTTCATCAAGTTGACATCTTTTCGTAAATCTCAGATTACCACCTGAATAGAGATAAATGTGAAGTCCTACCCCTTAATGTTTTATGTCTTAAACATTACTTCAGTCAGTCAGGGTTTTCCTGGCAACCGACTAAATTGAAATCCTTAGGGTTATGGTTCTCTTCAACTATCTCAGAATCATTAAAATTAAATTTCAAACATATCATCAAAAAACTAAATGATTCAATTACCAGATGGCATCCCCTCTTTCTCTCTTGGTGGGGTAGATTAGATTCCATTAAAATGATGTTACCTCCTCTAATCTTATATTCTCTTTCTATGATACCAGTGCATATTCCAGCTTATTATTTTAAAAGAATAGATTCACTTTTATTGAAATTTCTCTGGAAAAACAAACCTTCTCGAATAGCCTTATCTTGTCTTAAGAAGGATAAAATAAATGGAGGACTTAAGTTCCCTGATCATCTGCCATGTCTGATCTACGTCGGAGTGTGGCTACCATAGAGTCATCACTGACGGCAGCACAGTCCACCCAGCAGCTTCCCCCCCCACCCTCATTCAGACCCATCCACCTCCGCCTCTCCCATACCTACCCAACATACACGCAGATGCCACAGATCAAGCCCAACAACAGACACACCCAGCACACCCACACGCCAGAAGAAGCGCAAATCTCCACGCACCCAATCTCAAGGGGATGTAGGCACACCCACAGGGAGAGGGGACACACGTCACACACGCATCCACAAACCCACGAGAACAGACTCACAGCCCTCTACCTCCACCCCCAATGTGTCCCTGGGTTCAGGTGGTAGTTTGTGTGAACTGGCTGCAGTGTGCAGCCAAGTCTATGAAGCCACATTCGGCGAGGCACAGGCCAGTGTGGAGGGATCCACACCACCTGCACCCACTACACCTGTCCTTCCCTCTCCTGTCCCTGCGGTGCCAGTGGATTCCACAGATGATGCCCCCACTGCTTCCAAAGACAATTGAATTGTATGTGCAGGCAAGTGTGGGTGTGACAACATCCAGGATGCCACAACCTTGTTTGGACTTTATTTAGACTGGCAATTGGCCTACTTTGAAAATGGACTTCAATTTCTTTTTTCTCTTTGGATGCGGCTGAATAAAGCTTTTTATTTTTGTTTCATCACTTTTATTTTTATGATAATGGCTTTGACTGGACGGGACATCATCAACACCTCCTTCGACACCGCCACCTTCCCGGAGGGCTGGAAGCACGCCGAGCTCAGCGCTCTACTAAAGAAACCCACTGCGGACCCCACCGAACTCAAGAATTACCGCCCTATCTCGCTCCTCCCGTTCCCAGCCAAAGTCATCGAGAAGACCGTCAACAAGCAGCTGGCCGCCTTCCTCGAGACGAATGGATCCCTTGACCCCTCACAGTCTGGCTTCCGTGCCAACCACAGCACCGAGACCGCCCTCATCGCTGCCACCGATGACATCCGAGCCCTGATGGACAACGGAGAAACAGCGGCCCTCATCCTCCTAGACCTCTCCGCGGCTTTCGACACGGTCTGCCACCGCACCCTAGTGCAGCGCCTCAGCAACGTCGGAATTCAAGGGAAGGCACTGGAATGGATCGTCTCCTTCCTCGACGGAAGAACACAGAGAGTCCGTCTACCACCGTACAAGTCAGAGGCCACCGGAGTCATCTGCGGCGTCCCTCAAGGATCCTCCCTGAGCCCCACCCTCTTCAACGTCTACATGAGCCCCCTCGCGACCATCGCACGCCAACACAACCTGAACATCATCTCCTACGCCGATGACACCCAGCTAATCCTCTCCCTGACCAACGACCCCGCCGCCGCCAGAGCCAACCTTCACGAAGGGATGAAAGATGTAGCCGAGTGGATGACGACCAGCCGCCTGAAACTGAACTCAGACAAGACGGAAGTCCTCATCCTGGGTTCCTCACCCTCCGCCTGGGACGACTCCTGGTGGCCCCCCGCCCTGGGCACCGCACCCACACCGACAGACCACGCACGCAACCTGGGCTTCATCCTGGACTCCTCCCTCTCCATGACCAGACAAGTCAACGCCGTCTCCTCGTCATGCTTCAACATCCTGCGCATGCTACGGAAGATCTTCCGGTGGATCCCCACCGAAACCAGGAAGACGGTCACCCAGGCCCTCGTCACCAGCCGACTGGACTACGGCAACGCCCTCTACGCCGGAACCACCGCCAAGCTCCAGAAGAGACTCCAGCGGATCCAGAACGCCTCAGCCAGACTCATCCTCGACATCCCCCGACGCAGCCACATCTCCGGACATCTGAGAGACCTGCACTGGCTCCCCGTCAACAAGAGAATCACCTTCCGTCTCCTCACCCACGCACACAAAGCCCTGCACGATCAAGGCCCGAGCTACCTCAACAACCGCATCAACTTCTACACTCCCAAGCGCCACCTCCGATCAGCCAGTCACGCCCTCGCCGCCGTCCCCCGCATCCGAAGAACGACAACAGGAGGAAGGTCCTTCTCCTACCTGGCCGCCAAGACCTGGAACTCCCTCCCGACCGACCTGCGCCTGACCCAAGACCACCTCTCCTTCAGGAAGAAGCTCAAGACCTGGCTGTTCGAGCAGTAGCAGCACCCCCCCCCTCCCAAGCGCCTTGAGACCCTCCGGGTGAGTAGTGCGCTCTACAAATGCCCTTGATTGATTGATTGATTGATTGATTGACTGCTGTGTGCCTGGGAGCTGGTGTGATGTTCACATTTGGGTATTGTTACATGGGTCTATTTCCTGATGGTAATAGGGTCAAACATGGTATGTTTCTACTTTCACTGCTGGGCACTGCTGGGGGTCTTAGCCACACCACCCTCTAATGCTGGGCACTGCTGGGCACTGCTGGGGGTCTTAGCCACACACACCCTCTAATGCTGGGCACTGCTGGGGGTCTTAGCCACACACACCCTCTAATGCTGGGCACTGCTGGGCACTGCTGGGGGTCTTAGCCACACACACCCTCTAATGATGGGCACTGCTGGGGGTCTTAGCCACACACACTGTAATGCTGGGCACTGCTGGGGGTCTTAGCCACACACACCCTCTAATGCTGGGCACTGCTGGGGGTCTTAGCCACACACACCCTCTAATGCTGGGCACTGCTGGGGGTCTTAGCCACACACACTGTACTGCTGGGCACTGCTGGGGGTCTTAGCCACACACACCCTCTAATGCTGGGCACTGCTGGGGGGTCTTAGCCACACACACTGTAATGCTGGGCACTGCTGGGGGTCTTAGCCACACACACTGTAATGCTGGGCACTGCTGGGGGTCTTAGCCACACACACCCTCTAATGCTGGGCACTGCTGGGGGTCTTAGCCACACACACTGTAATGCTGGGCACTGCTGGGGGTCTTAGCCACACACACCCTCTAATGCTGGGCACTGCTGGGGGTCTTAGCCACACACACACTCTAAAGCTGGGCACTGCTGGGGGTCTTAGCCACACATACTGTAATGCTGGGCACTGCTGGGGGTCTTAGCCACACCACCCTCTAATGCTGGGCACTGCTGGGCACTGCTGGGGGTCTTAGCCACACACACCCTCTAATGCTGGGCACTGCTGGGGGTCTTAGCCACACACACCCTCTAATGCTGGGCACTGCTGGGCACTGCTGGGGGTCTTAGCCACACACACCCTCTAATGCTGGGCACTGCTGGGGGTCTTAGCCACACACACTGTAATGCTGGGCACTGCTGGGGGTCTTAGCCACACACACCCTCTAATGCTGGGCACTGCTGGGGGTCTTAGCCACACACACCCTCTAATGCTGGGCACTGCTGGGGGTCTTAGCCACACACACTGTACTGCTGGGCACTGCTGGGGGTCTTAGCCACACACACCCTCTAATGCTGGGCACTGCTGGGGGGTCTTAGCCACACACACTGTAATGCTGGGCACTGCTGGGGGTCTAAGCCACACACACTGTAATGCTGGGCACTGCTGGGGGTCTTAGCCACACACACCCTCTAATGCTGGGCACTGCTGGGGGTCTTAGCCACACACACTGTAATGCTGGGCACTGCTGGGGGTCTTAGCCACACACACCCTCTAATGCTGGGCACTGCTGGGGGTCTTAGCCACACACACCCTCTAATGCTGGGCACTGCTGGGGGTCTTAGCCACACACACTGTAATGCTGGGCACTGCTGGGGGTCTTAGCCACACACACCCTCTAATGCTGGGCACTGCTGGGGGTCTTAGCCACACCACCCTCTAATGCTGGGCACTGCTGGGCACTGCTGGGGGTCTTAGCCACACACACCCTCTAATGCTGGGCACTGCTGGGGGTCTTAGCCACACCACCCTCTAATGATGGGCACTGCTGGGCACTGCTTGGGGTCTTAGCCGCACCACCCTCTAATGCTGGGCACTGCTGGGCACTGCTGGGGGTCTTAGCCACACACTCCCTCTAATGCTGGGCACTGCTGGGGGTCTTAGCCACACACCCTCTAATGCTGGGCACTGCTGGGGGTCTTAGCCACACCACCCTCTAATGCTGGGCACTGCTGGGGGTCTTAGCCACACACACCCTCTAATGCTGGGCACTGCTGGGGGTCTTAGCCACACACACTGTGATGCTGGGCACTGCTGGGGGGCTTAGCCACACACACCCTCTAATGCTGGGCACTGCTGGGCACTACTGGGGATCTTAGCCACACACACCCTCTAATGCTGGGCACCGCTGGGCACTGCTGGGGGTCTTAGCCACACACACCCTATGCTGGTGGGCACTGCTAGGGCTCTTTTCCAACAACACCTCAGATGTGACGCACCGTACCCCGGGCTTTATGAGGTGTGTGCGGCGCGTATTACAATTGCAATGGTGATATGCGCTAGCATGTGACGCACCGTAGCCCAAGATTGATGACGTGTGTGCGGCGCGTATGACAATTGCAATGGTGATATGCACTAGCATGTGACGCTCCGTACCCCAAGATTAATGACGTGTGTGCGCCGCGTATTCCTATAGGGATGGTGATATGCGCTGGCGTGTGGCGCACCGTACAGGTATATTTCCGGTGTTGCGGTGGGTTGTACTCACCGTCTGCGCCGTCGTCGGTTTCTATGTACGAGGTCGGAGGCGTACAGGGCTCGGAGGACACGGTCGATGGGGTTCATGTCGTGTATGTCGCGTACCAGGATTCAGTTTGTGGCGGACTCTGGATTTACGGCAGTTAGCAGCTCTCGTAGGTAGAGTGCCGTACGGAGTGTCGTCAACACAGATCGTACTTCCTGGTTCGGAAATGGCTGCCGATTTACGTACGGACGTGGCGTACAGCGTCGGACGGAGTGAATCCGTAAGTAGTTTGCAGTTGTACGGTGTTTTGTTCGAGTCGTACGGTGTGGAGCTTTGGGTTGGGATCGTACTTGCTAGTTCGTACGGGGACGTTGTTTGTGTACCAATCGTACGGGAAAAATGCTCCGTACAGCTAATCGGAGCCCTTTTTACCGGATCGGAATCGACCCTTAATGTCTGCAATTTCGATCCTTTGTGAAATTGAATTTTGTCAGTTACAGTGAGACTTAATCGCTCCCCTTTATCTAAGGCAGGTGGTATATGCCCTTCTTAGGGTTTTTCAGGACTTCTGTTTATCCCAGACCTCCTGCCAGTATCCGTTCCGGGATCCCTCTTCTTTATTGTTTAGTGCACTATTATTATAGTGCCATTACCATAGACTACAGTAGGGGTTGTAGCTTGTGCCAGGGACTTTGCTATGCTAGGCAAGACTTGCCTTTCCTTGAAAGACACAATGACATTCTTTCGCTCACAGATACACTTGCAAACACTTACAAATATACACATGCACCAAAACATGTACACAAACATGTTTAAACGCATGCAAGCCGACACAAGTGTTTTCTGACACATGCATGCACATCAGCAGCCATATTGGAATGGGTTTTCTTTAACAGAAAATCCATTAAAACAGTGCTGGCCATACGTGTGCATGAATATTGACACATGCGTTTGCACGTTATTGGCAAAAGGCATTGGCAAAGTCAATAGTTCATCCTTTTAGAACCAAGGCCTATTGAATTTGTCAATGATTTTTGCAGTCATGTGTGATACACTGGCTAAGCCCTTCTTCCCTAAACAATATTATAGTCTATTTTTCATGTAACTTTGGGAGGAAAGTGGGCACACGAATGCATAGCGATGTCTGTAGCACAACTGATTTTCAATTTTCTCGCCCGATTTCTGATGTTGGGTACATCAGTGAAAAGAGGCCAAGTTCCACTGTCGACTGTGATATCAGATATAATTCAATTTTGTTTTGTTGTCAATCTATTGCGTTTGTTTGTTTTGGTTCATTCGAAAAGACTAACTGAACAGGGACGGAGACATTCCTTTCTTGTAGGACAGCCAATGTGTTTACAATCGAAATTCCAGAAGCTTGCATCATGTCTAGTTAGGTATCTGGCATGCTCTACTGTGCCAATAGAAGATGCCCCCACTTGCCACAGTATATACAGTCAGGAAGAGAGGTAGCAGAGAAAACTCCTTAATATAGTTATATATAAACGTACATTATGTATTTTTGGGTAAATCTAAAGGGAAATTGTAAGCTTTCAGCAAACAAAAGCATAACTGAAGCAAAATAGATGCAAAAAATAGCCTCAAGTAGGCCTCTGTGTAATTTCAATTAGGTAAGAGTAATCAGAGTAATGTTAGTGCTTCTGCATTACTCTTTGAAGTGAAATGACCAATAATAATACGTGCTTGCATAATTAAGAGTAATTTTGGGGGGAAATCTAATCGCAAGAGCACAGCTTGCTATTCTTGTTCTGTTGCATTTAGCACTATTTCTTATCACAAACTGCAGCTTGGTGACAATTTTGGATGCGAGGGTGCATTTTGTGCTAGGAAAATATTGTCAAATGCTGAGAATAAGACTGGGGGGAAATCCTACCACAAGTGCACATTTAGCAAGCACAAGCGACTGCTCGCGTTCGCTATTCATGTTCTGTTGCCTTTGAATCTATTTCTTAGCGCAAAATGCATTCTTGCGTTCATTTGTTACAAAAGGGGGCATCTTTGCGCTAAGAAAATAGCTCTGAATACGGAATTACTCTTCTCATGTAATTCTGTGCAATCTTGCAGAATTTTGTGGTAATTCTGAGTGATTATGTAAGTGTCAGCCCAATACCTGCCGCTGTCAGTAGGCCTAAAAAATTTGAAAATAAAGAAATGAAAACAAGCACTTTCCCATTTTAGCTGTAATTTTAGGATGACAAAATCCAATCACCACCTTGCACTTGCATACTCTTTAGGCAGAATTTTCAATATGTAGAGATGAGGAATGTCACCTCATCTCTGAACACAGAAACAAGTACAAGAAAACACAAAGGATAAAACAACAGCTCACACCCATGGAGTCTATAGCCCGTAGAAAAGCACTGCAGTGCAAATATCAAGTAGAAAGAAACATTCAACTCAAAGTTCAAAAAAAGAGTCAGTATGTACTAAGTGGCTGGCTGGGGGGAGTTAATGAGCAAGCCTCAGATGGGCCAGTCTCGCAATGCCAGAATTGGAGGAGAGGGTACCACTGTTGGCCCTGCTCTAGCTGGCCGATAGTATCTACGGTTTTCCTCTTTGTCAGTGTTTTTTCTTATACCAAATATTTTGAAGGTAAGTGAATATAGGTAAAATTAGGTTTACTAATTTTAACTCGATATATGTACCTGGTTGATTTATATTTACATACGATATTCACTTACCTTCAAAATATTTTAGTAGTCCATATTGTGTCTACGATATTTTGGCAGCACAGTAGTCAGAAATCGATATTCAGGTAGTATTAGGATGAGAGCGTGCAGAAAAAGAAATGCCAAGTGCTGTGTAGTCCTCAATGGAACCATGTATTTAGAAAATCTCAAAATATTGCCGAAAATAAACCCACCAAGATTTCGACATGTATGATAATGTAGACAGGAGTGAAGTCACTCAGCACTCACACTAGCAGAAGTCACACGGGGCAGGTGGTGCTGCTGGGTGCGTACCGCTGGCACACTTAGAAGTGCGCAGACAGAGAACAGCTGGAAAAATCACCAGTTGAACTGTATTTGAATTTAAAAACATTTGTAAAGCGCTCATATACCTGGCGGTTTCTTGGCGCTAAAGGACAATTTGAACCTGAGTGGGGACTACGAGAGAACTAGGCTGGGAAGGCTTGCAGAAATAGATCAGTCTTAAGGGCCTTACGGAAATCAGGATAGAGCGGAATGGATCTGATAGTGAGGGGAAGGGAATTCCAAAAGATGGGGCCAAGGACAGCAAATTTCGCCCCGCCCATCCTCTTCTTCCTAAAACAAGGAACTGATAGCAGTGACTGGGAGGAGGAGCGGAGCTCCCTTAACGGGGTATAGCTGGAGATTGCAGAGTTTATGAAGGCTGGGGCCGTTCCAGCACGAGCCTGAAACGCCGTACAACCAAGTTTGAAGAGGGCCCGTTCCTTGATGGGCAACCAATGTAAGTTCTTCAATACAGGGGTAGCGTGATGGAGCTTAGGGAGACCATAAATGAGGCGGGCCGCTTGGTTCTGAACCAGCTGTAGGCGTCGAAGGGCATAAGCTGGAGCGCCATTGTACAGGATGTTGCCGTAGTCCAGCCTAGAGAGTACCATAGCAATCATGATGAGCTTAAGGGCAGAGGGGGAGAAGAATCTGGAAATTTTCCGGATAGTGCGGAGGGTAAAGAAGCAGGAGGATACCACCGTGCTGACCTGGGAGTGCAAGGTGAGGTTTTGATTTAACGTAATCCCAAGTGTTTTAACGGAACAAGAGGGAGAGGGAGGGGGGCCAAGTGAAGGGGGCCAAAACGTGGGGGTCCAGGGACTGGATGTACCACCCGTCAAAATCAGCTCAGTTTTGTCTGGGTTGAGTTTGAGGGGGTTAAAATTCATCCAGTGCCTGATGAAAATCATAATGGACTGAAAATTATGAATGGATTTAGGAGAATGGGACAATTTAAAGATCAACTGGAGGTCATCTGCATAATTGAATACAGTGACCTCCAGTTGCTGTAAGGCAAAAATAAGAGGAAAAATATAGAGGTTGAAGAGAAGCGGGGAAAGGGAGGAACCTTGGGGGACACCGCACTGCACCTCACATGGAGAGGCAGAAAACCCCTCCAGGTGAACAGCCTGGATGCGGTCCCTCAGAAAGGAGTTAGCCAAGCGAGAGGGGGCCCACTAATGCCCGCTGCCCTGACACGGGTGAGTAAGATGGAATGATCAACCGTGTCAAAGGCAGCGGACAGATCTAGGAGGACCAAAGCCTGGGGACTGCCTTTATCCATTCCCTCCCTGAGGCTGTCTAAGACAGAGACCACAACCCTCTCTGTTGAGTGGCGGGGGCGGAAGCCAGCCTGACAGGAGGCCAAGTAGCCGCTGCTCTCCACGAAAGAACTGAGGACCGAGGCGACGTGGCTCTCCAAGATTTTACCCAGGTAGGGGAGGAGGGAAATGGGGCGGTAATTAGTGAGAGAGGAAATATCAGCGCCCGTTTTTTTCAACAAAGGGATGATGATGGCTGCTTTATGAAGAACTGGAACAACGCCATCTCTGAGGGAATTGTTCAGGAATTCTAAGGGAGGGGAAGGGCAGACCCGCAAGATTTCCCTTAGAATGGGTGCAGGGCAGACATCAGAGGGGGAGCCTGATTTAACACGCTCCGTCAGAGAGGATAACATTTCTCTGGTCAGCGGGGGGATGTGGTCTAGGTAAAGCCTATTAGGGGGGGGTTCCGGGGCAGGAGGAGAGGGGGGAGGGGGGGGATGTTAGCTTTGATATCTGCAATTTTCTCTACAAAGAAATTGTTGAGGGCATCACAGAGGGCTTGGGAAGGGGAAGGTTTAAGGGATGCTCTATCTGACAGAGCCAGCTCATGGACAGTTGAGAAAATTTCTTTGGACTGATTTCCGGCTGAAAGGATTTTATCAGAAAAATAGTTCGTCTTAGCTGTAAGGATTGCGCTTTTATATGCATTAAGCATGGACTTATAGTGGGCTTTTAAAGTAGGGCAATAGGAACGCCTCCAGGCGCGTTCTGCCTGACGGGCAACTAACTTCTTTCCCTTGAGCTCGTCGGTGAACCATTTATTAACGTTATGGGCACGTTTCACCGTGACACGTTTCAAGGGGGCCACTTGACTGCAGGACCTGAATAGCCAGTCGTTAATAGCGGCGACCTGAGATTAGGGGGATAGTTCCTCTAGAACCGGGTAGGAGGCTTGGAGGGAACGACAAAGGGCAGGAATGTCGACCTTGCTCCAATTACGGGCCCAGATGTTCTTAGGGAGGGTGGGGCGCACGGATCGGTGGGAGTCTTAGGAAAATGAAATCAAAAAGTGGTCTGACCAGAGACAGGGAGTGACAATGGGGGGGGGGGACCGGAATATTCAGTGCCCAAATTTGGTCCAAGATGTGACCCTTAATATGGGTAGGGACGGACACATGGGAGGTGAAATTCAGACTGAGAAGAAGGTCTGTAAAATCTCTGGAGCCTGCGTCTTACGCTGGATCAGTGGGCCAAAAATTAAAATCGCCAAGAACAAGCACAGAAGCGTTATTGACTGCTAGTGTGGCGAGGAGTTCTTGAAACTCGGTCAAAAAAGAAGGGGAATGGTGGGGGGGCTGATAGGCGAGGACACAAGTGATAGGGGTCTGGAAGGAAATAGATCGCATCACCAAGCACTCCGCTCCCTTGATAGATGGGGAAGGGAGGGTTTGGAAATGAAGGTCCGACCGGGCGATTAAAGCGACCCCTCCACCTGCCTTGCCTGGCGGTCGATCGGCCCGCAAGGCGTAATAGGAGGAGGGTAATGATGCAAGAATATTGGGGAGAGAGTCAGGACAGAACCAGGTTTCTGTCAGAAATAGGAGATCAGGTTTATGGGAATCCAGAAACACAAACAGTTCTAATTGGTGTTTCACCGCTGATCTGGTATTCAAGAGGAAAGCCGAAATAATAGTCATGGGCCTCAAGGACTGGCCAGGTTCTGGTGGGGGGACGAGAGGAGGAGGAGAGGTCGGGACAAGGGAAGACGGAGTAGAAAAGGGCCGGGCAAGACCGAGATTGGAGATGGTGGCCACTGAGGCGGCACTAAGTATTCCATGAAGTTGATAGCGGTGGAGTTCCGCTGAGGAATAGGTGTGGAATTGGGCATAATAAGGAGCCCCTTGCCCCGGCTGGTCGCGGACGGGCGCAGACGGGCGCAGACGGGCGCAGACGGGCTTGCCTTTGGCGCGCCTTTGGCGCGCCCGCTGCGCCCGTCCGCTGCGCGTACGCTGAAAGCACATCACTTATAGGAGGGAAAGTGAGGGGGCGTGGCCTGTAGGATGGGGGCGTGGCCAGTGGCCTCTATGAAATGGCGGCAAGATGCTATGGCCCGCTGCAGCTCTGAAATCAGCTGCGCAGGGCTGCCAGAGCGTAAATGATTAAAGTGCAAGTGCCCAGGAAGGGGCAGTAAGTGGATAAAATACAAGCAGTACAATGAATTTGAAAAATAAATAAAATTTGCGCTTTCTCCCGGCTTCCGCCTCAGGAGTTCGATATGTCTTTGCCTCGCGCTCGCATTCAGCGCGATTTTAAAGACTTCGGCGGGGGGCGTGGCCTGTAGGATGGGGGCGTGGCCAGTGGCCTCTATGGAATGGCGGCAAGATGCTATGGCCCGCTGCAGCTCTGAAATCAGCTGCGCAGGGCTGCCAGAGCGTAAATGATTAAAGTGCAAGTGCCCAGGAAGGGGAAGTAAGTGGATAAAATACAAGCAGTACAATGAATTTTAAAAATAAATACAATTTGCGCTTTCTCCCGGCTTCCGCCTCAGGAGTTCGATATGTCTTTGCCTCGCGCTCGCATTCAGCGCGATTTTAAAGACTTGTATTCACTGACATGTATTCACTGATTAATTTAGTGCTTGTACACCAGTGGAAATAACACTAAAAGTACTGTGCTATAATGTGTGTGTGTATATTTTTTTCAGTGAATATATATATATATTTTCACTGAAAGAAAGAACGGTTAAAGTAATGTCATATTTAGGCTGTAAAATTACAGTTAGGTGAATATGTCAGAGACAACATTAACGTATGAAATAAAAAAAAAAAGAAATTAACCAGCTATAGTTAGCATCCCTAACTATAACTTGTGCCCCCAACATGCACTGCTTATGTCCTCAGATATGACGTCACTCATGACATGTTCTATAACATAATTTATGACATCACTCATGACATCTCAAATGATATCATTGATGCCCCCGGGGATCACTGTGGACAGAGAAACAGATCTAAAGTCAGCTCCCAGCAGGCAGGAGTATTTTTTTAGCTCCAGACAGCTGGGAGCAGACTTGGTGCTTGCTCCCGCTTGGCAGGAGATTTAATAATGCTCAAGGGAGAGCAAACACAGGTTTTCCTGCACACGCTGGTGCGGGTAGGTAAAAAGGCTATGTCCCAGGGAGGGTACCTCGGGACATATCCAGTGAGAGGGCCCCCGTGATGGGGTCTCCAGGGCCATTAATGGGCTCAGGGGGCCCGTGACCCGCCACTCCCTTAAAGGCATCGGCCTCACCGGTTCCTTTTCAGGCTCAGAGAGGGGGACAATAGATTTATCAAAACGAGAACGGACACTTGTTACACCTAAAGGCCATTGGTTAAAGCGATATCTTAGAGTATCCTCAAAAACTCAATGTTTTTGGAGTGCGGTATATCTGTTTCCTCCGCCCCACATTGAAGTTGTGGCAGTTATCATTGGGTACTCCAAAAAGTAGTGAATTTGCCAGCCTCATCCAGAGGCACCTCTGGTCTAAGGTGCAGTGTCCAGAGAAGTGAGCAAAAAAGTGTGAAAACAAATTTTTGAAAAAAGGGAAAAAAGTTTAAAAAAGGTGAAAATCACCCAAAGAATTTTAATAGGGGGTGATTTCCACTGTGGTTAAAAATAATGATACTGCTAATTAGATCAAGTTACAGGATCTAGCAGTATATGGGTAAGATCGTCAACATGTTTCAGCTCCTTAGGCCCGAGGGGTCTGTGGAGCTTTCGTCAGGACTAACAAACAGAAAGTTGTATTCACACAATTTGTGTAGTATCTTTTTGATGTGGTTGTTTTCCGATAATTGTTTATGAAAACAATTCCTCCAAATTCTGCAATGAGATGAAGAAATACACATGCAATTGCATTCAAGTGAGACTGGTAAAGAGTGAATTAAAAAAAATTTCACCGGAGATACGTTATTTTACAAAGGAAGGTTATTACTACATGGATTAAGAAGAAGATGCTAAATACGTGCCCTACATTATGATGTCTCGGTTATAATGCGGACGTTGATCTGGTCAATTGGGTGTCTAACCGTAAGAAGGCAATGCATTGGTCGCTAAATGTTTAATAACCAAGTGCTGACATACAGGTGATTACTCGAGAACTACTTCGATACGCGTTCAGAGTGGGCTAGCCATTACAAACACGAACCCGAGTAGTGTTCAGCAAATTTTAAAAAACATAGGACCTGATGACTATGCCAAAATAAGTGACTCACAAAGATAAAACTGTTATAGGGTAGACTCAAGGTTCCAACAATACTGGCCGCCACAGGAGTACGCTACTCTGCTCCCTTGGGATTGTTTAGCAAACTGATTCTGTAGGTTAGTGAAGCAACAGACGAAAGAACGGAAAGATAGTTTTAAATCCTACCTGAATTGGAAGAACCCGTTACTTCATCGGGGATCCCGCTATTAACTGCCCAGAGCTGTTTGGAAAATGGTTTTGTTGCGCGTTAATATTTAACCAGGCATATGCGTCTTACCGGTGTTGTTTGTGAAGAGGTCTACGCCGCCATTACCCGCGTGTAGGAATTCTCCCTGACTTGTGCTGACTCTGCCCCCGGGTGTGTCTTCTCAGCTACTAGCTCAGATTTAAAGGGGCTCGGCAATGCACATGGATGCGATGTTTTTTTCGATTGGATAGCTTTATGAATACAAGGGTTCAAGACTGACAATGTTCAAGGACGTAATTACAATACCGGATTTGTTGGAAAATACTCTTGAAAAATACTGCGGCTCGCTGTTGTTGTATGACCGCTGGATTCTGTTTTAGAAAAACTGGGAAAAGCATTGTTCAGTGTCCCAACGGGATGTTCAGTTCTGCCCGGTCTTAGTATGTTGGTATTAACATTGTT
Organism: Lissotriton helveticus; assembly: GCF_964261635.1. Classification (NCBI taxonomy): domain Eukaryota; kingdom Metazoa; phylum Chordata; class Amphibia; order Caudata; family Salamandridae; genus Lissotriton; species Lissotriton helveticus. The sequence goes on along the minus strand of NC_136060.1, from coordinate 391,571,843 downwards.
CTTATTTTGCGAATTGATGCCAAGGGATAAAGTCATTCAATCCTTGTTCATAGGTTTTAAGGCGATCTACCTACCTCTGTTCTTTTTCATACAATATTTGTTCAGAGTTGTGGGATTTATCGGTGAGCATTTCAATTACAGTCCAGTGGAGCTCATCACAGGAATGACCTAATTCGGTAAAGTGGGAACATAATTTTGTCGTGTTCTTTTTTAATCTGATGTTACTTTTATGTTCACCTATTCTTAATTTGATTTTCCGGCATGTCATCCCAATATATTTCTTTCCACAGGGACAGCTCACCATGTAAATAACATGTGAGGAATTACAATTAGTATGCTGTCTTTGTGTCCATACTAGGGTCTCCGACAATTGCAATGTTTTGGACACTGTTGTTGTTTTGCAAGCTACACATGATCCACAAGGATAGTGCCCAGTTACGGGTGTCATCATGGCATCTCTCATTGTGGTCTGCTGCTGTTTCTTCAGAGGTCGTGTGTGTACTAGGACGTCTTTCAGGTTTTTTGTTCTGCGGTTGGCGAATCTTGGTTTAGGCCAGTTGAAAACTCCAGTATTCAGAATATGCCAATTTTTGTTTATCATTTTTTTTGACATCATATGTGAAGGGGCAGAATTTTGTGACACAGGTTGTCAGGTCTTGTATCTGTGCTTTTGGGAAATATTGTAGAAGACATTCCCTCGGTTGATTGTTCGCTCTGTTTTTTACAGTACATGATTGTTTTTTTGGTATAATCTCTTTTCCTCAGTTTTTCGCTCAATTCTTGGGCTTGAAATTGATAATCCTCATTTCTACTACAGTTTCTCTTGAGCCGTAAAAATTGGCTAAAAGGAAGGTTGTCTCTGAGTGGCTTTGGGTGGTAGCTTTTATATGAAAGGAAACTGTTCTTAGCCGTTTGCTTGGTATAAGTTTTTGTTTGTAAGACATTGTTCTCTACAAAGATTGTGAGGTCTAGAAAGTCTAGACTGCTGTTACTGGCAGTGTAGGTGAATTTGAGCCAGGGATCCAACTGATTCAGCCAATTCATGAACAGTTTCAAATCAAGTGTAATGTTCCAAATTAGTATGATATCATCAATATATCTCTTCCAGTATAAAATACTGGAAGAGAAAGGGTTTGTTTCATTTTGGATGTATTGACTCTCGAAGTGACTTACATACAGTCCTGCCACCGAAGGCGCAAAGGCACTGCCCATAGAGGTGCCATGGGTTTGGAGGTAAAGTTTGTCCTCAAATGCAAAAAAGTTTTCTTTTAGTGCCAGTTTGCAACACTCGAGGATGAAGTGTCTGGGTGTATTGTATTACCACTCTTCCATGTATAGGACATCTTTCAAGACCTGAATCGTATCATCTTGCGGTAGGCTGGTAAATAACGATTCCACATCTAGGCCCACCAGAAGCATTTTTTCAGGGTCAAAAGTTTTGTCTTTAATCTGTACTAGGAGATCTCGGGTGTCTTTAAGGTACGCTGGTGTTTTTTGGACCAAGGGTTTGAGGTATTCGTCTGCAAATTTAGAAAGCGGCTCGAGGACTGACCCTATACCAGAGACTATGGGTCGTCCAGGGGGTGGAAACCTATTTTTATGAGTTTTAGGTAGTGAATAAAAATAGGGAGTTCTGGGCTCGTTGGTAGTCAAATATTCCGCTTCTTTTTTTGTTATCCACCTCTTGGTCTCTGCTTCATACACCATGATGGATATTGTGCTTTGAAGTCTCTCTGTTGGATCCGTAGTGATCCTTTGATAGAATCTAGTGTCGGACAGGAGGGCAAGGCATTGCTGGTTGTAACCATTTTTACTCAAGATTACTGTGCCTCCCCCCTTATCCGCGGGTTTGATCACTATTTCGTCATTAGACTGTAGGGACTCCAGAGCTATGCGTTCCTTTTTAGTGAGATTCTGATAGTTTTTTTTGTTCTTTTCCATTTTATCCACTCCGTTCAGCAGAGCTTGTTCAAAAGTCTGTAATTCTGGAGGGACACTAGAATTTGGGGGATTGAACGTGGACTTCCTTTGTAGGGGAGTATCGCCTTCTTGTCTGCTGGCAGTATTGTTTGAAAAGTATGCTTTTAGTTTTAATGTTCTGCAGAATTCAGCCAATTCACACTTAAGTTTAAAGGTATCAAGCCGGGGAGTTGGCACAAAGCCTAATCCTTTGTTCAGGATTTTAATTTGATCCTCTGACAGTTGTATTCCTGAAAGATTAACTATCAAAGATTGATCCTGCTGGTTGAGGGTTGTGCTGCTGCCATGCTCCGAGTCTGGACATTCCTCTGTTGGTCTTGCCAGCTTAATGACTTTTTTCTGCCTCTTGGTTGGTTTCGGCCCCTGGATAAAAAAGGCGGTTCTTGCTGATGTGCATTTGTGTTTCCTGCCATTTGTTGTTCCCCCATTTGCGTCATCTGTTGCATTCCTTGATTGAAAGGGTCCATCCATCCGCCATATTGTGGAACAAACGGTTGGTAGAATGGTACATTGAAGCCTGGGTAAAAGGGTCTCTGCCATCTATTACCCCTTCTGGGGCATTAATATCTGTAATTATTTCGGCCTCTTTTTGGAGTGTAATCGTCTGAGCTATTGATGGAATTATTGGAGGAGTTGTTCCCTGTTGACTCATTATCGGAACCATTTTCTGGAACGGTGTAATCATCTTTTGTATAAGGGTGCATTTTCTCTTGGCTAAACTTCTTTAAGTCCTTGCCAAGTTTTTGCAATTTGCTCTGCATAATGAACTCCTTTGTCTCATCCATTTCCTTTGTTATTTCTTCCAATCTTTTTTTATATGTGAGGGGATTGATACCTTTTTTTAATTCGTTTTCGCAGATTTTGATTTCCTCCAAGAGGGCTTCAGAAAGTCTTCTTGCTGTCTTAATGATAAGGACCAAATAGTCCAGGGTACATTTCCATGAAATTGAAGACCAATCCTTGCGAAATGCAAGGTCATGTAAGAAAATCCTCGGGGCGTTGTTAACCCACAAGCCTCTGGGTGCTGTTTTAAACCTTAAGTATTCAGTCATTATTATTCCATGGATTGAAGTGCGAATTTGGTCTCTTTTCTTTTCTGTCAATTTGTCCCAATCATCTGTCTGTGCTAAAACTTCAGACAGTTCTGTGTTTTGTAAAAGGGGTTGGGCTGCCAGTATTTCGTCAATGTCATTAGCATCAAAACTTAATCCAGGATTGCCTTCCATTTTTTCTTAACTTGAAAAGGTATTCCTTAGAAGAATCCCGCAGCTGTGCGCTGCTTATATAGTAGTTTATCAGAAAGGAGGGATGAGGGGTTGAAGCATCCGTTTCTTTCCCCCAGGGTAAGTAATAGATTTATCAAAACGAGAACGGACACTTGTTACACCTAAAGGCCATTGGTTAAAGGGATATATTAGAGTATCCTCAAAAACTCAATGTTTTTGGAGTGCGGTATATCTGTTTCCTCCGCCCCACATTGAAGTTGTGGCAGTTATCATTGGGTACTCCAATAAGTAGTGAATTTGCCAGCCTCATCCAGAGGCACCTCTGGTCTAAGGTGCAGTGTCCAGAGAAGTGAGCAAAAAAGTGTGAAAACAAATTTTTGAAAAAAGGGAAAAAAGTTTAAAAAAGGTGACAATCACCCAAAGAATTTTAATAGGGGGTAGATTTCCACTGTGGTTAAAAATAATGATACTGCTAATTAGATCAAGTTACAGGATCTAGCAGTATATGGGTAAGATCGTCGACATGTTTCAGCTCCTTAGGCCCGAGGGGTCTGTGGAGCTTTCGTCAGGACTAACAAACAGAAAGTTGTACTCACACAATTTGTGTAGTATCTTTTTGATGTGCTCGTTTTCTGATAATTGTTTATGAAAACAATTCCTCCAAATTCTGCAATGAGATGAAGAAATGCACATGCAAATATACACTGTTTCAATTGCATTCAAGTGAGGCTGGTAAAGAGTGAATTAACATTTTTTTCACCGGAGATACATTATTTTACAAAGGAAGGTTATTACTACATGGATTAAGAAGAAGATGCTAAATACGTGCCCCACATTATGATGTCTCGGTTATAATGCGGACGTTGATCTGGTCAAGTGGGTGTCTAACCGTAAGAAGGCAATGCATTGGTCGCTAAATGTTTAATAACCAAGTGCTGACATACAGGTGATTACTCGAGAACTACTTCGATACGCGTTCAGAGTGGGCTAGCCATTACGAACACGAACCCGAGTAGTGTTCAGCAAATTTAAAAAAACATAGGACCTGATGACTATGCCAAAATAAGTGACTCACAAAGATAAAACTGTTATAGGGTAGACTCAAGGTTCCAACAATACTGGCCGCCACAGGAGTACGCTACTCTGCTCCCTTGGGATTGTTTAGCAAACTGATTCTGTAGGTTAGTGAAGCAACAGACGAAAGTACGGAAAGATAGTTTTAAATCCTACCTGAATTGGAAGAACCCGTTACTTCATCGGGGATCCCGCTATTAACTGCCCAGAGCTGTTTGGAAAATGGTTTTGTTGCGCGTTAATATTTAACTAGGCATATGCGTCTTACCGGTGTTGTTTGTGAAGAGGTCTACGCCGCCATTACCCGCGTGTAGGAATTCTCCCTGACTTGTGCTGACTCTGCCCCCGGGTGTGCCTTCTCAGCTACTAGCTCAGATTTAAAGGGGCTCGGCAATGCACATGGATGCGATTTTTTTTCAATTGGATAGCTTTATGAATACTCTTCCAGTATTTTATACTGGAAGAGATATATTGATGATATCATACTAATTTGGAACATTACACTTGATTTGAAACTGTTCATGAATTGGCTGAATCAGTTGGATCCCTGGCTCAAATTCACCTACACTGCCAGTAACAGCAGTCTAGACTTTCTAGACCTCACAATCTTTGTAGAGAACAATGTCTTACAAACAAAAACTTATACCAAGCAAACGGCTAAGAACAGTTTCCTTTCATATAAAAGCTACCACCCAAAGCCACTCAGAGACAACCTTCCTTTTAGCCAATTTTTACGGCTCAAGAGAAACTGTAGTAGAAATGAGGATTATCAATTTCAAGCCCAAGAATTGAGCGAAAAACTGAGGAAAAGAGATTATACCAAAAAAACAATCATGTACTGTAAAAAAAGAGCGAACAATCAACCGAGGGAATGTCTTCTACAATATTTCCCAAAAGCACAGATACAAGACCTGACAACCTGTGTCACAACATTCTGCCCCTTCACATATGATGTCAAAAAAATGATAAACAAAAATTGGCATATTCTGAATACTGGAGTTTTCAACTGGCCTAAACCAAGATTCGCCAACCGCAGAACAAAAAACCTGAAAGACGTCCTAGTACACACACGACCTCTGAAGAAACAGCAACAGACCAGAATGAGAAATGCCATGATGACACCCGTAACAGGGCACTATCCTTGTGGATCATGTGTAGCTTGCAAAACAACAACAGTGTCCAAAACATTGCAATTGTCGGAGACCCTAGTATGGACACAGAGACAGCATACTAATTGTAATTCCTCACATGTTATTTACATGGTGAGCTGTCCCTGCGGAAAGAAATATATTGGGATGACATGCCGGAAAATCAAATTAAGAATAGGTGAACATAAAAGTAACATCAGATTAAAAAAGAACACTACAAAATTAGGTTCCCACTTTACCGAATTAGGTCATTCCTGTGATGAGCTCCACTGGACTGTAATTGAAATGCTCACCGATAAATCCCACAACTCTGAACAAATATTGTATGAAAAAGAACAGAGGTGGGTAGATCGCCTTAAAACCTATGAACAAGGATTGAATGACTTTATCCCTTGGCATCAATTCGCACAATAAGAACAATGTTAATACCAACATACTAAGACGGGGCAGAACTGAACATCCCGTTGGGCCACTGAACAATGCTTTTCCCCGTTTTTCTAAAACAGAATCCAGCGGTCACCGCAGTATTTTTCAAGAGTATTTTCCAACAAATCCGGTATTGTAATTACGTCCTTGAACATTGTCATTCTTGAACCCTTGTATTCATAAAGCTATCCAATTGAAAAAAACATCGCATCCATGTGCATTGCCGAGCCCCTTTAAATCTGAGCTAGTAGCTGAGAAGACACACCCGGGGGCAGAGTCAGCACAAGTCAGGGAGAATTCCTACATGCGGGTAATGGCGGCGTAGACCTCTTCACAAACAACACCGGTAAGACGCATATGCCTGGTTAAATATTAACGCGCAACAAAACCATTTTCCAAACAGCTCTGGGCAGTTAATAGCGGGATCCCCGATGAAGTAACGGGTTCTTCCAATTCAGGTAGGATTTAAAACTATCTTTCCGTTCTGTCGTCCGTTGCTTCACTAACCTACAGAATCAGTTTGCTAAACAATCCCAAGGGAGCAGAGAAGCGTACTCCTGTGGCGGCCAGTATTGTTGGAACCTTGAGTCTACCCTATAACAGTTTTATCTTTGTGAGTCACTTATTTTGGCATAGTCATCAGGTCCTATGTTTTTTTAAATTTGCTGAACACTACTCGGGTTCGTGTTCGTAATGGCTAGCCCACTCTGAACGCATATCGAAGTAGTTCTCGAGTAATCACCTGTATGTCAGCACTTGGTTATTAAACATTTAGCGACCAATGCATTGCCTTCTTACTGTTAGACACCCACTTGACCAGATCAACGTCCGCATTATAACCGAGACATCATAATGTGGGGCACGTATTTAGCATCTTCTTCTTAATCCATGTAGTAATAACCTTCCTTTGTAAAATAATGTATCTCCGGTGAAAAAAATGTTAATTCACTCTTTACCAGCCTCACTTAAATGCAATTGAAAAAGTGTATATTTGCATGTGTATTTCTTCATCTCATTGCAGAATTTGGAGGAATTGTTTTCATAAACAATTATCAGAAAACGACCACATCAAAAAGATACTACACAAATTGTGTGAGTACAACTTTCTGTTTGTTAGTCCTGACGAAAGCTCCACAGACCCCTCGGGCCTAAGGAGCTGAAACATGTCGACGATCTTACCCATATACTGCTAGATCCTGTAACTTGATCTAATTAGCAGTATCATTATTTTTAACCACAGTGGAAATCTACCCCCTATTAAAATTCTTTGGGTGATTTTCACCTTTTTTAAACTTTTTTCCCTTTTTTCAAAAATTTGTTTTCACACTTTTTTGCTCACTTCTCTGGACACTGCACCTTAGACCAGAGGTGCCTCTGGATGAGGCTGGCAAATTCACTACTTTTTGGAGTACCCAATGATAACTGCTACAACTTCAATGTGGGGCGGAGGAAACATATATACCGCACTCCAAAAACATTGAGTTTTTGAGGATACTCTAATATATCCCTTTAACCAATGGCCTTTAGGTGTAACAAGTGTCCGTTCTCGTTTTGATAAATCTATTACTTACCCTGGGGGAAAGAAACGGATACTTCAACCCCTCATCCCTCCTTTCTGATAAACTACTATATAAGCAGCGCACAGCTGCGGGATTCTTCTAAGGAATACCTTTTCAAGTTAAGAAAAAATGGAAGGAAATCCTGGATTAAGTTTTGATGCTAATGACATTGACGAAATACTGGCAGCCCAACCCCTTTTACAAAACACAGAACTGTCTGAAGTTTTAGCACAGACAGATGATTGGGACAAAATGACAGAAAAGAAAAGAGACCAAATTCGCACTTCAATCCATGGAATAATAATGACTGAATACTTAAGGTTTAAAACAGCACCCAGAGGCTTGTGGGTTAACAACGCCCGAGGATTTTCTTACATGACCTTGCATTTCGCAAGGATTGGTCTTCAATTTCATGGAAATGTACCCTGGACTATTTGGTCCTCATCATTAAGACAGCAAGAAGACTTTCTGAAGCCCTCTTGGAGGAAATCAAAATCTGCGAAAACAAATTAAAAAAAGGTATCAATCCCCTCACATATAAAAAAAGATTGGAAGAAATAACAAAGGAAATGGATGAGACACAGGAGTTCATTATGCAGAGCAAATTGCAAAAACTTGGCAAGGACTTAAAGAAGTTTAGCCAAGAGAAAATGCACCCTTATACAAAAGATGATTACACCGTTCCAGAAAATGGTTCCGATAATGAGTCAACAGGGAACAACTCCTCCAATAATTCCATCAATAGCTCAGACGATTACACTCCAAAAAGAGGCCGAAATAATTACAGATTTCAAAGCCCCAGAAGGGGTAATAGATGGCAGAGACCCTTTTACCCAGGCTTCAATGTACCATTCTACCAACCGTTTGTTCCACAATATGGCGGATGGATGGACCCTTTCAATCAAGGAATGCAACAGATGCCGCAAATGGGGGAACAACAAATGGCAGGAAACACAAATGCACATCAGCAAGAACCGCCTTTTTTATCCAGGGGCCGAAACCAACCAAGAGGCAGAAAAAAGTCATTAAGCTGGCAAGACCAACAGAGGAATGTGCAGACTCGGAGCATGGCAGCAGCACAACCCTCAACCAGCAGGATCAATCTTTGATAGTTAATCTTTCAGGAATACAACTGTCAGAGGATCAAATTAAAATCCTGAACAAAGGATTAGGCTTTGTGCCAACTCCCCGGCTTGATACCTTTAAACTTAAGTGTGAATTGGCTGAATTCTGCAGAACATTGAAACTAAAAGCATACTTTTCAAACAATACTGCCACCAGACAAGAAGGCAATACTCCCCTACGAAGGAAGTCCACGTTCAATCCCCCAAATTCTAGTGTCCCTCCAGAATTACAGACTTTTGAACAAGCTCTGCTGAACGGAGTGAATAAAATGGAAAAGAACAAAAAAAAGTATCAGAATCTCACTAAAAAGGAACGCATAGCTCTGGAGTCCCTACAGTCTGATGACGAAATAGTGATCAAACCCGCGGATAAGGGGGGAGGCACAGTAATCTTGAGTAAAAATGGTTACAACCAGCAATGCCTTGCCCTCCTGTCCGACACTAGATTCTATCAAAGGATCACTACGGATCCAACAGAGAGACTTCAAAACACAATATCCATCATGGTGTATGAAGCAGAGACCAAGAGGTGGATAACAAAAAAAGAAGCGGAATATTTGACTACCAACGAGCCCAGAACTCCCTATTTTTATTCACTACCTAAAACTCATAAAAATAGGTTTCCACCCCCTGGACGACCCATAGTCTGTGGTATAGGGTCAGTCCTCGAGCCGCTTTCTAAATTTGCAGACGAATACCTCAAACCCTTGGTCCAAAAAACACCAGCGTACCTTAAAGACACCCGAGATCTCCTAGTACAGATTAAAGACAAAACTTTTGACCCTGAAAAAATGCTTCTGGTGGGCCTAGATGTGGAATCGTTATTTACCAGCCTACCGCAAGATGATACGATTCAGGTCTTGGAAGATGTCCTATACATGGAAGAGTGGCAATACAATACACCCAGACACTTCATCCTCGAGTGTTGCAAACTGGCGCTAAAAGAAAACTTTTTTGCATTTGAGGACAAACTCTACCTCCAAACCCATGGCACCTCTATGGGCAGTGCCTTTGCGCCTTCGGTGGCAGGACTGTATGTAAGTCACTTCGAGAGTCAATACATCCAAAATGAAACAAACCCTTTCTCTTCCAGTATTTTATACTGGAAGAGATATATTGATGATATCATACTAATTTGGAACATTACACTTGATTTGAAACTGTTCATGAATTGGCTGAATCAGTTGGATCCCTGGCTCAAATTCACCTACACTGCCAGTAACAGCAGTCTAGACTTTCTAGACCTCACAATCTTTTTAGAGAACAATGTCTTACAAACAAAAACGTATACCAAGCCAACGGCTAAGAACAGTTTCCTTTCATATAAAAGCTACCACCCAAAGCCACTCAGAGACAACCTTCCTTTTAGCCAATTTTTACGGCTCAAGAGAAACTGTAGTAGAAATGAGGATTATCAATTTCAAGCCCAAGAATTGAGCGAAAAACTGAGGAAAAGAGATTATACCAAAAAAACAATCATGTACTGTAAAAAAAGAGCGAACAATCAACCGAGGGAATGTCTTCTTCAATATTTCCCAAAAGCACAGATACAAGACCTGACAACCTGTGTCACAACATTCTGCCCCTTCACATATGATGTCAAAAAAACGATAAACAAAAATTGGCATATTCTGAATACTGAAGTTTTCAACTGGCCTAAACCAAGATTCGCCAACCGCAGAACAAAAAACCTGAAAGACGTCCTAGTACACACACGACCTCTGAAGAAACAGCAACAGACCACAATGAGAGATGCCATGATGACACCCGTAACAAGGCACTATCCTTGTGGATCATGTGTAGCTTGCAAAACAACAACAGTGTCCAAAACATTGCAATTGACGGAGACCCTAGTATGGACACAGAGACAGCATACTAATTGTAATTCCTCACATGTTATTTACATGGTGAGCTGTCCCTGCGGAAAGAAATATATTGGGATGACATGCCGGAAAATCAAATTAAGAATAGGTGAACATAAAAGTAACATCAGATTAAAAAAGAACACTACAAAATGATGTTCCCACTTTACCGAATTAGGTCATTCCTGTGATGAGCTCCACTGGACTGTAATTGAAATGCTCACCGATAAATCCCACAACTCTGAACAAATATTGTATGAAAAAGAACAGAGGTGGGTAGATCGCCTTAAAACCTATGAACAAGGATTGAATGACTTTATCCCTTGGCATCAATTCGCAAAATAAGAACAATGTTAATACCAACATACTAAGACGGGGCAGAACTGAACATCCCGTTGGGACACTGAACAATGCTTTTCCCCGTTTTTCTAAAACAGAATCCAGCGGTCATACAACAACAGCGAGCCGCAGTATTTTTCAAGAGTATTTTCCAACAAATCCGGTATTGTAATTACGTCCTTGAACATTGTCAGTCTTGAACCCTTGTATTCATAAAGCTATCCAATTGAAAAAAACATTGCATCCATGTGCATTGCCGAGCCCCTTTAAATCTGAGCTAGTAGCTGAGAAGACACACCCGGGGGCAGAGTCAGCACAAGTCAGGGAGAATTCCTACATGCGGGTAATGGCGGCGTAGACCTCTTCACAAACAACACCGGTAAGACGCATATGCCTGGTTAAATATTAACGCGCAACAAAACCATTTTCCAAACAGCTCTGGGCAGTTAATAGCGGGATCCCCAATGAAGTAACGGGTTCTTCCAATTCAGGTAGGATTTAAAACTATCTTTCCGTTCTTTCGTCTGTTGCTTCACTAACCTACAGAATCAGTTTGCTAAACAATCCCAAGGGAGCAGAGTAGCGTACTCCTGTGGCGGCCAGTATTGTTGGAACCTTGAGTCTACCCTATAACAGTTTTATCTTTGTGAGTCACTTATTTTGGCATAGTCATCAAGTCCTATGTTTTTTTTAATTTGCTGAACACTACTCGGGTTCGTGTTCGTAATGGCTAGCACACTCTGAACGCGTATCGAAGTAGTTCTCGAGTAATCACCTGTATGTCAGCACTTGGTTATTAAACATTTAGCGACCAATGCATTGCCTTCTTACGGTTAGACACCCACTTGACCAGATCAACGTCCGCATTATAACCGAGACATCATAATGTGGGGCACGTATTTAGCATCTTCTTCTTAATCCATGTAGTAATAACCTTCCTTTGTAAAATAATGTATCTCCGGTGAAAAAAATGTTAATTCACTCTTTACCAGCCTCACTTGAATGCAATTGAAAAAGTGTATATTTGCATGTGTATTTCTTCATCTCATTGCAGAATTTGGAGGAATTGTTTTCATAAACAATTATCAGAAAACGACCACATCAAAAAGATACTACACAAATTGTGTGAGTACAACTTTCTGTTTGTTAGTCCTGACGAAAGCTCCACAGACCCCGCGGGCCTAAGGAGCTGAAACATGTCGACGATCTTACCCATATACTGCTAGATCATGTAACTTGATCTAATTAGCAGTATCATTATTTTTAACCACAGTGGAAATCTACCCCCTATTAAAATTCTTTGGGTGCTTTTCACCTTTTTAAAACTTTTTTACCTTTTTTCAAAAATTTGTTTTCACACTTTTTTGCTCACTTCTCTGGACACTGCACCTTAGACCAGAGGTGCCTCTGGATGAGGCTGGCAAATTCACTACTTTTTGGAGTACCCAATGATAACTGCCACAACTTCAATGTGGGGCGGAGGAAACATATATACCGCACTCCAAAAACATTGAGTTTTTGAGGATACTCTAATATATCCCTTTAACCAATGGCCTTTAGGTGTAACAAGTGTCCGTTCTCGTTTTGATAAATCTATTACTTACCCTGGGGGAAAGAAACGGATACTTCAACCCCTCATCCCTCCTTTCTGATAAACTACTATATAAGCAGCGCACAGCTGCGGGATTCTTCTAAGGAATACCTTTTCAAGTTAAGAAAAAATGGAAGGAAAGACTGGATTAAGTTTTGATGCTAATGACATTGACGAAATACTGGCAGCCCAACCCCTTTTACAAAACACAGAACTGTCTGAAGTTTTAGCACAGACAGATGATTGGGACAAATTGACAGAAAAGAAAAGAGACCAAATTCGCACTTCAATCCATGGAATAATAATGACTGAATACTTAAGGTTTAAAACAGCACCCAGAGGCTTGTGGGTTAACAACGCCCCGAGGATTTTCTTACATGACCTTGCATTTCGCAAGGATTGGTCTTCAATTTCATGGAAATGTACCCTGGACTATTTGGTCCTCATCATTACGACAGCAAGAAGACTTTCTGAAGCCCTCTTGGAGGAAATCAAAATCTGCGAAAACAAATTAAAAAAAGGTATCAATCCCCTCACATATAAAAAAAGATTGGAAGAAATAACAAAGGAAATGGATGAGACACAGGAGTTCATTATGCAGAGCAAATTGCAAAAACTTGGCAAGGACTTAAAGAAGTTTAGCCAAGAGAAAATGCACCCTTATACAAAAGATGATTACACCGTTCCAGAAAATGGTTCCGATAATGAGTCAACAGGGAACAACTCCTCCAATAATTCCATCAATAGCTCAGACGATTACACTCCAAAAAGAGGCCGAAATAATTACAGATTTCAAAGCCCCAGAAGGGGTAATAGATGGCAGAGACTTTTTTACCCAGGCTTCAATGTACCATTCTACCAACCGTTTGTTCCACAATATGGCGGATGGATGGACCCTTTCAATCAAGGAATGCAACAGATGCCGCAAATGGGGGAACAACAAATGGCAGGAAACACAAATGCACATCAGCAAGAACCGCCTTTTTTATCCAGGGGCCGAAACCAACCAAGAGGCAGAAAAAAGTCATTAAGCTGGCAAGACCAACAGAGGAATGTGCAGACTCGGAGCATGGCAGCAGCACAACCCTCAACCAGCAGGATCAATCTTTGATAGTTAATCTTTCAGGAATACAACTGTCAGAGGATCAAATTAAAATCCTGAACAAAGGATTAGGCTTTGTGCCAACTCCCCGGCTTGATACCTTTAAACTTAAGTGTGAATTGGCTGAATTCTGCAGAACATTGAAACTAAAAGCATACTTTTCAAACAATACTGCCACCAGACAAGAAGGCAATACTCCCCTACGAAGGAAGTCCACGTTCAATCCCCCAAATTCTAGTGTACCTCCAGAATTACAGACTTTTGAACAAGCTCTGCTGAACGGAGTGAATAAAATGGAAAAGAACAAAAAAAAGTATCAGAATCTCACTAAAAAGGAACGCATAGCTCTGGAGTCCCTACAGTCTGATGACGAAATAGTGATCAAACCCGCGGATAAGGGGGGAGGCACAGTAATCTTGAGTAAAAATGGTTACAACCAGCAATGCCTTGCCCTCCTGTCCGACACTAGATTCTATCAAAGGATCACTACGGATCCAACAGAGAGACTTCAAAACACAATATCCATCATGGTGTATGAAGCAGAGACCAAGAGGTGGATAACAAAAAAAGAAGCGGAATATTTGACTACCAACGAGCCCAGAACTCCCTATTTTTATTCACTACCTAAAACTCATAAAAATAGGTTTCCACCCCCTGGACGACCCATAGTCTGTGGTATAGGGTCAGTCCTCGAGCCGCTCTCTAAATTTGCAGACGAATACCTCAAACCCTTGATCCAAAAAACACCAGCGTACCTTAAAGACACCCGAGATCTCCTAGTACAGATTAAAGACAAAACTTTTGACCCTGAAAAAATGCTTCTGGTGGGCCTAGATGTGGAATCGTTATTTACCAGCCTACCGCAAGATGATACGATTCAGGTCTTGGAAGATGTCCTATACATGGAAGAGTGGCAATACAATACACCCAGACACTTCATCCTCGAGTGTTGCAAACTGGCGCTAAAAGAAAACTTTTTTGCATTTGAGGACAAACTATACCTCCAAACCCATGGCACCTCTATGGGCAGTGCCTTTGCGCCTTCGGTGGCAGGACTGTATGTAAGTCACTTCGAGAGTCAATACATCCAAAATGAAACAAACCCTTTCTCTTCCAGTATTTTATACTGGAAGAGATATATTGATGATATCATACTAATTTGGAACATTACACTTGATTTGAAACTGTTCATGAATTGGCTGAATCAGTTGGATCCCTGGCTCAAATTCACCTACACTGCCAGTAACAGCAGTCTAGACTTTCTAGACCTCACAATCTTTGTAGAAAACAATGTCTTACAAACAAAAACGTATACCAAGCCAACGGCTAAGAACAGTTTCCTTTCATATAAAAGCTACCACCCAAAGCCACTCAGAGACAACCTTCCTTTTAGCCAATTTTTACGGCTCAAGAGAAACTGTAGTAGAAATGAGGATTATCAATTTCAAGCCCAAGAATTGAGCGAAAAACTGAGGAAAAGAGATTATACCAAAAAAACAATCATGTACTGTAAAAAAAGAGCGAACAATCAACCGAGGGAATGTCTTCTACAATATTTCCCAAAAGCACAGATACAAGACCTGACAACCTGTGTCACAACATTCTGCCCCTTCACATATGATGTCAAAAAAACGATAAACAAAAAGTGGCATATTCTGAATACTGGAGTTTTCAACTGGCCTAAACCAAGATTCGCCAACCGCAGAACAAAAAACCTGAAAGACGTCCTAGTACACACACGACCTCTGAAGAAACAGCAACAGACCACATGAGAGATGCCATGATGACACCCGTAACAAGGCACTATCCTTGTGGATCATGTGTAGCTTGCAAAACAACAACAGTGTCCAAAACATTGCAATTGACGGAGACCCTAGTATGGACACAGAGACAGCATACTAATTGTAATTCCTCACATGTTATTTACATGGTGAGCTGTCCCTGCGGAAAGAAACATATTGGGATGACATGCCGGAAAATCAAATTAAGAATAGGTGAACATAAAAGTAACATCAGATTAAAAAAGAACACTACAAAATTATGTTCCCACTTTACCGAATTAGGTCATTCCTGTGATGAGCTCCACTGGACTGTAATTGAAATGCTCACCGATAAATCCCACAACTCTGAACAAATATTGTATGAAAAAGAACAGAGGTGGGTAGATCGCCTTAAAACCTATGAACAAGGATTGAATGACTTTATCCCTTGGCATCAATTCGCAAAATAAGAACAATGTTAATACCAACATACTAAGACGGGGCAGAACTGAACATCCCGTTGGGACACTGAATAATGCTTTTCCCCGTTTTTCTAAAACAGAATCCAGCGCTCATACAACAACAGCGAGCCACAGTATTTTTCAAGAGTATTTTCCAACAAATCCGGTATTGTAATTACGTCCTTGAACATTGTCAGTCTTGAACCCTTGTATTCATAAAGCTATCCAATTGAAAAAAACATTGCATCCATGTGCATTGCCGAGCCCCTTTAAATCTGAGCTAGTAGCTGAGAAGACACACCCGGGGGCAGAGTCAGCACAAGTCAGGGAGAATTCCTACATGCGGGTAATGGCGGCGTAGACCTCTTCACAAACAACACCGGTAAGACGCATATGCCTGGTTAAATATTAACGCGCAACAAAACCATTTTCCAAACAGCTCTGGGCAGTTAATAGCGGGATCCCCGATGAAGTAACGGGTTCTTCCAATTCAGGTAGGATTTAAAACTATCTTTCCGTTCTTTCGTCTGTTGCTTCACTAACCTACAGAATCAGTTTGCTAAACAATCCCAAGGGAGCAGAGTAGCGTACTCCTGTGGCGGCCAGTATTGTTGGAACCTTGAGTCTACCCTATAACAGTTTTATCTTTGTGAGTCACTTATTTTGGCATAGTCATCAAGTCCTATGTTTTTTTAAATTTGCTGAACACTACTCGGGTTCGTGTTCGTAATGGCTAGCCCACTCTGAACGCGTATCGAAGTAGTTCTCGAGTAATCACCTCTATGTCAGCACTTGGTTATTAAACATTTAGCGACCAATGCATTGCCTTCTTACGGTTAGACACCCACTTGACCAGATCAACGTCCGCATTATAACCGAGACATCATAATGTGGGGCACGTATTTAGCATCTTCTTCTTAATCCATGTAGTAATAACCTTCCTTTGTAAAATAATGTATCTCCGGTGAAAAAAATGTTAATTCACTCTTTACCAGCCTCACTTGAATGCAATTGAAAAAGTGTATATTTGCATGTGTATTTCTTCATCTCATTGCAGAATTTGGAGGAATTGTTTTCATAAACAATTATCAGAAAACGACCACATCAAAAAGATACTACACAAATTGTGTGAGTACAACTTTCTGTTTGTTAGTCCTGACGAAAGCTCCACAGACCCCGCGGGCCTAAGGAGCTGAAACATGTCGACGATCTTACCCATATACTGCTAGATCCTGTAACTTGATCTAATTAGCAGTATCATTATTTTTAACCACAGTGGAAATCTACCCCCTATTAAAATTCTTTGGGTGATTTTCACCTTTTTTAAACTTTTTTCCCTTTTTTCAAAACTTTGTTTTCACACTTTTTTGCTCACTTCTGTGGACACTGCACCTTAGACCAGAGGTGCCTCTGGATGAGGCTGGCAAATTCACTACTTTTTGGAGTACCCAATGATAACTGCCACAACTTCAATGTGGGGCGGAGGAAACAGATATACCGCACTCCAAAAACATTGAGTTTTTGAGGATACTCTAATATATCCCTTTAACCAATGGCCTTTAGGTGTAACAAGTGTCCGTTCTCGTTTTGATAAATCTATTACTTACCCTGGGGGAAAGAAACGGATGCTTCAACCCCTCATCCCTCCTTTCTGATAAACTACTCAGAAAGGGGGACCACATGGCCTCCTCCCCATATTATGCATTTTCAGCCCTAGGGATGAGCTCCCTGGACCTTTAGAGTCTTGGGAAGGGGGTCACTTAGCCCCTCTCCCTATGCAAATGAATGTCAGCCCTGGTGGTGAGCTCTCTGGGGCCTCTAGAGGCACAGAGAGGGGAACAGTGCTGACCCCCTCTCATAAATAATAACATTGGTGCAGGGTGGGCACCCTGAGGCCCTTAATGGCTCGGGGAGGTGGGGTCACGCAGCCCCCCTCCCCTTTCTAAACAGAGTATAGGCTCCCCTGGCATAATATAATTAAATGTGATTTTTCCCCCAATCCTGCTAGAGTCTTGCGGGATCGAGGATTTTTTTTTCTTTTTTGACCCCAGGGGGAGACCCTCTGGGTCACCCCCAGGGGGCCTAGGAGAACAGGGTATCCCTAACCTGCCCCCTTATAACTTCGTTTTTTTACAACTTCAGGATAGGGACTAATTCCCCGAGTCTTACAATGGCTGCCAGCAACATTTTTCTCATGTTGCTGGCAGCCATCAGAGCGCTAGCTCTTGGGGAGTATGACTCCCACAGGAGCGGTATGGCTCAAGGGAAAAAAAAGCTCTCTGGCCAATCAGAACGCTCTATGCTTAAATTGGCACGCACACTTGTGAGAGTTTAAAAGACTCTCGCGAACCCTACTGCCAAAATATTCAATTAATTGTTACCCTTAATTTCTCGAAAAACGACTGAGCGGATTTACACCACATCACAAAAAGCACAATCGGGAGACCAGGATCTGGCTTGCTGACGAATTTGGTGTACTTCTGTTCAGCAATTTTGGCTATAACCTGTGTTACGAAGTCTACAGAAAATGCATGGGGATTTTACACCCACAACCCTTTTTTCTCAGCCCCGTTAGACGGATCACCACGAAACCTTCCATGAAAGAGCGGAGGTGGATGAACCTTTGTTTTAAAGGTTTTTTAAAGATCCATCAAACTGGGCCAACATTATTAGCAAATCAAAAAATACCCGTCTATGGAAAAAAAACTGACCTAACTGTACCTACCTACGTAAATGAGGATTTCAGAATAGTACATTTATACTTCCCTATATATGCTTTCCTTGACAATATCTTGGCAGTCGAGCTTTAGGCTATGTTAGTATTGTGCACGATATTCTGACATACAACCATTCGGAAAACATATCTAATTTACTGTAGATTTAACCCGCATAAACTCTTGTGCGTATAACATAACTTCACTGTTGGCTTTATTAGCAAGAAATCAGTAAACTCAGCAAAGCTCCAATTAAAAAAATGCATCTGCACACCTCTAGTTACTATTCAGTCTGAAATTTTTAATTTTGCTTGTGTGACTAGATTGAATTAGAATCACTGTGTGGAAGTTATGCGACTTCACCAAGTTTTGGGTAGGTACTTGCCTTGTTTACTAAACTCAGACAAACTACTTCCACTTTGCGTCATGCACCTTGGCAACAAACTCAGCCACAGGCACCACCCGCATGTGCCCTGAGCCGGTGTTAGTGTCCCTGAAGTAGGCCCCTTCCCGGACGATGAAGCAAAACATTTTGCTACACACAAAAGGCTGCAGGTTTATTGCGATATAAACTTGCCATCTGGTACAGTTGCTTGTCTCAGCCCTCTTGTTGTCTAAAACCGCAAGCATCTGTCGTGTCCAGACTTTACCCATTCTTTCTTTTTACCACTTTTAACACTGTTACTGTGCAGGGGACCGGGCTTCCTATCCAATGCCCTTCTATTTCTAAATCCCTTGTCTCTTGTCGACCTTGGCATCACGCTCTTGAACAGCACGTGCCCACTGGCGTCTTCCTTCACACCCCTTACCTATTCATATAACTATTGCAGTACTAAGCTCTTCCTCATACATAACATTAGAGGGCGCACAATTTGCATCCGATATTGAGTTTCACAAAAGAGAAAATCTCGTGCATGTTGTGCATGAATTCACCTATTCCAGGCTGCATAAAGAAATATTTTGTGCCATATCCCCTCAATTTGCTGCAAGTCCCATCTTCCACAAATCCTAGCGGCAAAGCCCCTCATTGGTGCAATTTGCGCTTGACTTGTGATACCGTCTTGCACACTACTTCAGTTTGTGCCTGAAAAGGGATGGGAGCCCCTCTGACACTCGCCCTCTGTATTCCATTTTGTCTCTTTAATTAGGCTCTTAATTGGTCACCTTAGGTATTTGGCTCTCACTATCATCCAATCGCTATCCTCATTTCCACCTGTCCTCTTTGCCATCAATATATTTACTTTCCATATGTGCTTTCCGCATTTTGGGCTGTTCTCGCTGTGTACGCCCCCAAATGTAGTCACGTGCGCCTTCTCCACTTGGGTCCCAGCAGTCAGTGCCTAATTTGTTTGTTTACTTTCATAATCCATGTCAAATATTGTAGCTAACTCCCCAAAATAGAAATTTGAGCTTGTGGTCAGACATATTATTGGCTGAGTGGTGTCATCTTGGCCTGGTGGCAGACACATCGCCTCACAGTTGTCCCCGTGTCTGCGGTGGCCCTGTGGGGTGTGCATGGCTCGTCTCGGTGTGGCTTCGGCTGGCAGATGGTCGGTTTACACTTCCAGACATGGCAGTGACAACATGAGGACACCCAGTGTGCAAAGAGTGAATCACTGACGTGTGAACAATGAACCCTTTCAGGCTTCCGTCAGAAAAGAGGGGGGTGTCCGAAAGCAGAAAGGGACACGGCCGCCGCCATGAGCTCCACATTATTAAACATCCCAGTGCCTCTGTGTGAAGGCGCGCAGAGCTTTGCCTGGTCCAAAGTTAATGAACACATCCGAAGCCATTTTAGAAACAATATTTGAGGAAACACGTTCAGAAGCGAAGGACTTCCGTGAATCCAAGGGCCATGAGGGGAAATCTCCGGGCATATTATCAAGGGTGGCGATAGGGAATTTTTGCCGCTTTAGCGACCGTTTTCGGCCGCTAAGAGGAGATAATTCTATCGCCCTATTAGCAAGCTGTCGCTAACAGCAGTTAGCGACAACTTTTAGGTGATAGCGAGCAGTTTGGGGCCCGCTTTGCATGTTAGCGATATTTATCGCTAATGACATGCAAAGTGGGCGTACCTAAACTGTTAGCTACTGAAAACAGTCGCTAACATCGCTATCGCCTATTAGCAAGCCAGGCGTAGCGATGGAAATATTCACGCTAAGCGCGAATATCTCCAAATACTAACACCTGCCCAGACCAGTTCTTAGCCATGTTATCCAATGGGAGGTGGATAACATGGCTGAGAGCATTTCGTTGCTAATGCGTGAATATCACTGTATTCTCAGCGATATTCCCGCATTTCGCCGCTATCGCCGGAAAATGTATCGCTTTGGAGATAAACGTTGCTAATAGCACGTTATCTCAGCGATAAATTCTGGCGATGCTCAGCGATAAAAAAATTGTCGCTAAGCCTATTTAGCGATAGATATCGCTACTTGTTGGTAATATGCCCCTCCTCTTTTGGCCTCTCATGATGCCACGAGGTGCTCACTTCCGTCTTTCATCTGTGCAGCGTTGCCCTGGCTGTGAGCTCACACACACCCACCTGCACTCAGTGATATTTATCGCTAATGACATGCAAAGTAGGCGTACCCAACTGGTTAGCGACTGAAAGCAGTCGCTAACCTCGCTATCGCCTATTACCAAGAAAGGCGAAGCGATGGAAATATTCGCGCTAAGCGCGAATATCTCCAAATACTAACACCTGCCCAGACCAGTTCTTAGCCATGTTATCCAATGGGAGGTGGATAACATGGCTGAGAGCATTTCGTTGCTAATGCGTGAATATCACTGTATTCTCAGCGATATTCCCGCATTTCGCCGCTAACGCCGGAAAATGTATCGCTTTGGAGATAAACGTTGCTAATAGCACGTTATCTCAGCGATAAATTCTGGCGATGCTCAGCGATAAAAAAATTGTCGCTAAGCCTATTTAGCGATAAATATCGCTACTTGTTGGTAATATGCCCCTCCTCTTTTGGCCTCTCATGATGCCACGAGGTGCTCACTTCCGTCTTTCATCTGTGCAGCGTTGCCCTGGCTGTGAGCTCACACACACCCACCTGCACTCAGGGGTCCTAGGCACTTGTTCCTTTAAAATGTGGAGCTGGAACAATGATGCCACTAAAAATGATTTATTATGAAGTTTTATAAAGCACTACGGGCCTCATTTATGAGGCTGTACGTCACTTTTGCGCCTACAGATACGTCAGAAATACTGACGTATCTGTAACTCCTTGCGACATGATGCATCATTGGTGTCGCAAGGAGGGCGCAATGAAAATTGACGCATCGCTGTTTTCACGCAGTGATGCGTCACTTTCCTTAAATGAGACCCTGCATGTCTCCCTTGGGTTACTTCAGAGCGCCTGACATGGATCTGGAAGTGCAGTATTAGGGCCTGGAGTCAGCGGAGCCTAAACTTCAAAGATCTCCATAGACAGTGAGGGACAAATTCAGATCAGGTCACTGATCATGTCAAATGAATAGTAAGATGATTAGCCCACATTTAACAGCAATCTGCTATCTGTGGTATTAATGCACTCGGAATGTGGTAGTACCAATTCATCAGGTGCTAACAGTGCAGTATTAAATGCAGAAAAAGACACGGAAACTGGGCATCGACACACTATTTTCCATTCAGAGCTAATTTGGCAGTAATACCAATTTGTGAAGTTGCCAAGAAAAACCTATAAGAGCCAGTGGGTGATTTAAACATTTTGAAATAGTTTCCTGCAGAGGACGTCATTAAATTGGAAATGATTCACAAATGTATGCATGCACCTAAATGGAAGATAAGTGCAATGCTCAATTTCAGCCGGTGGTTGCAGGTGGAACCCCCAACACTATTTTTGGGGACCAAGATTTACTCTCCATTATCAGGCATTGACTCAGAAGAGGAGAAGGAAAGGCAGAAAAGAGGGAAAGAAGGATGGAAAAAATGAAAAAAGACGAAATGAGAAAGCAAGGACTGAAAAAACCTACAGGAGTGAGATAAAGGGTGAGGGAGGGCACGGTGGTGGATGAAAGGCATGACATCGAATCAAGACTAGGCAGCTTTGGTATTCGCACTTCAATCTTCCATAGCATAGTTCATAGGCTTCTGAGGAAACCTTTGGGCTCCAGCACTTATTCATTTCCAAATTAAGCACTGCCTAAGTGCATATATAACAGCCTTCACAAGAGCAAAATCTGCTTCACAGTTTAAGGAATGGGGGAATATTATCCTCGTAAGTCTGTGAACATAACGTGTATTTGTAAAGCGCACAGTCACCACTAAGGTTATCTTGGCTCTGAATAACAGGTGTTTGTTGTTACCCAACTCAATGGTACTCATTTTATCGACCTCAGATGGATGAAAGGCTGAGGGGACCCACCGGAATTTGAACCTGGGACCATGAGGTCAAACACAGGCCCCTGCAGTAGACGCATTAGTCTACTGAGCCACCAGACCTGGGATATCACAGCTACATTTCTGCAGGAAAAAAGGTTTGGTGGGAGCTAATCAGCTGATAGGGGCTAGTTTTGGGTCGGTTCATAGTAAGGATTGGGATGAAAGGTTGTAGACACCCCTGTATGTGGGTATTCACAAAACCTTTGCAGGTAGGGTTCCACTCTGAAAACAGATGGCATTTTCTCCACTCAAGGGCAAGAGTACATTTTATCCCAAGCTGGGAACTTTTTCCCAAGGTGGGAACAGGAAAGAGGGTTTGAACATCGTTGCATTCGTACGGAAAGAGTAACTCCACAGGAAAAACTTTGGGGCAGGTTTACAAGAAAGTGACTCAGGGCCAAACGCGAGCCATTTGGCTGCGCCACACGGAGTCACTTTCAAAGCACAGGGATGCAACATATTTACAACAATATGTCGCATCTCTGTGCTTCCCCCTGCGCTGTTCCACAAACTGCTGCCATGTGCCGGCGCAGGAACCCTTGCACCATGGTGCAAGGATGCCTGCGTCGTGGGGAGATTGTTTTTGTGCAGGAGGGGAACCCTTCCTGAACAAAGACAGTCTGAAATGCTGTTTTTCAACTTCTATGTCTGCTGCATTAGCACACATGGAAGTTGAAAAACGTCATTTTTTAATTTTTTAATTTTATAAAGTTTTATATAGCACGAACCAGATCCCGAGGGATATCAGAGCGCTTTACAAAAGGATGAAAGGGAGAGTACTACTCCAGTAGCGATATCAAGTAAGAATGCCAAACAGTTGTAGTCACAAAAATCACATACAGGTGATACACAACGAGAAGAGAGGGAGAATACGGCTCCAGTAACAATATCAGATAAGGATACCAAACAGTTATAGTCACAATAATCATAGACAGGTGGTACACAGCGAGTAATGAAATACACAGGTCAATAACAGGCTGCTACGGGGGGCAAACCTTACACCCGAGAGGATTAGAGAGCAAAAACACAGGTGTATCAATGATTGTTGATGTGCAGGAAGGAAACCCTTCCTGAAAAAAAACAATCATTAGAGGTGCTGTCCTCTTTCTGTGTGTGCTGCAGAATACAGCACACATAGAAAGAGGATAAGAAAATGAGGAGAAATGAATACATTTCTCCTCATTGCACCTCCGCGTAGCATTCACACGTATTTCCAGATTTACGATTCCTTGTAAATCTGGAAACGTGTCTGGTTCCATGGGTGTTGCGTGGGAACACCCACAGCGACTCCCATGTAAACACCCTTTTCACGCAAACTGCTGCGTGCAAAGGGGCCATATATACACGGACAGGAAAAGTTATGCAGGGTGGCTTTTCCTGTCCTTGTAAATATGGAGCAGTAAATAGCGCCACCAGTAAGTCACAAAAAGTGACATATTGGTGGCGCAGGGGGCTTGTAAATCTGCCCCATAATTTCAAATTATAAGCACACCAAAACTATTTTAAGAGTGTCAATGCACTATGGCAGTGGTTCCCAAACTTTTGACTCCTGAGGACCCCCACCGAATCACTACTGGAAGCCGGGGACCCCCAAGCAATTTGTCCAATTTAAATTTCAAAAAATTAAAACAGTAATCACTGCACTAAAATGCATAGACACACATTAGCACCCCTTCCACATGACCAGCTTGCTGCCTGATGGAGCCAGTCGGGAGGCTCGATGGACGATACTGGGTGAAAGCCGGAGAAAATAGCAGCACAGTGACTCTGTGGGCTTAATCTAATGGCCTGGCGACTAATAAAAAGCAGCCTGTAAATGACAGCTACTGGCTCTATTCTAACCTGAGGCCGTGCTAATCAGATGACGTCACATGCAACCACCTCGGGAATCAGACTCAATGCCCAGCTGCCACTCTTGTTGAAAAGTAACCAAGAGGGGAAGGAAGGAACAAGAGTTTCACGCTTGCTCATAGCAAATCCACAGCAAGCGCAGCAACGTGTTTGAATCCTTTTAATTGAGCAGAAAGGACAAGCAGGTTTGCACGCATACATGAAAAGAAGGAAAGGCCTCTGTTTTTACAGTGCATTTCTTTAAAAGTGTCCTGCTCAACTGAAATGTAAAGAAAGGAAGTGTCACATTTACTTTGAAGTCTTGCTGTGGTTCTGCAGACTCTAAACACAAAGACAAAACATGCCTCTTTCTCAGGTGCTTCTACGCCAGACTCAAAGAGTCAGTGCCGTGCCTGCCCAATGGCTACTTTCATTCCCAGCCACTGTGTTTTTGAGAAAAAAAATCAGCTGCAGCGCAAATGGGCGGCATGTTATGAAATTTGCACTGCAGTGAGGAGCAATCATGGCACCAGGGCAGTTATGATCCACGACTGGACCCGATCTTACTACCAGCGGCAGACTCGTAAAAGTATCTCCTGCTGGCAACATGTTGGAAGAGTCGCTCCCACAGCGGTGGTAATTATTAATTAAATTGATCCCACTGTGACAGGATTGATCCGACCCCACCCGACACCGGCGGCCAGGCTGAGAGAGAACCACGGACCGCGGCGGTCGCTGGAGTGGTTGTCCTCAGCCCGGAGCAGTCACCAGTTCAATGCGTGTACCTGCCAGAATTATGAGGCCTGGCGTTGGTTGCCGCGGGAGTGAGAGTCCATGACTGTGGACAGGGCTGTTGCCCTGGCACTGGCTCGCCTCGCCAAGACTATGGCTGATTCTCCTAGTTGTAGTTAACTTATTATGCCTTTAAAGGCGCACTGCGGTCATCCAGTGCTGCCTGGGGCCGTGTTACCGATAACTGTGCAGTCTTTTTTTGTGCATTGTGATTAGCGCATTAATTCGTTTGGCCGGGGTGACTTAGTGCCTCTGATGTGGCAAAATAAACTTGCAAGTAGAGGGCAGCACGACGGACCCTGGGCGGTAGGGCACTCAGCTATTAAAGAATTTTAGCAGTGTGAGCTAAAAGTCTTTATGAAATAATTAATACAGTCTCTGTGTTTCCCATTGCTTCATGTTACTCGGGAGAAAGTATCACTCATGGTTGGTGAAATGACTCACTCATAATTACTTTAAATTATGATCATGTCACACAGCAGGCTGGAACCTGGGCAGCTATGGCAGCTATGTTACACGAGGCGCTGATGAAAGGAAACACATTGTTATTAAAGCATGCGTGCGCTTTTACTGTAAATGCGTGCACACTAATTAAACATGCAGTTCCAGATGGAGAAGAGCCCTGCTGCCCGGTCAAGGTGCTCCGATGCTCTGCAATCTCGAAACACAACTGTCTGGGCCAGATTGTATTGTAGTCTTGCCTGCCGCCCGGCGCCAACATTCACACCTCTTATCTGCTGTGAGGGCGCATGGGCGTTTTGTTTTTTACTAAGAAGGTGGGCACTCAAGTCCTGCGGACCCCCTGGGAATGTTTCACGGACCCCTGGGGGTCCGCGGACCACAGTTTGGGAAACGCTGCACTATGGTATTTCATTTGGGCTCAGTGCATTTCCGCATTCCCAGGTTTTTGCATGCACATGAGCGCTCTAGGCAATCCTTATGGCAGGTGGAGACTTTGGCTGTCATCATTTCCAACCTTTTCTTTGTTAATAGCGCTGTGTCAAAAATGGAGACAAGACCCAGGGCAGCGGGGACCAGAGGCGAGGAGCCCTGCGGCAGGGGAGA